>NW_024543218.1:4386666-5013333 GCF_018167655.1 Microtus oregoni
AGAGAAGCTAAATAAGAAGGTGAATCCAAAGACAAACATATAGGCATCCTCCTGGATATTAACCTTCATCAGGCGGTGAAAGGAGACAGAGACAGAGACCCATATTGGAGCACCTGACTGAAATCTCAAGATCCAAATCAGGAGCAGAAGGAGAGAGAGCACGAGTAAGGAACTCAGGACCACGATGGGTGCACCCACATAATGAGAACATGGGGATGTTCTATTGGGAACTCACCAAGGCCAGCTGGCCTGGGTCTGAAAAAGCCTGGGATAAGACCGGACTAGGTGAACATAGCAGACAATGAGGACTACTGAGAACCCAAGTTCAATGGCAATGGGTTATTGATCCTACTGCACATACTGGCTTTGTGGGAGCCTAGGCAGTTTGGATGCTCACTTTACTAGACCTGGACGGAGGTGGGTGGTCCTTGGACTTCCCACAGGTTAGGGAACCCTGATTGCTCCTTGGGTTGACAAGATAGGGGGAATTGATTGAGGGATGGGGAGGGAAATGGGAAGTGGTGGCGGGGAAGAGACATAAATCTTTAATAAATAAATAAATTTAAAAAAATAAAGATGGAAAGGATCCATCAGGAAACTAGAGTTTTGATGGCTATGTGAATGAGGGGCTGCAGAGCTCAATCTGGAAGGAACCTGAATTCATACGCTATTCATGCACAAGTGTAAAGTTCTGAAAACTGCAGAATTATATGTACTTTAAAACCTTCACCAAGCCAGGCATGGTGGCACTTGTCTTTAATCCTGGAAATCAGGGAAGCAGAGACAAACAGATCTCTTATAAGTTCAAAGCCAACCTGCTCTACAAACTGAGTTCCTGGATAACCAGGACTGTTACAGAGAGACTCTGTACAAAGAAATCAAAACCAAAGCCAAAGCCAAAAACCTTTACCAGTTTTTAATGTGATTTATTTATATATATATGACAATAAGTGAAGAAGATAGTTATATGAATTGAAGGTATAAAATTTATTTTCAAATTCCAAAGAATTTCTGAGGCTTAATAGTATTCCTGATTGGTTATTTATTATTTAAAATAAATTAAAATAGTTACTAATTCCTTAAATAATTATTATATTTTGGATAGTTTACAGGGTAAATTTTAGGTATACATAATCAATTGAGCAATGAAGGCATGGGAAACTTCACCCCAAATTTCTGTTTGCTTTTATCTCATTCAAAATGCTTGATATTTCACTATGAGAACTTTTTTCTTAGAATAACTATCTTGCCTTATAGATACCTTTAAAAATATGCACCCCTTTCTACCCCATACTGTGAAGGGGAGTATATTAGATAAACTTCTTTGGTTACGTGCCCAAACAGAACTGATAGACATGAGACTTTAAGAAAACTGGCAAGTCCAAAAAAAAAAAAAAAACTGAAAAAAAAAACTGAAAAAAAAAATAGAGATAGAGCCGCCAGAGTTCTTCATAAAGATCAGGAAACATCAATGACCCCACTATCAAGTATGCAGGTTTGTGAAAATTCTCCTTGGCCTCCACCCTTGGATACTTTGGGGCCCATTGGTTTTCTAACTTTTACAGTCTTTTTCCCTATTGAAGTCCCTAGTAGAGACAATCTAGTCAGCTTAGTGTCTACTATTGACCTGTCTTAGTGCTTGAGAGGGAAGATATACTAAGATCTGCAGCCCCCTAGAGACATGCAGAAAGGAGGAAAGAAAATGAAACAGTGAGGAGGCCATTTAACTGGTGTAAGAGGGAAGTGTGGTGTGTGGTATATTCTTTACAAAATGCATCCATTAGAAAAGAGGCATGCTAAGCCATTGAGACTTAGTGTTGTTAGCCTTCTCCCTTTCACCACCCACCCTAATGCCGCCGTTTCTTTTATGAATTCAGCAATAGACCTCTTCTGACAGCTGTACTGGTCAATACCACTCTCCTGTACCCCAGAACCCATGTCTCACTACCATCACTCCTTCCAGGCCTCCCCTTCTTTACTATAATGGAAAGATAGCCTCCTACATAGACATCTCTGGCCAGGGCTTTGCAACCCTGTTGTAATTATTCCACAGGTCTATCTATATGAGGAATAAGGCATGACACTGCTGCTAACCAAAGATGAGAGAACTTCCTTCTTTTACTTTAGGAATAAAACTTATCATCTCCTTTGCATCTTCCAGGGGTATGATAACTGCCATTGCCCAGACACATCACCTGGCAAGAGATTTCTGACACAGACCTAATGGGACAATGACATCTACAACTGAGAGCCTTGAGCCACTTCAAAGACAGGTGAACTCTCTTGTCTGGGTTCGCTCCAAAACAAAAGAGCACTAGACATAACTGGCACACATGGGGAGAGTTGTTTAGTATTGGGAAGAAAATGTTGCTTCTATGTAAACAAATCAGATGTTGTTAAAAATAATGTCAACATCCTCAAAATAGGCCACAAAGACCTACTCTCAAAACTCCAGCTCATAGAGAAAAATAGCTGGTTACATAACCCCTTGTTTTCTTGGTTTCTACCTTTATAAGTTCTCTCATTATGCTGTGTTTTATTTTGATACTTGCCACTAGCTTTTGCAGTTCCTTTGGTGACATATCACCACCATTGCTAACATGACCAGCAATCAGGTCATGGTTCACTACCAGATGCTGGACCCTTCTGACACAGGCAACACGTTTCTCAGGGCTTACAGTGGAACTTCTCTATTTTTAAAGAGTGGGAGATGCTGGAATACATTGCTGGCTAGTTAGAGGTCACAGTCTGCCATAGCCTAGCAGCCTTCTCTCTAAGCCCAGCAATATGCAAAGTCCCTCCTTCCCCAGTAAAGCTTCCTGCTTTCTATCTAGCTTTATCCAAAGGATGTCCCTGGGCCTGGAGAACTGACCTTATCTAAAAGCTGTCTCTAAACAGGATGCCTGATTTATCTTTAACTTGAACCTTGACACAAGCCAAGAAGACTTGTGCTAGTAGTTTTCTATAGGACCTTACTATCACATACTAAGCCTTGAAGTAGTAGTGTGCTACTTAATGCAAATTAGGGTTTGTCCCCAGGATTCCTAATCTTATAAATTATTTATACTCTGGAATAAAGTTGAGCTGATTCACTTAAGTTTGTCTCCTGGAGGCCTCCCTCTCTCTGGACTCATGGACATTGTACGAAGCTTTCTGGTGCCTCTTCTGCCTCTTTCTTGTCTCGGACTGATGGCTGACAGGCCAAGAGGGGAAGAGAACCCCCGCACTTAGGTGAAAATTTACTAAATCTTATCATATATTTATACTGGTTAAACAGTATGGAAATGGTATTGTGTATAATATACTGTCTATAAAGTACATATTCATTACAATTATCTCACATGGTAAAGAATAGAGCTGGTGTTGAAAAAAAAATAGCTCTGTCACTAGCTTTGTGTAGATATAGAAATCACATGACAACTGCCACTGAGTTTTAAGTTCTCATCTCTATGAAACTTGATTGTTTTGCTGTCTCATGTTACTTTCAGTAGCAGCACAGCAGATGACCAATGACTGTTGTGGTCATATGAACAACTGTGAATAGCTTTAAAAAGTTCTTGATGATTTATTTTGTAGCAGGAATATACAAGAAGCACTAGTACCACATTTCGCAAAATGAAGAAAAAATTACAAATTGAAAGTTGTGCATTCTGAAATGCACAATGAACATGGGGAGAAAATAAAAAAAAAAACATGAGTGAGGGCTGGAGAGATGGCTCAGTGGTTAAGAGCACAGTCTGTTCTTCCAGAGATCCTGAGTTCGATTCCCAGTAACCACATGGTGGCTCCAAACCATCTGTGATGAGATCTGGTGCCCTCCTCTGCCGTGTGGAGGCGGAAAGTTGTATACATAATAGATAAATAAATGTTAAAAAAAAAGAAGACATGAGTGGACAAAGTCAATTTTGGGAGGTTAGGAGATTGTTGTTTGTCTTTAAATGGGGTACACACTAACAGGGTTGGAAAAAATTATATGACAATACATCTCGAACAAGCACAGCTTGCTCTAATCTTGCTGTTCTGACCCAGAGGGCTAATGTTAGATGTCTTTAGTGAGGTGTCTCTTGATTATAATCATCTTACCTTGTTACTGATACTAACACCAAGTATATATAGTTTGTTTTTCTCATATAAGATTCACACTGGTTAGGTTAGCAGTCTGTGGATTGAATTATTTTGGTGTGCTGGTCTTTCAAGATAGATTTCATGTTTATACTTCTGCAGCCATCCAAAATTTGTATGATTTTACTGGAGAGACAATTGGTTTTTTTTATTAATTTTGAGTTAAAATTAATAGAGCTTAATTTATTTGTCATCAAAAAGACTCCAAGACCTAAGTGAATCTATTTTCTACTAGTCTCCTTAGGTTGTGAGGCATATAAACACAATTCTGTATAGGAGACTTTTCAAAAATTCCTCATCAATTCAGAATTTTGAAAGCTAAAAATATCTAATTATTTGTGAAGGAATGATATTGGTCTCAGTATCAAGAAAACAACGTATTGTAAAGAATAATGTTGACACATTTTTAACCTTGATTAAAAACTAGCCTCTTAAGTACATTTGAATTATTTGGGGTTAAAAGATAGTTTGCTCTTATCTATTAAATATATCAGCAGGGATTTGAATTATTTTCTCAATATAGTCATTAGCCAGTTTGGGTGCCGACTGTCTTTGTAACAGAGGAAAAGTTATTTTAGGGGATTTTCCTTGAAAACAGATAAATCTTGCAATAGAAAATGAATAATAATTGTTGATGTTTCATTTAGAATCCCCCAGAGCAGTACTGACATAATGAGTGTGTTAATTTTTAAGGAATACAGACTGTCATTAGCAACAAGACTGAGAGGATATGCTGAGGTAATACGTTAGAATCTCGGGTACCATGGGAGAGTATTATTAGTGCATTGACTCATTGCCAAGATGGTAAGTGACTAGTAACTTCCTCTTCACAGAATGTGCAATGAATAAGAAAGATTCATTTCCCCTATAGATAGATAACACTTACCAATGTTGTTTGCTACTGGGATATATCTGGAATTAATGGATGTGTAGAATTTTAGGATTAGTATTGTGAGGGGCAAGAGAAAGTCATGTAAAAATTGTTAAAAGAATGTTGACTTTAGGAATTGATTTTCAAAATTGCAGATACAACTTTGCATAGCTTTTTCTTGACCACTGAATCTTATTTCTTGTGCTCCATTGCAAAAATTCACATGGAGAAACACATATTATGGGCTCCCACAGGGTGAGAACCTTGGTTCATTTGTGTGGTTAGCATCAAGCTCACAGCTGTTAGAAATGAGCAGAGTCAGTGCTCTTTGAAAAACTGTGAGAACAACAGAACCAGTTGACAATGTACACAGTCTCAGGGGCTTTGGCAAGTTTTATAATAAGAAGAAATAAAGATTTTTACAAAATTTTGATCCGAATTGTCAGCTTGTAAGATTTTTCTCTTTTATATATATTTTGAAATATTTTTATTTTTCATAAAAAAAAATTATCCAAAAACATTGCTGTGTAGGAAACATCTCCCAAGGTTACTGGTTGGCTGTCTCTAGTCTTTATCTATAAGTGGCAGGCTTACATTATTCCACTCTCCTTCAGTAACATTCTTTCTGAATGCTGCTTGTTTTACTGGAGTGGATATCCCTCACTTGCTACATGAGACTTTTAAATCTAGAAGACTCTGTTCAATCACAGAGAGAATGACCATACCTTAATTTATCCCACAATATCCTTTTTCTTTCTTCCTATCTAAAGTCTACCTTGTTAAAATTTCATTACCTTTAGTCACAAAATCTACTATGTCTTCCTTTATTTTTGGAATGGATACCATTTGCTAATGGTCTTCTCCTGGTATGAATTTTATGTCATTGAGACTCTTTTCTATCATTTAAATTTGATTCCTTATGTCTTAGTTACTTTTTGATTGACATGATTAGACACCATGTCTGAGATAACTTAGAAAACATTTAATTTGGGGCTTATGTTTGCAGTTTAGAGTTTACTATCATGGCTGGGAGCATGGTTTTAGGAAATCAGGCAGGTAAGTCACTGGAGGAATAGTATCTGAGAACTTACATCTTACCCTACAAGTACAAGACAGAGAAAACTACCTGGAAATGGTGTGGGCTTTTGAAACTTCAAAGTCTACCACTAGTTGACACACCTGCTCCAACAAGGCCACATCTTGAAATCCTTCTCAAATAGTTCCACCAACTAGAGCCCAAATATTCAAAATATGCGAGCCTATCAGGGCCATTCTCTTTAAAACCATAATACATTATGCTTATTAAAACATTACATGTAGTATTCCTACACCACACTATTAATTACTTAAGAGAATGGACACTTATTTGTATGATTTCTTGCTTATAGTTTTAGTTAGGAATAATTGAGAGATACTCTACCTTGGTACCATGCTAAAATAAGAGATAATGAAGTGAAATTTATGGTTCTGATCTTTAGGCTATTTTTGCTGGAAATTACTGCAATCCCAGCATTTGGGAGGAGTAAATAAAAGGACACCTTTGATTACATAGCATGTTTAAGGAAAGGGTCATTTGAGACACTAAAGGGGGAAAAGACTGCTAATATTGCAAAGATACTGAGTTTTTTATTGATTTTTATTGAGCTCTATATTTTTCTCTGCTCACCTCCCAGATATTGAGTTTTAATGCAAAATAGTAAGCATATTAGTTTAACTATAATGTGTTAATGTGAATTGGAAAAATCTATGCAAACTTGCCTTGGTATTAAGAGAAAAGATAGCATTGCATAAGAGTCTTTTGGGAAAGGGTGTTTTTATAAGTTTTTTTTGGGAGAGGATAGAAGGGTACCTAGGCATATGATTGTCATTTGAGGCGTGGTGAAGGAACAACAGGATTCTTGGTGTTGGAGGACAGATTATGAAGAGATTTCATAATTGGATTCCTAGGGAAATTTTAAGAAATATTTGTATATTCCCAGGGGCAATGAAATAAGTTGAATTCTGAAGACAATAAATGTTACCTTATTTATATCTTAAGAAAACCATTCTTTGTAAAAACAATTGGGTGAAGTACATGTCAATCAGGGTAAACAAACAAGAAGTAGAGAATTATGACAGTGATTCTTGATTAGTTGTAATAATAGACTATGATAAGGTACAAGTCATAGGAATGAGTACATAAGAAATAAACAGGCTCAATTTTAAAAATCTATGTACTTTGGCACTGGACGTAAGTGGGAGATGCAGAGCCAAGGCTCATGAAATTCTTTAAGTGTGACAGAGAGGTCAGCACAGATGTCATTGAAAAATGTTGGTGTCTCACTGCTTTCTCTATGTGATCCTGGCCTTACTCTTGGTCAGCTCGGCAAACAGCAAGAAATAACAGAAAATGAAGTAGGAACAAGCACTAACCAACTAGAACTCAATGGCACCTCTGTTTGCTCTCCATGGCCTCTAATTGTATATCTTTCATTCAGTTGTTTATTGTGGCCAATTCTAACCCAGAAACACATAGAGAGGAAGTTTGGGGTAACAATATTTTATACATAACAGAACTACCACCCACATACAACCGTCACTTCGACATTTATTTCAGAGTGTTGTGTCCTGTAGCGTGGTCCTTTTTCCTCTATGCTCTGTCTCAAAATGATTTCCTCAAGTTCATAGTCTAAAACCTCCCCTTGAAAGTCTATTTAAATGTATTTAAAAATTAATTGACATAGTGTAATTGTACATATTTATAGGGTAAGTGGCATTTCTGTACTGGTATGCAAGGTTTAATGATGGCTTCAGGGTACTGGCATGTCTGTCATTTCAGGCAGACACCACTCCTTTGTGTCTGGAATCTCCACATTCTCTCTGCTAGCTGCTGTGAAGTAGTTACTATTTCCTGCCATAGTCACACTGCTAGGCTTCAGATATATCCCACGTTATTCTGTGTATCAGCTGCACACTCTCCCACTCACCCTGAAAGCCTCAACAGCTATGATCTCTGGTGTCTTTTCTCTACTTGCCACTGCTGTTGTTCTACTACATCAAGTCATTGTCATCTTCTTGGATGAGAGAAATCTGAAGCAGGGGAATTACATCCTTCATTATGCCTTCCACACACAATCTAGTTGCCTATAGGACAATTTTAAAGTGTAAATGCGAAGAACTAGCTCTATTGAAGTTAATTCTTTGGTTTTAACTGTCTACAGAATAAAACTGAGTATAACTTGTGTAGTATAAAGGTTCTTAATCAAGGTTCCTCTTGCTTTGTTTCACCGTGCATTGTCTTATAATTTGTCCTTGTTCCTTGGCATTCCACTATAACAAAAGGTAGTTAGTGTTTTGATTGTAGCCATATGGGTTCTTTTGTGTTCCTTTGTAAGCACAGTAAGATTCTTTAGGGAAGTGAAGAATCAGAATCACAGCTCTGGTGGGGTCATATATGGACCTAGACCATCCTACATATGAGTTCATATGAATTATTTTTCTTTTCTTTTCTTTTTTTTTTTTGAGTAGTGTTAGGCATCTTACTAAGGGCCTTCCTTTCACATACCAGAGATGATGTCTTAAAGATTATAATAAGTATCTGTTTTATAATCCTAAGGAGTGAGGAACTTCTGTACACTTAGTTTTGGGGCTGTTGCCAAGAACCAGGGGAAAAGATGAAGAGAATGTTTGGCTGAATTTGAGAGAAATTTAGATGAAAGGAACAAAACATCTAAAAAATCAACCAAGTCACCTACTTCCGATTGCTGTGGCTAAGCCACATTTCAAGTAGTGTGCTGAAGAAGGACGCTTAAAAGAAATCCCACACTCACTCACAATTGAGCGTAATAGAGGGCTATTTATTTAGGGGTAGACTCACAGATCACAATCCTCTGCTGGAACAGGAACAGCAACCGAATCCCACAGCTGGAAAAGAGGCCAGATGCTCACTTTACATCAACATATATAGTATAAGAAGCCACACCCAAGTGGGAGGGTAACTTAAAGGCTACTGGAGGTAGAATTTCCTACAGCAGTGTGCAATCTGCAGCAGGCAAGGAAATGGTTGGACACAAGATTGTTACTGATGGCCCTATGTGGCCTTTCCTCAGCTGATTCCTAGTATCTGATTACTGGAAGGAAGTGGGATATTTGGCTATAATAGGCACACAATCATTTTCTACAAAATTGTCCATGGTGCTCTGTGTTTGCTTTCAGAAGGGCAAATGACAATGTCTTTTTAAATGAAGGCTTGTAGGTTGTTATAACAACAACAACAACAACAACACACACACACACACGTAGACATGCATAGATACAGACATATTACAAGGAAAAGAACAAATGTTTTTGTTTTTTATATAGGAGTCTGACAATAAGAATTCCCTGCACCCCATTAAGCACAATTTCTATAGTAATGTGTATATTCTGGTCACTAGTTAGATAGTTACTAACAATTGCACAAAACCATCCTGCAGTGCACCCTAACAGCAACCATCTTCTGTTCTTTTACATCTCACTGTTCTAAGTTACATTTTAAAGATTCAGAATTTAGAAATAATTGTCTTTATAATCCTTCCCTTTTTTTTGTATGTTAAAATATAACAAGTGGCCTTTGACAGTGCAAGCTTTTAATTAGAATGGCTCTTTAACAGTAATGGGGTGAAGCAAACTTTTCCATCAGACTTTTGGAAAATATGTGAAAGCATCATAGAAAGCTGAGAGACACGTGTGTGTGGGGGTGTATAGGTGGAGAGGAATGGAGAAAGAGAGGAAAGAGATTTTCTTACCCTCAGAAAATTATAATTGTTAAAACATTGGATTATAAAACAGATAGAAAGACTGCCAAAGGTAGAAAACAAAGCAGAGCGGAGGGAGTGAACTTGCAGCTGCGTGGTGGACAGCTGGCCTCGCATGTGTGAGGCCTTGAGTTCAATCCTCAGAGCTATAACAACAACAAAATCAATTTTTCAGGATAGAATGGTGGAAGTGTACACATGCCCCAAGTCTAGGAAAAGGACAACAGAGTGTTTCTTCAAGATGAAGAAGTCACTAAATTGCAAAATAAATTCCATGTTCCCAACATTGGGAACAGGACTCACAGTTGTAGCTTCCTGTGACTTTTGGTAGCAAGGAAGCAGGAAGGAAAGGGAAATGAAAAATCTAAGAATGATGCCTGACTGTAGGAGGCAAAGCCCCAAATACTAGCATCTGACATCCCTGTCTCCTCCCGCTAAGAACCCTTTAAAGTAACAGGTCCAGTACAGCTCAGCTCATTAAAAAACGAGCAATCAAAAAAAAAAAAAATCAGTCAAGGATACAACACGAAAAGGAGAAAACAGAAAACAAAGAAGTTGGCAAGGAAAGTGCTGCTACTTTTGCTTTGTGAATTATAAAGGACGTTCCTACATAAACTGTAGGACAGGAGACAAGGTCCGAAAGGACAGCAGCAAGGAAAAGTTGCTGAAACCCTCTCAAAGTCCATTAGGCAAATAGGCTAGAAAGTCTCACAGGCACCTAGAAGACCTCAATGAGACATCATGATTAAACGTTGCTGCCAAAATGAAACAAACTCAAAACAAATAAGAGCAAGGTGTACATGGAGCTGCCATAGAAGACAACTAAAATACTGAAGAAAAACCCCAAACATTGAACCACTTCTAAAAACACTTTGCATAAAGAAAAGAATTAATCTATAGATTGAATGTGCCTACCAGATCTTAGAACAGCCATGGCAGAGGATATTGAAGGGCTTCCACACCAATTATTACCACTCCTGAGTGTGGAGCTAGCTCACTTTTGACTGCTCAGCCAGTGAGTGACCATGTAGCACTTAGATTGAATGGTGTGCAGTACCCAGTGGTTGCCAGGATTGTAAAATATATATATATATATATATATATATATATATATATATATATATATATATATTTCTTTGTCATTTGTTCTACAAATACTAAACCATACATATCTTGGTTGGAGTTACATTATTTCAGCAGAGTTCTTTATCTTTATGCTCTAGATTGCTCAATGACTACAACAAAAATTCAAAGTATAATGGCTCAAAACACCTGGTTGGATTTTGGTTACCAGGATTCTGAAGAGAGAGCCATGCATCACAATCATTCAAAGGTGTTGTGCTATCACAGGCCACCGTCACATTTGCTCTCTCCTCTGCTTAGTTGTCATTGCAGTTTACAGAAAGGGGTGAAAAACATGGAATTCTAGATCAGAACTCTTATACGCTGGGCCTGGAAGTAACACACATCTATGCACAGCATAAGCACTATTTTCTAGTGTTTGCTTTTGTACATGGAAACAGTGAAGGAGGAAGAAGAACTCCCAGAGAGTGGAGCAAGCGCTGTGGAAAACAGTGACCCCATTTAGACAGCAAATATATGTTAGCACTGAGAAACTTGCTGCTTTGTGAAAATACATGATGTTTATCCAGCTATATTCTACCACTGCCTTGAGTGTAATTTTTCATTCGTGCATTTTTATGAATGGGGATGTTTATTATGATTCTCATCTATATTCTAATATTATTTCATGGGTGTTAGGGTTCAGGTATTCTTGACATAGTCATTTGGCTTATTAATCCCCAAGGAACCAGAAATAGGCCTTATATAAAGGATAGTCATCACACAAAAATCCTGATCTTGAGTAAGATGCAGCAACCAGAGGATACAGTGTTTTGTCCTTTGAGAAAGGTAAATGTTTTTCACATGTGGTCACTAGGTATGCATGATATGTGGAAAGAAGAACAAAAAATTATGTAGAAATTACTAGTACCCAGCAAAAACTCATCTTCTTGGCTACTTAAATACATTTTAAGTCTTTTATTATTTTCTATGAGTATATTTTAGTCAACAGAATGTGCGTAGAAGTAATATGTCCTTATTTTATCTATGGACCATAGAGCATCACATGGGTTTTCCTCCATGTTCACAGTCCTTCTAATGTGTTGCTATTTTGACCACAAACATGAATGGTCATGTGAACTAGAAGCCCTCTGAATCTTAACTTTTATATGTATTCCCTGAGCAAGAACTCAATTTTCTTTCTTTGCTTTTATTTTAAATAATGATCTCCCCCACTTGTCTTGTTCTTTTCCTCTCCCTCTTCCACTCCTCCTTACACCTTCTCTGTTTGTGTGTATATGCGGGGGGTGGAGTGGGGGAACTGGTGGTGGTACTGATGTCAGAGTAAAACTTTGAAGTAAGTTTTCTCCTTCTACCTTTGTGTAGTTTCCAGAGATCAAATTTAAGTCACCAGCTGTGTGACTAGTACCTTTACCCACTGAGCTCTCTTTTATCTCTGGCTTCTTTTCTTTTATGCCAAAACATATTAAGTTTATTCACTGAGGCTAAAGTTGCAGTTCAGCATATGCCAACTAACAAAGCAGGAAAAAAAAATGATGTATCTCTTCATAATGTTTGACATATTATTAGGAAAAAATCACTTGAGAATTGAGTAAATGAAATCAAAACACTTAAAAATGAAAAAAAAATTGATGTAGAGAAATATTCAATGCTAATGAAATTGTTATGATTATTCCCCTAGGAGAGAAAATGTGACTCAAAATTATTAGATCCAGTAAATTGTCATTCAAACATGAAGACAAAAGAAGAATGTGTCAAATAAGGAATATTATTTTTATGTTTTATGATGGAAGACATTATGAGATCTCCAGTTCCCTAAATGTTAAGGTGACAATTGTGACATAAAGATTAGCAATGACATATTGGGTTTATATAAGTATAATTTATGGCCAAGGATCAAACATACCAAAGAAACACACCTGTAACATGAATTCAATAAATTTATAGAAATTACAAGTACTAGTGAGTACATACAAGATGGTCAACGTTTATTAAGGAGATGTTAATGACATATTATAAAAGATGTTATCTCACCTTTGTAATCCTACAAATGAAAAGGCTAAAAACTCAAAAATGGTTGTAAAGGAATTGGAGATATTGCTCAGTAGTTAAGAATACTGGCTGTTCCCCCAGAGGTACTTGCAGCTTCTCTCTCTCCCTTGCCATCTTGGCTCTCTCTGTTCTCTTCCTTCTTCCCCCTCTCTCTGTCTCTCTGTCTCTCTCTCCTCTCTCTCTCTCTCACCCCCATTCTCCCCCTTTTTCATTCCCCTCCATAACCCACTTAATAAATATTTAATTCTATTTTGTACCATGTGTTTGTCTGTGTACCTCCCACCTGCCGCCTGTCCACACGGCTTGCTGGGAATTTGCACCTTCCCATCTGTCTGCCGCTGCCAGGATCCCACAACAAGCTGCTGGGACCAGCCGCAGCCACCTTGATTTGTAGACCTGCTGCCACTGGGAAGCTGCTTGGGACTCACAGCAAAACCATAACATTTGGTTCCACGTAACTCAGATAGGCACTCTTGCCCGGAACTCTTCTCCCAGGGTCAGGATCCTGAACCAAAGTTATTTTCATACTCCCACCACCGGCTTCCCAGCTCATTGGTGAGTCTTCCCCATCCCATTCTGTTATGGTTGCTTTTCTTAACTAAAATTGTGTTTGGACTAACCCAGGGTTAGTCAGCCCACTCTTAGCAGTGGAAACTCTTTGCAGTGCATTTGGCTGGGGACCCAGGATCCTCAGATTCTTTTCTTTATTCCCCATTTCTTCTCTTTTCTTTTTTTTTTTTTTTTCTCTCGCTGTAAAAGGCCGCTCTGGTCTCTGGTTTCTGTGTCACCCGACCAGATCCAGCCAGGCAATAACACCCCACCCGAGGTCAGAGGATGCTCAGCCTTGGATCACTGCGTGGTCACACTGATTTGTACCCCACCCACAGTTGAGAGATGTTTCTCTGTGTGCCTAGTGGTATTTTGCGGGTTTTTAACAATTTCAGCTATAAATAGCAACCATCCATGTCTGTCCCTTGACATTTTTTAAAATTCCAGCAAACTTTTTCAATTCCAGCTGTGACATGGTGCAGCTTTTTGAATATCCAGCCTTTTGTTCCCCACTGTGGCTTGTGGCATGATGTCCCTTTTTCGGTTCCAGCCTTCTACTCCTCTCTGCAGCTTGTGGCAGGGCAGCTCGGCCACATGGCGGATCACACCTGTTGGCCTCTCTTATTAAGCTTAAAATCCCTACAGCTCAAACATTGTGGTTTTTTTCATACAACATGTGATTGCTGCCATTTTGATTAGGGTCAGGTGACTTCACCACTCTCTAGGCTGAGAGCCAGGTCAGGTGACCAAGCTCTCCCATTTTTACTTAAGTATACCCTGCCTTGTCCCCTGGTTTTCACTAAAATCCTCTTGTTAACTCTGTTACATGTGTTTTGCACAGTGGCATGCCTTTGATAGGGCCAATCAAAAGCATCCACATTGCACAATTCCTGTTCCCTTTCTCTGTGTGTAATAATTGTTCATTACATCTCATTTCAGACTATAAAAACTGTAAATCTCATACGTTAAACTGATATGTACTTTTAATTCTCTCACAAAAATGTCTTATATTTAATACAACCTCATTTAAAATATATTAAGCTGTTTTCTACTATTGTCAGTTCTGTCATTAACCTTCTATTGCAAGCAGTTTTTTCTTCTTTCTGCCTTTTTACAAGTGTAAATCTTACCTGTTAAGCGCCAGTACAGTCAAGCTCAGATCCAACCTTCCAGACAGATTCTATACTGTACCTATACCTAATAAACAGCCCTCAACTGCTCAGAGATCTGGGGAATGTGATATTTAAATATTTAATTATTAAAAAAACTTATTATTTCAAAAAATGATTTTATAACAAAAAGAGACAGGTTGGCTCCTAGCAGCAAAACTCTACTTCCTCCAAAGAAGACAGAAGACAAATGGGCATACAACAATGTCCATCTGCATTGGACAAAACTGCCATTCATCTAAATTCAAGATCTCCTGATGTGGACAGAATTGCTGGAATCAACAGCCTAGCTGCTCAGGTCAAGGTAGGCCTGTCTTCCTACAGATTTCTTAGCCCACAGGATCTTCTGGAGCCTGGCAGGCCCTGTGCTAAACAGCAAAAGACAAATGTGACTTTCAGCGACAATGGAGGACCCTAAAAGAGTAGCTCTGGGTGCCAACCAAGTAAGTTCTCTGTCATTTTTTAATCAGTAACTGAAGTAAAATCTTATTCTTCTCAAAGATCTCAGATACAGTTTAATAGTGAAAAGGTTTTGCCAGTTTAAAAATAAAAACAACCTCACCAAACAAATTTCAGATCAAATTTCTCTCTTATGCTGCCTTCCATAGTCTTAAAAAGACTTTTCATTGTACAAAAATATGTCACCGTCATTATAGAATGTATGTGTCTAAATCTTCTGTTTTCACAAACCCAAGGAATTCTTGTGAGTTCTAAAGAGCTGAATTAAAGGATCCACCTTAAACAGGTCAGATACATCTCCCTCAATTCCCTGGTCCTAATTTTTTCCCCTTAATTTAACTTTGTTCTTTGTTCTGCCAGTACCTTAAACAGGTATAAGAGACACCAGACATTTCCATGCAACAAACACCAGACAGGAGCAAAGAGACTAGCTATGCCATGATGTGGCCAGCACCCAGCCTTCTCAGGTTCCCCCCACCCCAAGACAATGCCCACAAATAAGCCAGAAGCAGTCTTGAGAATCTGCCGCCCCAATTCCATCAACCTGTGTTGTCTAATCTCCAGCTTTTTATTATAAAAAATGAGCTAGGAATATGATGTTCTGTCTCTTTAAGAGACAAGCCACACCCACTCTCTGGAGCCTCTCTCTCCCTTGCCATCTTGACTCTCTCTGTGTTCCCTTCTCTTCCCACTCTCTGTCTCTCTCTCCTTTCTCTCCCTCTTTCTCTCTCACATTCCCTTCTCTCCTTTTTCCCTTCCCCTCCATAACCCACCTAAGAAATATTTAATTCTGTTTTGTACGATGTGCTTGTCTATGTGCCTCCCACCTGCCCACACTGCTCACAGGGAACTTGCACCTTCCTGTCTGTCTGTTGTTGCTGGGATCCCGCAACAAGCTTCCGGGACCTGCTGCAGCCACCTTGGTTTGTGGACCTGCCGCCACCAGGACCCTGCAGCAAGCTACTTGGGACTCGCAGCAAAATCATAACAGTCCTGACTTCAGTTCTCAACAATCACATGGTGGCTCGCACCCATCTATAATGGGATCTGATGTTCTCTTCGTGCCTGCAGGCATACTTGCAGATAGAGCATTCATGCACATTAACAATAGATAAATAAAACCTTTAAAATTATTGTAAAGGATTTAAGAACAAAGTAGATTTGTAAGATAGGTTTATCTGAGATATGGTTAATTTTGTGCCTTAACAATAAAAGTACCCCCTTTTTTACATTAGCACTAATATAGTCACAAAGAAGGACCATATTAATGCCACTCCTCGGACTTCAATAATTGCCATTAAGTATGAACATATTTTAGAATCCAAGTGTTAATAAATTATAAATGGAAAAAAAAACCCAAGTCAGCACTTCACTTCACAGACGTGGAGAAAAATGTCTCTTAGACATGTTATAAGCATGAACAATCAGAGCATAACAGTAATGAAAAACCACCTAATAGCCGGGCGGTGGTGGCGCATGCCTTTAATCCCAGCACTTGGGAGGCAGAGGCAGGCGGATCTCTGTGAGTTCGAGACCAGCCTGGTCTATAAGAGCTAGTACCAGGACAGGCTCCAAAACCACCGAGAAACTCTGTCTCGAAAAACCAAAAAAGAAAAAAAAAAAAAAGAAAAGAAAAGAAAGAAAGAAAAAAAAAAACCCACTTAATAGAAATATAGTCAGGGCAACAGTCAGAGGGAAAATCACAGCCTTATATACTTATAGCAATGAATGAAAAGCATGAGTGTAAATTAAGTGTGCAGCCAAATAAAGCAAAAAAAAAAAAATCAGCACTAAATAGAAAAAGGAAAACTAACTAGAAAGAAAAAAGCAGAAACAAGGGACCTGAAAACTAAAAATGGAAAAGTTGTTTGTGTATTCAAGTAATGTGTCTTCAGAATTAAGAGATAGATGCAAACTAGCCAGGGAAGAGGTAGGAGGGCAAAGCACACATACACACACAAAGAAGAAATGAGAAACAAGAACAAATGACCACAATTGGAAATGAAATTAAATGACTCATAGGAGGCTGTTTTTTCTCCCCATGTAGATATATCTAAAATCTGTTGAAATGTAAACTTTCCTACAGGTGTAAGATGGTATCTCAGAGTCATTTTGAGTTGCACTTCCCTGATGACTAAGGATGTTGAACAATTCCTTAATTTTCTTTTAGTAATTTGAGATTCTTCTGTTAAAAATTCTCTGTTTAGATCTACACCCCATTGTTTAGGTTGGATTATTTGGTATTTTGATGTCAGTTTTTTATGTCATTATATATTTTGGAGATCAGCCCTCTGTCAGATGTGGGGTTGGTGAAGATCTTTTCCCATTCTGTAGGCTGCCATCTTGTCTTATTGACCATATCTTTGCCTTACAGAAACTTCTCGGTTTCTGGAGGTCCAATTTATTGATTGTAGCTCTCAGTGTCTGTATTACTGGTAATATATTTAGGAAGTGGTCTTCTGTGTCAATGTGTTCAAGGCTACTTTCCACTTTCTCTTCTGTCAGGTTCATTGTTACTGGATTTATGTTGAGGTCTTCAATCTACTTGGATTTGAATTTTGTGTATGGAGATAGATAAGGATCTATTTGCATTCTTCCACATGTCGACATTCAGCTATGCCAGCACCATTTCAGCTATGCCGGCACCATTTCAGCTATTTGTTGAAGACACTTTCATTTTGCATTGTACAATTTTGGTTTCTTTGTCAAAATCAGGTGTTCATAGGTGTGTGGATTAATATTAGGGTGTTTGATTGAATTCCAACAATTCACCTGTCTGTTTTTATGCCAATACTCTGCTGTTTTTTATTATTGTTATCTCTATAGTAGAGCATGAAGTCATGGATGATGATGCTTCTCAGTGGCTAAGGTCAAAAATACTGATGACAACTTATGCTGGAGAGGATGTGGAGTATGGAGAGTACTCCTCCACTGCTGGTGGGAGTATAAACTTGTAGAGACACTTTAGAAATCAGTATGGCAGTTTCTCAGAAAACTGGAAATTGATCTACTTGAAGACCTGACAATACTATTTTTGGGCATCTACTCAAAGGATGTTCAATCATACCAAAAGGACATTTGCTCAACCATGTTCATAGCAGCATTATTCATAATAGCCAGAACCTGGGAACAACCTAGATGCCCCTCAACCAATCAAGAGCAGATCAAGAAAATGTGGTACACAATGGAGTACTACTCAGTGGCAAAAAACAATGACATCTTGAAATTTGCATGCAAATGGATGGAACTAGAAAAAAATTATTCTGAGTGAAGTAACACAGACCCAGAAAGATAAAGACGAGACCCAAAAGACTCACTCGTATGTGGGTATTAGATGTAAAGCAAGACCAGGCTACTATCCACAGGCACAAAGAAGCTAGATAATAAGAAAGGCCCTAAGAGGTACAGGCTTGGATCACCTTAAGAAGAAGAAATAGAAAAGATCTCCTGGGTAAACTGGGGCTGGAGGGGATGGGTGATGAGAATATGAGGAAATAGGATGGTCAAGTTGGGGGAGTCATGGAGAGGCAGAGCATATTGATAGAGGGAGCCATTATGGAGTTAGAGAGAAACCTGGTGCTAAGGATATTCCCAGGAATCCACAAGGATGACCCTAGTTAAGACTACTAGCAATAATGGTGAGGGTGCCGGAATTAGCCTTTTCCTGCAATCAAATTGGTGACTACCCTAATTGTCATCATAGAACCTTCATCCAGAAACTGATGGAAGCAGATGCAGAGATCAGCAGCCAAGCACTGGACCAATTGCCTGAAGTCCATTCAAAAAGAAGGAAGATAGATTATATGAGCAGGGGAACAGGGTCAAGATCATGATGGGGAAACCTACAACGACAGCTGACCCATACTAGTGGGAGCTTGTGGACTCTGGACTGAGAACTGGGGAGACTGCATGGGACTGAACTGGGCCCTCTGCATGTGGGTGACTGTTGAGTGGCTTGGTCTGTTTGTGGGACCCTTGGCAATGGTACCAGGATTTATCCCTGGTGCAGGAACTGGTTTTTTGAACACATTCCCTATGGTGGGATACCTATCTCAGTCTTGATACAGGGGAAGGTTCTGCCAGACTTAGTTGACTCCCTGTGGGAGGCCTTATCCTCTCTGAGGAGTGGATGGGGGAGGGGGGGACAGGGGGAAAATGGGGGAGTGGTAGGAGGGGAGTTAAGGGGAACTGTGGTTGGTATGTAAAATGAATAAAAATTTTAAAATATTTCAATGAGATCTATAAGTACAAATTTAAGAGAATTAACAGAGAAGACATTAAGTTAGGAAACCACAATTATCTAAAAAAGTTTGTCCCTAAATGTTTTATGGGAATGAATCCAATATATTTGCAATTACTCCAAAGCCCAAATAAAGAAGTGGCAGAGGGATTCAGTGGTAGTTTGAATAAGAATGCCCCCCATAGGCTGGTATGTTTGAAAGCTTAGTTACCAGGGAGTGGAATTCTTTAATAGGATTAAAAGTATTAGGAGGTGTGACTTTGTTGGAGGAAGTGTGCCAGTTGGGGTGGGCTTTGAGGATTCAAAAGCTCATGCAAAGCCCAAGTTATCTGTCTCTGGATCACAACTTCTCTAGCACTGTGCCTACCATGCCCTGTTGCAATGCTCACTGCCTTTACCATAACAGATTAAACCTCTGAAACCATAAGCAAGCTCCAACTAAATGTTTTATTTTATAAGAATTGCTGTGGTTGTAGTGTCTCTTCACAGCAAGAAAACTGTGACTAATACAACATCCAATTCTGTTCTATCCTATTCTTTGAAATGATACACATAGCATTGTTATCACTGTCCAGTAAAAAACAAGAGGCAATATGTTAGTGCTTTAAAAGTCACATATCATTGACAAGAATCATCTAATAATTAAAAGTGGCCATTTTAATAGTTTTAAAGTAGTTCTGTATAAGGTTAATCATATGATCATTTTTAAATATTTTGGAAAATCAGTAGAAAATGAAATGTAAGATAATCACAAAAGCCCACAAATTGTCTGATTATGTATGAAAGTTAAAGATTGGAAAAAGCTATGAAAGTAGATTAGTTGTTACCGAATGTTAAGAATGGGGAAAATGAGGTGAAGAGTCTAACAATAAATGGGTTTCCTTGAGGTTGAGAAGGACATCTGAAATTTGACTGTGGTGATGGCTATGTAATCTTGTCTATACTGACAGTCATTTAAGTATGTCCCTTTAGCTGTTGAATTGCTATGGTACATAAAATACATTCTAGTGAAACTATAAATAGACAGCAAACATTCTTGATTTAAATTTTCTTTGTAATAAGATCACTTGTTTGTTATTCTTCTCCATACTTGCTCTTCTACAACACTGTCCTCCCACCTTGTACCTCAGCTGAACTCCATTTGCTCCATTCTTCTTCATTGCCCCTCCATATCATCTGTGTACACAAAATCAAGGGAGAGAAAGCCCCAATGTGGAGTAGTAGCAAGGTGGTCAGGTCATCCCTACCACTAGCTGAGGAATCTTAACAATTGATGATGGCTAGTGGAAGAGGGACAGTTAGTCTTTTTCAGAGTTGTGGCCCCTGAGAGGCTCCCCATGCTCCAGGAGATAGATGTTTTGTAACCATGACCCTCCTGGCAGCACTAAGTGGATTCTGTGAGCTGAAAAATAAAAGAGAGTATTGGCAAAGAATAATGGTGATGAGGATAGGAGAGAGATTAGAGCAGAGCAAAGAGGGTGGTTTGATCAAAGCACATATGTGTTTGAAATTATCGAACAATATAAAACAATTCTGGTGAGACTGGACAAAGTGTGGCTAGCTGGAGGGGAAAGAGACAGAAGAGAGTTAAAGGGGTGAACATGTTAGAAGTGTATTATTTATGCATCTATGAAAATGTCATAAGAAAAGTCATTATTTTTTATATGTGACATTTGAAAGTGCATTTCTGGATAAATCTCAAACAACACCCTTGATTGGCAAGAACCATGGTGTTTCCTAAAATTTACTGGAATGAGACAATAGTTCATGCAATTAGTACTTACTTGACATTGCTCAGAGTCCAACTAATTGGACGAAAGGCAGAAACCAGAAAAATGTGAAAAGATAAGACAAATTGTCATGACTTCTAGCTTCTATTATTGTAGAAGAAAAACATGACAAATAGAAATTAAAACCAATGAAATGAATGAACATGAAATTAACACACATTTGCCAGCGGTTCTTGAGTTTGCACATTATAAAGGAGGGGGAGAGGGAGGGAGAAAAGGAAGGGAAGAAGGAAGGAAGGAAAGAAGAAAGAAAAGAAAGAAGGAAGAAAGAAAGAAAGGAAGGAAGGAAAGAAGGAAGGAAGGAAAGAAGGAAGGAAGTAAGGAAGGAAAGAAGGAAGGAAGGAAGGAAGGAAGGAAGGGCTGGAGTTTTATGAGTGCAAGCAGAAGGACCTGAGTTCAGTCCCTAGTGTCCACATAAGAAGCTGAGAGCTTGAAATCCCATTGCTAGGGAGGTGAAGGTAGCTAGTCTACGTGAAAGCTTCAGGCCAATGAGAGACCCAAATCTCAATAAACAAGGTGGGTGGCAACTGAAGACTGGCACCTGTGGTTAACCATTAGTCTCTACAACTATGTACATACATGGGCACATACCCCTGGGTACATGGTTACTCACATGTGTGCAGAAATGCACACACATGCATAGAAAATGTTACAGGATTTAAGGGAGTTTACCCTTTGCAGAATAGGTCAGACAAGTAGTTTTTGTTCCTTGAGTTTCTGTCACCAGATTCCGTTCTAGACATGGACAAAAAAATTGCTCTAGTTTCATGTAGATAAAATTTCCCAGTGAAACTGAATGCATTGAGTAGCAATGGACTATAGTCTAACAGATGTGCCTTTCAGTTTTAACACCCCTATTGGGTAACATTCAAGTTTTGGGTAGCCTAGTATCTTTGGTATCATAAATCCTAATGTTGTGATAAGAGAAGTACTATTGCAGGTACCAAACCTAGTGCATGCTATGCAGAGGCCACTGCCAATTTATGGTTTCAGATAAAATTTGGAATAAGCAAGGTTATAATACAGTTTTAATCATGAATCCTAGTTTTTTAATCATACAACTAGTTAGGAATCATACAATTTCTCTATGAAGTAGTTCTTTGTGAGATATAAAATTATTTGTTTCTGTGTATTTTCTATGATATTAGCAATTTTCTTCTTGTAGAGTTTTTCTACACTTAATCTTAGATAAGGGTCCATTTATGACCCTAAGTCCATCAACCTGAAGTGTGGGAGCTAGGATAGTGGCTCATACTTTACCTTTACTCAGAAACAGACATCTTCAGAGACATCTGGGGCAGATGGCTTGTGGAGGGGTTTCCAGTGTTAGCATTCTGAATTTTGTAACTAATGCTGTAATCATTCATGTTGCCACAGATCTCAACCTTAAGTTCTGGTGATGTAGCCAAGCCAGGGTCAGCCATCCTCAGAGCAACATTTTTGCTTTATTTTGTTTTGATTTTAGAGTGGTTTAAGAAGGGAATACAGACAGAATGATAGAAATGATGAGTCTTGGCTCTTATGAGGACAGAGGAAGTTTAGTTTTGATCTTTTCTAGACATGATACTATAAATAGGAAGCAGGTAGAGCTTGTCTTGAGGGACTCATTTTTCTAACTTATTTTAAGCAGTAAAAACATTAGCCTGATATTGGCATAGATGAAATAAAAGATCCAGGAATTCATAACTTTTTCCAATGCTAGGACTGGAGCCTAGGGCTTGTATGTGCTAGGTAAGTGCTCTAACCACAGAGTGACATCTCTAGCTTGAAAAAAATTATTCTTATGCTCAGAAATCTCTATTCACTTTAAAGTAATAGATGCAGTTTTTAAGTTATAATGGTTATTTGCTACTGAATTCACAGAAATATACATTTTGAACTTTATGGTACTATAATACCATATATATATATATATTTCACATATAATGTGGTGCTTTAATATGTTTATACATTGTGAAATGATGAAATTGAAGTAATTAACAGATCTGTCATATCATACACTTAATTTTTAGCATAAAATCATTTAGGAGATACTGTATTTGCAATTTTAGACATATGACACACTGTAAGTAACTATAATTGCTGTACTCCATGGCGGATTCTAAGTTGTTTCAGTAAGAGTTAGATATAATGGTACTAGTTGCTTTGAAAGATCCTGGTTTCTTCTGGCAAACGTACTGACAGATTCAATAAGTCATCCATGTGGAATGAACTTTGGAAAGTCCACTGCCCCATTTAGGAGTTAGTGTTCTTTCCAGAAGCAGGTGTATTGATTGGTTGAGTGTCATGTGTACACATGGATTATGGAAGAAAAAAATAACGCTTCATTACCATCAGAAGCAGAAACTGAATTAAGACCCCTTTGTGAGGACACTCTAAGAACTGTAATATAGCCCTGTTGTGCTCATTTGGACTATACCTTAGGAGTCTTTGTATCTAAGAGAAAACAAATCTAAATCTTTCTCTAAGATATCCAAATAATCCATTAAGATTAGTCTAAGGTCCCCTTTGTAAATAAAGCTTTGTTGGAATACAGTGACTTCATTCATATGTGTACTATCTCTGGCTGACTTTGTACCAGAAGAGCAGGTCTTAATAGCTGCAACAAAGATATGATGGCTTGCCAGCCTTAAACATTTGCTACATGACCTTTCATTCATCTCCTTGTTGCTCCTGTTCTAGGACAAATAATGATTCGTATTGACAGGCCATTCTATGGCTCTCTTTCTTGTTCAAGGGGCAAGTCAGAAAATACCTTTTCACTTAGTACTTTTTTACTTTCATTGCCAATGTAAGTTGGCAAATAGGGTCTCCAGCTTCAACTCCTTTCCCATCACCTCCAACCTTGGTATCTAGCTCCTATCACAGTGGCCTTCTTGTTCTTCAAAAGCACTGTTGAACCTATTTCAGGACTTGCCAACAGCTTAGATGACTCTTCTATATTAACATATAGAATTGTTTAATTCTGTGCTTCAATGCCTTGTTCTCAAAGAGGACGAACTCTAGGATAGTAGTATTTTCCTCTTTCATTGTTAACTTCTTTCTCTTTTATAATTTCAAGACATAAATCACCACCTGAAATTATATAATTTACTATTTTACTTTGACTCACTATCTATCTCCCTCATTGCATTCCAACCCCAATACCTAAAGCAGTGCCTGGCACAAGAAGCGATCAGTGCGTCTGTTGTGGTTGCTAAAATACTGTGAGGTCACGGATGGACAGCTTGATTCCCATGTAAATTAGGGAATTTTGCTTATAAAATACACCAGAGAGTATCAACAGACTCCTCTTAGAAATGACTTTGTATGTTTTTTATTACTTTGCAACACTCAATTTCATAAGTAAACTTTACTCTATACCTTCCTCAGATCCAGGCATCAGCTCTAATACTTGGGTTTATCTGGTAGCCATTTTCAGACATGTCAAGTTCCAGCCATCACAAAACCCTGAGAGTATAGGTGGAGTTATGTAGCAGTCCCCTCTATTCTGGCTACCAAGTGCTTTAACTTCGTTATTTATACATGTGACTTAAGAATATACAGACTAGAAATTCTAGCTGTTATGATTTGGCTCTTATTTTTCATGCTCCAAAAGTTCACATGTCAGAAGTGAAGTCCTCATTGTGAAGGTGTTGGAAGGTAGTGGAACCTTTTAAAGACAGAATTCACTGTGGTCCTTGGCTAAACTAAGGGGCAAAGTCCTTGGTCGACACTGTGTGATTTCCTGGCATCCTGTCTGGTGATGTGATTGATTCCTGTCATATTTGCTTCATGTGATGCCATTCACCCTCTGTCATGCAGTTCTCAGCATTGACACCTTTCCTATGACTACAAGAGGGAGAGCTGAAAAAAAAAAAACCTTGTTTTAAAAAAATAAAGCTAACCTCACTGTGGTATTTTTGTCATAGTAAGAAAAACTGACTAATACAGAGGTGCAAACTAAACGTCTTACATTTTAATCAGTAGACTTAATTCTTGCTGCATTTCCAAGTGACTCACTCTCAGAAAGAAAGCTCATTTATGTCTGCTTTTTTTCATTTCCAGATATATCCAGTATAGTAGTAACACACTGTTTTTATTAGCTAAGCAAAAGAGCACAGAATCTAGGTGAACAACTCTTAATGGGAAAAGCTAACTGACTCCAATTAAAGAGATATGGTTTGACAAACCTCCAGTGGGTTCATAAAGTTGATGAGGTAGTTTTGATATTGTCAAAGTTATTAGCATGGTTGTTAAACCATGCAGTATTATAATTCAGAATTAACAAAGGAAAAACAAAACCTATACTAACTGGCTCAGTTTACCGTGCTCAAGACACTTGGAATGAAGTGTGTGCTACCAAGTAGGTAATCTGAAGTGTTGAAATTAATTATTATTAAACATGCCCAACTCAGGACAAAAAAAAAAAAACCACTGTTGTTTATGTAGTGTTGTTTACTTATGAGGGATTTGAGGCTCTGTGAACCTAAATACATCACCAGAGCTACTCTTTAATTAGTAAGATGCTGGAGTGCGATAGTAAATTACTCCTGCTGTGAATGAAATGACCTCTCTGGGAGGAAAGCACAATTTGTCTCTTCATGAATTTAATTTGTGCCTAATTTGTGATGAGCACTGATATAGCATGTTCTTTCACTTCAAAATAAAATTGTAATTTGTTTGGCTTGGACGTTAACTAGACACTTACTAGATTTACAATTATATAGTTCATCTCACTTTCCATGTCTGCTAGTACCAACTGGTGATATCACTGCCAGCTCATAGTTTATTTGCGTAGGATTAAGTGGTATTAACTGGATATCTTTGTGTGTGTGTGTGTGTGTGTGTGTGTGTGTGTGTGTGTATGGCGTATGTATGTGTGTCTGTGTCTGCACATACATATGGAGATCAGAAGAGGACATCCTATAGTATCTTAGGTATCTTTTTCTGTCATTCTCTCCCTCATTCCTTGAGGTATCTTAGTGTAACTGGAGGTAATATGGTAGCCAGCAAACTCCTGTTTCTCATACTGCTGAGTGACAAGTTCACATCTGGCCTGCCCAATATTTTATGTGGATGTTGGATTCACACTCAGGTCCATGCTTGCCTAGCAAGTGATCTCATCTACTGAGCTGTGTCTCTAGTTCCAAGACATCATTGTTAATATAAAGTCTCTTTGTTATGGATAAAATGTGTCACATCTGAATTTGTGTCTAAAACCATTCCTAGTGTGACTGTGTTTAGAAATTGAGTCTAAAGGGAAGTAATTAAGTTAAAATAGGGTCATGAGACTGGGACTCCAACTCAGTGGGAGGATGAGGAAGAAATAGCAGATCTCTCTCCATGTGCATGTGAACACAAGAAGAGGACCTGAAATGTCAACCAGCTATAAGTTGGAAGAGAGGCCTCATATAAAATAATCATGCTGACCTCCTGTTAAAATTGTTTTAACTAATTTTCAAATTTAATTTTAAAATGTGTTAATTTGATGTGGGAGAGTATTTTGTTTTGTGTTGATTTTATTGGTTAATAAAGAAACTGCCTTGGCCCTTTAATAGGACAGAAAATTAGGTAGGCAGAATAGACAGACAGAATGCTGGGAGAAAGACAGCCAAGTCAGGCAGTCACCATGATTCTCCTTTCCGAGATGGATGCCCGTTAGACCCGTTAGACACTCAAGTGGCAATACAGATATTAGAAATGGGTTAGATCAATATGTAAGAGCTAGCCAATAAGAGGTTATAACTAATAGGCCAGGCAGTGTTTAAAAGAATACAGTTTCCCTGTAATTATTTTGGGTAACACTAGCCATGTGGAGCTGGGCAGGAACGCAACCCACCGCTCCTCATACTACAGAGTGGTGCCCAACATGTTGGACAAAATCCACTTAAAAACCTGAAAGGGCTTTAAAAAGAAGAGAGAGAGTTTAACACAGTTTTTTGCTGTTTGTGGGTGGCATGCCACAGAGAGAATTCCCTGTCTCAGCCACCGCAACAGGAAAAAGCTGCAGTTTTAAAATGCCGGCTTTCTGGGCTGTGCAGCCATTGTGATCTCTGCCTGGATCCTGCGGGAGACAGAGCTTTTTTTTTTTTTTATTTTTTAAATTTATTTATTTATTAAGGATTTCTGCCTCGTCCCCACAACCGCTTCCCATTTCCCTCCCCCTCCCCCGATCAAGTCCCCCCCCCCCCTCATCTGCTCGAAGAGCAATCAGGGTTCCCTGACCTGTGGGAAGTCCAAAGACTGCCCACCTCTATCCAGGTCTCCTAAGGTGAGACAGAGCTTTTTAATGAAGCATTTGGAGTAAAGTGCTACAGCTTGCTTGATGGCAATGTGGACTGCTGTGTGCCTGAAACTGTGGACAGCTCAGGGGCACTGAATGGCTCTAAGGCAGGAGGGGCTCTGGCTTCATTCCATCATGCTGAACTGTGCTGACCTCAGGCAGGAATGATCGTAATTACCATAATAACAGCTCAGCTAAGGTTTAGACTGGCAGAAAACAGGCACTACTGTAATACCTCTACATGGTGCAACTTAAGTTTTTAAGAATGGCTTAGCATTTTAAGAAGTGCTCCTGGATAATAAAAAATTACAGATTCATAATAGGACAGATTCAGACCACTGGATGGATCACAATGTTGGATGAATATACGTAGGCTTGAGAGAGAGAAAAAATATATATATATAAAAAATAAAGTTAATGCCCTTAAAAAAAGGGTAAAGTCTTTAAAGAGACAGAGTACAGATAGTTACAGATTGAAAAAAATAAAGAAAAATAAACCACGTAAAAATGGAAAATTCACAGAGAGTCTGGGTTATGTACATTATGTTTTCTTTAAAAATTTTGACTATGAAGGAGCTAAGTACAGAGAGACATTTCATTACATGGGCTGCCAAGCTAAACCAAAATGGATATAAGGGTATTACGATTTCAAAATTTGGGTCTAAGGACATGATGCTTTAAAAAGGAGTTTCTTCTTTTGTTTTCATGGAGGATGAGACCCTGTGGATTGCTTCTATACAAATATAGTATGATAGACCACACCCTCTTAAAAGGTTGCTGTAAACACCCTCAAAAAATTACTTTACTCAACTGCCACCTGAGATGAACCTGGCACACAGGTTATACCATAAAAGACCTAATTAACAGTGCCCCTATACAACAGAAAGAAGTTTGGAGAGAACTAACTGCACCCATATTCCCAAATATTGTTTATAAATGTTCTTTTACATTTAAAGGGGGATATGATATAGATATGAATAATTTACATTGGTATGGATTTTTTTCCATTGGTATGGATTTTAAGGTCAATTTTGTTATATATATATATATATATATATATATATATATATATATATGTATTTCTGATCTTGATTAAGGTATTGTGATTGTGAAGTTCATTTTTAAAATGTAATGTATAATTAAGAAATATAGGTTGTTAATGGATAATCATAAATAATAGACAAGCTTGTAGTCATGTTAGTTAGATTTTCTAGATATATAGAGATATATTTCAATTAGATAGACATTCTTCATATCTTTCAAAGACTACAGAACATATTTAATATTTTAATAACTTAGGGCTTTTCATGACAATGAGACACGTCTGCTCCTGACAGCACCAATCTACTTTGAGAGGAAGATGGGCATCAAAGAGGATCCTTATGGAGTTGGTTAGTCATTTGGCCAAGAAACTGCTCTTGCCTGGACTGATGCATAAGCTGGACACAGAGAACCCTCAGAGAGAGGACCGCTGAACTTGCCTAAAGGTGAGATGGTCTTTCGGGGTTCATGCTCCATAAAAGAATTCACGAGGCACAGCAGATAGTGACTGAACTGTCTTTAAAATTTCCTTCTTCATGGAAGAGTCTGCTGGATACTATGGGCTTGTAGGTTGAAGATGGATGCCCCAACGGTACAAAAGAACTTTGGGTCACTGTCCAGACAGCGAGATGTCTCTGTCATTTCTAGAGCTTTGGACTTCTTGTTTGCTTAGGTAATATTATATCCTTCTAGAGTCTTTGATGGAGTTAAAGAATGGTTAGTTATAGTTATAGTTTTCCTTTGTTATGATAAAGGATAAAATAAATACAAATATTGTAACTGTAATTCTTGTTTGATAACTATTTTGTTATATGTAATCTTACTATGTTAAAGCGAAAGCCTATCTTTTTTGTTTAAACAGAAAAAGGGGAAATGATGTGGGAGAGTCTTTTGTTTTGTGTTGATTTCATTGGTTAATAATGAAACTGCCCTTCCCAAAGGTCCCTATGCTCCCAATTTACTCAGGAGATCTTGTATTTTTCCACTACCCATGTAGATTAGGTCAATTTATGTCTCTCTTAGGGTCCTCATTGTTGTCTAGGTTCTCTGGGATTGTGATTTGTGGGCTGGTTTTCTTTGCTTAATGTTTAAAAACCACTTATGAGTGAGTACATATGATACTTGTCTTTCTGGGTCTGGGTTTGGGTTTATCTCACCCAAAATGACGTTTTCTAGCTCCATACATTTGTCTGCAAAATTCAAGCTATCATTATTTTTTTCTGCTGTGTAGTACTCCATTGCGTGAATGTACCACATTTTCCTTATCTATTCTTCAGTCGAGGGGCAATTAGTTTGTTTCCAGGTCTGACTATGACAAACATTGCTGCTATGAACATAGTTGAGCACATGTCCTTGTGGCTCAACAAATGAGCATCCTTTATATAAATACCCAAAAGTATTACTGGGTATTACTGGGTTTTGAGGAAGGTTGTTTCCTAATTTTCTGAGAAATTGCCACACTGACATCCAAAGGGGCTGTACCAGCTTGCATTCCCACCAGCAGTGCAGAAGAGTTTCCTTTACCTCAAAACCTCTCCAGCATAAATTGTCATCAGTGGTTTTAATCTTGGCCATTTTTACAGGTATAAGATGAAATCTCAGAGTTGTTTTGATCTGCATTTCTCTGATGACTAAGGATGTTGAGCATTTCCTTAAGTGTCTTTCAGCCATTTTAGATTCCTCTGTTGAGGGTTTTCTATTTAGGTCTGTACTCCAATTTTTATTGTATTATTTGTTCTTTTGATGACCAATTTCTTGAGTGTTTTGTATATTTTAACACAAGGCTCATGGTTTACCAGCAAGATTCTGTCAGGCTCCAGCAGGTGTCTTTCTCCTGTGGTGGCTGCATGGCCTCTCTGTGACTCTGCCTACTCTCTCTCTACATCTTTTTTCAGATTCTCTGCCTGGCTTTACTCTGTTAAGCCATTGACCAATAGTAGTTTATTTATTAATCAAAGGCAATAAAACATATTAACAGTAGACAGAGGGGAATACCACAATATGGTATGATCCACAGATGCAGAGAGAGGCTACATAATGGGGAGGGCTTAAGAGGGGATGTATGAATCTTCCTGGGCCCTTAACTTCTTGATATTCTTGCTCAGTGCTGAGTGTACTGAAGAAAGGCTTTTCTTGCCATCCCTGCTCCTATGGTTGTAGCTCCCATGCACAACCACTTTTGTTTCCCAGCTCACTCTTTAGCTCTTTCCTCTTTAAAATGTCAATTACTGAATGTTCAGTGAATATTTTCTGAGGTGCTTTGTCTTAAAGAGTGATTCTGGCCTTCTCTAGATGAGTTGTCTCATGGGGAGAAGAGCACTTCCCAGCTGGGACTAATTCTTCCTGAATGAGCTTGGAACATTCTCTTTATATCTGCAAAGTTTCCTACTTCACTTTGCTACTGGATGCAGTAGTTTTCCTTCATCACCAACCCATTATGATAGCTGTGTGGCCATTACCCATGTTAGATTCCCTGATTCTAGCAGACCATACATGAGTTCCACTCATTGTCTATAGTCTTACAAATTTTCCATCACCCTTAAGTTCCATTCCCCTCCCCCCACATTCTCAGGTCCACATATTTCTTCTCCTATGGATTGCCTTTTCTAGAACATGCTATACATATGTCATGATTGTAGTCTCATGAGTATGGACATTTCCACTTTCATAATGATTTTGAGATTTCTCCATAATGTATATGTCTGTATTTGGGGGGGAAGTTTGAATAGAAATCCACTGGGTAATTACACAACTTGTTTTTTCTTTGGTTGATAGACACTTGGTTTGTCACTAACTTTGATGGTTTTCAATAAATCACAAAGTTTTTGGTTTGGTTATACTTATCTTTATTGGATAACTATCTGGGCATGAGTGAGGACTTATTTTGGACATGAGTGAGGACTAATTTTATGTGTCAACTTGGCTGGCTAATGTGTCCAAATATATTGACACAATAAAACTAGTGTTCTGGGTATTTTAGAGAGAGTTTCTTTCAATGAGATTGGCATTCTCATCAGTAAGTTGAATAAAGCAGATTGCCTTTCCTAATGTGAGTGTCTTCTGTAATCATTAGAAACCTGAGGAAGACAGAAGCCCACCAGGAGTGAGAATCCATTGCATGGTATCCTTTGATCGGGAGAATTGCTTATTTTCTTTCCCCCTCTTTTGGATTTGAACTGATACATTGACTCTTGCTAGGTCTCAACTTATACTGTTAGTCTTTCTCATTCCCACACCTTCAGATGAAGACAAGAACAAAAACCTAATCTTTCCCTAACCTTGATCCAGCTGACTTTGGGGCTTCTGTAATCATGTGAACTAATCTTTGGTCTCCCATAAATACAAGTGAATTGTAATGTTTTACAAAATCCCAAACCATTTTCCAAGATGGTGTTACATTTCATTTTTCCCCTTTGAGACTTGGCTTTGCCTACCTTTTTCTTTAATAGGGAATGTACCTGTATCATATTTTGGTTTAATTTGCATTTCCCTGTGACTAATGAAATTGAATATCTTGTATTTATTTACTTTTCATATATTTACATCTCTGGTGACTTGCATGCTCAAATCTTTTGCTCATTGTGCTGGAACAAAGATGTTTATTTTCTTAATACTGAGTTTTGAACATATATTTTGTGATCTGGATTTCAACCTTTTTCTGAACTTGCTATTTTCAGGTATTTTTTCAAGGATCTGACTGGTATTTTGAATTTCTTACAACTGTATTTTGAAGAGTGGAGAATGCTTGAAATTTTGAATAAGTTTAAATGAACATTATTGTTTTAAGGCTTATATTTCATTTTTGATTGAGTAGTATATTATTTTACTACTTAAAATTACACATTTTCCTCCAGTATCTCTGTTTGGGTTTCCTTGAATCTGTGATCCATTATGAGTTACTGTTTTACATAGTAAAAATTCATTAATGTTAAAGCTTCAACTTTAACATCCAATTGTTTCATAACCTTTTATTGAAAAGATCATTTTTCTGCTCAATGTATTTCAGACAGTTTGTTTTAAAGACTCCAGATACTGATATTTCTAGAAGGTTAACTGCCGCTTGCTTAGCCATTTAGTGTTTATGGCAAGACCAAGCTTACTTGCTGTGTCTATTTCTCCTACAGATGACTCATATTGGTTCCAGTCTTCTGAGTTCTCTTTAGTGAGCACTACAGAAGTTTTTAGAGAACTCAATGTATTGACTAAAAAGAAAGATAGAATGCAAATGTGTTAAGCACATTTTAAGTTGCAATTCGAAATTTTTAGATTGTTCATTTAATCATTATTTGTTTGTTTTTATTATCCAGGGAGTTAGACATAGGGCGTTGGGCAACATTCTACAACTGAGACACATCCTCAGTTAATTGCTTTTAGATAAATAAATTCAAATTGTATATTCAAATTCTTAAACTTTTGATTTACTTTGTTCAATATTTTATCAAAGATATCAATCACAACTAGTTTTCCTCATAGTTCTGGAGATAGGACTAAAGGATTTTTGCACATTCTAGATGGAATTTGAACTTTATCTTCAGCCCTTGGTTTGATTGCTATAACACCTGTGTATATCAATTACAATGATCACATAGGTCTGTCTTTATGTTGTTTTCTTTCAGTCAGAAGTTGTGACTCCATCTCCATGGTGAGTTTGAGTGCATATTGGCCATGATGAATTAAAACCAGTGAGACTCCCAATGACATAACAGAGAGGCTGTCCAGTATTTTCCCCCTTAGTCTAGTGTAGTTTGAGGTTAATTGAAGATGGTTCAGACTCATTGGATCATTCTCTCTTCTTGTGTAATAAAGACAATGCAACCAACACAACCACAATAGAATGTAGTATTTTCCTTGTACCCAACACACTGGAAATTCCTCTCAGTCTTTTTTTTTTTTTTATGCATAGGAAACATTTATTTCTCACCACGTAGCGACAAAGAAGTCATCAAGGTACCATCAGACTGGATATCTGATATAGCCCCGCTTCCGTCTCTTGGTTCATTGATAGGTTTCTACATAGGAAGGAAGAATGGCGGGGCATTTCTCAAGTACCTCTCTTCTACACGAAAAGTTCCTTTTCTCCTTGCAGGTTATCAGCTGCTTGTATGGTCACACAATGGAGACATCAGGTGTCTTAGTTTCAGTCTGTCGCTTTGATAAAACACCCACAAAAAGCAAGTTGTGGAAGGAAGGCTCACACCTGCATATCACAGTCCATTAGGTTAGGGACTCATGGGAGGAACCTGGGCTTAGGAATATGGAGAAATGCTGCTTGTTGGACTATTCGAGAGCATTTTCCCAGGTTTATTTTCAGTCAGTTTACCCTTTCAGACCAGAACCACTTGCCTAGGAACTACAGTAGATAGTACTCTTCTGCTTTAACCTCGAATAAAAACAATCTCCCAAATACATGCCCATAAGTCAATCTGCTCTCTGAGTCTCCTATTATTGATTCTCTCCTCCTGTGTGAGTCTCAGGCATCAAAACTTTAACTATTTTGTTTTAACCCTCCCAACCAACGTTGTTTTACTTAGAATATGAGGGCAGATATAAAGTAGAGAGGATGGAGACAAAAGTTACTTTGGTAAATGTAATTTTAGATTTTATGTAATGTTAATGTTTCATATATTTAAAATGGAAAGTAATATGATAGTAAAATGTGTTTTCCTAGTAATATATATACTCTAAAGACAAAATAGATCAAAAAACATTAAACTTTAGCATACTTATTAATGTTAGTGGTGTTTTAGCTAAGGCTTCCTACAACTTTGAAAATCAAACCATGAAAATTCTTATAAGGAAAACATTTAATTGTATGTCTTACAGTTTCAGAGGTTCAGTCTATTTTTATCATGCAGAGAGTATGGCAGCATGTAGGCAGAGATGGTGCTGAAGGAGTAGCTGAGAGTCCTACATTTTACAACAGGAAATTGACTGGCATATTATGCAGTATCTTGAGCATAAAAAACTGCAAATCCTGCCCCCACAGTAGCACACTTCCTCCATCAAGGCCATACCTACTCCAACAAAGTCACACCTCCTAATAGTACTGCTCTCTATGAGATTATGGAAGTGGATTACATTCAAACTACCACAGCGGTAACTTATTATCAACTTAAAGTCATATTATTTTAACATAAAGCACAGAGTAGCAGACTGCTGTAATAAGAATGAAAGCCCTTTGATAACAATAACAACTAACCTTTGCAACTACACGCTCCTCTCTCTCTCTCTCTCTCTCTCTCTCTCTCTCTCTCTCTCTCTCACACACACACACACACACACACACACACACACATTCTACTAAGTGGATAAAAGTTAACAATTTCTTTAATGGTGTGAACACACAGAGCACTTCTCTTCTAAGCAATAGTATTAAATAAATGGAGCTAGGGTCCATTAGAAAAGGCTGATTTCAGATGAAGCAGGAAGAATCCAGGATGAGCTTGGGGTATAATCTGAGGTGGGCTTAAAGTCAAATAACATCATTTCAAAGGATAGAATGGCCAGCTCAAAAGTCAGGGAATATTGAGCATTCAGGATAATAGTGAGCATAATTGCTTAGGCAAAAATAATCTATGTATCAATTTCAATAGTCTAAACGATTAAATAAAAAAAGAGAAAAATTACAAAAGGAGCAGAGAGCAAAAATCTGATTTTATAGAACAAGGAATGAAAGACTACCAAATCACTATTTTATCTTTCTTTAAATTTGACAAGTCAACAGTGGGTACTGAACTGTCCAAAGAGAAGCTGTACATACAGGATGCCAACCACCACGTCTCACATCAACTAGGATTTAAAGAGGCAAAAAGAAACCCTCACAATGGAAATTTGAAATAAATAGTTAAATGATAATACAGGAAATTATTTAATTAATCCAGATTAATTTAAAAAATAAAAGTGAGTTAAGAAAATGAAAGACATTTCAAATATAAGATATTAAAGGAACATCAGTCAAAATAGTTTTTGAAACTTCATTGTGCAGAGTGACAGAAGAGTATGAAGAAGAGGTGCTGTGACAGTGGAGAATCGGGGAATGGACTGCATGTTACATGAGATATCACAAATTAATATTGTTTGTTGTCACATATTTAGGTATATGAATATACTTATTTTGAAGATGATACTGAATTATGAAGTCAGGGTGTTTATAATTAACTTTTAAATGGCTAATTAAAACAATGACTACTGAACACTAAGAGAAAAAGGGAGAGAGAAATAAAGAAAATATGATGATACTTTTAGATTTAGGTAGTAATACAAGGATATAGTATTCTTTCAATATTTTTCTTTCTTCCAATTTTTCTATTTTTATTTATTTAATTTTTTTCAGACAAAGTTTCTTTCTGAAACTCTGTATAGAGTAGCCTGACCTTAAACTCAAAGATCTGACTACCTCTGCCTTCTGAGTGCTGGGATTAAAGGTATGCACCACCACCATTTGGCTCAATATTTTTCTTTTGAGAAAAACTGAAACTATATGGATAATAATATATAAGGATAATAATTTACAAATAAACAAAATAAGATACAAGACTGTGGAGAAAAAATAATGGAAAGCAGAAATCAATGAAAGAGAAAGCATGATTAAAAGTAATACAGAACAAAATAGATATATTTGATTAAAATATAGAATGAAAGCAACATAATTTAAAGAATTAGGGCAAATCAGTATTGAAAAAAATAAGATTTGGAGAGAAACTGAAAACATCATCTTTATTTACCGATGTTAGTTAACTTTTCAAAGATCAAAGCTGTTGTATAAATTTTTATTACACAAAAGTTGCAACATAGTAAGATAAACTGTAAAACACTCTAGTAAAACATACCTGTAGGAGGAGGCCTCTTGTTGGGTTCCAGCTGCTCAGCCCCAAAATAATCACACAGAAACTATATTATTTAAATCACTGCTTGGCCCATTAGTTCTAGCTTCTTATTGGCTAACTCTTACATATTATTTTAACCCATTCCTATTAATCATGGCTGTGGCTTACAGGCTAATGTTTTGGCTTTTTTTTTTTCAAAGAGATCCCTGAGCTTACCTAATTTCCTCCCCATCCCTCAACCCTATACCAATTATAATCAACCCCTAAATGATGTCCCTAATCCTGAAGACAAACTTTTTTGGGAGAGGGGGCATCGTCTTCTCGAATTACTTCAAGCTGTCATGGGAGTGATGTTCTTTCTATGGGATCCTGTTAAAGTAAAATGATGGTTAAGTTCCAAGATTACTGTCTGGTATAATTGCAAATAGTCTCTGAGTATTCAGCAGAGTTTTTTCTGAGGTTCCTATTTGGAGTTCTGCCCAGACATTGTAAAAAAGTGTGCCATTTTAGCTAACCAAGTTGGAGCCATCTTGAGCTGCTGGTACCCAAAACAGGTCTTATATCACTATCAGCATCATGATATCATTTCAACCAGGTGCTGTTGTTGTTGTGGGACTCCATCTTCTTCCTGGAAACTTCAAAGCTTACTGCAGAAAATTCATTGTTTATTGTGGAAAACTTAAACATTATTTATACAGACAAATATTCAATGAAAGGTACAATAGAGAGAAAAATAGGTATGAAGAAAAGTAATTTTTTCCCTAAATTCCTTCTTCTTTCTGTCCCATACCAGACGGCTCCTGACATAAGATAGAAACTCTGAAATTTTCTTTTTTTTAATTAATTAATTTATTTATTTATTTATTAAAGACATCTGTCTCTTCCCTACCACCGCCTCCCATATCCCCCCCCCTCCCCCAATCAACTCCCCATCTCTCATCAGCCTGAAGAGCAGACCGGGTTCCCTGCCCTGTGAAAAGTCCAAGGACCTCCCACCTCCTTCCAGGTCTAGTAAGGTGAACATCCAAACAGCCTAGGCTCTTACAAAGCCAGTATGTGCAGTAGGATCAAACCCAGTGCCATTGTTCTTGACTTCTTTCTTTGTTTTTTTGTTTGTTTGTTTGTTTGTTTGTTTGTTTTTCGAGACAGGGTTTCTCTGTGACTTGGAGCCTATCCTGGAACTAGCTCTGTAGACCAGGCTGGTCTCGAACTCCCAGAGATCTGCCTGCCTCTGCCTCCCGAGTGCTTTCTTTTAACAACATGCTTGGATTTAGAGAAGGGCAGAGCCGTTGTCCATCTCCAAAGCCAGCTTTGATTTTTAAGTGAATTCGATTTAGTATTCAGAGATTCTTACCCTCAGATGACATGTCCTTACAAGTGATAATTCTCTGTTTGGTGATAATTATCTTTTCCTCTATAGGCATCTAGGTATCCCGAGTCTTTTGCCTTTTTGAAGATGAGTATTTTCCTGCCAAGACAAAAACAGAACCCTGCCCAAACCGTTATGAGGTTTTCTTACCACCTGATTTGTTGTCACCTCTGTGGATGAGCTGTCATTTCTCTTTCTCAACAGATTTCTCTTTTTCAAACTAAATCATTATTAATTTTAATGGTATTCATAACTTTTCGTCTCCTGTTGAAACAGGAGCAAAACCCCTTCCCCTGGCTTCCATTGTGAGGTCAAACAGATCCTCAAAATACAGCAGCTGATTTATTTCAGAAGACTTTTCTATTATCCAATGTCTCTCTGCTGCTGTTGTTCCATTCTCATTAGCATTAAGAAAATTCAAAGTTTATAAAGCATTATATAATCTATTTCTGTGGGTATTTCCATCCTTTCTGTTTGTTTAACATATCCTTCATTGTTCAATTTGATTTTTCTATAACTGACTTGTAGGATTGTGTGGTATACCTGTAATATGCTTTATATTATAATAAGCAAAAAACTGTTTCATTTTTAAGAGACATAGGCTGGACCATTATCTGTCTTTTTTTGTGCAGGTATACCCATGATGGCCATAACTTCCAATAAATGTGTGATTACTGAATCAGCCTTTTCTGAGCTCAAAGTAGTTGTCCATTGAAAACCTGAATAATTGTCAATGGTGTGTTGTACATATTTTAATTTTCCAAATTCTGCAAAGTGGAACATGTCCATCTGCCAGATTTAATTCCTTTGAGTACCCTTTGGGTTAGTCCCTTTGGCTATAGAAAAAGCAAGTAAGACATCTCTTTATAATCTCCTTAGCTTGTTGCCATATAATAGAAAACTCTTTCTTTAAACCTTTGCTATTGACATGATGGTTTCTTATGGAACTGAGGCCTTCAACACACTTCCTATTAGTAATTGATCAATTTCTGTATTACCTTGTGCTAGAGGACCTGGCAGACACTTATGGGATGAGATGTGTGTTATGTATATGGGATAAAGCCTATTCCTGATTATATCTTAAACCTGTGTGAATAATGAAGTCAATTCTGTATCATCTGGCATAAATTCAGTGGTTTCAATGTGCAAGACAACTCTTTCTGCATATTATGAATCAGTAACTATATTAAGAGGTTCTTTAAAATCCCTTAGCACCATGAGAACAGCATGTAATTCTGCCTTTTGGACAGAAATTATAAAGGCTTTGTTCCACCTTACTTAAATCTTCTGATTTGTAACCTGCCTTTCCTGATTTGTTTGCATCAGTATAAAATGTATGGGCTTCAGTTATTGGTGTGTCCCTTACAATGTGAGGAAGGATCTAAGTAGATCTCCTTATAATTCTGTCACCTTTGGGATAGTTGCTATTAATCTCTCCTAAAAATTTAGCACAAGCTCTTTGCCAAGGTTCATTGTCTTCCTATAACTTTTTAATTTCATCAGTAGTAAAAGGCACTATAATCGCTGATGGGTCTATACCTGCTAGTTGACGAAGTCTCAATTTTCCTTTTATAATTATTTCAGAACCTTTTTCCATATAAGTTTTTAATTTTTTACTTGATTTATGAGGCAAAATATCCATTTTAAGATAATATCTTATCTTTGTATTAATATTCCTGTTTCTGGAAGGCAATATGACTAAAATGCAATTGGGATTTGGATTTACCCTATCCACATCTGTTACCTGTAATTTTTCTGCAGTTTGTCTTCTGTTAATGGCCACTGTTTAACCCATATTGGTTTCTCAATTAACCATTTTAAAGGTAAAAATGTTGGTACCTCTAAAGGTTTGCTATTTGCTTTGTGTTCTTCTACAGTCTGAATGGCTGGTGTCCTTTCCAGAATTATGAGTTTCTGGGACTTCAGAAATGTTAATCTGGGTATCTCATTGCTGCAGCAGGTCACTACCCCATAAATTCACTGCAATATTAGCTACATATGGCCTCAGCCTTTCTCTCTGTCCTTCTAGCCCTATGCATTCAATCCATATCATGCTTTATTTCACTTGAAATAGGGTTCCTAGTAACTGAACATCTGCCTCTTGAAGAGGACAATTTGGATGCCAAGATTTTGGAAAAAAGAATTAAGATTTGGAGAGAAACTGAAAAAGTCATTCTTATTTACAGATGCTAGTTAATTTTTCAAATATCAAAGCGATTGTATAAATTTTTATAACACAAAAGTTGCAGCAACATAGTATGATATACTATAAAACACTCAAGTAAAACATAACGTCAGTATATTTCTATTCATTAATTCTTATTAGCTGTATTTTATTCATGAGACTTAGATATCTAAAAATAGTTCAAAAGGAAATATTTCCAAAGATTTAAGGGGGAAATTTAGATAGTATTAATTATACAAAATTTTTTTCATGTTATGTTGGTTTTTAACAATATATTTTATTTATTCTTTTATGTCTTTTTATAATATTCACCTCACCCTCTCACCCAGTCCTTCCCAAGCTCCTCCCACAGCTCCCTTTCCACTTCTGTGCTGTTTTGAAATCCCATAGAGTTGAATGTGTGCTGCCAGTATGTGCATATGCAGGATCTGCTAAAACTAGAAAGCTGACACAGTGAGTTTTTTCCCCTAAATGCTTAAAAATGGCAAAAGATGCCATTTTACCAACTGATTTGTGCATTTAATGTCTTTCTAACTAAATTCTCAATAGTCATTTCCAGGCTTTGTTCAAGTAATTCTAAAATTTACATAAAGTAAAAGCTGATGAAAAGTTATACTAAAATAATAGCACATGGAAATTCATACTTTTGAAATATTTGTATCTGGAATCAGTACAGAAATAGAAAAAGAGATGCATTAACTAGAAAAAATGAGTGTGCCTACATATTCACCTGAGTTCACATAAAATTTCCTAGGCTATGTATAGACAATCAACACTAAAGTTGTCAAAGAAAAAGAACTTAGAGAGTATTCATACATTCAAATGAGGAAGCATTTTTCTTTTATTTATTTTTAAACCAATCTTATTTTACATACAAATCCTGGTTCCCTCTTTCTCCCACTCCCGCACCTTCTCCCCACCCTACCCCCCATACACTCCTCAGAGAGGGTGAGGCCTCCCATGAGGAGTCAACAAAGTCCATCACAACACTTGAGGTAGGACCAAGGACCTCATTGCTGTATCTAGACTGAGCAAGGTATCCTTCTATAGAGAATGGGCTCCAAAAAGTCAGTTCATGCATTAGGGCTAAATACTGGTTCCACTGCTATTGGTCCCACAAACTACCCAAGCCTCACAACTGTCACCCACATTCAGAGGGTCTAGTTCGGTCTTACTCAGGTTCCCCAGCTGTCAGTCTGAAGTCAGTGAGCTTCCACTTGCTTGAGTCAGCTGTTTCTATAGGTTTCCGTATCATGGTCTTGGCCCCTTTGCTCATAATATAAGGCCATAATATCCATTTAAAAAAGTCCTTGATAAATTGATGCTTACTTGCATTCATCCACAACACAAATACCTGAAGTTTAAAAATAAGTCAGAAACATGGAAAAATTGCAACATAAAAAGTTCAAATAACTTCAAACTGAGATAAAATTCACAAACAAGTGATGGTGGGTAGAATGAACTACCCACTTTAGAGAAGGCTGCTCAAGTGACCGTCGACATATAAAGTCACTTGGCTAATTAGGTAACTGCATAGTACCACAGCAATGAAAAGCTTTTCTACATGATTTGGATTCTTGAGACTCAAATGTCTGTCAGTACAAAATGTTCAGAACAGAAACACAGAGTCCTTGCTAATGTGAAATCACTCTTATAATTTGCAAAATGTGTGGTCTAAGATATAAGGATATTAAACAAAGAATTACATGTTAAATGTGAAACCCTGAAAGCTAATACAAACCTCTCTCAGGAGGGGGGCAGGTAAGTGTGTCATCATCACATAGTGGAGTACTGGAGTTTAATAATGAGAGTTAATAATCTTTACACTATTATATGATTTAACTACATGTATATTTTAAAATCATTTATACAGATATGATTCATAGTTGTACAGAATATTATTTTAAATATTTGTGTAAAATTTTTAAGGAATATTCTTTGGGTTTGGAAAGAATTGGAATTTTCAGAGTAAAAATAAAAAATGGCAATAATTCTTGATTCAGGACTGCCAAAATAACTCAGTGGATAAATGCTCTTGTTGTCAAACTTGGTGACCAGAGTTTGATCCTTGGAACACTCTTAGGATAAAGGAAAAACCTACTGTTTGACCTCCACACAGTTTCTGTGACATGCATCCCCTCAAATATTAATAAATTTTTTATTATTTTTAACTGAGGAGCTGTTGGTGCTGGTAGCTACTTGGGAGGGAGAATCCCTCTTTGATTCTACTCTTTTTAATTGCTTTCATGGGCTAGGAAGACAAGAAAATTAGAAAGTAAAGTTAGAGTTTTTTTCCATAGGGTCTTTAAAAACTACATTTAAAATGTAGATGGATGTTATTATCAAAAATTGTCTTCTCTATTTTTTCTGGAGGGGAAAAATGTTAACAATCTGTTTTTCTGGTAATGTAGCATCTGTTCTGGCTACCATGTTGAGTGCCTGCTTAAAATTAACTATGTACTCAGTGTGTTCTTCAAAAGCCAAGCTGAGGGTTAAAGCATGATTAAATGAAAACTCAGGGTCAGAAATTGGATTTCAACCTGAAAAGATCCGAAAAGCAAAACAGCCAGCCAGTGGTTCTTACCTTGACTTCAGTCCTAAAATGGCAATCCTGCCTCCAAATCTTAGAAGAAGACTGTGTCTGAGAGCTGTCTCACCCCATTTTATATTCCTCTCTAGAGCAGGGATCAATGGCATGTACTACTGGGCTTAAAGGCATGTACTTCTTAAAGGCATGTATTTCTATGGCAACTAGGGTAACTACTGGGATTAAAGGAGTGTGTCATTGTAGCTACTGGGACTAAAAATGGATGTTACTCTTATCTGATTTTAAGACTGACCAGTGGGACTATTTTACTTTCAAATCCTCAGGCAGTCTTTATTTACTAAAATACATTTGAAATGCCACTACAAAGGGTATGTTCAAACAACTTTCTGGACTTTTTCTTTTGTATCATATTTGTTATAGTTATGTATTCCTCGGGCAGTCTTGTGTGATGGTTTGCCTTTCAGCTTCCTTTGCTAACAAATCTGCCATTTATCTATTACATATGATTATTATTGTATCAAAAAGTCTCATAAAATTGTGGGAACTTCAATCAAAACCTTTTGCATTGTCCATGAAGTATCTGGGATACTGTTAAAGCATTATTACAGCATGACAGAGCAGAAAGCAGTGTCTCAGGGCTGAGGATATATGATGACTGAGGAGGAGCTAGACTTGTACCTCTGCCTCACTGTGTGGGCCTCTTCGTACTCAGGCATGTGCTTATAGCAACAGTGTTTGTTTAGGTGCTTCCTATGTTCAGACAAATACAAGTATAACTTGAAGAGGCTGTAAACCAAGAAAAAAAGGAAGCTGGATGCAGTTCATCAACAGAGTACTTGGTAACATAAACTATTAAATTCCATATCCTGTAAGTCTTTGAAATGATTGAAGACAATCTATCTATCTCAATATATCTGTTTATGACCTTGGAAGCATACCTAACATAACTGTCAGTCTGACTAATATAGATGACTACTAATCTGTATTTCTTAATTATATATTGTATCTTTAACTGAAATACATAAACAAAATACCCTAAGCAAGAGCAGAAACATACACACAATATAACAAATTTAACTTTAAATTTGTATCAGTAAACCAAAACTTGTGCCAAGGTAAAGTATTTTGAAATTAATAGTTGTTTTTTGGATTAAAGTAGATTCAATAATCTAACTTTTTTCCTATCATATCTATATCATGTCCCTTTTTTTCCTTTAGAAATAGATCTCTGAATTTAACTCTTTTGTTTAGCATTTTTTTAAAATATGATCAATAACAATCTATAACCAACTTCGTTATATGATAACAAACATTCATAGCCAATGTTTGGGAACATGGTGTCATTCTTCAGACTACTTTCTGTTGTTTGTGGGCAACAGTATCTTTGGGGGAACCTTGAGAAAATAAGGATAATTGTTAGGTCTTAACTGGGTTAATTTGTGAGGCTAGACCATCTCAGTCAGCAGCCTGGAAGCTGTTCTAGATGTTGGATCACTTGGTCCATCTGGTTTTATTGGTGTCTGGTTTGCTTGCTCTGAAAATACATAAACTTTTAAAGGTAACGTACATATCTGCATTAATACAAGTACAGAATATGTATTCTATACTAGTCAAACAAGAATTATTTTTTGTTTTTTTTTATGTTTGAGCAGGCAACATATACACGATATGTCTTGCAGTTTTTCTAGGCTTATTTCTGTATGTTTGTAGACAAGATTTTCAGAGGGTCTTCCTTGATCAAATCTTTAACTTTGAATGAATCCATAGTCTTTCATTTCCTGTAAAAAATAAAAGGATAACCTCTCCCCCAAAGTAACAAATCTTTTGGCTTAGATTTTGAAGAAATTTTAAGATGTGCAGGTTGGTTTAATCTAGCAATATTTATAATCCAATGTGTCTTAGCACCTATAGCTCCTTCCTCAGCAGTCAAAAAAATTAAAGATAACACATTAACATACAGTACCCATAGTTTATTTTGCATACTTACATGTCTTTTTTCTTTTATATTACTTATCCCTTCTTAAAACTATACTTTTTAAATCTATGACCATATATACTCTTTCTGTTTTCTCTCTGAACTATATGTATATTTTTAAATACACTATAACCTGTTCAGAGACTTTGGGGGTCTGGATATGTCTTTATTGTATATTTGTAGAGGTTTTCTAACCATATGTTCCTTTAAATTTTTAAACAACATGGCTAGGACCAAATCCTCTGCTTTGGCAGCTGTTTCCTCTTTGCTTGGTTCCCTGAGAGCCTAGATTTGTGATGGAAGTACCAGTATGAGAGTCATGTCTACTTCTCCAACTCTGAGGAAAATTTGGATCCACACTGCCACCAAGTAGTGTATCACCCATTGCTCAGAAACCCCATCCATCCCTCTACTATATTAAGTCTGAACTTGGTATCCCACCATAGTAAATGGGTTCCAAAAAGCTAACTGATGCACCAGGGATAGATACTGCAATTTCTCGGTTCTACACTGCTTGCTAGAGGCAAGCAAGCGCTCCCATCTAAGAGAGGCTTCCTGACTCAGCTTCAGCTGCAAAACCCTGCAGCTCTTAATGTAAGACTTTAAGACAATCCTGAAGCCATTTTTGACAATTCTGAATCCTCTCAGCCTCTGTGCCATAGTGCTTCCCCTCCTCCCCTGGGAACCAAGGACCTAACAGCTACACTTGCACGTACTCAGTTCCTGAACAATTACCCATATACGTAAGTTTTGGTTCAGTCCCCTGGGAAACGGGGTCAAAATGACCTCTTACCTCATCTGATCTGGCAACAGCTCTCCAGTCAATTATTGGTAATAGTCCTTTCAAATAAGCCAATCAGAATAGTCAAAGAACAACCCCCCTTGCTTCTGTGGCCCCTTTAAAAGTAGACTGTACCCGCTATTCGAGGTCCCTCGGCTTCCCGAATGCTGGGCGACCCTGTCATGACAGAATTAATAAAATCCTCATGCTTTTGCATCGGCTGTGTGTATGAGATGGTCTCTGGGGGCGACTCCTTCTCAGTGTTTGGACGCTAGAGTCCAACATTAAGAGGTCCTGCCATGAAACACATAAACGGTGTTGATGAAAAGCTGAACTCATGCTTTTCGGTTTTCAGCCTTAGCAGCAAAAAAGCTGCACTGTTTAAAAATGCTGGCTTTCTGGGCTGTCCTGCCAGGGCAAACTCTGACTCTTTTACACAGGCTGTTCGTGCAGTTTGCAAGCACAGGTTGCTGTAGCTCGCTTGCTGGCAGGGACCTTGAAATGCCATAGAGTTGTGGCAGTAAACATGGCTACAGCCAGTACCTCAGCCATGAGGCTGGAAAGCTAAGGAATGGGCTGGATCTAGCTGCTAAAGCCATGGCTTTAATCCCACCCATATTGCTCAGTAATTTAAAGGCTCGTGTGGTCAGAAAAAGAGATATACAGTAAAGAGAGATACAAAGACAAAGAAAATTTCTAAATGGTTTACTGTGTGTTAAAAATATATGCAGGCTAAAAGATGAAGTTCTTAAAGTAAAAAAAAAAGAAGAAGAGAGTTGTTGTGTGTGGTAGTACACACCTTTAATCCCAACACATGGGAGGCAGAGGGAGACTGACCTCTGTGACTTCTAGGTGTGGTAACACACGCCTTTAATCCCAACGCCTGGGAGACAGAGACAGGCAGATCTCTGAGAGTTCAAGGACAGCCTGGTCTACAGAGTTATTCCAGGTCAAAGATACAGAGAACCTGTCTCAAAAACCAAAAAATAAAAATAAACAAAATAGAGGTTAAAATAAAACGCACAAAGATGGAAAATACACAGAGAATTTTGATACTGTATGCTATTATGCTCTGTTTGAATTGTTCGAATGCTGAGGAAGGAACAACAGCTGATAAAAGATATTTGTTTATAAATGCTGCTGAACTAATCCAACATAGATATTTTGAAAATGCCTTGACTTTGAAATTTGGATCTAAGGACATGATGCTTTGGAAAGGAGTTTCTTATTTTGTTTTCACAGAGGATGAGACCCTGTTCATTTCTTCTATTCCGATATGGTATGATAGACCTTGCCCTCCTGAAAGGTTGCTATGAATACCCTCAAAAAATTACTTTGCTCAACTGCCAACTGAGATGAACCTAGCAGACAGGTTATCCCATAAAAGACCTGAATAACAGCACCCCCATTCAGCAGGAAGCAGTTTGGAGAGAAAAAACTGCACCCATGTTCCCAAAATATTGTTTATAAATGTTCTTTTACATTGAAAGGGGGAAATGATATAGGTATGAATAATTTGCATTGGTGTGGATTTTAAGGTCAATTTTGCTATATGTATATGTATTTCTGCTCTTGATTAAGGTATTGTGATTGTGTAGTTCATTTTAAAAGTATAATGTATAATTAGAAAATATAGGTTGTTAATGGATAATCATCGATAATAGTAAAGCTTGTAGTCATGTTAGTTAGATTTTCTAGATATATAGAGATGTATTTCTGTTAGCTAGACATTCTTCATATCTTTCAAAGACTGCAGAATATGGCATTTAAAATATTTTAATAACTTAGGGTTTTTCATGACAATGAGACACGTCTGCTCCTGACAGCACCAATCTACTTAAAGAGGAAGATGGGTATCGAAGAGGATCCTTATGGAGCTTGATAGCCATTTGGGCAAGAAACTACTCTTCCCTGGACTGATGCATAAACTGGACACAGAGAACCCACAGAGAGAGGACTACTGAACTTGCCTAAAGGTGAGATGGTCTTTCGGGGTTCCTGATTCATGAGAGTCTGCGAGACATTCTGCAGGATACAGCAGAAAGTGATTGAACTGTCTTTGAAAATTCCTGCTTCATGGAAGTGTCTGCTGGAAACTATGGGCCTGTAGGCCGAACATGGATGCCCCAACGATACAGAGAAACTTTGGGTGACTATCCAGGCAGCAAGATGTCTCTGTTATTTCTAGAGTTTTGGATTTCTTGTTTGCTTAGGTAATATAATATCCTTTTGGAGTCTTTGATGGAGTTAAAGAATATATAGATAGTTATAGTTTTCCTTAGTTATGAAAAAAGATAAAATAGATGTAAATATAGTAACTTTTACTTGATAACTGTTTTGTTATATGTAATTTTGCTATGTTAAAGTTAAAGCCTTTCCTTTTTGTTTAAACAGAAAAAGGGGAAATGATGGAGGAAGGTCATTGGTTAAGTAATAAAGAAACTGCTTGGCCTCATAGGTTAAAACATAGGTGGGTGGAGTAAACAGAACAGAATGCTGGGAGGAAGAGGAAGTGAGGTAAGACGCCTCAGACAGACGCCATAGCTCAGCTCTCAGGGGCACATGCCATGAAGCAAGCTGCCAGGTCAGACATGCTGAATCTTTCCCGGTAAGACTGATGCTACACAGATTATTAGAGATGGGTTGATCGGGATATGAGAATTAGCCTGTAAGGGCTAGAGTTAATGGGCCAAGCAGTGTTTAAAAGAATACAATTTGTGTGTTGTTATTTCGGGGCATAAGCTAGCCAGGCGACCAGGAGCTGGGGCAGCTGGGGTGCTGGGAACTCAGCCCCGCCTCTCCTATTACAACAGGTCTTCCTTCCAGGGGCCCCTCAAAGAGTTCAAGCTTCATCACTGCCTTCCCTATATGAAGGATGCTCCACAGCTGTCGGTCTAGAGTTCATGATTTTTTATGAGCTTTTATTAGTTTTCTCTGTACATTTTTCCATCTTTTCCTCTCTTGCTGATACAGGAGCCTTGTCTCTGTAGGCCATTATCAAACCATCTACCCAAGAAAAGTACGTTATCAAGAAGTTGTGGTTGACTCCATTTTTGTGTGTTTTGAATCCATTTTTAAGCTTTGCAAGCAATTATGTTGAAATTCTAGCCTCATGTTGAAATGTCATTTGTTGGCAGAAATTTCTGTCCCTCCAGAAGTTCTCAAACAAACACAAGATGATTAATGTTAATTACAAATGCTCAGCCAATAGCTCAGTCTTATTACTAACTATTCTTACATTTAAATTAACCCATATTTTTAAACTATACTTTGCCATGTGGCTTGGTACCTTTTCTCAGTATGGTGTGTCCATCTTGCCTCTTCTGGCTTCTTTTCTTGACTCCTCAGACTTTGCTCTTCTTTCTCTTAGCTAGCCTTATCCGGTTTGGTTATTGGCTATTCAGCTTCCTTATTAACCAATGAGAGTAGTACATATTCATGACATACAGAATTATTCCACAGCACATTGTTGGGTACAACAGAAAGGCAATTATGACAGGCTCCAGATGCTATGTAATGACATGCTTAGCTTTTGGTTTGTGGGGTTTTTAATCTGTTAGTCACAGGATGTTAATTCCCACATAGAGGTCTGCCAGGAATGGCTCTGCAGGGGGCAAGACAAAGTAATTAACCTCTGGGCATGAAGCATTCTAACTCTCCATATTACCCAGTTCAAATCAGTCAAGGAGTTTTTGTAGACAGAGCATCTTTCTGGGAAGTCTTGTTTACAAGATGAGAATTAGTCATTGGCAGTAGTGTTAGCTGATCTGAATTCTTTTCTTTCTTTCTTTCATTCTTTTTTTTTTCTTTTCCTGTTCTCATCTATAAATTGGGCCTCAGTATTTTGCCTGGTTTGTCTTGAATACCCAGCCTTGAGTGTTTCTTTTGAGTACCTGGGACTACATACTAGCAGATTCTTGGCTAAGTGTCAGTTTCTTTAGAAGAGAAGCAAGCTAGAAGTGTGACCTCTCTGTACTTGAATTTAAGAGAGGTAGCCTTTTTGCTTTGGGGCCTGAGATGGGATAGGGTGGAATGGTATGGGAAGATTCAGAGTTAGGTAGCTTTCCTAGTTTGCTTTCTACCACTGTGATAAACAAAATGAGCAAAATTAACTCCATGAGAAAAGTGCTTTGTTGTCCATGAAAACTAACTATAAGAACTCAAGCAAGGACCTAGAGGCAGTAGGCTCTCAATTCAGAGGCTTATGACCTCTTTCTCTAAATCTAGTAATGCCAGGCATGTTGCTTTTCATATCCCACTCTGGTGAATTTTTATGGTTCTGTGTTTTCTTTTATTAACACTGTGTTTGCCCTCAAGTCATCTGGCATGATTTCAGGTAATCCTCCAGTTCTGGAATCAGTTCATTAGATATCTGAATTTCTTCTGTACTGATACCTAGATCTGCTTTTCCATGAAAGACTGCATAGGTTTCAGGATTAAGATGAAGCGATTTTTACTGGCTTGAGGGGGCATTGTTTCATCGCTGAAGGTGGAAAAGCAGTTGTTATTAAATCAATTGAAAGTGCCTCTGTGGGCTTTATGTAACTGTAAAAACTGCAAAAGAAAATACTGGCAGTCTTGCAATGGACCAAACACTCAGATTTCCACTTTTTACATGCTTGCCTTCTTTTTAGAATACTGTTTGTTTTCTAATAAAAGAAATAGACATCCATTTCTTTAGGTGCACTGGCTCTAGCTTGACATTTTGACTGAGATTTTTAGAGAGACCTGAATAGTATAAAAATTATAGGTGCATATTTTTTTTTAAACCATGGTTTGTAGGCTTGAGCACAAACCATTTTGTATTATGCAGTGATAATGTTTATTGGATAGGGTCCATCTCTATTTTGAAGAAGAAGAATTTGGCCACATAACCACTAAAAAAGTAATTGGGATAATACATTTTATTCTATTTAAATAATACATTTAAAATTCTATTCTTTTTAAAACAGCTTATAAAAACATTAACTTTAGTCTTTCAATAATTCATATAAATTTTGAGGAAGCAACCAAAATTTATGCAGTCATTCTCCACAAGACTTTACATGGCTTGGGAGCCTTGTGTTGTATTGGGTTAAGTAGATATGGCTCTTGTCTCTTTGGATAGGAGGTACTTCAATAATTAAATAGATAATTACTCTAATGTGGATTTAATCTTTTTGTCTACTTCTGCCTTTAACTTAATGGCAATAGAGATAGTGGCCAATATTATGCTATTTTGCTTAGTAGATAATTGGGGAAACATTTTTTTGTTTAGCAAAATATTTTAAAATAAATGTTTATCATGCATTCAATAAACTCCATAGTGATGGACTAGACAGTTGTATTTCATGTGCAGTTCATCTCTCTTGCCTTGCCTCTGTTCCTTTACTTTATGTGTTTACCAATTTTCTGCTAATTGCTTGAAACAATTGAAGCAGACTGAAAGAAGTCTTTGACCCTCTAGTTTCTGAATACTTAATTTTGTGCCAGGTGTCTGAGGAATCGAAAACAGTCAGGGACACCATGACATGACCTCCTCTGCTACTCCTCCAGATCTGAAACAGCTCTTGCATATGCTGGTAGCTTGCAAATGCAACTGTCTAGGTTACATACAAAATGAACATAATAAGATTTTATTTCCCTTGGTGATACACCAACAGCTACATACAGCTTCTAATAGCCTGCAATTCAGTAATAATAGCTTGGTTCAGCTTAGTTTATTGAAGACATAAAAACACTTGGCAGCCAGAGGCTGGAACACATGGTTCAAGAGAACAAGATTCCAGTGGGGACCACAGGACCTGTACATGGAGCAAGGGTATTCTCAATGCTTAGCAATTATAATTTATTCATTTAGTGGAAAGCAGTGGCCCATCAACATGATTTATGCAATTACTGAGTGGGGAATTCTATCTCCATGTACAAAGGGAGGTTCTTCAAATCTTGGTGCACATATTTTACCTTTTTAATAACTTTTCTTTTGGCAGAAAATATCTCAACTCCTTGCTTTTGCCAGGAGAAAACTCTTCATTTCTATCCTTTAGGGTATTAAAATAAATAAAAGAAACTGAAAAAAAAATACTGAGTTCTTTTCCTCACTAACTGGCTTGTAGTTTAGGCATTACTGATGTCCAGTGTGAAAATGAAGGATTTCTTGAATTAAACTCACACATATTAAGACAAATAGTACTATGGGGAATAACTTTTTATGAAATGTATTATCTAGAAGTAAAAATGAGAAATATTTTGATTGGTCAGTATTTAGCCATAAGGGTCTATCAGTGGGTTTTAGAAACTTTATATAATGTTGATAAGGAAATCCTTCATAATTTCATTCCACTTTTATAATAGTACCCCAAACAAAATGGAACCAGGCTTTTATCAATGAACTGAAAATGCTAAATATAGCTACTGGTGTATCACGAAGTCCATATTACAAGTTCTAGAGAACGTTGTGGGTCCCTGTTATATGAGGAGCATGCTAGTGATCACAAATAAGATTCTGAGATGCTTTCCTGCATGAGTCAAAATGGAATCCCCCTTTATTAACTGTAATTTAGACTGAGATGATGTAATGTAGGCACTCAGCATTATCTTCCAAATCAAATAAACCATAACACATACTTTGAGGCTTTGCTGGGTTCTTTCAGCTTTGGTTCTTCTTTTTGTCAAATAAATGGGCGTGTGAACCTTTGCCTTATTATTACATCATAGAAGTGTTGTAAGGATCAAAAAGGATAAAATGATAAAAACAAAGTGGTAGGTATACTGAGGAAAATTTAATTATCCTTTGGTATTACCCAAGAAGCATTCCAGTGGCCACCAGGAAAACAAAGTACTTTCTCCATTGTGTTTCTCCATTGGTCACAGTGGAATCATGCAATTCCATAGAGCCATTCTACCAACCTTTGCTGCTAATAATACATGATATAACTATTGATGCATTGTGCACTATGGTGGGAGGAATATGAGATGGAAGGCATCTAGTTTTGATGTTGGGTAATATTCTAAGAATCTCTAAACCTCAGTCATCTTAATTGTAAAACTCACTGTTTGCTGATGATATGATATTAGTGATCCCCAAAATTCTACCGAGGAACTTCTACAACTCATAAACACTTTCAGTTACATAGCAGTATACAAGATTGACTAAAAAAATTAATAGCCCTCCTGTACACAGATGATAAAAGGTCTGGGAAAGAAATCAGAAAAACATCACCCTTCACAATAGCCCCAAATAGCATAAAATATCTCAGAGTAAATTTAACCAAACAAGTGGAAGACTCGTATGACAAGAACTTTAAATCTTTGAAGAAATAAATTGAAGAAGACAACAGAAAGTGGAAAGATCTCACATGATCTTAAGTAGGTAGAATTAACATAGTAAAAATGGCAATCTTACCAAAAGCAATCTACAGATTCAATGCAATGCCCATCAAAATCCAAGTGAAATTCTTCACAGACCTCGAAAGAATGGTACTCAACTTCATATGGAAAAGCAAAAGCCTAGGATGGTGATGGAGGAAGGTCATTGGCTAATAAAGGAACTGCCTTGGCCCATTTTATTGGTTAGAAGATAGGTGGGAGGAGTAAACAGAACAGAAGGCTGGGAGGAAGAGGAAGTGAGCTCAGACTCGACAGCTCTCCTCTCGGGAGCAGACGCCTCAGAGAGACGCCATGCTCCTGGCTCCTGGGCAGACGCACGCGATGAAGCAAGCTGCCATGTTAGACATGCTGAATCTTTCCCGGTAAGACCAGTGCTCACAGATTATTAGAGATGGGTTGATCGGGATATCAGAATTAGCCAGTAAGGGCTAGAGCTAAAGGGCCAAGCAGTGATTAAAAGAATACAGTGTCCGAGTAATTATTTCGGGGCATAAGCTAGGCAGGCGGCCGGGGTTCTGGGAACACAGCCCTGCCTCCTATTACTACAGGATGGCAAAAACAATCCTGTACAATAAAAGAACTTCTGGAGGTATCACAATCCCTGACATCAAACTCTATTACAGTCCTGAAAGCAGCCTGGAATTGGCATAAGAACAGATAGGAGGACCAATGGAACCAAATCAAAGACCCGGATATTAATCCACACACCTTAAAACACCTGAATTTTGACAAAGAAGCTAAAAATATCAAATGGAAAAAAGATAGCATTTTGAACAATTGGTGCTGGCATAATTGGATATCAACATATAGAAGAATGAAAATAGATCTATATCTATCACCATGCACAAACCTCAAGTCCAAATGGACCAAAGACCTCAACATAAAGCCAGCCACATTGAACCTTATAGAAGAGAAAGTGGGGAGTACACTTGAACACATTGGCACAGAAGATCACTTCCTAAATATTACCCCATCAGCACAGACACTGAGAGAAACAATTAATAAATGGGACCTCCTGAAACAGAAAAGCTTCGGTAAAGCAAAGGACACAGTCAACAAGACAAAACAACAGCCTACAGAATGGATAAAGATCATCACTAACCCCATATCAGACAGAGGGCTGATCTCCAAAATATACAAAGAACTTAAGAAATTGGTCATCAAAAGAACAAATAATGCAATAAAAAACGGAGTACAGACCTAAATAGACAACTCACAACAGAGGAATCTAAAATGGCTGAAAGACACTGAAGGAAATGGTCAACATCCTTAGTCATCAGAGAAATGCAAAACTCTGAGATTCCATCTTACAGCTGTAAGAATGGCCAAGATCAAAAACACTGGTGACAACTTATGCTGGAGAGGTTGTGGGATAAAGGGAACACTATGCACTGCTGGTGGGAATGCAAGCTGGTACAGCCCCTTTGGATGTCAGTGTGGCAATTTCTCAGAAAATTAGGAAAGAACTTTCCTCAAGAACACTTTTGGGTGTATACCCAAAGGATGCTCAACTGTTGAGCCACAAAGACATGTGCTCAACTATGTTCATAGCAACATTATTTGTCATAGCCAGAACCTGGAAACAACCTAAATGCCCCTTGATCAAAGAATGGATAAGGAAAATGTGGTACATTTACACAATGGAATACTACACAGCAGAAAAAATAATCACATCTTGAATTTTGCAAGGAAATAGATGGTATAAGAAAAAAGCCATCCTGAGTGAGGCAACCCAGACCCAGAAAGATAAGGATAGTATGTCCTCACCCATAAGTGGATATTAGAAATAAAGTGAAGGATAATGAGCCTGTAGTCTATATGACCTCAGAGAAGCTAGGGAAGAAGAACTCTAAGAGAAACATAAATGGATCCCTCTGGGAAGGGGAAATAAACAAGAACTGAGAAAATTGGGAGCAAAGAGTAAGTGGAGAAGGAAGGGGAGAAGGGAATGAGATGATATTGAGGGAATGGGATAGTCAAGATGGGGGAAAGACAGACAGAAAGGGAGAGCAAGAAAAGAGATATCTTTATTGAAGGAGCCATTAAAATGCCAGTAAGAAAAAAACCTGGCACTAGACAAATTCCTAGGAATGCACATAGATGACCTCAGCTAAGATCTTTGGCATTTACAGAGAAAGTGCCTGAACTGCCTTGCCTAGTATTTAAATTAATGACTATCTTAAATGTCGCCACAGAACTTTCATCTAGATGCAGAGATTCACAGTAGAACACTGGGCTGAGCTCCAAAAGTTCAGCTGAAAGAGGCAGAAGTGATAATATGAGCAAAGGAGTCAAGATCATGATGGGGATACCCACTTATACAGCTTACCTGAGCTAATGGAGCTCACCTACACTGGTCTGACTGTGGGGGAACCAGCATAGGACCAAACTAGATGCTCTGAATGTGGGTGACAGTTGTATGGCTAGGGCAGACTGTGGGGCCACTGGCAGTGAGATCAGGATTTATCCCTACTGCTTGTACTGGCATTTTGGAACACAGTTATTTCTTGACAAAACTTGAGGCTATTCTGGTGAAGGATGTCTCTTGTGTTTATTTTTGAGGAGAAACATGATTGCAGTAAACAAAATGTGTAATGCCTTTTCAAATCTTTATTTAGTCAGAACTATGACTATTTTCTATACTGACCTTTTCTTTTGAAATAGATGCATCTTCCTTATGGATGATGACTTTAGAGTTTGCAAACTGACAGCTGATTTAATGCTTATAAGAAAGCTCAAGGAAAACATTTCAACAACAAAGGTGATTGTTTAATAAATCCCACATGTAAAAACCCATGTTTAAAAAATAAATTAGTTGGTTACTTAGTCACTGTTCTATTGCTGTGAAGAGACATGATGACCAAGGCAACTCTTTTAAAAGAAAACATTTAATTGGAAACTTGCTTACAATTTCCGAGGCTTAGTTCATTCTAATCAGGGCAGGGAGGATGACAGAAAGCAGGCAGACACTGAAGCAGTAGCTAAGAGCTACATCTTGATTCATAGGCAGAAAGAAAGACTGGCCTGGCATGGGCTTGTGAAAGCTCAAAACCAATGCCTAAAGACACACTTCCTCCTACAAGGCCACACCTTCATCCTTATAATCTTTTTAAGTAGTGCCACTCCATGGTGACTAAGCATTCAAACATATGAGCTGATAGGGAACATTATTATTCAAACTACCATAGTAGGGGTAATGACTGGTAGAAAAAATGGCATTACCTAATTATTCATTGACTCTTCCTAGTTCTGAGGAAGGTTTAACAATAGCTGTATTGTCTGATGAAAGAGGAAATAAAAATCATTGATATAAAGTAATTTAGAATTAAAATAAAGGATTACAAGAAAATTTGGAAAAAAAATAGCTTTTCTTATTTTAGAAAGATTAAAAGGTTTTACTTGGCCTAAACTTAAAAATATGTAGACATATTGAAATATTGAAAGTGAAACGAGTTATATTTCCCCCTGTATTTGTTACTGTGTATATACAATATGTGTAGTTTGTTACTTTATATATTTTAAACTTTTTGCTATGTCTGAATCACCTGGTTTTGTGTTTCTTGATTTTTCTCTATTATTGGTTTCATGTTTTAAATGTCATAGAATTAAAAAATATTTTTCTTCAACATTCTCTATGTTCTTACTGCTTCCTCCTTTTTAGAATCTTAACATAAAAGCTTGGATTATTGATTTTAGATTTTCTTTCTAGTAAATTCATTTATTGCTATAAATTTCCCTCCAAATACTCCTTTCTTTGGCTTCATCCTACATTTGTTTCCATGGTTTGAACATTTCCATTGTCTTTCAGTTCAAATTTCTCCAATTTTAGCATAGGAACAGAAAAGAAGTATGGCAGTTAATGTTATCAACTTGACTGGACTGAAGGTTATCTAGAAGATTAGTAAGCATGCTTTACTAACCAAGAGGGAAACTGCTAAATGGGGAAGACCTGCCCTCGATGTTGGCAATGCTGTCCCATAAGTTGGGCTCTTTATGAACTAATGGGAAAAGAGATTAGACCTGGTTGCCTAGAAATTCACTCTTTCCTGGCTTCATTGCCCTCCCTAACATTTCAATTCATTGACTGAAACCTCTAAAACCACAAATAGGTATAAAAATTTCCTCACAGTATTAAACTTTAACACAAGAATTAAAACAAAATTTTTTCATTTTATTCCCATCAGAAACTGAAGGAGCCAGGGGAGGATTATAGTTTTAGTAAGGATGAACTGACTTCCTTTTCTTCATGGGCTTTTCCAGGTTTTTAATTAAGTGCCTTAAAAAATATCTGTGCCTTTATTATTACAAGTTTTTAGAAGATTATTATCTGTCCAGACCAAAGCTCCAGACTCTAACCTCCAAGTCCCAAGAGTTGGGGTCTGACATTGGGGTGATTGATATCTGTCAGGGTCCAAGCCTGAACTGGGTTTGCATGTTCCAGGGTAGGAGTGTGTAGATTGGAAACACCAAACAGGCAGAACAGAGATACAAAAGAAACAGAAACACAGAATAGAGTTGGGAGGGCACTCTAGTGAATACTGAATTTTCACGCATTTATTTTCTATTTACTTTATGTACCCCAACCTAAAAAAGAGGGGAAGAAGTCAAAAGACTGCTTTAGCATGATACAAGGAACAAACAGAACAATTACTTTTTCAATACTTGAAACATCAAACAACTACTATACCCTTAATTAAGTATTCTGTTGTATAGGCAGGACATACAGTGACCACACCTTAAGCCAAGCATCTTGTAAGCAGCTACTCCCTGGGTCAAACCTGTCACATTCTTAAAGGAGCAGGAAGAGGCCTGAACTCTGACCTTTGGTCAAGGTGGAACAGGTCCATGCCCAGAACACCAAATAACAAAACCCTAAGTCAAGATATCTTGTTAGTAGCCACATCTTAAGTCAAACCTCTTGCCAATAACCTTAAGGAGCAAGAATAGGCCTAAACTCTCTGACCTTTAGTGAAGGTGGAATAGACCTACTTCTGTGGGATCCCACACCCAAGTACCCAAGCACTTAAAAGTACAACCTGAGGAGACTCCTGGTATATGATTGGGGAAAGCTCTCTTTCTCGAACACATCTGACTTCTCTATCGGGGAACTTATTAGTAATTTACTGTATCTGTTAGTCTTCTTCCTACATTTAGCCTTCAACACTGTTCCAACACTCAGAAAATGCCTTTAGGAAGAAAAACGAAATAGAACTCCTTCAGACATGCAATTTATAAGTCTAGTTCCTTGTTTGTATTTTTCACTCCCACCCTTTATCTCACAGAGATTTCACTGTGGGCAAGCATGATCCTCAGCATACTCTCATAACTGATCAACATCCTTAGGTGATTGGTAGTTTACTTATAAAAATGCTTTGGAGTTTTTAAAAGCTTTTCAGTTGCCCTTACAGTGATGATGACAATCATGAATCTCTGCCATTCTACTAAAAGTGGAAGTTTCCAAACTCTAGAAATTTCTTGTGTGACACTTGGCCATCACGGAACACATTCCTACAGGTTTGTCAGGTGCTATAGTCTCTGAGTCATGGTAGGTGGAAGGACTCTTGCAACCAGGAAAACAACTGGAGTTCCATTTTGTGAGGCAAGGTCTGAAAAACTTTGGAATCATTACAGCTTTCATGTTTAGTAAATAAGACAAAAGATAATGCAGTCTTTTTTTCATCTTTATCACACTCACAGATGATGCCATTTTCAAATAAGTCTCATAGAACAATAAATTATTAGAAGTTCTTTTTATGTTAACAAACATTTAATTATTGGGAAGTGGTTCTGTTTTCTTTAACTTTGTCTGATGGTAGTGGTAGGATCATTTTCTCTTTCTCTCCTTGATAATATGTTAAGACTACTTAGCCAGGCACCAAGGCAGGGATACTGTGTGTATTAGCTATTTCCCTGGTTGTTGAAACAAGTCACCAACTTCTAAAGGTTCCACAACCCTCTCAAACAGTAGTACCAGCTGAGGACCGAACACACAAGCCTCTAAGGGACATTTTATGTTCAAACCACATACTATCTGTTTCCTGTTTTCTTTCTATTATATTGACACATTTTTGCATAGTTTTTGGCATAGGTAGATGCTTGGTACATATGTATTGAGTAAATTAATAAAATAAATCATGTTGTTATTGACAGAACTAAAAGTGTGAGTATGATGCAGAAGTGGTGGTCTAGTGTTGGGGAGTACACTATTCGAAGATATTTTCTTACAAGTTGGTGTTTGGAGACTGTCATTCCATTGTTGCATTTGTGCGTTTTCAATCCCATTTCTTGAGAGAAAGATGTAGAAGGTCCCAGCTCTCTGTTGGTGGTACCATTTCTGAGAAGGTAGGCCTAGGCTGCATAAGAAAGGTAGCTGAATGTGACTCTGGTAGAAAGCCAGTAAGTTGAGCAAGTAGTTTTCCTCTGTGGTCTTTGCTCTAAGTTTTTAGTTCCTGCCCTGCTTTCCTTAATTGTGGACTGCGACCTATTAGCCAAGTAAACTCTTCCCTCCCCAAGTTGCTTATGGTCATGGTGTTTATTATGTCATCACAAAGCAAACTGGAATGAATATGTAGAGGTATCCAACTACAGTTTAGTTTTAAATAAATCATTGTTAAAATAATACTTATATATCTTTATCCAAAAGTTCTTACAGAGAACATCAGGAATATGTTTATGCAGATATGTAGCATTATGTCTTATCCTACCAAAAGTTACAATTTAGAGCACACACACATCTTACAAAATGTTGGTGTTTATGATCCATTGAGACAACAAAGGATCACAAGAATATCAGTGTAGCACAGAGCCTGAACCACAACAGTTTATGTATTTTTTGTCTAATCAGACTGTTCACAAGATATTGGTCGTAGTTAGTATTAGGTAAGGGTTTGCGTTGATTCTTTTATCTCCTTAGACTCACCAAGAGCTTCATTATTTGATTAGTACTGTTACCATAAACCTCACTGCTTTTTTTTTTTTTAATCAGGGACTGTCTGTCTATTTGCTTTCAACTTTTTGATGGAGAAACTTGCTAAACTTCATTGCCTATATTTTCTTTGGGGAAGAATGGGACCCTCACATCAAATCTTTATGATTTGTGTGTGTCTCTTACACTTGGTATTGCTTGTATTTTGTTTGTTTCTACTGATTGAATTACATATATCACTGCATGTAGACTATTTCTAAAATCTATAAGAAGAATTTGTAGTAGAAATATTATTCTATGAAATTAAAAATGGTGTCTATCATCTACCATGGGGTAAACTCCTAGGTATTACTGACCAAGGCAAACATTACTTTTTTTTTTTTTTCTGGAAGGAGAACTGTGGCACAGAGTAAAAATCACAGCTTCATAAAGGTGTATTTTTTTTTTCTTGAGTCATTGGAGTTGATGAGTATTTGTGTTCTCGTCATTCATTTATGGAGAAGGCAGTAACAACTGACTCTTAACTTCAACAGTCAGGGTTAGTGCAATGACTATACAAGGCTATAATTTCATCACAAATGCCATTCAATAAAGGTATTGATGGGTGTATGCAGGAATTCAAGGATAGACCATGTGAACCAATGGATAGATTTTTACCACTGTTGCTTCCATGACTAATTGCATTTTGCATTGATCAAACAGGTGACAGGATGGTATTCTAGTCCTTACTGGTGCTTTCTACTATGGAACACTCTGGTAGGGATTAGGAGTTTCTAGTTTTAAATCTTATCTAAGTGTATACAAACAGTAGCACCTAATATTTAGAATCTAGTTACAAGGGCACCTGAGAATTACAGTTTGCGTATCACCTGCTTTCCCAAAAGAAAATGAAGGAAGAATTAAAAGCAAAAACCAAACCAAACAAACAAGAAAAAGAAAATCCCTCACGGAATTTATCGTAACTTTATTCCTAGGTCACTGAATGCACAATTAGATCGATTGCCTTCAGATTGGTCCAGGTAAGCTATAGGTGGATAACCTTTCCAAAGAAAGAGGAATTGAATGACCTTTTGAAAATTTAAGCCCATACTTTTTCACTTGTCTCCTTGGTTGCTTTTACAAATGTCTTCCAAACCTCTCCTCAGATCCTCTGAGAGCTTCCCCAAGCATAAAGTCATTGAATCAAGCGTCTGTGAATCCTGTGAAAGGCCTGTAAATGTTTTGCCTTTAATAAGCTGCACACAGCCTTTTTCTCCCCTTCCTTATCCTGTTTTTCATTTTGCTTCCGTAATTCTTTAAAAATATAAAAACTTTTCTTAATTTAAGGGTCACACAAAAGAAACCAAGGTAAGTCATTTGCCAACTGCCCCCACCCCTATCTAGAGAATGCATTTTTGAATTTTGTTACTTCAATTGCTTAAGTTTTCCTCATTCAAAAGTACTTATCAGGAGGAAGTGCTTCTGTTTCCAGGACAACCAGGAATCAAGCATCCACAGTGTATTGTCAGTTGAATTCTCTGCTCCATTGTCAATTTCCAGCTTCCTTCTTTTCCTACTTCATACAGAGTTACAAACAAAGAAGTATCTGCAGTCTTCTTGCTTCTGTTTATTTCTCTAGAGAGACATAGTGCTATATAAATATTCCCTGGAATTCAGTAGCTTCCTGTGTTCTAGTTTCACAGACAAATTCTGAAACATTGTCTCTTTTAATACATAGTACTTAATTTCTGATCAATATTAACTAACATTGTACACCTCAAATAGCCAGTACTAAAAACGTCGCAGGTTGAAAAATGATAATTAAATTAAAAACAGATATATTTGTCATACATACAGAGGAAACATAATTTATTGTCCCTGAAAATTTATAAACTAAAACTGTATTGTACTAATTTGAGGTGGTGGTTGTGGCTTATCTCTTCTGTTGAATTATCACAATCCATGTGAGACAATGGGCTATCATAAGTGGTTACTTAGCAAAACTGAACATTATTGATATAGCCTAGTTGAGAATTAGTTGTTGAGGTATTAGTAATTATAGACAGAATGAAAGTCCTGAGGAATCAATAGAGCCTATTAAACCACCATTTTTGGAATATTGCAGATGTGTATATTTAAACTGACATATTGAAAAGTTTTGTAAAGATCAATTCAAACTCTCAGCATGATGAGCAAGCTTGAATGAGGATACAAGACCAAGAGCAGCTTGCAATGTGTCATCTGATCTAGCTGTCTGAGAAGTGATTTTTTTTCTAACACAATAACAGAAACAAAGATCTTTGGTCTCGGGAAATCAACAAATTCAGTTCTTGTATCAGATTTGCAAAACTTCAGACTCTAGGGGGATTCCCAAACATGCCTAGGGCTATGATATATCCACTTCCAGGAGAAACCTTTGTCTTTTTCCTAAACACTAGAAGATATGCTTAGTGGTGTTGGGTAGCACACATCTATGCTAAGATTGCAATATTTTTCCCTCTTAAAAATAACACACTAAACCAATTAGCTTTTCTAAATTAAATTAACCTAATAACATTCAAAAACTGACAAATATAATCTGCTTGCTTTAAGACAGAAGTGGAGAAGTCAACAGAATCATATCTCTAGACAGGTCCAAATCGAGTTATAAAGTCTGACTAAATAGTGAGTGCTGGAATAAATCATACGATCGGTATGCAGAGTCACAATGATCTCAAATGTGAGCAGGCCTGACTTTCTGGCAGTGAGATGGAAATGTATAGTACTGAGGAGCTTCTTTTTATGCTGTGGCAGACGGACGGTTTTCCTTCAACACACTGTCTCCCTCAAGCCTCAGCTCGTTTTGTTATATTTCTTGTAGTCACAGGAAACAGCTCTTTTCATTTTTATGTACATTTTGTTCATGTTACCCTTAATGGTTTTTGCCTTTTTGCTGCTTGTGAGGAATCTGGAAAAAAAGGCAAAGTTCTTTAAGATTTTTTTTTAATTGTTTTTATTGAGCTATAGCTTTTTTCCACTCTCCTCCTAAGTTTTTTTTTTTTTTTTTTTAGGGAGATTTGCAAACACTTTTTCTTAAGTGTTTTCTTATAAAGCTCTTTTAGTGATAGGTAAGGGCAGATATAAAAATGAATACATTTTATTCATTTGAACTATTAGTGAAATAAATATTGAAAAGTTAAAATACAGTTTCACTTGTTGATGTTAATTATCATTGGGAAGTACAATCTGTGTATAATCTCTGCTGAACCTTTGAACACCAGTTTAGATATCTGGACATGTAGTTTAGAATTACATTGAAGTCTTGAGTATTTTTAAACAAATACTATTAGTGGTCAAAATGGATGTTTTCATTAGATGGCCACATAGAGAAGCTAGCTAGCTTCTCAGCGGTTATACACAGTCAGTTCCTTTTTGCATTGACTCAGAGATGGTCCCAAAACTCACTTCCAGCACTGCATGAGCTATGAAACAAAGTCATAAATGACTTGGAGTTTTTTCCTAAATCTCACCACACAAGCACTTTGAAGGGAACCAACTGTCATCAAGATGTGAGTGAATACCCAAGACAGCCAAGCAGTGAGGTCATGTGGAAGTAAGAGATGCCTGTGGTAAATTGAAAAATGAAGATGCTGTTATAAATCTATAGGTCAATTAAACTATCAGGTCACCACTGAGAAAACCTAAGTGAACACCATCCTGTATTTATAACATATATGTTAAGCCACTGAATGAATTGGGGTTGTTTTTTTCCAGAGCAATACGTAGCCTAAGCATAGGTATATAATAATACACTTCTCTCTCTCTCTCCTTTTCTTTTAACTAGCAAGCCCCAATGATCAGCCTCAGCAGTGGTGGTAAAACAAGTACATGTCATTATACCTGTGTTTCTTTCTTTTAATGCTAGTTTTGGGTATTAAACTCAGATCTAATTTTCCTCTAGACTCCCATTCTCAGACTTCCAAATGTATTTTACATTTTAAATTTTATGAATTCTTGATGTCTTTGGTTTATATACATCAATTCTCAGAAAATATGAATGAAGAAGTATATGTGTGTATTTCATGCATAGAACTGATCTTGAATAAGGAGACTATTTTGAGAGGGAGCAATGATTATCAACATTTTAAGTAAATATTTGATTTACAATAACAGATGTCAAATCCATAATAAAATTTTGAGGCTTGTGTATACCAAATAGCCAAGGGAATAAAGCCAGGTCTTCAAAGAGTGAAAAAGAAAACTCAAGAAACTCAATGAAAAACTGGTTTATAAAGGACAAGGTTGGTACAGGCTGTTGCTTCAGGGTTAATAAATACTCTGAAAATGGATGCCTTTTTCATGCTGTTAATTCAGTTTATGGGGAGAATAGAAGATTCTTATGTGATAATGAGCCTCACAGATGTGTGGCATGATAGTGTAAGAAGGGTTTTCTCTCTAAAGTTCACAGAACTGAAGAAGCCACACTTTTAGTGTTAATCTCATAAATACTTCACCAGGTCTTGTGTCTTAGTGTTTCCTTGGCTGTGATGAAACACCATGATCAAAGCAACTTGGGGAGGAAAGGATTTATCTGGCTTACGTATCTCAAGACATGGTCCACTGAGGGAAGCCAAGGCAGGAACTTAAAACCATGGCAGGAACCTTGAGGCAGAAGCTGTTACAGAGACCAGGAAGGATACTGCTTACTGACTTGTTTTCCATAGATTGCTCAGCCTGCTTATGGAACCCAGGACCGTCAGCCTGGAGTGACCCCAGTCACAATGAGCTGCATGCTCTCACATCAATAACTGATTAAGAAAATGCCTTCTAGGTTTGCCAACAGTTTGATATTATGAAGGCATTTTTCTCAATTGAGGTTCCTTCCTCCTGTGTGACTGAGAACTGTCAATTTTACATAAAACTAACCAGGACAGCTTATTAGGTAATTCTTTAGTAGAATATAGTAATTTGGAGGTCTAGGTCTGGTTTCCAAATACACTACTAGAATGCTTGCGTCAGATTTTAATTATGTATTTTTATTTATTAAATCTAAATAATTATATTTAATAATTACTCAGTGTCAGTGAACACATAATTAATAGTGTTTCTTGCTCCTTTAGGAGAGTACAGGAAGACATAATAATAAACTGTCAGCTTTCTTACTTCTGGGTCATTTCTTTGAGGAATTTTCCAGAAATAATATTGTGCATAGCATGTGTGAGGTAAATGGCAAAGGTAGCTTTAAAAGTTAACATTAAGGTTCATTCCTTAAGAAGAGCCGATGACTAGAGCATCGGAGGAGAGAGTAACAAAGGTGGAGGCAGGGCAGAGCAACAGGAGAAGCAGTCACCCAGGACAGGACCAGAAGTTCTGCCTGTGCACTGCTATATGTCAGATCTTACTATCCAATGAGTATGCATCCTATGACTATATAAAAACCCATCATTGTCTGCTATCTTTATAAGATTGTCAGTTTGGAGGGTAGAAATAACAGTTCATTCATACTTGGGCCATTATACCTAGTATAGATTCAGGCGTATAATAGGCACTTCCTTATACTTCCTAACATCTTCATTTTATTGAAAAAAATCTCTATTTTCTAGTTTATAACTCTTCATCTTGTTTAGTTACAGATGTATTGGAGTTGTGGATAAAGTTTTTCTTTAATCCTGGTATATGGGGTTCAAATGCTACAAATGGTCAGTGATTGACTGGCATACCCATAGTTTCTTTTACTTCTTTATTAATCAACAATGGCCACATTTAAACCTTTAGACTGTATAAAGTTGCAACAAATTGTAACACCCGATTTTGTGTTACACCCTTGGTACAGTACCTAATGCAAGTTGAGCGAGGGCCTGGAGATTGAAAAGAACACACAGAGAGACCAGGGTCATTGGAAAGGAGATCAGCTGAATGCTAGTTTATTTAGACTTGGGGAAAACTTTAAGTTGCTAACTGCTGCACACGGATCTCCGCCCAGGCAGGTGGGAAATTACCATATTAACAATGGAGTAAATGCCCTGCAGCTAACCACCAGGCAGGGAGAGCACAGAAACACACAGGAAGCTTAGTTAGCTGATCATAAACTGTCCCTGCGAATGCACCCCAGGAATAAGGGAGACCAGGGCCCTACAACAAATGATCTTGAAGACAACAGGATCCTGGATATTGTTGCCATAGTTCTTTATGGTTGCCTAGGAACAAGAATATGAAATTATATGTAACTCTACGGGCTTATGATGATGATATTTTCTATAGAGAGGTCAGCCCACTTCTGGATTTGGAAGGCATGTCTCTGAAGAGCTCCAAAAGAGTGACTTTTAATGTTCCATGTTTGTGAGATCTGGCCTTTTTTCTTCATAGCATCAGCATTCATGGCTAGCTAGAGCAAGGCCAACCACAGATCAAGGACATTTTTCCATTCCTAGTGGTAGATACCTTTGCATGATTCTGACGGGAAAGCTCAAGATGTTCCTTTAGGGATCATCATACAATGTGTGGTATCTGAATAAAATGGCTACTGTGAACTCATATGACTCATAGACTGAGTCTGAGAAGTATGGCCTTGTTGGAGAATGTGTTTTGAGGTTTCAAATGCCCAGTGTCACTCTCTCTCCTGCTGCCTATGGAGAATTTGGAAGTAGAACTTTCAGCTACTCGCCAGCACCATGTCTGCCTGCATGTTATTCCAATGACAATGGACTCAGCCTCAATTAAATATTTTTACCAGAATTGCCATGTTGTCTTATCACAGCAACAGAAATCCTAACTAAGACAAAATGCCTGGTGTACTTTTCTGTTTATGTTCCAACCATAGCAGCGGAACCCAGAAAATATGATTTTGTAATACAGAATTCAGTATGTATTCAGAGAGATTATTTCTTGATATAAGCACTAATAAAATATTGGTCAATATAAACTGATTAATATTTATTGATATGTATAGATGATTTCAGATTTTGTACATTGATAGCCAACACTAGATTGTATAAAATGGGAAAGAATAGAACAATAATATTTGATGTCTCATAAGCTGTGTTGGTCAGGTAAAGGATAATCATAAATAACCTGTGGGTGAGTAGTGGCAGTGTGGGGCTCTTCAGTGTCTAGTGAGAGACACAATTTAGTCTGCTTTTTTTATTTGTTTTTATTAAAAATTTCCACCTCCTCCCCTCCTCCCATGTCCCCCACTCCCCCTTCCCCTCCCTCTCCAGTCCATAGAGCTGTCAGGGTTCCCTGCCTTTTGGGAAGTCCAAGGACCTCCCCACTCCATCCAGGTCTAGGAAGATGAGCATCCAAACAGACTAGGCTCCCACAAAGCCAGTACATGCAGTAGGATCAAAACCCAGTGCCATTGTCCTTGGTTTCTCAGTCAGCCGTGTTCAGAGAGTCTAGTTTGATCACGTGGTTCATCAGTCCCAGTCCAGCTGTCCTTGGTGAGCTCGCATTAGATCAGCCCCACACTCACAGTGGGTGGACGCACCCCTTGCAGTCCTGACTTCCTTGCTCACGTTCTCTTGCCATTTAAAGAGTAACAGGTCCTTTGCTGTACTTCTGACCTTGGACTTTATACATGAAAAAGAGGCCATTTGTCCTCATGTAAATTTGAAAGGCTGTTCTGATGATTTTATATTTTACATATAGCTCCAGGAGAAAAAGAAAGGTTCTCAAGAAATATAAAAAAAGGTATCATCTCTATTCTGAGAGAAGGCAAGAGAGAAAGAGAGCCTGGTCTGGGCCGCCAGTGAATATTTAGCAACTGTATGTAACTAGGAACAGCTTCTCCCCAAGAGTTGTATATTTTCCAGAGCTATTTTCATTTGTCAATTGACTGTGACATTCACAACAATGCTAGTAGTCAGGTTACCTATGCCATTGCTAGTGACCAACCAGCACAGAGCATGATTTAGTGATACTGTAACACAAATCACCCCAAAGAGCTAGTTGATAAATGAGTTATCTTGACAACACTGTCAGTGCAACATTTTCCTTCCTTAGCAATGGGGAAGTCTTAATTGTGATTTCTATGGGCTGAAGATGTTCACTTAGAATTATCACACAGTACTGGTATGGCTTTTCAGTGTATATTGCAGTCACAGCAAAAGAACATAGAAAATACTGAGTTGTACTGCCCAAAACATGCCAAGTATTCTGATACATGACTTTCTGAAGGCTCTAAGTGGAGCCCATTGCAGAGCCAGGCATAAGACCCCATGTTTGGACTTTAGCACTGACAGCTGTATCATGTTAACTGAGAAGAGCAGGAAGTGTCACACACGATATCTTCAAGACCCTGGAATGATAAAGCTCAATACCTGTATCCAAATCAGTTGCCTAGGTTCTCTCTAGAAAGATTTTTCAGTTTCATATTTCCAAAAACAGCAGTGGTTTCGCTGGAAATTGGACATGAAGAGCTGGCTGAAACTCTAGAATGGCAAGTTTGAGAGGGGCTTTGGAAAGGAAAGGAACAGAGGACACAGGGAAACAGTCTTCCCTCCCATGTACCACCTCATTCTATCCATCACCACTTTTTCGGGTTCAGTGTGGTTCAGAACGTAAGTTTCTCTGTACCTTAATATGTGCCAGAAACACATGGATAGCTCTTGTTCCTCGACAGATATGCCTTCTGTTTGGATAACTATTTACAAGTACAAACTTAAAAATATATTTAATAGGAATTTAGGAGTAAAAAGATACAAACATGTTTTACTTAAAAAATAAAAACCTTCTATTGTATTAACTGTCTATGGCTTCTATAAAAATTGCCAAAACAATAGTGGATTAAAGCAACATAAATTTATTTTTTTTAAAGACACAAATGACAGGCATTTAAAATCAGGACACCAGGCCAGACGCACAGAGGCGCAGCGGCGGCAGCGCCAGATGCACAGAGGCGCAGCGGCAGTGGCGCCAGACGCAGCGCAGCGGCGGCAGCACGGCAGCTGCGCCAGACGCAGCGGAGCAGTGGCCAGACCCAAGCAGCTGGGACAGGCGTGCAATAAGGAGAGCAGATCGCCCTACTACAATTGAATCAAAGAGGTAGGCCTTTGGTTGGCCAGGTCACTGGCACAAGGGGAGCCTGGTTCTGTCCTGAAGATCCTTCGGAGGGGTGAGAGGGTTCTTGGCCTGCAGCAGGAACCACGAAAGAGAGTGAGGGCATTTTGTAAGCGGAGCCCTTGGCCAGCAGGGAAACCTGATCCAGTTTCTAAAGGATCCATTGGATAGGATCAATAGGAGGAGATGGGCAGGCGCCAAGGCAAAAACTCACCCAATAATCCGAAAAACAACATGAAAACATCAGAACCCAATGATCTTACAACAGAAGTATTTGAACAACCTAACACAGAAGAAGTGGAAAAAATCGACTTTATGAAGATAATAGAGTCCCTTAAACAACATGTAAAAAATGCCCTTATAGAAATGGATGAGAAGTATAACAAAAAGTTTGAAGAAATGAGTAAATATGTACATGATACCCTGGGAAACCAAGAAAAAACCATCAAACAGGTAATGGAAACAGTTCAAGAATTGAAAACTGAAATGAAGGCAAAGAAGAAAATACAAACTGAGGACCAGCTGGATATGGAAAATCTAGGCCAACGAGCAGAGTCTACAGAAACAAGCATAATCAATAGAATACAAGAGTTAGAAGAAAGACTCTCAGATGCTGAGGACACCATAGAGAAAATAAATGAACAGATCAAAGAAAACAGCAAAGCCAACAAATTCTCAACACAAAACATTCAGGAACTATGGGACACAATAAAAAAAACCAAACCTAAGAATAATAGGAATAGAAGAAGGAGAAGAGTCACAGCTCAAAGGCTCAGAAAATATTTTCAACAAAATTGTGGAAGAAAACTTTCCCAACTTAAAGAAAGATATTCATTTAAATATTCAAGAAGCATACAGAACACCAAACAGACTGGATCAAAGAAAAACATCTCCTCGCCATATAATAATCAAAACACAAAATATACAGGTTAAAGAAAGAATATTAAGAGCTGCAAAAGAAAAAGGGCAAGTAACTTATAAAGGTAAACCGATCAGACTTACACCTGACTTCTCTATGGAAACTATGAAAGCCAGGAGGTCCTGGATAGAGGTTCTGCAGAAGCTAAGAGACCATGGATGCAAACCCAAACTACTATACCCAGCCAAGCTATCGTTCACTATCAACGGAGAAAACAAGACATTCCAGGATAAGAACAAATTTAAACAATACGTAGCCACAAATCCAGCCCTACAGAAAGTAATAGAAGGAAAATCGCAACCCAAGGAATCCAACACTGCCAACACTGCCTACAATAACCCAGGCACCTAATGACCCTTCACGAGCACATCTCAAAGAAAGGAGACACACAATCTCTAATACCAAAAGCAATAAGAATAACCGGAGTAAACAACCACTGGTCATTAATATCACTTGATATTAATGGGCTCAATTCACCTATAAAAAGGCACAGGCTAAAAGATTGGATACGAAAACAGGATCCAACCTTCTGCTGTTTGCAAGAAACACATCTCAACCACAAAGACAGGCACCTACTCAGAGTAAAGGGTTGGGAAAAGGTGTTTCAAGCAAATGGTCCTAAGAAAAAAGCAGGTGTGGCCATACTAATTTCTAACAAAACTGACTTCAAACTAAAATCAATCAGAAGAGACCGAGACGGTCACTTTATACTCATAACAGGAACAATTCATCAGGAGGACGTCTCAATCCTGAATATATACGCCCCCAATATAAAAGCACCTACTTATGTAAAAGAAATATTACTAGAACTCAAGGCAGACATCAAACCACACACACTAGTAGTAGGAGACTTCAACACACCTCTCTCTCCAAGGGACAGGTCAATCAGACAGAAACCTAATAGAGAATTAAGAGAATTATTGGAGGTAATGAAGCAAATGGACTTAACAGACATCTATAGAACATTCCACCCAAATAGGAAAGAATATACCTTCTTCTCTGCAGCTCATGGAACCTTCTCAAAAATTGACCACATACTCGGAAACAAAGGAAACCTCCAATGATACAAAAAAAATCAGTGTCCACCTGTGTCTTATCAGATCATCACGGATTAAAGTTAGAAGGCAACAACCACGCTGCCCCCAAAAAACCGACAAACTCATGGAAACTGAACAGTCAACTACTGAACCACACCTGGGTCAAGGAAGAAATCAAGAAAGAAATTAAAGTCTTCCTTGAATTTAATGAAAATAAAGGGACAACATACTCAAACCTATGGGACACAATGAAAGCAGTGCTAAGAGGAAAGTTCATAGCACTAAGTGCCCACTTAAAGAAAACAGAGAATGCATACATTGGGGACTTAAAAACACACCTGAAAGCTCTAGAAAAAAAAGAAGCAGACGCGCCCAGGAGAAGTAGAAGACTGGAAATAATAAAACTGAGGGCTGAAATCAACAAAATAGAAACACAGAAAACAGTCCAAAGAATCAATGAAACAAAAAGCTGGTTCTTGGAGAAAATCAACAAGATCGACAAACCCCTATCCAAACTAATTAAACGACAGAGAGAGAACACGCAAATAAATAAGATCAGAAATGAAAAGGGGGACATAACCACAGACACAGAGGAAATTCAGAGAATCATTAGATCTTACTACAAAAGCCTGTATGCCACAAAACTGGAAAATACAAAAGAAATGGACATTTTTTTAAATAAGTATCATATACCAAAGCTAAACCAAGACCAGGTGAATGATCTAAATAGACCGGTTTCTCGCGAAGAATTAGAAATGGTTATCAAAAATCTCCCTTCGAAAAAAAGCCCAGGACCAGATGGTTTCAATGCAGAATTCTACCAGAACTTCCAAGAAGAATTAATACCTATACTCCTTAAGGTATTTCACAATATAGAATCAGAAGAGTCATTGCCAAATTCCTTTTATGAAGCTACAGTTACCCTGATACCAAAACCACAAAAAGACCCAACCAAGAAAGAGAATTACAGACCGATCTCACTCATGAACATTGACGCAAAAATCTTCAATAAAATACTGGCAAACCGAATCCAAGAACACATAAGAAAAATTATCCATTATGATCAAGTAGGCTTCATCCCAGAGATGCAGGGCTGGTTCAACATTTGCAAATCTATCAATGTAATCCACCATATAAATAAACTGAAAGAAAAAAACCATATGATCATTTCACTAGATGCGGAAAAAGCATTCGACAAAATTCAACACCCCTTTATGATAAAGGTCTTGGAGAGAATAGGGATACAAGGGTCCTACCTAAATATAATAAAAGCTATTTACAGCAAGCCAACAGCTAACATTAAATTAAACGGAGAAAAACTCAAAGCCATCCCACTAAAATCAGGAACACGACAAGGATGTCCACTCTCACCATACCTCTTCAATATAGTGCTTGAAATTCTAGCAATAGCAATAAGACAACATAAGGAGATCAAGGGAATTCATATTGGAAAGGAAGAAGTTAAGCTTTCGTTATTTGCAGATGATATGATAGTGTACATAAGCGACCCCAAAAATTCTACCAAAGATCTCCTACAGCTGATAAACAGCTTTAGTAACGTGGCAGGATACAAGATCAACTCCAAAAAATCAGTTGCCTTCCTATACACCAAGGATAAGGAAGCAGAGAGGGAAATCAGAGAAGCATCACCTTTCACGATAGCCACAAATAGCATAAAATACCTTGGGGTAACCCTGACCAAGGAAGTGAAAGATCTACTTGACAAGAACTATAAGTCTTTGAAGAAAGAAATTGAAGAAGACACCAGAAAATGGAAAGACCTCCCTTGCTCTTGGATTGGGAGGACCAACATAGTAAAAATGGCAATTCTACCAAAAGCAATCTATAGATTCAATGCAATCCCCATCAAAATCCCATCAAAATTCTTCACAGATCTGGAGAAGACAATAATCAACTTTATATGGAAAAACAAAAAACTCAGGATAGCCAAAACAATCTTATACAATAAAGGTTTGTCTGGAGGCATTACCATCCCTGACTTCAAACTCTACTACAGAGCTACAGTATTGAAAACAGCTTGGTATTGGCATAAAAACAGAGAAGTCGACCAATGGAATCGAATAGAAGACCCTGACATTAACCCACAAACCTATGAACACCTGATCTTCGATAAAGGAGCTAAAAGTATACAATGGAAAAAAGAGAGCATCTTCAACAAATGGTGCTGGCAAAACTGGATGTCAATCTGTAGAAGAATGAAAATAGATCCATATCTATCACCATGCACAAAACTCAAATCCAAATGGATTAAAGACCTCAATATCAGTCCGAACACACTGAACCTGATAGAAGAGAAAGTGGGAAGTACTCTACAGCACATGGGCACAGGAGACCACTTCCTATGTATAACCCCAGCAGCACAGACACTAAGGGCATCATTGAATAAATGGGACTTCCTGAGGCTGAGAAGCTTCTGTAAAGCAAAGGACACTGTCACTAAGACAAAAAGACAACCCACTGACTGGGAGAAGATCTTCACCAACCCTGCAACTGACAAAGGTTTGATCTCCAAAATATATAAAGAACTCAAGAAACTAGACCGTAAAAGGCTAATCAACCCAATTATAAAATGGGGCACTGATCTGAACAGAGAATTCTCAACAGAAGAACTTCAAATGGCCAAAAGACACTTAAGGTCATGCTCAACTTCCTTAGCGATCAGGGAAATGCAAATCAAGACAACTTTAAGATACCACCTTACACCTGTCAGAATGGCTAAAATAAAAAACACCAATGATAGCCTTTGCTGGAGAGGTTGTGGAGAAAGGGGTACACTCACCCATTGCTGGTGGGAATGCAAACTTGTGCAACCACTCTGGAAAGCAGTGTGGTTTCGGTTTCTCAGGAAATTCGGGATCAACCTACCCCTGGATCCAGCAATACCACTCTTGGGAATATACCCAAGAGAGGCCCTATCATACAACAAAAGTATATGCTCAACTATGTTCATGGCAGCATTGTTTGTAATAGCCAGAACCTGGAAACAACCTAGATGCCCTTCAACGGAAGAATGGATGAAGAAAGTATGGAATATATACATATTAGAGTATTACTCAGCAGTAAAAAACAAGGACTTCTTGAATTTTGCATACAAATGGATGGAAATAGAAAACACTATCCTGAGTGAGGTAAGCCAGACCCAAAAAGAGGAACATGGGATGTACTCACTCATATTTGGTTTCTAGCCATAAATAAAGGACATTGAGCCTATAATTCATGTTCCTAGAGAAGCTAAATAAGGTGAATCCAAAGACAAACACATAGGCATCCTCAGGAATATTAACCTTCATCAGGCGATGAAAGGAGACAGAGACAGAGACCCACACGGGAGCACCGGACAGAAATCTCAAGGTCCAAATCAGGAGCAGAAGGAGACGGAGCACGAGCAAGGAACTCAGGACCACGAGGGGTGCACCCACACACTAAGACAATGGGGATGTTCTATTGGGATCTCACCAAGGCCAGCTGGCCTAGGTCTGAAAAAGCATGGGATAAATCCGGACTAGCTGAACATAGCGGACAATGAGGAATACTGAGAATTCAAGAACAATTGCAGTGGGTTTTTGATCCTACTGCACGTACTGGCTTTGTGGGAGCCTAGGCAGTTTGAATGCTTACCTTACGAGACCTGGATAGAGGTGGGCAGTCCTTGGGCTTCTCACAGGTCAGGGAACCCTGATTGCTCTTCGAGCAGATGAGGGGGGGGGACTTGATCGGGGGAGGGGGAGGGAAATGGGAAGCGGTTGTGGGGACGAGGCAGAAATCCTTAATATATAAATAAATTAAAAAAAAAATAAAAAAAAAATAAAATAAAATCAGGACACCAAAAGGCCATGCTTTCTCCTGAGAAAAAAGGTGCAAATTCATTTCCTAGTCTTTTCTAGTGACAGTGTTTGTCATAGTTAAAGCTAGAACCTTTTCTTGGAGAGGCTGGTATTGCAGCTGGTCTGATTCTACATTCATCTGCTTGTCTTACGTGGTCACTTTTCTATTATTTTTTCTTTGCCTTCTCTTACAGTGCAATTGCAGTAGGTCCACTAGATAGCCTAGTATATATTCCACATCAAGGTCATCAATGTATTATTTATGTCCATATAGTCATTTTTGTTCATATAATAGAATTGTGTTATAAATTTTAAGAATTAGAACATGTCTGTCCTTTAGATGGATACTATTTAGCCTCCGGCCATACAAGTTTTTGATGAAAGGATCAGTGTAACCATAGTAAGATCAGTATGTGTTCAGTAAGAAACACAGACTTTGAATGGTGGACTCATTTTCTTAATGTCAAACATGATTCTCAAACTTGTTTCTGTTACTGTACTCTGATAAGATTCTTTTCTGATGACATCTGCCTCAACAAGACCCATTAAGAGAAAATGAAATCTCTTATTTTCATAGTGAAAAACATGTATTTATATTTGTAAAACACACTCAGAGAACTTAACTATTTAGTTATTTGCTATATATACCTTTATGACTCAACCTATCCTGTTTATCTTCAAATTTTATGTTCATACTTTCTCAATGTATTTATACTTCCATTTTCCTATACACTCTAAATGGGTACCAGTTTGTTTCTCAAATGAAAGGACAATAGGTACATTAACAAAATCGTTCCAGTTCCCATTCATGTTACACTACATTGAATGGGACCCCTACCAACCACATGGTCACCATTTTACAGATGGAGGGACATACTCCAGGATGAGAAGTGACTTACTCTAAAACACAGTTAGGAAATGGAAGACCCATTTTAAAAGTCTACACGTGCCAGACTTTGTAGTCTTTCAACTACAAACTACTACTGAAGCTCTTTGTGATCTAAAAAAATCTATAGATTTGAATTTTACACAAAAATGTGAGTTCATTTTAATAATGTGACTCTAATCATAACTCACAGCCATGGAATTCCAAACATAAAACAGGAGAAAGCTTGAGAGAATCTGTGATCTCTATGCAGGCATCTACAGCAACTCCTCCCATGTGTTAATAATTTGCAAAGTTGCAGTGTTGGCAGAGTCCCTGCTTTCCTCTGTTTGTTGCAGACATCTCTCTTCTGTCATGAAGACTCCAGTGCTTTGGTAAAATAAGAATTCAGAATTTTAAAAGTGTATCTAAAAATGTGTTCCTCCTGCTGTAAGAAGTAAATTTTAGAAGTTTGACAGTTGGGCATCCAGATTTGAAGAAGAAAAATTAATAGGAATGCCAGAATTTCACTTGGAAATATAAAATACCCCCAAAAGAGGAAAAGGTGACAATCAATTTAGAGAATCATTTATAAGATGGTATATAACAACATGCATTGAATTCCAATTTGAATATGCAACATTTCACAAAGTTCTAAGTGCGGATCTGAAATGATCCAAATAGCCTCTACCGACAATTCTGATCTCTACAATGCTCCAAATAGTCTCTACCTTGAATGATAATGTTTCCCCTGAAATTACACAGATTCCATATATATTTGCAAAGAAACTATTTCTGATACAACTGAGAGAGTGATGTATTGGTAATTTGACCTGATACAATTACCAGAATTGATAATGCACCTTAACCTAAAAGAAAGAAGGGAATAGGGCCTATCCATATCCTAGTCAATTTTTGATGCTCTGTATTTTTTTATTTGTTTTACTTAAATAATTCATTTTTTTACTTGAATAAGCAGAATACTGCATAAATTTTGCATCAAGGTAAACATATTTAACTCCTCATATATTTATCATATCTTTATGGTAAAAGTTTTAAAATATATTCTAGTTTGTAAAAATGTGTCCACCACATTATTATTATCTATGGTCACTTTTCTGTGTAAAATGCACCAGAACCTATTTCTATCTGTAACTTAGTTGATCAATGATCACTTTTTATTCATCTTCCTTTCCATTTTCCTTAGCTTCTAAACTATAATTTTTCTTGATGTCAATGAGATCAGCTTCTTTAGATCCTATGTGTGACTGAGATCATACGATCTTTGACTTTGTCTGCTTTTTGATAATAGCCCTACCTATTACAGTAAGTTAATATCTAATTATGTTATTGTTTCATTCCCCCTGATGATTGGAGAGGTTGAGTAATATATAGGTAAGATATAAGTTGATGTAAGTAAAATTTTTCATATACTAATTTGTTTGAGTTATTTTGAGAAAGATCTGCTTACATACCTGATATGGTGACACTTTTTAATGGATGAAGTTTTTAATGGATGGAGTTTGTGAGCTTATATTGAGTATTTTACCATGTATGTTTATTAAGGTTATTAACTGGTAGTTTTATTTTTTGTTATCTATTTATTTACCAAAGCTATGCTGACATCTTTGAATGCTGAAAAATTCATTCTGTTACTCTTTTGTGCTAACTTAAACAGGGTATGTAGTATTTCTTCTTTAAATGTTTAGCAGAATTTAATAGTGACACTCTCTGATCTTGGTGTGGTCTTTGATGGAAAACTCCATTATATGTTTATACATGTGCCTTGTAACTGATTTACTTGGGGTTTTTCATTTCTTCATGATACAGCCTTGGCTATGTTTATATGTATAAGACTTTATCCCTTCTAGATTTTCAAATCATCTGCCACACACTTGAAATCTTTTGTTGCTTTTTCAGGAAATTATGTTTTTTTGACACAAGTCCAGCTATTTCTGCTTTCTTAAGGGTTTCATTTGTATTGAAAATCTTATCCTATCCTTTCATTTTAATTCTCTGTATGCCCTTAGAGGTAAACTGAATTTCTTATAACCTACCTATACTTGAGTCTTAAAATTCATTCATTCAATCACTGTCTTTCCATGGAAAATTTTAAAGCATTTCTGCATGGCCATATCTGTCATATCTTTTGGTTTTGTCTTTCACTAATTTCTATTTTGATTTATAGTTACCATAAAGCTTACCAAACAACTTTTTGGTATTACTGGCAATTTGGATATTAAAACTGAAATGTTCTCATTTCTAATAAAAGAACCACAAATGTCACACATTTATAACTTATTATACTACCTGCATTTTATGCATTAATTTATATGTTTTAAAAATTAATTTATCTTGAACAGTTTCTCAAATCTATGCAGTGAATTCTGGTCATGTTTAATTCCCTATCTTCTTTTATTCTCCTTAATCCTACCATGTCCTCATTATACTTCCATGTCTTTTTTTTTTTTTTTTTTTTTTTTTTTTTTTTTTGCTTTGTGATGCACTAGGTTTAACAAAGATTACCCAAGTGAGCATAAAGTGCAGAGCTGGCTATTGGATCCTATAATTGGTGACTATATCAATGAACATAATTCCTTTCTTTACTTCAACAGATCTTAGGAGGGCCTTTATCCCTTGAGCCTGCTCCTTCTCCCAAACTATGGTTGAATGTTAATGGGCTCAGTCTTGTCAATGTAATCAATCCTATGCAAGCAACCAGTGCTGTGAATTCACAAGTACCACATCTTTGTCATGCTCCTAAAAGCATGCCATAGTCTTTTTCTCTTCACTCAGCTCTTATGTATTTCTGACTTTTATAACAATCCCTGAACCTTGAAGGGATGGGATATGGTGCCCCAGCTAAGGTGGAACATTCAACCGTCATTTGGTTTCAATACCTTGGCTATCTATGAGTGCTTGTGTTAACGACTGTTTGCTGAAAAGAAATAATTCTTTGATGAAGGCAGAAAACAACACTGAGTATAAAAATATAAATGTGATGATTTATAGAGCCATTTGACAATATATTCATTCACTAAAAAAAAGCAGCAAGATCATCCTCAGTGCCTATGGTATCCACAACCATGGGTATTTGACAAAGTCCCCAATATTGGACCTCAGATCTATGCAGAAATCAGTGGGTTACTTCTATACCAGCCTTTACTGTACCCGTAGGAAAACCTTGGTATTGTAGGAATCAAACTCCAAAGCTAAAAAAGACCATTGCTGCCTTTTCTACCCTACTTGCTTTCATTGTACCATGATTAAGGATAACTACCAGGAAGACATTTCAGATGAGTTTCAGTGTGGTTTCTCTGTATTCTGCAACTACGTGTGTGGTGTAGGGCCTTACTAAGTAGCTGGTACATGTACATTTTGGTGGGTGCTCTTGAGCTTTTATAAGAAATAATTTAGATGAGCCAGGATATATCCAGTTAAAATCAGTCCTAGATGAGACATTATTACAAAGTACTCATCAGACCTTCCATTTATCCTCTAGTTAGCTAGTTAATCCCATCAGCTGGTATTTTCAAGAATTTCCATTTAGGATTAATTGCTTTAAACACACACCTGAGGATGAATAGATGATACTGAGAAATTGTCTTCTTCCTCTAATCTATGTTATATATACTAGGATGCCTATAGTTTTTTTTTCTAGTTAATAAGTTCAAGTGCTTCCAGTATCAAATAATAAACACGAGGAAATTCCTACATTGGCTTTATAAGATTTGAAAAAATTTAAAAAGTAAATAATGAAGAACAAAAAAGTCAGATCATGATTTGAGACAAGTCCTGGAAAACTGAAGGTTGAAGAGAGAAGATCATCCAAAGAAGAAAAGGTCATCTTTGTAATGAACATAAGAAATAATGAGGAGAATTAGCTATTGAAAGATGGAGTTTGTTATGAGAGATGGGGAGTTTCATTTTTTGCAGGGAATAAAGCATGGAATGAGTGATCTCTTGACAAGAATACTGTTGATGATTTTAGCTCTGGAAATGCAGTAGAGTGGTTACATGATTTTCCCACAGCAGAAGAACTCCGTTGCTTTTTAAAATACCCCATACATAGTACAGATGCACACATAATACACACATAATCACTTACTTAGAACAGTGATTTTTTTTACCTCTGTCTAAATAGTACAGTGACTCAGAAAGCTTTTACAAGCTACTGATGCCCTCACCCTCTAAAACTAGAATGTTCATGGTTAGATGGAGGTATCAATGATTTTAAAAACTTTCCAAATGACTCACATATTCAACAGGGATTGAGAATCCCTCACCTGAGGGAATCCTTCCTTCTTGTGTGAACTTAACTGAATCTTATATTGTTACATACAAGAGACTATAACATATTCAGATTGTCATATTTTTGAAAAGAAATTATTTAAGCATTTATTTAACAATATTATATTTTCATCTTCTTCAAATCTGATGACATTTTAAAGCTTCCCTGTTCTGTTATTAAGTGGGCTATATTTGTTTTATTTAATATAAACCTTGTGTTTTCTTTGGACAAATCTGAGTCTACAAAGATTCCTTACCTACATTTATGTCTTCTTTTAATGAGGTAATTATTTTGCTAAGTGTGGAGCTAAGAGGTTGACTGTGGGTGCAATAGTGAATTAAATTGGAGCATAGTAGATACAGTAATCATTTAACTCTCTTATGCATTTATTAGATTTGATCCTTTGAATTATTTTTATCACTTAGTCATGAGACCTTGAATTCACACTAATATGTTTAATCCTTTACTGGCTGCTGCTTGAGAGATGGCTTTACTTCTTACAATGACTCGGTTGTGGGCTTCATCAGTATGACTCAGTGCTTTTACTTTTTAATATTTCCTGCAAGGAAAAACAAAATCAAACACAGTCAATTATTTCTATGAAATTTCTCATGTGTCCTCATGATTTAAATACAATGGATAAAATATGTCAGTCATAAGTCTCAAATAGGACATTTTCAGATATAATATATTCATATCTAATTTCTGAAGCATTTAACATATAGGAATATGCCTTCTGATGTTGATACTATTTGTGTATATTTTAAGAGAGATATAACTCTGCTTTGTTTCATTATGAAGCATTAGAAAGTAGAGTCTGGAAGTATTGTATTTTCAAAGATGATTAATTGTTGTACCTTGTTTTCCATCATACCCCAGAATCATGTTCATTAATGCAGGATACTGGGCCTAAATGTTGAAAATCTTTAGCTTAGCAACATTTGGCTTGAAGAATGAGGTACTTGACATGGAGAAATTAAGTCTATCTTTAGCTTCTGATATAAATCATTTTTTCTTATCATTAGATGTGACTGGCAGCTGGCACCCCTCATTTTTTTTCTCTGGGTGCTGTAGGACAATTCACATGCCCATGAACCCCGAGAAAACACATGAGTTGACTGGAAATCACATACAATAATTATGCAAAAAATGGAACAAATTAGTCACCTAAGTCACCAGCTGTAAGTAATAAATGCATTTAGGAAAGGAGTTTCCCTTCAGATTATCTTTTAGGGTAGCTTACCTGATGAAGAATAGGTGTATTTCTTAAGAAAAAGGAAACAGGATACAGAATGGAAAGTCATGTCTAATTGTATGTTGCAATTTGTGAGGTGCTCATGTGTTTGAACATTTGGTGTCCAGTTGTTGATTCTATTTGAGGGAGGCTATGGAACCTTGCTGGAGGAATTGTATCCCTGAGGGCTAGCTTTAAAGATTTATAGCATTGCTCAACTTTCCTCTCTCTCTCTCTCTCTCTCTCTCTCTCTCTCTCTCTCTCTCTGCTTCTGTGTGTGAATAAACATGTGGCCTACCACCTTTCTGCCACTGCTCATATGCCATGCCTTCCCTGGCACTCTAAATACTAGCCCTCTGTAAGCCAAGATGAACTCTTCTACCAGTTGCTATTTTGGGTGATATTTCACCATAGCTACTAAAACATAACTAATATACACCAATACTTTCTTGCTGTTTAGTCCAAATTAATGACAGTAACTATTGCTCTTAATCAAGACTGGTCTTGGTTGATGTGGAATAGCACAACCAGAATCCTCATGTATATTTATTATAATTTCTCTTTCACTTTATTGAACAATATGTCAGTATTTTTGTTTTAAAGGCCCCTGTCAGGCAAAAAACAAACAAACAAACAAAAAAAAAACAAAAAAACAAAATCAGTAACACTCCTATATACAAATGACAATGGACTAAGAAAAAAATCAGAGAAACACCTTTCACAGTAGCACAAATAACATAAAATATCTCGGGGTAACTCTAACCAAGCATGTGAAAGACTTATATGATAAAAACTTCAAGTCACTAAATTAAGAAATTAAAGAAGATATCAGAAGATGGAAATATCTCCCATGCTCATGAATCAGGAGGATTAATATGGTAAAAATGGCCATCCTACCAAACAAAAGCAATCTACACATTCAAAGCAATCTCCATCAAAATCATAACACAATTCTTCACAAACTTGAAAGGACAATTCTCAACTTCATATGGAAAACAAAAACTCAAGATAGCTAAAACAATCCTTAACAATAAAAGAACTGCTGTACACAGCATAACAAGATGCAATAAGACTAAGAATAAACCCTCGTATCAAGGCAGGATGCGGCAATTCAGTAGAAGGGAAAGAGGCCCAGGAGCAGGCAAAAGAGTCAAAGATACCCCCATTCCTACTGTTAGGAGTCCAACAAAAAACCCCAAGCTAAACAACCACAGCATGTATGAAGAGGACCTAGCACAGACCTATGGAAGCTCAGTTTCTGCGAGCCCCTATGAGCCCTGCTTAGTTGATTCTGTGGGATATGTTCTCCTGTTGTCCTCCCCTGGTTCCTAAAATCCTTCCTCCCTCTCCTCTGCAGGCTTCCCTAAGCTCTACCTAATATTTGGTTGTGGTTCTCTGTGTCTGTTCCCATCAGCTGTTGAATAAAGCCTCTCTGATAATGATTGGGCTAGGCATTGATCTATCAGTGTAGCAGAATATCATTAGAAATTATTTCGTTGACTTTGTTTTGTCTGTCATGTTCAGCTGTACCCTAGGTCTCTGAGCCATCTGGATATTGGATTCTGGCCATTTGGGCAGGGTTAGAAATGGGTTCCCTCTTATGAGATGGATCTCATTAGACCAGTCATTTGTTGGCTGCTCCCAGAAGCTATGAGCCACCATTGTCTTAATGCAACTTTAAGGCAGGACAGGATGTGGGCCATAGGTTTTTTTGGCAGGTTCGATGTCCTTACCCTATCATTGGGAGTCTAGTCTGGTTACATAAGAGGGTCAGTTTAGGGTCCTTATCCTCCCTTACTAGGAGTCCTTGCTAGAATCACTCTCATAGTTGTTAGGAATTTCCTACTTCATTCCCTAAATGCGAAGCTATTGCAGTTGCCCCTCCCTCCATCCCCTTGCCACATGATCCCTCAAGATAAAACCAGAAACACTGAAACTGACAGAATAGAAAGTAGGGAATAGCCTTGAACACATTGGCACAGGAGACAATTTTCTAAACAGAACATTAATAGTGCAGTCACTAAAATCAACGATATAGGGGACCTTATGAAACTGAAAAGATTCTATGAGACAAAGGACGCCATCAATAGGACAAAATGGCAGCCTTCAGAATGAAAAAGATTTCAACCAACTTGACATCTGATAGAGGGCTACTATTCAAAATGAATAAAGAATGAAAGAAATAGATGTTAACAAACCAAAAAATTTAATTAAAAGTGGGGTACAGATCTAAACAGAGAATTCTCACTAGAAGAATTGCAAATGGCTGAGAAACATTAAGAAATCTTTGACATCCTTAGCCATCAAGGAAATACAAATCAAAACTGCTTTGAGATTACAACTTACACCTGTCAGAGAGCTAAGATCAAAAAAAAGTGGCAGCTCATGAAGGTAATGTTGTGGAGCAAGAGGAACTCTCTTCCATTGCTGGTGAGAGTGAAAACTTATACAGCCAGTATGGAAATCAATAAGGGAGTTCCTCAAAAAAATTTAAATTAGTATACTTTAAAACCCAGCTATATTACTTCCAAAAGACACCCATCCTACTTCAAGGACATTTGCTTAACTATGTTCATAGCAGCTTTATTTATAATAGCTAAAAACTGGAAATAACACAGATATCTCTCAACCAAAGAATGGATAAAGAAAAAATGGATTATTATTCAGTTGTTAGGGAAAAAAAAAGGCATCATGAAATTTGCATGAAAATGGATGGAACTAGAAAAGAAATAATCTTGAGTGAGGCAAACAAGACCCAGACAGACAAACACATGTTTCACTTATAAGTGGATATTAGATCTGAAGTAAAGAATAATCACACTATAATCTATAGACTCAAAGAAGTTAGACAAAGAGGAGAAGTCAGTGGGAAGAGGGGACATGGATCTTTCTGAGTAGGGGAAATAGAATAAATTTTTAAGTGTACTGGTGGTACTGGGGATGAAAATGATAACATATTTCAATAAAAGACACAATAAACACTAACACCTAATGCTGCCGCAAATATTAGAGGATGGGGAAAACAACCACATGCCAGTGGAATGACAAACCTGAGGGAACAGGAAATCACCCAGAAGCAAACACTTTACAATATCATAAGATCATCAAAATAGACAAGCATGGAAATTTGGAAGAAATTTTATTCCTTAGAGAAGAATGTTTTGTGAGAGTTGGAAACTCTGCACCTGTATGTATATAGTATCAGGAATAAGTAATAAGTGAAGAATGCACTGAGAAAAAACATGTACATTACATGGGAAACAGTTACTGGGAACAGTCTGCTGTACTCCCAGTAGGGCAGAGCAGTGAGCAAGTCCTAAGAGAGAAGCAATTGTCAGTACAACTCTTTCCCCAGACTCTATGCCCCTCTGTAGCATGAATCTAATTGGTTTTAATAATAAAAACCAATAGTTAGATATCAGGGTAAATGCTGAAATATCAGAGAAGTAAAGGAGCCAGCCACTAGAGCGAACTTTTACTTCTACCAAATCCCTAAGTCCAAGGGGGCAAGATCCTGTTTCCATGGATCCTCAGACTGAATGAGCTGAGCTCCTGTCTCCTCCCACCTTATGTTCCTCTCTCCACCCAGCCATATCCCTTTCTCTTTCCAGAAACTGCTGGGATTAAAGGCATGTGACTCCTAAGTACTGGAATTAAAGGTGTGAGCCATCACTGCCTGTCTCTGTTTCTCTTTTAAACTGGAGCAATTTTGTATAGCCCAGGGAGGCTTTGAACTCATAGAGATCCATCTACCTCTGCTTCTCATGTTTTGGGATTAAAGGTGTGTGTTACTGTTGGGGGGTGGTCTTTGAGGTTTCCTAGTGTCTCAGTTGACTTTCTGTTGCTTGAAAGATGTAGGATTCTCAGCTACTTCTCCAGTATCTTATTTGCCTCTATGCTACCATGCTCCCCACCATGATAATAATGGACGGTACCTCTGAAACTTTAAGCCATTACCTCAATTAAATGCTTTCTTTTATAAGAATTGTCACAGGTACTCACTCATAGGTGGTTTTTAAACATAAATCAAAGAAAACCAGCCTACAAACTACAATCCCAGAGAACTTAGACAACAATGAGGACACTAAGAGAGACTTACATAGATCTAATCTACGTGGGAAGTAGAAAAAGACAAAAACTCCTGAGTAAATTGAGAGCTTGGAGACCTTGGGGGAAGGACTGAAGGGGGAGGGGAGAGGTAGGAAGGAGAGCAGAGAGAAATGTAGAGCTCAATAAAAATCAATTTAAAAAATTTTCATGACCAGATTGTCTCTTCACAGCAATAGAAATCCTAACTAAGACAGTCATAAAAGTATAAAAGACACTTAGAACCCAAAGTAGACTAAACCAGAAAAGAACCTCTCTAACATATACTGTAGTCAAAGGGTAAGAAACTACAAAGCAAACAAGCATAACTAAAAGTTGCAAGAGAACTCCAGCTGCTTACAAAGGAAACTCATCAGAAACTTTTCAGGAGAAATACTAAAGGTGAAAAAATATGGAGTAATATTTCAAGTCCTAAGAGTAAATAACTGCCAACAAAGATTATTATTCAACAAAATAATCTTTTAAAATTGATGGATGAAGGCCTTCAGGTGAAAAACAATTAAAATAAAAGAACTAATAACAGTAAATGGTTATTATAGGAGATTCTTAAAGGCATGACCTGGGGGTCAGAAAAGAATAACTATTATATGAGGAATGAGTGAACAAATAAAACTTAAGAAAGAATCAAATATGTTCAACTTAGTGAATTATTAACCTTTTTATTAAGATATATGATTAAGAGAAAAAACCAGTCTTGAATTAGCCAGGAAGAAAACCGTCAACATCAATTGAATTAATGACTATACCTTAATATCCCCAAATATTATTTCTTTGAACTCTTCAGTAAAAAATTCAAACTAGCTATTATATTAAAGTGTAAGATCCAATAAATTAGTCTGTAAGGTATACTTTCTGTTTTCAGGAACACAGAAGCTGAAAGTCTTAGGATGGGAAAAGCTATACTAAGTAAATGAAAGCTGTAAACAAGCAATAGTAGCTATCTGCATATAAACAAAGACGTCAAGGCAAAGTTAGTTATGAGAGATAAGGAAAGAAAGTGTATATTAACCAACTTTCAACACAATTATAAATATGTGCTGAACATTATAGTTCATTTAATACCATAAAAAACCCACCACTACCAGGCATGGTGCACCCCTTTAATCTCAGAACTCAGGAGGCAAAGGAAAGCAGATCTCTGTGAGTTAAAGGTCAGCCTGTTCTACAAAGTGAAATCTAGGACAGCCAGGACTGTTGCAATGAACAACTCTGTTATGAAAAATTCACACCACCCCAAACCATAACAAAACAAAACAAATCCCAACACTACTTACAAAGAAATAGACAGGACTAGATACCATAAAAGTGGGTGGCTTCAGTATCATACTTACATCAACACATCAGAGAATAATCAACCAACATATGCTTGAATTAATCTACATCTTAGATTAAATGGAAATTATCAACAGATAATGAATAAATATTCAACTCAGCAACCATATAACTTTCTCCACAATAGAATTCATAATAATGGTAGTAACAAATACAAAAGAATCAATTTCTTGAAACTCATAACATTACAATGGAACAAAACCAGAAGCAAGGGAAGCTACATAAACAATATAAAGACCTGGACATTGAACAATACACTCAAATTATCATGGAAAAAAATTAAAAATTCAAGTATCAAGGTGAAAATGTAGCTTACTAGAGTCTTTGAAATATAGGGAAGGCATTTCAAAGAGAGCTGTTCATAGCTGTTAGTTTCTGAATCAAACATCAGACATCTTCAGGGAATAAATTATTATTGTATCACAAGTTAAGACAAAAAAGAAAATGTCGACTAAAAGCAATAGAAGTAAATAAGTAAGGAAGATCATAGTTGAAGTAAACAAAATTGCATAAAAAAATGAAAAAAAATCAACAAAATGGTGGTGGTTCTTTGAAGACACTAACAAGACTGACAAACTCTTAATTTAACTAAAACAGAGAAGACCCAAATTACTAAAGTTAGTGACCTTATATTACAATAGATAACAATTTAATCCAAATGTTCACTTTGAAAATCTATATTGCAATTACTTAAAAGTATATAGGAAGCTGGTAAGTTTCTAGAATATAACACACCAAAATTAGATCAAGAGAACATGAGAAAAAATCAGCTGAGCAATCAGGGTGAAGCAGTAATAAAGTCTCTTACAACTGCACAGTCATTGTATTGAAAGACCCTTGACGAGGACCTCTTTTCGAGAGGAGACCTCCCCAACGCCAAGGAACAGGCCGAGACCGCACGGATGCAAATCGCAAGAGGTTTATTGAATAGACACAGGTACCTGTGGGCAGCAAGATCTCTCGGAAGATTTGCGCACCTGCCAACTGGAGGGCGGGCTTTTTATAGGGAAGAGCAAAAAGCAAGTTTACAGAAGCAAAAGCGTGGTTATCGGAATGCGGCGGGGGGCATGAAAGGTTTCCTCTCTCAGCATGGATGCCTGGCAACAATCATCCTGTTCCTATCTTATAGCTAACCTGCTTTGTTGACATCCTATCTTATTGACATCTTGCCTTGCAGTCTTCCTATCTCTATCTCCTGTTCTCTCAGGCACCTGGGATGTTCTAACGGGAGCAGGCTGGCTGCTGATCCGGAGATTTGTTTAAAACAAACAGGACGTTCCTCCGGGAGCATGCTAGCTGCGGGTTTTGAGGAGGGGGTCTGTAGGGTCTTTCATTCCCCCCCCCCTTTTTTTTTGTTAATGAGTTAAATCTTTTACTCAAAGCAATTACAGAACCTCAGTATCTTGTTGTGGTAACATGTGATACTGATGGGTCAGTACTAGGGCCTGAATGACTGACAGCCTGTCTTTTATAAACTGGACCAGGCGGTTTAAGATGCAAGGCCCAAACAGGAGTATCAGAAGGAGGATAATCAAGGGCCCCATCAAAGAAGACAGTAGAGTTGTAAACGCTTTTGTCTCTGTTTTAACCTCTCTCTAAGCTTTGTCATATTGTCTCTCACCAGCCCAGTGTGGTCCGCATAGAAGCAGCAATCCTCTTTGAGTGCCGCACATAACCCTCCCTCTCGCAAAAACAACATGTCTAGCCTCCTCCTGTTTTGTAGGACTACCTCTGAGAGGGAGGTTAATGATTTTTCGAGTGCGCTAACCGATTCTTCCAGTGCCTTGATATCAGTATGCATGGCTGCCTGAAGTTGTCTAAATTGGCTCGTCTCCATAAGAGCGGTGGTCCCTGTGCCCACCCCTGCTGCTATTCCCCCCATAGTGATGCCTCCCAGCAATAAGGCCAAAGTTAGGGAGGCTGGTTCTCTTCTAAATCGGGGTCTCCCTTCAAAATGACTATAGATGTATTCAGGATCATGGTATGTAACTTTGGGCCATAATTCAACTAGAACGCAATAATCAGAGGTTTCGCTGAGCACAGCAACTGAAACGCATGGGGTTAATCCAGTACTGCATGCCCAATAGGTCCCGTTGGAGGCAGCTAGGTAATAGGTTCCTCTGGACACCTTTTGGGTAGAGTTACATAAGGCCTGGTGGGTTTTGGGAATAGTCCCTATGCAAAGTCCCTGTCCAGATACTTCAGACAGGGTCAGCTTATGCTGGGGGATGGAAGTGCAGCTGGTGGGTGCATTGAAAACCTGGTGCGGGCTATTTTCTTGTGTCGCCATCCCCAGTCTTAGTAGGGCCCATATAATAGTCAAAGGGCCCCATGGGTAAGCCTTATCTTTAAGGGTTTTTTTTTTTTTATTTTTTTTTTTTGGTTTTTCGAGACAGGGTTTCTCTGTGGCTTTGGAGCCTGTCCTGGAACTAGCTCTGTAGACCAGGCTGGTCTCGAACTCTTTAAGGGGTTTTGAGTGCGTTGGATTCTCCATGCTGGGGTCGCAGCGGGCTCCACTTTCTCAGCTGTATGGGCGGCCTTAACGTGCGAGGCATGGATCCAGGCTGCAATGCCGTCAACCTTCAGTGCCGTTGGAGTGGTCAGAAGGACAGTGTAAGGGCCTTTCCACCGAGGTTCCAAGTTTTTGGTCTGGTCTCTGCAGACCCAAACAGTATCTCCTATCTGGAAGGGATGCGGTACCACCAGCTGGTTCAGTTGGTCTCGGTAAGCAGCAGCGAGTGGCTTCCAGACCTCTTTGCACAATCTGTAACGCCTGTAAATGGGCTTCCAGAGAAGAACTGTCAGCAAAATCAGCAATGTTTGAATCAAAGAAATTTATAAATGGGGGAGGAGCTCCATATAGGATTTCAAAAGGTGTCAGTCCATGAGGCCCTGGAGTGTTGCAGGCTCTGTACAGGGTCAGTGGTAAGAGGAGCACCCAGTCTCTAGCCAGTTTCAAGCGTTAATTTGCATAAGGTCTCCTTAATTGTTCTATTCATGCGTTCTACCTGCCCTGAACTTTGGGGTCTATACGCACAATGTAATTTTCATTTGACCCCTAGGAGTTTGGCCACCAACTGACTTACCTGGGAGACGAAGGCAGGGCCAATATCGGTGCCTAAGACTTGAGGCATTCCATACCTGGGAAAGATTTCTTCCAAGAGCTTTTTGGTTACCACCTTTGTGGTTTCATGTTTGGTGGGAAAGGCTTCCACCCATCCTGAAAAAGTGTCTATGAACACCAAGAGGTATCTGTACCCATAGAGACCTGGCCTAACCTCCGTAAAGTCGATCTCCCAATGTACTTCGGGATGATGTCCCCATACCCGAACTCTTGGACCAAGCTGGGTTCTGCCTGCGTTTACCTGAGCGCAGGCTTGGCATTCATCAGTCACTTTTTGCAGAGCTCCATCCCTGTTCAGGAGGTGTTGGCCTGACTCCTGTCTGTCCAACAAGGTCTTCATCTTCTTTGGCCCCAAATGGGTCAATTTATGTATGTAGTCTATTATTTTATAAGTATGTTTTGTTGGCATAACAATCTTTTCCTTAAAAACCCAATGTTGCTTTTTGGGGTCATATGTGGCCCCCATCTTATTTAGGAGATCAATGTCCTCTGTACTATAGGGTAGCAAACTGGAGGCTGGGGCCTCTTTCGGGTTCATCAAGGGGAAAGCTTGGGAGGTCTTGGTTGATTTCATAGCAATCTTTCGAGCAGTGTCATCTGCCAGTCTATTTCCCTTTGCCTCAGGGCTATGGCCTTTTTGATGCCCAGGGCAGTGCATAATACTTAATTTTTGGGGCAAAAATAAGGCCTTTAGGAGTGCCAGTATTTCAAGTTTGTTCTTAATTTCCTTTCCTTCTGAGGTCAGCAGCCCACGTCTTCGATAAATTTCCCCATGTATGTGAGCCGTGGCGAAGGCATATCGGCTATCCGTATAAACATTTAGCCTCTTACCTTCTGCCATCTGGAGTGCCTGGGTCAGAGCGATGAGTTCAGCCCTCTGGGCGGAGGTGCCTGCGGGAAGGGCTTCTGCCCAAATTACCTCAGTCTCCGTTGTCACTGCTGCCCCCACTCTTCGTTCCCCATTTGCCAGGAAACTGCTGCCATCCATATACCAAGTATAGTCAGCATCTCGGAGGGGTTGATCCGTCAGGTCTGGCCTGGTCCTGTGTATTTCCGCAAGGGTCTGGAGGCAGTCATGGTGTTGGGCTTCCTCCTGCAGGGGGAGCAAGGTCGCGGGATTAAGAGCGACCACAGGTCCGAAGTGCACCCGGTCCATATCCAGGAGCATGGCTTGATAATGAGTCATGCGAGCATTAGAGAGCCAGCGGTCTGGAGGCTGTTTGACCAGAGCCTCCACCGCATGGGGGGCCAGGACAGTCAATGGCTGGCCCAGAGTCAGTTTACCCACGTCCTTGGTGAGGACTGCAATAGCTGCTACCATTTGCAGGCAGGGCGGCCACTCTGAAGCTACTGGGTCGAGTTTTTTTGAGAGGTAAGCTACAGGACGCCTCCAAGGGCCCAGTTTTTGAGTTAGGACCCCTTTAGTGTAACCCTGTTTTTCATCCACGAACAAATCGAAAGACTTGGTAATGTCAGGGAGGCCCAGAGCAGGGGAGGCTAACATAGCTTTCTTAATGTTTTCGAAAGCCCTCTGTTGGTCCTCTCCCCAATCAAACACTGATCCTTGTTTAGTTAATGGCTACAAGGGTGCAGCCAGCTCTGCAAACCCTGGGATCCAGAGGCAGCAGTATCCCGCTGTTCCCAGGAACTCTCTTAGCTGGCGGGGGTTCTGGGGGGCAGGAATGTTAGTGAGGGTCTGTTTGCGCGCCTCGGTCAGCCATCTCTGTCCATCTTTCAATTGATAACCTAGGTAAATGACTTGCTTCTGGCATATCTGAGCCTTCCTGGCTGATGCCTGATAGCCTGCTTGTCCCAATGTCTGTAGGAGAGCCTTTGTACCCTCCTGACATTCTTTCTCCGAAGCAGCAGCCAGAAGGATGTCATCTATGTATTGGAGCAATGTCAGGGCAGGGTACTGAACCTGAAAGTCTGCCAGGTCCCGATGTAAGGCCTCATCAAAGAGGGTCGGGCTGTTCTTGAATCCCTGGGGAAGCCGTGTCCAGGTCAATTGACCTGAAAGTCCAAGATCTGGGTCCTTCCATTCAAAGGCAAAAAGGGACTGGCTCTCCAGGTGCAGCCGCAAGCAAAAGAAAGCATCCTTTAAATCTAATACGGTATACCAAACGTGGGATGGCGGCAGAGTGCTCAATAGGTAGTAGGGGTTGGGGACCGTGGGGTGTATGTCCTCCACCCTTTTGTTGACCTCCCTCAAATCCTGCACTGGCTGGTAGTCCCCAGTCCCCGGTTTCTTTACTGGCAAAAGGGGGTATTCCATGGTGACCGGCAGGGAATGAGAATACCCTGATCCAGCAGTCTTTTTATGTGGGGCCTTATGCCTTGATATGCTTCATGGGACATGGGGTACTGCTTGATTGAAACAGGAGTAGCTGTTGCCTTCAATTGAATGATGAGTGGAGGTTGTTGTATAGCCATCCCCATTCCCCCAGTCTCTGCCCATGCCAATGGAAAGTCATTGAGCCAAGGGGCCATGTCAATTGTCTGTTGGCCCGGGGGCTCGTAAAGTCTATATTCATCCTCCAGCTGGAGGGTCAAAATTTGGAGGGGACCTCCATCTGGGCCCATTATCTTAGCCCCTGTTCTCAAAATGAATTTGGGCCCTTAGCTTGGTGAGGAGGTCTTTACCCAACAAGGGATAGGGACAGTCCGAAACATGCAGAAAGGAATGCGTCACCTTACCAGTAGCCAGCTGAACCTTCCGATTAGTTGTCCATCGATATCTCTTGCCACCAATGGCTCCTTGGACCCAAGCAGATCGTTCGCTGAGTGGCCCTGAAGTCTGAGTCAGGACTGAATGCTGGGCCCCGGTGTCTACTAGGAAGTTGACTGGTTGCCCCCCGACATTAAGATTTATCCTGGGCTCAGGGGGGGCTCCTGGCCCTGAGTTCCCTAATCCTCTAAGGTGAGGAGGGAGGTTTGGGGCCTGGGCTTCCTAGGTCCTTTGTTCCTCCTGGGGCAATCCTTAATCCAGTGTCCTCGTTCTTTACAATAGGCGCATTGGTCTCTGTCCACCTTGGCCCTACGTCATTCTCCCTGCCTGTCTCCCTCTCTATTCTGTCCCTGAACCACGGTGGCCAACACCCTAGTTAATTCCTTGTTTCTCCTCTTGTTGAAAATCTTCTCTGCCTCTTTTAGTAAGTCTTGTATAGTATATCCCTTGAGACCCTCAAGCCTCTGCAATTTGCTTCTAATATCCGGACTAGACTGCCAGATGGAAGACAAGGATACACTTGTAGCTTGCCCTGGATCTTCAGGGTCATAGGGGGTATACATCCTATAAGCGTCCTTGAGCCTTTCTAAGAAGGCTGAGGGCATCTCTTCATTTCCCTGTATTACTTGCTTAACCTGGGCCAAATTGGTGGGGCGGCGTGCTGCCCCTCGGAGACCCACGATTAGCAACTGGCGATAGAGGCGTAGGTATCCCCTACCTGCAGCTGTAGTGAAATCCCAGTCAGGTCGAGTCAGAGGGAAGGCCTTGTCAATTTCGTTAGGCAAAAGGGTTGGGCTCCTGTTGTCGCCTGGGACGTTTTTCCGAGCCTCCAAAAAGACTCTTTGCTTTTCCTCCGAGGTCAGCAGGGTTTGCAAGAGTTGCTGGCAATCATCCCAAGTGGGCTGGTGGGTGACTAAAATAGACTCAATCAGGTTAGTCAGCATTATTGGATCTTTGGAGAATGGGGGGTTATGGTGTTTCCAATAGTATAGATCTGAGGCAGAGAATGGCCAGTATTGCTGTCAGCCATTTGGGCCCTCTCTCAAGGGTAGGACATGAGCAGTGGAATCAGGGGGTGGTTCGCACCTTCCCCAGAGTCTTCCCGCCATGGGTGAAGGCGCTGGGGAGACTTGTGCAGGCTGTCCACCTGCTGCTGCAGTCCCTGGCCTATCCGGACTCTCTGGATCCTCTGGATATGCATAAGGAGGGGGTTCTTCTGATAGAAGGTCAGTGAGGGGAGAGTCAGGGTTTGGAGGAAGGATGGGAGGGGGCGCAGGGGTAGGTTTCAGAGGTTTTTCTTTGGGAACCTTCTCCTTAAGAATGGTGGGGTATAGGGAAGAAGAGGGTGGGGCAGGGGAAGGTGCAGGAGGAAGAGGCACAAGTGGTTGGCTCTCCTGGGGAGGGGGAGCCTTAGGGGCTGTAGGGGTAAGAGAAGGTTGGGGTTTGTTAGAGATGTTAGAGATGACAAAGGGCTGGACCCATAGGGGCAGGTCACGTGCCAAACTTTCCCAGGTAACAATGTAGGCGCATTGGTCCGGGTGTCCATGTGGTCCTGGGCTGAACACTTTTGCCTTAACCTGGGAAATAATATTGAGATTGAAAGTGCCGTCTCTTGGCCATTCTGTTTCAACAGTAGGCCACTTGGACTAACAAAAGATCACCCATTTCTTCTTTCGAACATCGACTGACAGGTTGTCGGCTGGGGCGCGGACGTCAGGCCAGTGGTCTAAAGTAAGGCTTAATGGGGTGGTTAGGGTTTGTCCCATCTTCTTGAAGAGAAGAGAACCAAATATAAAAACAAACAAAAAACAAAAAACACACAAAGACAGAGACAGAACAGATGCTGACAGAACAGACAGAGACAGAACAGATGCTGACAGAACAGACAGAGACAGAACAGACAGAGACAGAACAGACAGAGACAGAACAGATGCTGACAGAACAGATGCTGACAGGACAGACAGAGACAGAACAGATGCTGACAGAACAGACAGAGACAGAACAGACAGAGACAGAACAGATGCTGACAGAACAGACAGACAGAACAGATGCGCAGCGCAGCAAAACTCAGACGGAGGCTCTGAGGGTCCGGATCCCTCTCCTCCAACTAGGACCACGTATCCTTCGGATACGGGCTGAGTTCCGAAGAATCGGGCTCCAGAAGTCCTTGCGGACTGACTCCGATGTCCGTGGAACATCTTCCACGGACTGTGGGGGAGAAGTACCAGGCTCGTCAGCCCCCTTCCCTCTGCCAGGTACAGCGCACTCAGACCTGAGTGTACAGAATTCGACAAAGAACACAGAAGACAACTGAACAAAGAACACAGAAGACAACTAACAGAGCTGGCCAGCTTACCTCCCGTTGGTGAGTCAGTGATCCCTGGGTGGGGGGTCTCAATTCCCGGCCAACGCACCAAATGAAAGACCCTTGACGAGGACCTCTTTTCGGGAGGAGACCTCCCAAACGCCAAGGAACAGGCCGAGACCACACGGATGCAAATCGCAAGAGGTTTATTGAGTAGACACAGGTACCTGTGGGCAACATGATCTCTCGGAAGATTTGCGCACCTGCCAACTGGAGGGTGGGCTTTTTATAGGGAAGAGCAAAAAGCAAGTTTACAGAAGCAAAAGCGTGGTTATCGATCGACCGGAATGAGGCGGGGGCATGAATGGTTTCCACTCTCAGCATGGGTGTCAGCAAGAAGCAAGTTTACAGAAGCAAAAGCGTGGTTATCGGAATGCGGCGGGGGGGCATGAAAGGTTTCCTCTCTCAGTATGGATGCCTGGCAACAATCATCCTGTTCCTATCTTATAGCTAACCTGCTTTGTTGACATCCTATCTTATTGACATCTTGCCTTGTAGTCTTCCTATCTCTATCTTCTGTTCTCTCAGGCACCTGGGATGTTCTAACGGGAGCAGGCTGGCTGCTGATCCGGAGATTTGTTTAAAACAAACAGGACGTTCCCCCGGGAGCATGCCAGCTGCGGGTTTTGAGGAGGGGGTCTGCAGGGTCTTTCAGTATACTACCAGAAGGCAGAGTAAAAATGGATGCCTTCTACTGTTTCCCACTACACATTCCGAGATGGAGTCACTGATCTTAGACCTCACATTCTGTCTAGAGTAGCTGCTACTGAGGCCCTGGGATCATCCTAGGTTTGCCTCCCATAGCTGTGATTACAGGTACACTGCTACGTCTGATTTTTATGTGTGGATTAAAACACAAGTACTCGTGATTGTGTAACCAGCATTTTACCCATATTCCTTGTCAAAGTCACCAAGGTGTAAAAGGTTAAAGGCCTATGAATTCTAGCAGACACTGAATATAGAATTAGCATCAATGATTCTTACATTATTATATAACATAAAAAGAAAAAGAATGCTAACAGATTCATTTTATGAATCTGATATTGGCCCAACAAGAAAAAAAGGTAAATACACAACAAAACAAAATGAAAACAAGAAAACAAACCACAGACCACTTTATTAATTAACATGCACACAAACTTGTTATTAAAATTGAACTCAGTAACATATTTAAAAGACAAATTGCTGTAAAAGTTGGCTTTATTTAAAGATGCAAGGGTGACTCAACATACACATACCAGTACAACATAAATAGAATAAGTAGCAGCAATTACATGATCAGCTCCATAAGTACTTAAAAGGCCCATGACAAAGTTTAACAGTTTTCATGCTAATGGCTATGAAGAAATTGGAAACATCATGTCGAGAAACAGATTCAACATAATGAATAGCCAACATTGCATTAAATGAGGAAAACTGAAAGAATTCCTCTAAAATCAGAACAGGACCCAAAGGTGTCTACTTTGTAATCTTATTTGATACAATATTTGAAGTTTTAACTATGAAGATAAGGCAAAAGAAAGAAATATAAGTGGAAAGAAAGAAGTCAAATGGACCTTATATGATATGATTTAATATTTAAAAGACACTAAAGTCTGACAGAAAACTGAGATATGGTGGATATTTTCAGTAGAGTAGCCAAATATAACATAACATACAAAATGTCAAGAATAACATGGTGAGAAAGAAATCAGACAATCCTTTTCACAGAATTCACCAAAAAAGTAAATTGAACCAATGCAGTAAAAGGCATTTGTAGTAGGGATAAATCCTGGTGCCACTACCAGTGGCCCTTCAGTCTCTTTGGATGGACACCTTGCTCAGCCTAGATATAGTAGGTTGGGCCTTGAACCTTCCACCACGCAATGTGCCTTACACTCTCTGAGGATTGGATGGGGGTGGGATGGGAGGGTGAGTGGAGGGAATGGGAGGAGGGGAGGGAATGGGTCTTGGATTGGTATTTTTTAAAAATCTAATAAATTTTATAAAAGTCCTTTGTATTGAAAATCTGCGCTTTTCTGAAAGGAAATGGAGGAGCAATAGATCTGAGGGAGACGGTAGGTGTGGGGGATGCTGCAGTCAGAGAAAAATGAAAAAAAAAGAAAAGGAAAAATAAAAAAAGAATGGAAAAATGGATAGATCTCCCATGTTGGATGATCATCATAATTATTATTGTAAAAAATCACCGTATAGACAAAAATCATCTAAATATTCAATGTAAACCTCATAAAATTTCAATGACAATCTTCAAAGAACTAGAAAAATAGTTTTTAAAAACTCATACGGAATCAGAATATCATATCAGTGCTATATTAAAGAATAAAAGTGACTCTTCCTTTTGGAGTACCTTAGACCAAAACTAAGCCCAAATAGGAATTCTCTTCACTCCTGGTATCTTCCATCTTTTTCTGTTGCTGCTCTTTTACAAAGGGTTTTTCTCTGTATTTATTCAACATAGAAAACATGGCATGGAAAAGGGTAATAAATCATTTAATCATTTTTTAAAAGCAGAGTCTTAAAGGGAAGGATTTACCTTACTGTACCCTACTGGCCCCAAATAACACCAAAATCTACAGTTATTTACCTATATCTAGATGCATCTTACCTTGGAACTGCCATCATTAAAACAACAACAATAACAACCAAATAACAATAACAACCAAATCCTTATGAGGATGCAAGGACCTATGAATGCCTACAAATCTTTAGTATAGTATAGTCACAATAGAAAAGAAATTTTCCAAAGCCTCAAATTAGAACTATTTTATCCAAGTCTCCATTTCAGAAAATCATTCTGAATGAATCTAAGCCAGCATATTATACAGATACTTACATGTCTATGTTTTTTGCTATATTCTTCACAAAAGGTACAATGTTGAATCAGCCTCAGTGTCTGTCAAATGAGCAATAAGTTGAAATGTTGTTTATTAGACAACAGGATTTATTTCAGCCACAAAGCAAGTGATATACATTAGCATGAAAATGGACCATCATGTTAAACGAAATAAACAAGACTAAGAAGAACAAACGTCATGAGAAAGCTTTGTATGCATATATGTGAAAGCAGAAGGTGGTCTGTTTGGGAGGAGCCGGGGCTGCTATGGTCAAACTTACCTTCTATAGCTGTATGAAACTGTTGAATTCTGATCTCAGTCAGAATGATTATTACTAAGAAAATGACTTTACATAATAAATATACACTAATAAAGGTTTTAGATAAGAAGCACAGGCTAAATAAGTAAGTGTAATATGGGAGAGAAAGTCATCCAAGGTTTGAAATCTAAAGCATTCAACTTTAAGGAAGTTAGAGAAATGAAGATTGACAAATGATACAGAAGCAAATCCCCAAAATGTGTCTTAGTAGTCAAATATTGAAGGTCTTCGGGGAAGAAGTAAAGGGTCACCTATGGAAAAAGCATCTGAAAGATGCGTGACAATCTGAGGATTAACCAGTAGATTGCTCATAGGTCATCAGTGACATTGACCAAAAATAAAGGGAAATTCTCACTCGAGTGGGATTGAGAGAAGGCAATTAGAAGCAGTAAATCACAAAATTGAGGGAAGTTATATTATACCATAGACATGAAGATAGAGTTATATACAGCTGGGTAGTGAAATGGAGCCGCGAGAAAATTACAGATGAGAGAAATCTGGGCATTCTTATAGGAGGATGTTCTTTAATTAGAGTAAATGGGCTCTCTTGTTAGCTTTTGTGCTCTGCAGTAAGTTTACCCACTGTATAAAGTATAAGAGAAGGGAACTTGTAGGTAACAGTTTTGGTGAAGGCAGGAAGTCAATCATCATCAAAGAGTCTCATATTTGAGGACAAATTAGGTATGACATAATTACCTTGGAAGTGTGTGTGACTGATAAGTTCTCTTGTAGACATTATTTAAATTAATCCTCATAAATTTAAAGTAGAAGTTAGAAACTGAATGCCTGTCTACTCAGATTAGCCCTGGCCACTGCCTAGAAGAGCTTTTACTCATAATAAATTGTTTGACATCTAGGGTTGTTAACTTTGAGACATCCAAAAGAGATATACCTCACACTTTGGTAGTATCAGATTCATTGGGGGAAAAAAAAGATGTTTCTTGTCCTAAGGGAGTTTACAGATGACTCATGTTTAATGTGTGTGTGTGTGTGTGTGTTGGGCCAGAGCAGTGACTCAGTGGGTAAGGGCACTTCCAGCCAAGCCTGGGCACCTCAGCTCAGTGTCCAGGTCCTACATGGTAGAAGATGGGAACCCATTCCAGCAACTTGTCCCCCACTCAGTGAATAAAATCAATGTGTGGTAGGAAGGTGCCAAGATTAAGTGGTACTGGACTGGCAAGCTGAAAGCCAGGGGTTGTTGGCTTAGAATGAAAAATGAGCTTTTTTTTAAAAAAATATGCATAGGTACAAAGGAATTTTATGGGTCAATTATTTCTATTATTTTAGAGAAGAAGGCTTTAACTTTTATTCTCAATGTTCCTTTTAACTCCTAAAATATTTCTGAGGATCCTATTAAATATTTGTTTGTGTGATATGTCTCTTCATGTTTTCATATTAAAAATTAAAATCAGTAAGAAAGCTATTTCATTAAACAATAAACCTCTTACATATTATTTACTACAGAAACAATGCTTCTCATGAATTATAACTACTTCTTAAATAAACAAACAAAAATGCTCAGAAACAAGAGCAACATCAGAAAGCTTTTTTTTTCTTGAGAAAAGAAGAAAAAAAAACATAAACAAAAAAGCAAGTTTCCACCTCCTCCCAGCCTCCCATTTCCCTCCCCCTCCTCCCGCCCTTCTCTCCCTCCTCCCACCCTTCTCCCCCTCCCCCCACTCCTCTCCCCCTCCCTCTCCAGTTCACAGAGCAGTCCGGGTTCCCTGCCTGTGGTAAGTCCTAGGTCCTCCCCCCCTCCGTCCATATCTAGGAAGGTGAACATCCACACTGGCTAGGCTCCCACAAAGCCAGCACATTAAGTAGGATCAAAACCCCGTGCCATTGTCCTTGGTGTCTCATCAGCCCTCATTGTTCGCCATGTTTAGAGAGTCCGGTTTTATCCCATGCTTTTTCGGTCACAGTCCAGCTGGCCTTGGTGAGCTCCACGTAGATCAGCTCCATCAGAAAGCTTTTTACTCAATTCCTGAGCTGAGCTCTTTTCTCCTCTTCTGCACTTAATCTACAGCAACCACACCTGTCACAGACTCCAGAAAACTGTGACACTGGGAAGGAATGAGCATTATTACAAAAGTAACTGTGATAGGGTCGTTCATACCCACTTGGGACCCTGCTGAGATAGTTTCACAATGACTGTTTTTAGCAACAGTTAATAAAAGGGACTATTGGCTACCCTGGTAGCACTCGCTGTTGCAAAGGTAAAAAAAATTGGCCAGCTGGTTGTTTCATTTAAATTGTGCCAACTGATAATTTGCTTTCTTTTCAGTTTTAATGTATTTACAGTAAATACATAGAACTGGGGGCAATTTAAGGAATAATTCCTAATCTTTATTCTTTATTATTTCAGCTTAACCCTGAAAGCTGAAAGAAGTGATCATCTATTGTCTCGGAGATGCTAAGAAGTTGGTACAGGTGTCAAAACAGAAAAGGGAAATCTACTAAGTTTAGATGCATTTTAAAAAGTGTATTTAGTTCTATAGGTTCAGAATTCACTATGAAAGTTAGCATCCGGATTCCATCAAATATTCATTCTGAAGTAACCTTACTTTTCTGTTAGATCATATTACTGCTTAGACGTGGGACATAAGATTTAGAATTAGTAAGGAGGTTCTTAGATTTTATTTGCAATTTCAAATCCCTTGAAGCCATGGTGACACTGTGGAATGAGTCATGTGCTTCAAGATCATGAATGGCAAAAAGGAAATGAAGGACAGAGCTAGTAAACCAATAATAAGTTTATAACTTCCCGAGTCCATTTTATTTACCAATTATGCTATAAATAGCCATTTGGCAAATATTTACTGGGCAACACTCAGGAATGCTGCTAATAGTCACCAATACTGTATGCTTTGATCACTAACCAAGAAACAACATAGATTCTATAGATTCTAACACATTTTTAAAAGAAATGCAAAGCCAGTGTGCCGCTCGTCCGTATTGGAAACAACTGACTTATTGCCGGGAGCAAAGATCTGTATTTGGTTATAGTCAAGCCATCTTAGTTCACAAGTTAAGTAAGCTATTCCCCAGAAGCTCTGTATGGCAAGTTCCTGGCCCAGGAACCCAGTATTCTATCTCTCCCTGTGAGTTAAGAATGCCAGCAGACTTGCAGGCCCCAGGCCTCAGAAGTAATTAGCATTCCCCCTGTTGGTAAACATTTATAGACCCTCAGCATTTCCTTATCTCTTTTTATCAGCTAGGGATATCTCCAGACCTGATATTCCAGTTAGAACAATAACATAGCAACCTACCCTCTCCCCTGCCTTTTTGCTATGTAATGCTCCTGAGAAAAAAAATAAAATTTGCAACTTGATCAGAATACAGATTTGTTTCTCATGTCTCTTGTCCCTTCATTTCTCCCCTCCAGGACCGGGGCTCCCAATGCTTGTCCCGCTGGTTGGGACAACATATTGTTATTCTTCCTTCAGCCACACACATGTTTCAAAAGTCTACAATCAGAGACAAATATGACCTGCTGTTTAAACAAAGTGAATATCCACTGTCCAGCATGCTTTCATTGTAACAAATGATCAGTAAGCTTGAGGTAAATTTAAAGGCTCTGAGTAGGAACATGTGGAAAAAAAAATAAGATACCTTTAGTATCCTTCCTCCACAAGTTTGCAAGACAAACTTTTTTTTTTTTTAATGTTTGAGAGAGTAGTCATAAGAGAAGATGAATAATCAATTGTGTGAAACCTTCTTCACCATGAAGTTTCTGTCAAGGTACAAGAGAATAACACATGTTCTTACATAGCCATAGTCACCAAAGTTACCTGCTTTCATTAAAGCTTGGAGCTGTGTATGAACAAGACATTTAGTAAAGCCATTTAATTCTTGGTACAATATCCATTCATTGAATATTTAAGCACTTGCTACATTGAGTGTTGTTCTTTTGGGAGGGTCCCCCATCTTCCAAAAGGACCCTGCTGTAGAAGCTATAGCTTCGCATCTAACCCGGGAAGACCACATTTCCCAGAAGCACCCAGTGTTTGAAGAGAAGACCGCGCATGCGCAGAGTACAGCGTCCCGCAGGACCACATTTTCCAGAAGCATTCAGCTTTTGATGAAAAGGCCACACATGCGCAGGCCACACATTTCCCAGGCTTACTAGACCCCCGCCCCCAAAAAGCCGAGAACGCCACAACCCACTCTCTTCTTCACCCCCCCCCTTCCTCACTGTCATTACGTCGCCCCCCCCCCCCCCATTAAAGTTCAGCCACGTGGGATCACCGTGTCTCGTGTTTCCTTTCCATCTCCGAGGAAAAAAGAACATTGAGTCTCAACTCTGGGTACATATTAATGTCATCAAGGAAAATTTGAACAAACGGAAGAAATAAGTTAGCTGCATTCAAATAAATTAAGATCAGTATTATTTAAAATCAAGTGATTCTAGGTGTTAAGCACTGCTCTGCTCAACAAACGTGTAAAGTGTAGTCGAAATTTTCAAGGAGCTCAGACAGATGAGGGGAGCCTACTGCTTCCTAGGACCCTGGGCAGATGTTAAGCAGTTCTTACTGTAACTACTCTGATGTTCTTTTTCCTGTAAATACTGGAGCACGGGGTGCTGATCCCTAAATAGAAACAGTTGGATACTCTCTTGCTGCTCTTCCCACTTTGAACAAAGTACTGCCAATCAAAGTCAGTTCAGTACCACGAAACAGGGTCAGCTTGAGCAACCATACAATGATGTTTGATTAACTGGTTTCCCCATTTCCCGAAGGAATAACCCCAGCCAGGGCTGTTTGAAACAGTCTGCACCAGATTTTTTGCTGTCACAAACCTTGATGAACTCTAGATGACTCCACAAACATTCCAAATGGGTCAAAGTAGCCTAATAGAAACATTGTGATGATTGCTGGAAACACAAATTTTTTCTTGAGGGGTGCTGTAGTTGGTCTAAACATACCTTCTCTGTCTATGTATATAGACTGTCCCGACTCTGTTAGTTGGTAGGGTTGTAATTTTCTATAATACTTTTTGGTATTTTAATATTCTGGTCAATAAAGGACTTCTATCAAGTGTTTTGGGTTTTGGTTTTCTTTTCTACTTTTTTTAAATGTCAGCTGAGCTGGTAATATGAATAAAGAAGCTTCTGAGATGGCAGGGTGGCCATAATGGTAGGCAAGTAGCATTGGCTTCAATGGTAAGCTGTTGGTAAGCCAAAAACAACTAGCCAAGCAACTGCTGAAGAAGAAGCAATAGCTGAGCAGGAAGAAGAGTACTGTAGGTAGAAAGACAGAGCAGAGGGTGAACTTAAGGTGAAGAGGGATAGATGGCTGGAAAAAGAAAAGGGAAAGTCTAGGCCTTGGTCACTGCAAGAGTTACAGAGAACTGGCAAGTCTTTAGGGCCAAGGAGCTCAGGCACCATTGTTCTATAAGCTTTAACACTGGCAGTTGTCAAGGGCTGAGAGATTCTAATGTCCAGGCCTTTTTAGAAACTGCAGTGGTAGCTGCAGCCAAGGAAATGTTGACTTTCTAAGCTTTTAACATCTGTAGAACTAAAGACCTTGGTGATCAAGGTCTGCAGGAGAGTAGAACACCTACTGTGACTGTTCCCACTTGCTTTCCATTGCTGATCAAAATTGTCTAATGTGTGGTGATTTAAAAAAATGCCAGACAGCAATGCCTGAAAAGCTGCTGGCCTTCTCAAGATTTCTCTCCAGGTTGAGTGAAAGCACTTCAGCTAGCTGGTGGTCACATGAGTTATAAAGCCTCTGATTTGTCATTTCCTGGTTCTGATTCATGACTCCTCATAGTGACTCACACATTTATTCATGAATGAATCTGACCTAAAAACCTGGATGAAAATGTTTTTTGGTAGATGGAGTCTGTAGAATGTGGGAGTCCTGGAGCTGCCAGAAATTGCATTGCTGCTAAATAAAAGGATGGGAGAAAAGAGTTGCATTAGCAGAAAAGCAGAGGTGGAAACTGATGGTCTTAGATTTGGACTCTACTTTAGGTTCAGGTGTGTTTCTGAGCCTATTAAGATGGTTCATATTATTTGGTAGTGTCAAAGAGTACCCTGTTCAAATAACCAATGTTTAAATAATACTAGCATTGATGTGGAATTTCATTGGTCAATAAAGAAACTGCCTTGGCCCATCTGATAGGGCAGAATTTAGATAGGTGGTGTAAACAGAACAGAATGCTGGGAGGAAGAAGAAGTGAGCTCAGACGCGATGCCGCTTTTCTCCAGGGCAGACGCGATGAAGCTCCAACCCAGGATGGATGTAGGCTAGAATCTTCCCGGTAAGTGCACCTTGGGGTGCTGCACACATTAATAGGAATGGGCCAGGCAGTGTTTAAATGAATACAATTTGTGTGTTGTTATTTTGGGGCATAAGCTAGCCAGGCGGCTGGGAGCAGGGCAGCAGGAATGTAACCCTCAGCTCCTTCAACACTAGCATATTGCGTGTGCATACCCCTGTCCATTATGAGTCAGAGGAGGGCTATGCTCATCATAGTCCCAGGTACATAGAGACAATCCTTTAACTGTTGTTGTTCAGAGTGATGGGAGGAAGTACACATGCTCTGACAGGTCACTCATCAATAATTCAATGCTCAAGCCAGAAATAGCATTTTTGACTCTACTCACAAATCACACAGACGTAATGTTGCCCCACCTACCCACAGGGTGGTATAAAGTACATAGGAGATCTGAAGAAAACTGGAAGACAGTTACCTCAAAACACAAATGCCTATCACATTAACCTTCCCACAGATTTCTGTGGACAGGGACTGCAGTTTAATTTCCCAGTCACCCAGACCGGAATAATCACACAGAAATTATATTAATTACAACACTGTTTGGTCAATGGCATAGGCATATTCCTAGCTAGCTCTTACATTTTAAATTAACACATCTCTATCAGTCTATGTATTTCCATGTGGCTTCGGCACTACCTCATTTTCTTCATGTCTCATTTCCTTGGTGGCTGGCTTGCATCTGTTTGACTCCACATACTCTTTATATATCTCTGTTCAGATTTTCTGCCTGGCTTTACTGTGCTAAGGCATTGGCCAAAACAGCTTTATTCATCAACCAATAAAGGCAACACACACACACATGTATATATATATATATATATATATATATATATATATATATATATATCACATAAACTTATATCCTCCAATCATAATTTTCCCTAAATTCTAATCAATTGGGTTGTGCTGAATTGAGATGAAATCTTCCAGCACTAATGGGAAAATCTAAGCCTCTGTGTCTGTATTCAAACTACGGCTGTCAGACTGGAACGCTACAAAGAGTACACTGTTCTGTGCAAGGACATTTGCTTTAACATGAATACTACAGCAAAATCCCTTCCAAGGAACTCAGAAACAGCTTTTGTCTTGTACCAGGAAAGCCATCTTTGAATTTCCAGATAAGAAATTTGGTTGAAGAAATAACAAAGTATTCTGAAATTTCATAGTTCGTATTTTAGTATCTGTAGGATGTTTCTGCATGTAGCTCAAGAATTTCATTCTAAAGCTGCCCTAGTGTCATAACTCAGTGGAGAGAAACAAAATCTTTAGTATTGCTAGGTCATTGATGTTTAAGAAACTGATCTATTTTCCTCCAAGTTTCAGAAATATTTATAACACCCATCCCTCTATTTTCCCCTGTTTGGAGAGTTTCTCCTGGGATCTCACAGATCTCTCCCTGTCTCTCTCCACAAAGGTTAGATGTTTCTTTGACTTTATCAAGAACACATACAAAATGAAAATTTGTCTTAAAAGCCATGTTAACTCTGAGTTAAAATATCATTTAGGTTATTAGAGGTTTTATGGGTATACTAAGAGAAATGCTGTCTGGTTTTTTTTTTTTTTTTGGAGTCAACAAGACTCAGGAAAACATTCTTGGACTAACTTGTATTGGTCTGCTGATATTCAGAGGAAAAAATTATAAGCCTGGGAGTTTATCTCTTACTTTGAGTCGGAGATTATGCTGATATGGATGTGTATTCTCTTTCTCATCCTAGGTGAGTGTCATATTTACAGGACAGAGGAGGCACCTGAAATCTAAATATTTGCTGGGTTTGAAGTTCTAGCTTAGCCACATTTTTAACACTCTGCAATGAATCGTATGCATCATTATGATTAGATTTAAATTATTCAAGTACCCTTAAAACATATTTAGATGACAGAATTTATTTAATTGTTATATTCTTTTCAGCCTCCTTCTTTCTCCAATGTCTTTGCTGAGTGTCACTTATTTGTTCTCCATAGTAAGAAAGCCTAGATAGTACTTAAGCACGATGGAAGTAAACAGTGGGACCTTAATTTTCCTAGGGATACTTGGCAGGAGATAAACACAGTCCAGCATCTAAGGCTCAAAATCTGTTAAGCATTATTTTATGAATTGTTGTTTCATACTTTTTCTTTGATATGTATATGGTTAGTTGACTTTTCTTTGAATAACTTTAACTATTGGGAAAAAGTTGCTTGAGCATCAATTGTCAGATCCCTCCCAAGTTAAACAGCCTCAAGTGAGAAACCCATCAACCAAACAAGAGACTACCTTCAAAGCAATGGATAATATAGAATACACTACTACCTTGCCAGTGAACTGTATCTGTGGGTATAAGCACTTACTACACATGTTTGATGATCTAAGTTTGATCCCTAAAACCCATGGTGGAAGACAAGAACTCACTTGTGAATGTTGTCCTCTGATCTTCATGTGTTCACCCATACTTACTCTTTCTATGTCTCATATATCCCAACAGCAGTAGTAAAATACGATTTAAACATTAAAATGTTAATTGATTTTTGCCATTATCACTTTGAAACACCCTTAGCTCCAGTTATAAGGACGAGAACAACCAAACCCATAGCTCAAGCTCTAGAGGCACTTGACTCAGCTATAGCCACATCAAATGATTTGTTCTTTTCCAAGAAGAAGTGACTCTAAGATGAGCTATGGTGAAATTGAGATAACTCTGTTCAATCCCTAGACACTTTCATTCAAGCCAGGGGTAGAATCCATCTCCATGGAGTCCCAGCAGAAAGCTAGTGATTGGTGCCTTATGGAAACTGTCAAAGTTCTTTATGTGAGGCCCAAGAGTCAAGGAACTGGAACCTGTGATGTAATTGGTGCAAATTCCAACTCTATGTTTCCATTATGGAAGTACAACTAGGCCTTAAATATCACCTGCTAGATTTTCTTTTCTGGTGAGTCTTTGACTTTTTTTTTATTGTTAACAGGATAATTTGAACTGTTAACACAAAGAGGAAATAGAGGCAGTGACAGAAGGTGACATCAGCAACAGTATAGTCAGAGAAAAGGTAACTGAGGAGCTCCTCCAAAGAATGACTGGACTAGAGACAACAGGGCTCAGTGGTAGGAATGGTGAAGGATGGTGGAAGTCAGGAAAAGTAGAGGATTGTGAAGACTGAAAGATATGGAACTACAGGCCCTGGTCACTGTAATAGTTCTGAAGGGCATGTCAACCACAAGGGCAGTAGGTCCTGACACCCAAGGTCCATGAATTTTAACCCTACTTGCTACAAGGGCCTGTGGATTGCAACAATCAAAGCCCTGGAAGTTGTGATAAAAGTTGGACCTACAATGGCAAAAACTGTAGAAGCTAAAGGGCTTCACCCTTCAAATAACTATGTCTTAATTTGGGTTCTATAGACAGAAAAGGAAAATAAGAATTGTGCCAATAACCTGTTATTTTCTTTTCTTACCCTGGCATGCAATAAAAATCATCTTTCATGCTTGAGGGAAATCACTTTCATTGAATGATTGGTGATAAGTGTGATGTTGTCTGCTCTCAGTCTTCATTTCTGTGGTTTATTTGTGGGGTATACTTTGAGGGTTCAAGGTGGACAGCAAGGTAATATCTGCACTAGGTGGGCAACATAACAGCCAACTATTGTGGTGAACCTGCCAGGTGAAGTGGTGAAAGGACACTTAAAAAGAATTCCACACTAGCTCAGAACTGAGAGATAGATAGTTATTCATTTAGGGGTAAACTCACAAATCAGGATTCACTGCTTGAACAGTGGATGGAGATTGAATCCAAACAATCTGAAGTAGCAATCACTGAAAGGGAGGAAGGGGAAGGAGAAAAGGGGACAGACGCAGGTTCGGCATCTGCATACATAGTATAAGAGGCCACTCCCCAGTAGGAAGGTAATTACAAGCTGTAAATCTTCTTACAGCACCTCCCCCTTTTGTTTACATAAGAGAGTTCTAAGCCTAATACAAAATTATATATGATAAGAACAAATATCCTATTCAAACTTCTAAATATCTATCTTAAGTCTTGTAAATAACTTGGCCAAGTCATGAAAGGAAAGTAACTACAATTATCTAGTCTTCAACCCCATCAAAGATCCGTGAAGGGAAATAATATTACTTGAGTAAGCAGGAAGTACAATCAAGCAACTTCCAAAATGTGCAACAAATGACAGAGACATCTGGCTACCTGGGCGATCACCCAAAGTCTCATTTGCAATGTTGAAACAACCAACTTTGGCTAAGGCCTAGAATAACTGACAGGCCATTTTCAAAAACAAGAAAATGTTCAAAACCGTCTTACCCTGTCTTGGCAAGATTTGACAATCCTGCTTATCCATTTCTGATACTATGTATTTTGTTGATGGTTGAGGCATGGGCATTTCTTTGCCCAAAGGCCAGTTTTGCCAAGAAGAAAACAAGCTCCAACTGGAGTGTCTTCAGTGCTCAACATTCTCTTGGGAATAAACCAGTGCTGCCAGGAGCAAACGTGTCTCAGGTCAACAGAACTCTAAGTTATTTAAATGCCATTTTCTACAGCTTTTTGAAGTGGTTGAAGATTATCTATCTATGCAGAATATAATATCTATGTATCTAAAGTACCTAATTAGTTTAACTGTAAGTATGACAAACATAGATGACTACTGATCTATAATTCTTTGTTTTTCAGAGATTTATTTATTCCTTTATTATATTCACTAATACTTCATTCTGATTCAATTCCTGGTCCCACAGGAGTGTTATCCAAATTCATTAAAATTGTTAAGGATCACTCCAGATTTAGTAGCTACCTTCTTTTTTTACGTTTTATTTTATTGCGACCTCCCTTTCCTTTCTTTTTCAATTTTTAATTTTTTTTCCATTCAAAAATTTATACTTCTTCCCCTCCTCCCATTCCCCTCCTGCTCCCCCACTCACCCTCCTCCCTCCCTCTCCCTCTCTAAGAGAGGGCAGGGAATCCTGCCCTGTGGGTAGTCCAAGCCCCCTTCCCCCCACATTCAGGCCTTTGCATCCAAATAGACTAAACCAAATTACTTGGTTTATGTGGCAAAAAAGAGCCATTCCAAAATAATATCTTCCCTCTGCACTAAAATTCCTGTAGGAGAAATTCTGGAAGGCAATATGACTAGAATACAACTAAGATTGACATTCACCCTATCCACATGTGCCTCCTGTAATTTTTTGTCAACCATTGTCAATTTTTTTTTCTGCTTCAGCTGTTAATTCTCTGGGACTATTCAAATATTTATCACCATCTAAGTTTTTGTTTAAATGAATTATTAGATAAAGTTTTATCCCAACAGCCAGTCGTAGACTAGAAATGTCTCCTAGCAATCTTTTAAAATCATTAAGAGTCTGTAACCAGTCTCTTCTAATTTGTGCCGTTTGTGTCCTAATTTTCTGCAAATCTATTTTATAACGTAGGTAATTGACAGAATCTCCTCTCTCTATATTTTCATGAGCAATCTGTAATCCCCATTTAGGCAAACTTTCTTTACTTCTTCAAACATTCTTTCCATGTTTAAATCAGATAGAAAAATGTTATCCATGTATTGGTAAATTATAGACTTAGGAAATTGCTTACGTATTATTTCCAATGGCTGATTTACAAAGTATTGGCACAATGTGGGACTATGGAGTATCCCCTGTGGGAGGACAGTTCATTTGTATCTCCTAGTAGGCTGAGAATTATTATAAGTAGGCACTGTGAAGGCAAATTTCTCTATACTTTTCTTGTAAAAGTATAGTGAAGAAACAATCTTTCAAATCAATAATTATAAGAGGCCATCATTTTGGTAATAGAGAAGGTAATGGGATTCCAGTTTGTAGAGGGCCCATAGGTTAAATAACCTTATTGACAGCTCTTATATCTGTCACCATTCTCCCTTTACTAGATTCCTTTTTGTACAACAAATACAGGAGAATTCCAAGGGCTGGTTGATTCTTCAATATGGTGAGTACCTAGTTGCTCTTTTTCCAGCTGTTATCTTCAGCTAGAGGCCACTGCTTAATCCATATAGGCTTCTTAGTTAATCATTTCAAAGGTAGGTATGTTGGTACCTCTATAGTTTTGCTAATTGTTTTATGTTCTTCTACAGCCTGAATGGCTGGTGACTTTTGTTCATAGTGCCTTATTTTATCCTTCCCAGAATTATAAGTTCTTGGAACTGCAGGAATGTTAATCTGGGTATTCCTTTGCTGTAGCAGGTCATGGCCCCATAAATTTATTGCAATATCAGCTACATATAGCCTCAGCTTCCCTCTTTGACCTTCTGGCCTAATACAGCCAACCCATCTTGTGCTTTGTTTAATTGAGATATGGTTCTAATTCCTAGTAATTGAACATCTGCCTCTTGAAGAGGTCAATTTGGATGCCAAGATTCTGGAGTGATGATACTCACATTTGCACCTGTGTCTATCAAGCCAACAATCACAATTCCATTTACATGCAGCCTTAGCATTGGTCTCTGATCATTTGTAGAAGTTTGCCAGAATATATGTTTCATATTTCCTATTTGAATTTTTGACTTATCCTTCAAATTTTTGCCATCATTTAGAATGGTATGGTCTTGCACAGAAGGTTCTGGATTTTTTAATTTTTCTGGTGTGACATGTCCTCCACAGTTACTGGAAACGACTGGGCCACTTTTGGCTTCGGGGCCTGTGAGAGGCCCCACAAGAGTTTCCCAATGGTATTAGGTTGCCTTGTCTGTATGATGTTGATCTGCATTAATTGATCCAATGTCGGCCGTTACCACACCTTCTACATATACCTGAAGGCTGAGGTTTCCTATTTTTGCCATTCCCAGAGAAGATATTATTCCTAGAAATTCCTTGCCTACAATCCCTTCTCAGATGTTTAATTTAGCACAATTAAAACATTTGGCAGTTTATGTCTCCTGATTATTTTGGAAATTGCTTCTTTTACCCAAGATTCAGCATTATAGTCAAATGTCTCAACATTCATTGTATGCAGAATCCATTCATCTATATGTGCTGATCTAGACCTTAAAGGCCCAATTATCTTTTTGCATTCTAAGTTTGTGTTTTCAAAAGGAAGAGATTCAAGCATTATTCATCTATCTTCTGGGTCTGTTACTCTTATTTGTACAGCCTTACTTAATCTTTGTAAAAACTCAGTAAGGGTTCTCTCTGTCTTTGTGTAACCCTGGTATATGATTCAATTCTTTTTCTTGTTTGTTTGTTTTATAAAATGTAGTTTTATTTTATGTTACTCTGCTGTTACATAGGGCATAACATTTCACAAGGCTTTTTTGGGACTATAGTCAATGATTAGCAAACACAATATTGTGGGTCCGACCCTCTAAAGAATAATCACTGGACAAACTGGACACCCTCTCACATGTGCACAGATCTGCAGGGGAAAGTACTGACATTTAGACTTGGACTTGTGTACTTTATTTCCCCTGTCTAGTGAATTAAGAAAGGACAAGCATTTTAATTTGCCCAAAGCAATGCTTGTATTCTGGCAGCAATATGCTACTTCTATTACAAGGTAAAGTAAATACCAGAGCTATGAAGGCAGGAGGTGTAAGTGAATTTTTATTGGGAAGGAAGTTGTCAACTCAAACAGCAGCAAATGAAGAATGCATAAATGAAACTCCCTATTGTCACAGACAGACGTAACCTCCAGAATATGTGACATAGGAGACATTTCAATCTGTGACCCCCCCAAGACTGGATGCATTAAGAGCTTCCCCATTCAACCCAACACTTCTGGATTCCTACTAAAAAGGAATATACAGTAAGAGTATGGAAAAGTCGCTTCTGAAAAGATTACCCCAAAGAAGGGTCAGAGGGGAATGTAGAAATTGGGGAGTTATTATTACAATTACTTTAAATTGTAATGCACTACATTTCCATATCTTCACAGTAATACAAAACACAGCCACTTGCAGAACTGGTTCAGATTACTTAAATACCCAATGTACTGTCAGTCCTCTATACAAGTGTCTGCAGTTATTCGTGTTTATATGAAATGAAGCTATTGATACTTTTCTACAGCAGTAACTGCACACCAGGAAGGCCAAGACAACACAAATCAGGGGATAGAGTTTTCCAAAAACTACAGTGTGAAAATACTATAAACAGTTGATCCCATACACATGAATAGGCTTCCTTGCTAGAGGAAATTACAGTGAAATAAGGAATGGAGATGTAAAAAGGTTTTCTTGAGGGGACGAAGGATAGCACCCTGGATGCCTTTTGTTTTCAGCCCCCTCCGCTGTATCACATTCTTCTCCTGAACGTCCGATGTCCATAATGTTAAGTTGTCTCTAAGCAACTGCATGATGAGGGTGCTGTCTTTGTAGGAGTCTTCATTCAGTGTGTCAAGCTCTGCGATGGCCTCATCAAAAGCCATTATAGCCAGTGTGCAGGCAAACTCTGGATTATTAAGTATCTTATAGTAAAATACAGAAAAGTTAAGGGCCAGACCCAGGGGGATTGGATGTGTAGGCTGCATTTCTTTCTTGTTTATATCAAATGCCTCTTGGTAGGCTCCTTGGGAATTATCTATTGTTTGTTTTGGATCATCGCCACATGCTACTTCAGCAAGATACCAGAAATAATCTCCCTTCATTTTCAGATAGAAGACCTTACTCTCTGGATTAGTTGCATTGGATATTAAATACTTATCCAACAATTCCAGGACCTTGGTGATGATGGACCTCAGCTCCAACTCCACTTTCTCTGGATAGTCCTTGATCAGCTGCAATTTCTTGTCAGAGGTGTCAGTCTTCTGCTCGATGCTCAAAATGACCCTACAGCCTGACCAGCGGCGGCCCCTGACCACGTTCTTGTAGGCCACCCACAGCAGGTTGTGCTCCTCATTGGACAGCTCTATGCCCTGCTCCATCATGGCTTTATGCAAGTGGCTATGTCATTGTAGTGCTCGGCCTGCTCGGCCAGTTTGGCCTTCTGGATCAGCTCAGTCTTCTCCATGGTGAAGTGAGGGTGAGAACCGAGTCGAATCAGGAGTCCACCTTCTAGTCTCTGTGGCGGCGACATGAGTCTATGATTCAATTCTTTTACTAGTTCTTGAACCCTGTCCCAAACATTCAAGGCTAATTTGTGGCACAGGGACATGATTTCTTCATGGTAAACAGCTTGGACCTGTGGCATAAGGGTCTTTGCCAAGAATTTGATCTTAGGAAACCTCAGGACCTTATGCTTTTCCCTGTTCCATAGTTTTTGATTCTTCCTTGAAATAAATTCCAAGCATCAAGGAAGGTCCACCATCCAGGACTATGGAAATTAACTGAAAAAAGTCATGGGGGGTTGCCCTAACATTAGAAGCCCAATTCTTTATCATCTCCTTAACAAATGTGGAATGAAAGCCATAAGTTATGACAGCTTGCTTAATTTCTTTTAGATCATTCATTCCTATAGGTGTCTATCTACCGTCTTTGGCTCTTTTTGAGCCTTTAGAAGCTGATGCTTTGTCAGAGTAAATTACAGAGTAGGAAGTTAAAACCCTGGGTAAGCCAGTTCTGACAGCCACAGGCAATGTTGCATCCTGTCCTTGTGCCTTTTCCTCTGTTCATCAACTCCAATAATTTCTTCAATCATTTCAGATCTTTTTATTATTGTCTTTTGTAAAGCCTGAATCTCATGGCCTGTGTATATTTCTAGTGATTTCATTGAGGCATCAGTTCTTTGGTCCTCATTCCTCACCTGTGATTCCAAGGTTTGAATGTTTTCCTTTAAAGATAGCATCTCCTCCGTGGACTCTACTTGAATATTGTGTTGATTGCCACCCTGGAGATACATTCTTTCTGTTAATTTTTCATAACTTCTTGATAACTTTTGAATGTCAAATTCAACAGTATGAATTCTTTCAGATAACTTCCTAGTACCCTTAGATATGGAGACAATTCTGTTTGTCATAGTATTAACTTGTTCAGATAACCTCTGATTTTCGATGATATTAATCCTGTCAACTAGATGTTCATTATTAGTTCATAAAGACTGTATCATTCCTAAGAGTGCCATATTCTTCCTTAATGATAAAATATGGAGAAGAAAACTGAAACCTAGTAACCAATAAATTGAGGCATCCCCATAGTCATATAAGCCTTGCATAATATAATCCATAGTATTAGCAAAAAAGTACTAAATGTTGAGTTGGTAATGAAATCTGCCATATTACCTGTTATCCAGTAGATGGTATGGTTGCAGAGTTGTGACTAGAAGCGATGCAACAATGACAGGAATGGTCCTGGACTATTTTAGTTTCTGCCTCAATACTTGTTAAAGACTGAGAAATATGCATTGTTTGACAAATTAAATCTAATTAATTCAACTCCATACATGGAGCAAGAAACCCAGATCCAGGGGCACAGAACAGAACCTGGAAGATGTACATGCTGCCACGAGACAAAAACATCCCCGGGGGTTGTAATGGTTGGTAAACCATGTGTCTACTTGTGCTCTGGCTCACTGCATGAGCATTGCCATCTCTGCTGTGATGGGGCTTGGCAGTCCATGTGGGAGGCATGGTGTTTAAATCCACGTGGGTGCCAAGTGTCGTGGTAAACCCACCAGGTGAAGCAGTGAATGGATACTTAAAAGAAATCCCACACTAGCTCAGAACTGAAGGAGAGATTAGGGGTAAACTCACAAATCAGGATTCTCTGCTTGAAAGATGGATGGAGATCGAATCCAAACAATCTGAAGGAGCAATCAGTGAACAGGAACAAGGGAAAGGAGAAAAGGGGATGGGTGCAGGTTCAGCGCCCACATATATAGTATGAGAGGCCATGCCCCAGAAGGCAGGTAATTACAAGCTAGAAATTTTCCTACAGCAGCCAACACTTTCAGAAGTGCAGGTATGCTGCAGTCTTTCTGATATGGACTCTTCGACCTGAAGTAGGGATTGTCTTTGCTGTTCTAATTTCCCAACACAGCTTAGCCTGAAACTTATTTTTCAGATTTAGTTATTTTTCAGAAATAGATAGCTAATCAATATAATTTTTCATTGCTTTATTCTTCTTTGTAAAACAGAAATTGACTAATATTACAAATAAGCAAATTTTCTATCAAGATCATTACAGTTAGTTCAAGTTATTTCATCTGTTCTCATTTATTTAACCAATCTTGTATCAGTTGTGCACATACAGAGTCCATTTCTAAGTGCTTGGGATACAATTGAATAAAAATAGACCACTTTAATATTCTAATATAGATATTAGTCAGTTTATGGAGATAAAAAATAAATGCATGATATGGGGAAGTAATTATACTAAGAATAAACACAGACCCTGGAAATCAGGCAAAACCAGAACATTATCTATTTAGAATAAAGTCTTCTGTGAAACTTGTTTGCAACAACTTGTCCTTTGAACAAAAATCCATGTAAAGTGAAAAGAAAATATCATACAGGTCAAGGAGATGCTTCTGACAGCATGAACGACAAGTAGAAATACTTTAGGGTTCATGTGCAACTGTGTAGTGTAGATAAAGTAGATGTCAATGTGTCTGAAGCAGAGAAATAGATAGAAAACATGGTAGGTAAGAGGGAATGAAAGTGGGAACAGAAAAACACATGAATGAAGACCTTATCCAGGCAAACCAGTCAAGTCAGATGATATTGGAAGGTCTTGCATGTGGAAATGGGAGTTCATTATATTTATATTTATTTACTTTATTATTTATTTAAAACAATAACCATATTCCAGTTTTGTGGAGCAGGAAGAACAGACTGATTAAAGGACTTCTAGAAGAATAAAAGAAAAGAGTGACCCTAGAAGTAAACCCCCACATCTCCAATTCAATGATTATGTACAAAAATCCTAAGAGCAAACATTGGTGACAGAATTGTCTTTACTCTAAGAGGCCTTACCCCACAGGTAGAAGAAAGATTATCATGTCTTATGTCTTACTGGTAGCAATCAATTTAAAATTCACCAAAGCCCTAAATATAAGACATGAGACTTTTAAGTTTCCAGAAGAAAACATGAAACATTTTGGTATATCAGAATTGGTAAGAGTATTTTTTTTAAGACATACTCTCAAATCATGGCAATTAAAAGCAAATGCAGACAAATGATATCTCATCAATCCCACAATCTTCTGCACAACAAAGGACACAATCAAAGCAATAAAGAGAAGTTCTTTATTCTAATAAATAAAATAAAAGAAAATATGTGCAAATTGAACTTGTGACAAGAAATTAATATTCAGATTATATAAGAAGTTCATACAACCCAACAGAAAAAAAAATCCCTGCAAAATTCATCTATGTCTAAATAGGTATTTGTCAGTGACACCCTATGAGCAATCATTGGGTACACAAATGCACATTATCTATCATCAGGGAAATTCAAATCAAAGCCACTGTAAAATCAGGAACTCCAGTCTTGTGGCTGGAACCAAACAGTGACTATAAGGATGCATGTTAGAAAAGAAAAATTAATGGTGGAAGCATCTACATTAATAATATTTTTAAAAATACATAGGAGATAATGATAGATTCCAGAATACAACTCACTCCGTCTGTTTTTTCCACAAATCAACAAAATCAAACCTCACAAGAAAGACACTTTCACCATCACTAATTCAGGCCGAGACTATCACAAACTGTTTGTTTCTTGCACATAGAGAAATAAAGACATTCAAACAGTGGGCACATGTTTGCAGTCAACCTGTGAGCAATTGGAGTGTGGAAAAAAGTCTGAGGAATCTTGAATACAGCAGGAGAGATTCACAGAACACACATATGAGATATAGACACAAATAATGTCACATTGTGAGCAACTGAATACTCAAGGGAGATGTAGAACTTAATGCTTCACAGCACTGGTTCCAAGAAAGGAGTTTGACAGTCACAACAAATTGCAACCTTGAAAACCCTGCTTCTTCAAAAAACTGGAGATGCAGAAGAGACAAAATAGAGTTTTATTTGACTTAGTTACAGAGAGAAGTAAGAAAAAACTGAGAGTGCAAATTAAGATGACTTTTGTCTTCATAAATCCTTCTTGAGAAATCTACTAGGTGCATTTTCTCCAGCTTAGATAGATAACAAGAGAAAGTTCATCAAAATGACAGTACAGACATTTAACTGTAGAACTAAGACTAAAACTAAGGGTCAGTACAGGGTTAAGAAATCCAATATGTTTTGTTGACAAAGTAGAAAAAATGCAAAGATGTAGAAAGAAGACAAGGTAGGTAAGATAGAAAATAAAAGATTACCACTGGCTGCTTACTTAATAGATAATGGGGGGACCTCAAGTATACTGATTAATTTAGTATTCCATAGAAGAAAGGTACACAAAAAAGGAAGTTATTGCAGGATAAAAGTATGGCTCAAGGTTTGCCTATCATGTACAAGGTAATAGGATTGATACCCAGCATTGGAAAAGAAAGAAAGGAAGAAGAAAGGAAGTGTAGAAGAAGCAGCGGACCACTCCCTACCACCTGGCTCCCTGCCACTGGCTAGCTTTACCCAAAATAATTGCACGAAACTGTATTCATTTAAACACTGCTTGACCCATTATCTCTAGCCTCTTACTGGCTAACTCTCACATCTTGATTAACCCATTTCTAATAATCTGTGTAGCACCACAAACTGGTGGCTTACTGGGAAAGATTCTAGCCTACATCTTTCTCGGGTCAGAGAAGCATGGCGTCTGCCTCATTGCCTTCTTCCTCCCAGCATTCTGTTCTGTCTACTCCACCCACCTATGTTCTGACCTATCAGGCCAAGCAGTTTCTTTATTAATTAACCAATGAAAGAAACACATAGATAGAAGACCCACCTACATCAAGGAAGGAAGGAAGGAAGGAAGGAAGGAAGGAAGGAAGGAAGGAAGGAAGGAGAAAACCAAATCAGGACCTATAAGCATAATAAGAGGTAATATGCAGATTAAAATACAAACTTCCTCAAACCATAAACAATCCTTTTATGAAAGTAATTTGAATTCACAAAAAGTAGAATCACAACACTACATGACACATATGGAACCTATAAATATGATTAAGATAAAAAATTGTTATCAGTAACATCCATATTGGTGAAAGGACTTAGGGTTTAGTGTGGCTATTTAAAAAGTTTCGAAATTTTCTTGTAACATGCTAGCCCATTCATTGACACATACTAACCTACATCCAACACAATAGCTAAACACCAAAAAGAGCATGAAGAGATATCAGAGGTGAAACTGATACTGTGGTGTGCTGCACTCATAACAGACAAAAAGAACTCAAACCAATAAATATTAAATGAGATAAAGACCCTCTATGACCCTGGAAGCTCCAGTTGGCTATGAAGAGAGTTCTGTCGATGGACACAAAAGCACAGGAAGTTTCTGTAAAGAGAAAAGAAACACACACACAAGGAACTGCAAACAAGTATAAAATAGAGGTTAATGTTATAGACAATGAAAATGCAGATTAAGTAAACCAAAATCCTGGGACCTAAAGAAGGTGATTAACAAGAGAACAAGTGATTAGGAAGATCTGTCAAGAAGAAAGGGGACAGAAATATGTTAAAGAGTAAATGACAAGTGGAAAATGATAATACCTATCACTCTATATATTTCTATATAAGATAATAATAACTTAAAGATATTAAGGAGGAACAATTCATCAAAAATAGTGTCAGTCATAATAGGAAATTTATAAAAACTCATATATAAAGAAGCATCCCTAAAAAGCAGCAGTGACGGATGGTTTTATTGTATCAATCTATAAACACCGGGGGCCAATAGTGCCAATGCTATATAAATAAAGAAAAAATGCATTTTTGTCTTACAAAGCATGTAATAGTCATAACTAAATTTGTTAAATTTATAAAAGAAAAGAAAACCATAGGTAACTATTGCCTGTGAATGTTCACACTAAAGACCCAATTCTCATACAAATGAAGACAGTCAACACTGTGAAAAGAGTACATTATAGAAAAATGAGATAATACTAGTCAATCCAAGGAATACTTCTAGGGAATGTACTAATTATTTGGCCATCTTATTTGATTGAGTTGGAAAATACTAAAAAGCCTATAATAAGACAAAATCTTTGTTCCCAATAAGCTTTTGAAAAAAAAATATATTCGTATTTTTCATAATTTGAATATATGTGCATATATATGCACACAACTCTCTGCACTTAATCTACCACAGCAGTGAGAACCTGAAATGCTATAAAAATTTAAATGCAAGTCCAAGAGAGAAAAATATTTGTAACTAATGCTTGACAAGGGACTTGGATCTGAAATATAAAGACCTTTTACTAACCAGTATTTAAAAGTCTGCAGGTCAATAAGTTAGAGAGCCTATATCTGAAAAGTCAAAGTGAACTCCACATGTACACATGTGCACTGCACACACATATACACACAAAAGTACAGTACAGTTCACATATTAACCAGTAAATTTGTCAGTTATTATCCACTTGTATGTGTTTAACTGATGTGGGAGGGTCTTCTGTTTTGAGGTGATTTTTCATTGGTTAATAAAAAAACTGCCTTGGCCCTTTGATAGGACAGAAAATTAGGTAGGCAGAGTAAACAGAACAGAATGCTGGGAAGAAGGGAAGTGAGGTGTGATGAGATGGAGCCAGCTGCCAGGTCAGACATGCAGAATCTTTCCCAGTAAGCCCCCACCTCATGGTGCTACACAGATTATTAGAAATGGGTTAATCAAGATTGGAGAGTTAGCCAGTAAAAGGCTAGAACTAATGGGCCAAGCAGTGTTTAAAATTTGTATGCTGATATTTCGAGTGATAAGCTAGCTGTGCGGGAGCCAGGTGGGATGAAAGGCAGGCCGGCTCACAGCTCCCACTACAAATGGCGCCCAGACGTGGATAACTGAATCCACAGAAAGCCTGAAAAAGCTTGGAAAATAATACAGTAAAGCCATGTTTTCTTGGTAGCAGAAATTTCTCGGGTCTGCTCTGCTTGCTAGAGGCAAGCAAGGCTCTCATCTAAGAGAGGCTTCCTGACTCAGCTTTCACTGTAAAATCCTGCAGCTCTTTTAAGAGGTCCTGCCACGAAACCCTTAAAGGGTGTCGGTGAAAAGCTGAACATATGCTTTTCAGTTTTCAGCAGTAGCAGGAAAAAAAGCTGCACTGATTTAAAATGCCTGCTTTCTGGGCTGTCCTGCCTGGGCAAACTCTGACTCTTTCAGGCAGGCAGTCCAACTGAGTGTGGTCTGTGAGCAGAATGCTGCAGCTTGCTAGCTGCCGGGACCTTGAAACGCCACAGAGTTGTGGCAATAAAAATGGCTCTAGCAAGACCTCTGCCATGATGCTGGAAAGCTAAGGAATGGGCTGGTTCCAGCCATCAAAGCTACAGCTTTAACCCTCTCCTAAAAGACTCATGTAGTCAGAAAGAGAGAGATATACAGTAAAGAGAGATTTGTGTGTTAAAAATATATGCTAGCTTGGGAGAGAAAAGAAAAAAAAGTTCTTTAAAAAAGAGGGAGAGTAGTTGGGTGAGGTGGTACACACCTTTAATCCCAACACTTGGGAGGTAGAGGTAGATTGACCACTGTGACCTCAAGGTGTGGCAGGACACACCTTTAATCCCAATGCCTGGGAGGCAGAGAAAGAAGGATCACTGTGAGTTCAAGGACAGTCTGGTCTACAGAGATATTCTAGGACAAAGATATACAGAGAACTTGTCTCAAAAAATAAAAGTAAAAATAAAAGAAATAGAGGTTACAATAAATCTGCACAAAGATGGAAAATACACAGAGAATCTTGATACTGTATGCTATTATGCTCTCTTTGAATTGTTTGAATGCTGAGGAAGGAGCAACAGCTGCTAAAAAGTATTTGTTTATAAATGCTGCTGAACTAATCCAAGGTAGATATTTTGAAAATACTTTGACTTTAAAATTTGGATTTAAGGACATGATGCTTTGGAAAGGAGTTTCTTCTTTTGTTTTCACAGAGGATGAGACCCTGTGGATTGCTTCTATCCCAATATGGTATGATAGACCACGCCCTCCTGAAAGGTTGCTGTGAACACCTTCAAAAATTTACTTTGCTCCCAATAGATCATCCCCACTGTCTCTGTGGGTGTGTGCACCCCTCTTGGTCCTGACTTCCTTGCTCATCTTCTCCCTCCTTCTGTTCCTCATTGGGACTTTAGGAGTTCAGTCCAGTGCTCCAGTGTGGGTCTCTGTCTCTATCTCCATCCATTGCCAGATGAAGGTTCTATGGTGATATGCAAAATATTCATCAGTATGGCTATAGGATTGGGAGCTCACCAAGGCCAGCTGGACTGTGACTGAAAAAGCAGGGGATAAAACCGGACTCTCTGAATATGGCGGACAATGAGGGCTGCTGAGAAGCCAAGGACAATGGCACTGGGTTTTGATCCTACTTCATGTTCTGGCTCTGTGGGAGCCTAGCCAGCTTGGATGTTCACCTTCCTAGACCAGGATGGAGGGGGGAGGACCTTGGACTTTCCACAGGGCAGGGAACCCTGACTGCTCTTCAGACTTGAGAGGGAGGGGGAGAGGAGTGGGGGGAGGGAGAGAGGAGTGGGGGGAGTGGGGGAGGAGTGGGAGGCTGGGAGGAGGTGGAAATTTTTTTCTCAATAAAAAAAAATGAACCTTCAACCTAAAGCAATAAAAAAAAATTACTTTCCTCAACTGCTGACTGAGATGAACCTAGCAGACAGGTTATATCATGAAAAAACTAATTAAGAGTGCCCCCATTCAGCATGAAGTAGTTTGGAGAGAAAAAACTGCGCCCATGTTCCCAAATATTGTTTATAAATGTTCTTTTACATTTAAAGGGGATATGATATAGATATGAATAATTTGCATTGGTATGTATTTTAAGGTCAATTTTGTTATATGTATATATATTTCTGATATTGATTAAGTACTATATATATATATTTCTGATATTGATTAATGAACTATATTTGATTGTATAGTTCATTTAAAAATGTAGTGTATATAGGTTGTTAATGGATAATCATCAATAAATCCGGACTAGCTGAACATAGCAGACAATGAGGAATACTGAGAACTCAAGAACAATCGCAGTGGGATTTTGATCCTACTGCACGTACTGGCTTTGGGGGAGCCTAGGCAGTTTGGATGCTCACCTTAGGAGACCTGGATAGAGGTGGGTGGTCCTTGGGCTTCCCACAGGTCAGGGAACCCTGATTGCTCTTCGAGCAGACAAGGGAGGGGGACTTGATCGGGGGAGGGGGAGGGAAATGGGAAGCGGTTGCGGGGAGGAGGCAGAAATCCTTAATAAATAAATAAAAATTAATAAATAAAAAAAGATTGTAGTCATGTTAGTTAGATTTTCTAGATATATAGAGATATATTTCAGTTAAGTAGGCATTTTTCATATCTTTCAGAGACTACAGAATATGACATTTAATGTTTTAATAATTTAGGGTTTTTCATTACAATGAGACACGTCTGCTCCTGGCAGCACCAATCTACTTGAAGAAGAAGATGGGCATCAAAGAGGCTCCTTATGGAGTTTGATAGCCATTTGGGCAAGAAATTGCTCTTGCCTGGAATGTTGCATAAACTGGACACAGAGAACCCACAGAGAGAGGACTGTTCAACTTGCCTAAAGGTGAGATGATTTTTTTGGGTTCCTGACTCATGAAAGAGTCGGCGAGACATTCTGCAGGACACAGCAGATAGTGACTGAACTGCCTTTGAAATTTCCTGATTCATGAAAATGTCTCTGGATACTATGGGCCTGTAGGCCAAAGATGGATGCCCCAATGGTACAGAGGATCTTTGGGTGACTGTCCAGGCAGCGAGATGTCTCTGTCATTTCTAGAGTTTGGAAGTTGCTTATTTCTTTTTTATGTAGGTAATATTATATCCTTCTGGAGTCTTTGATGGAGCTGAAGAATAGATAGATAGCTATAGGTGTTCGCCTTACTTATGATAAAAGATAAAATAGATATAAATATTGTAACTGTAATTCTTACTTGATAACTGTTTTGTTATATGTAATTTGCTATGTTAAAGTTAAAGTCTTCTATTTTTTGTTTAAACAGAAAAAGGGGAAATGATGTGGGAGGGTCTTTTGTTTTGCATTGATTTCATTGGTTAATAAAAAAACTGCTTGGCCTGATAGGTCAGAACATAGGTGGGTGGAGTAGACAAAACAGAAAGCTGGGAAGAAGGGAAGTGATGCACGAAGCAATGGAGCCAGCCCCCAGGTCAGACATGCTGAATCTTTCCCGGTAAGATATCACCTTGTGGTGCTCCACAGATTATTAGAAATGGGTTAAGCAAGATACGAGAGTTAGCCAACAAGAGGCTAGATATAATGGGCCAGGCAGTGTTTATATGAATACAGCTTGTGTGTCCTTCTTTCAGGTGTAAAGTTAACCACACGAAGCTGGGCAGGACGAAAAACAGACCTGCCTGCAGCTCACTACATTTAACAACAGTTACTCAGAAGCTTGGAATGTTTAAATGCATTTACTATGAAATTAAAAGCAGTAGCTTTATGCCAAGAGTCAATTTAAAAGCACTCATTGTAAACTTGTGCTTGCCATTTTTATTTCTCATTAGAAATTTAGATTATTTTTCAGGAGATACATTTGTAAGTGGAATTTTCTGTACAAGAACAATTCCAGAACTTCCTTTGTCTACCTTTTTATGAAATTATGGCATGAATTTTAAGTTTGGCTTCTTTCAGTGATTAGCTTTCCATAATCCACTAAAACATTCATTGTCACAATTCAAGTGAGCCCAGCAACTGCTTTAGTATAAATGAATAAGTTGTTTGTGATTGAATTTTTTTCTCAGACAGTCTATTTCTGGAAACTCTAATCAGTGTAAAGTCTGATCGGCACATGTCAACAGCAATGGCCAGAGTTATTAATTGTCCTTTCAAATGGCAGCAATGGAGTGTGGGGAAATGGCTCAGCAGTTAAAATAAAAGTATTGCTCTTACAGAAGACCTGAGTTTTGTCCCACACACCCATGTGGGACATCTCTATCTGCCTTTAACTCCAGCTCCAGGGGATCTGAATCCTCCCCTGGCCTCTGATGGAACTGTATTCACATGTACATATGTGCTGACACACACATAGACACATAATTAAAATAAATATTAAAAATGTGTTTCAAGATTAATTTGATTTTTAATTAATTATATATTTATGTGGAAGGATATGTGCATGCTGATGTCCATGGAGGCCAGAAATACTGAATTCCCTGGAACTAGAGTTGCAAATGGTTATGAGCCACTCATTGTGCACATGAGAAGCAGAACTCAAGTCTTCTAGCAGAGTACTACATGATCTTAAATTTTGAGCCATCTTTCCAGCCCCAGAATGGTAACAATGTTGAATGTCTTTACACATCAATGCAATTGACTTCAGATCTCTGACTTCAAATTGCTTCAACATAAAACGTTTGGAGGAAGGAAATGAAAGCAGGGATAAAATAATTATAAAATACAAAACTGCAATTTCAGAAGATGAAGGAAGCAATCTTGAGTATGTCTTGAAAGAAAGATAGATTAAGGCTGGTGACATTCTCCACAGGGTAGGTAGACTTCAAGTATATGTGAGAAGCTGTGTTCATGTAAAGATATGAATGTATGTTGGAGCCTAAGGAGGAATGATCCTAGAATTTTCATTTGGAATTGACCATCAGAATCAGTCTGATTTGAAAGGTAATTATGTCATAGAGAAGGGGGATGTACTCTCAACATGTACCAGTGACTCAGGCATTTCAGGAATGACTAACAAGGGTGTCTGTACATTAGAAGTGACTTTAGTGTCAAACTCTGTATTGACAATGTATTGTATAGCATTATAAAAATTAGTCTTGGAGTGATGGAGAGATGGCTCAACAGGTAAGAGCTCATATTGCTATTGCAAAGGACTTGAATTCAGTTCCCAGCATCTATATCAGGAAGCTCACAACCTCCCATATCTCCAGCTTCAGGAGATCCAGTGCCCTTTTCTGAACCTCATAGGCATTGTCACATGTACAAACCCACACACAGACATATATATATAACTGAAAGTAAAAGTGCAATCTTTTAAAAAATTCATATTTCAATTATTGTTGAGAGAAATAAAGCAATTACTTCTGGTCTGTTTTCTTCTTTCTACATTTGAAGTAACTTCCCTCTACTCTCTGTTTGTTTTGCTTTTTTGTGTACCACCAGAATTTTAGTGAGTTGAGGTGATTGAAAATTATGATTCTCATGGGTAAAAATATTTGCCAAAGGCTATGATTATTAGGTGTTTTGTATTTGTATAATAAATTATTTTATTGTTGAAGAAATATTGTTGAAGTGAGATGTCTCTGTCATTTCTAGCGTTTGGAAGTTGCTTATTTCTTTTTTACGTAGGTAATATTATATCCTTCTGGAGTCTTTGATGGAGTTGAAGAATAGATAGATAGCTATAGTTGTCTATATAACTATACTATACTATACTATACTATAAAAGTAACAGCATACATTTTTGAGCAATTTAACAATTTTGCTGCATAATAATGCAACAAGAGAAGGGAGAGTTATTCCTAAAATATTACTAGTAATTGAAGTTTTCAGGCTCTAATTACCTCTCTATATAAAATCCTAACTAGTTCTAGGGCCAAATTTTTGCTTGCTTTGGAGGAAGTCTGATTATTTATGGCATCTCCATGGTGATTTATATTACACTTCACAGTTAATCATAAAATGAGTGCCTTCTGCCACACCTTCTACCCACTTTGTCTTTCTTGCAGAGACTGTTTGGGGCGACACACGTTAGCTATATGTGCTCATGTGTTTTCCTGCTGTTATGTTTACTAACACGTGATTGCCTAGTGATATGGCTTGTGATTTCTAAGATGAAATGTTTTCATATTCATCACTCTCATAGTTCCCATCATCAACTTGACTGGACTTAAAGGGAAGACACACTTCTTTATCAATGAGGTCATTTCCTTCAGTGTTAAACCGAAGATGGTAGATTTTCCCTGAATGTGGTGAGCTGAGCTTTAGACTGAATATCAAGGGAGAAGGGAATTGGGCACAAGCATTCTCTGCTTCTTCTTTATGGACGCACATTCCTGCTGCTATGACCATTTGCCATGATGGCCCATAGTAGCCTCAAACCATGAGCTGAAACAGACCCCTCCTTCCTTACGTCACATTTGTGAGGTATTGTGTCACAGTACAAGGAAAATGATTGAACTGAATCTCCTTCTTTGACTTAACTATTATGAATTTTCCCAAAATGAATGTGTGAGATCATTACAATATTTATGTCAGCCTGTACATAATTTAAACATTACTTAATACTAAATGACGGCAGCAATAGCAAGCATCTGATAAGAGCTTATCATGAAAGTATTTTATTAACCTATAATTAACCCTTATGATACTCAGAGGTAGTAACATTATCATTCCGAATTTATAAATAAAAATTGCCTGATATGTAGACATGAAACTGGTGTCTGAATCCTTATTCTCTCAGCTCATCATGAAGTTAGTAATTAGGTATGTAGATAGTATTTGTTTAATGTTTCAGACTTCCATAAATTACATGTTAACAAATTAATTATGGGCTAACAAATATATTAACTATATGTTCAGTATACTTGAGGCAATATGAATCAAAACTACAGTGAGATTCTGTTTCAGACGTCAGGTAAAGTGGCTATCATCAAGAAATATAATGCTAGTGAAGATATGGGACTAGGAAAAAAGATATCCTAGAAGTTCCTTAATCCACTTTGGGGACTACACTAGAGATACCTGCACATACATGCTTGCTGTTGTACTATGAATAATAGCCAATTATGGATTTGTATAAGTGTACATCAAAAGATTAATGGACAAAGAAAATGTGATGTGAAGGTGTGTGTGTGTGTGTGTGTGTGTGTGAGAGAGAGAGAGAGAGAGAGAGAGAGAGAGAGAGAGAGAGAGAGAAATAGATACATACTCAGAGATTCAGCCCATATATATGTGGGGCTTTGTTTGTATGACAGGTAGAAACAAAGCGGCTCTAACACCTAGCCCTGTGTGTATGTTCAGGACTTTATACCGTGAGTTTGGATTTGTATTCAAAGGTACTCTTCAGGAACTGATACTTAGCCATAAGTGACTTTCAGTGTAGGGGAGGAGATATATAGAAGAACTTGACATCCACCAATTTATGTGTGTCAGGACTGACACCAACTGTCTCTTACCACCCAACTTGCACTGTGCATCCTGGTCTTGTGGCCTGACTGGTGACTTAGCCACGCACATTGGGTAACCAATCTGGATGCCCTCATTATTCAGGTTAAGTACAGGTGACTTGTGTCTACTCTATAATGCTATGGCACTCACCTGGACTGCATGAGGGGTCCTGTGAGAGCAGGGCTACTGCAGAAGGCTTTGTTTCTTTGTTCCATTTTGACAAGGAATATCTCACCTAGGCCATATCATAACTACATTTCTTCCCTACCAGGATCTCCTTTCTGTCCTGATAATTGACTTGGTTTCTGAAGGTAGGATTTGTGCTTGATCTGTTTCTTGTCTGTCCTGAGTGAATGGGTCATACGGCAATGTCTGTACACTGTTGACTTGTGATCACCCATAAATAGAGCATCAAGATGACACAAGGATCCCTATCTTTGAAGAACTAATATTCTGAAATGAAAAGCAATGTTCTATTCAATTCTAGCATCCTCTCCTTGAATGTGTCTTGACCTTTCCCTGAAAGCCCCCTTTCTTCCTTAATGCCAGTACTTAGGTCTATATAAAAACCTTTACTTCATAAACTTGAAAGGTACACCATCAACTAGTCATGGCTTGATATACCTACACTGGTCACCAATAGCCTTAAATTAAAACAGTACAAAACATAATCTATCAAAACCACTATTTTCCTCACTGACTTTCCTCATTCCTTGCACTCCTTTTGTGATGGGTCATTTTAATCCAAAAATCTCTTTATTTCAGTTAGAGAAAATTCAAAAATTTATTCCATTTGTTTATTTTCTCGACCTTTGGGAAACACTGTCAATCACTTGAGAATAGTCCTCAAATTTCTGGATGTAATTTTTCCATTTCTTCAGTATTCCTGCCCAAACTGCAACCAGTTCTTTAAAGACCTATTAGACTTCATGTGTTTTTTGAGAAGGACACAAATAGAGATGGCATAAAAATTTCTCCACCACTTCTTTTCCTTCTTGTACCTCAACTTCTCCCCTGTATCCTGGCACAAAATATAAAATGTTACATGAGTCCTATGCATGCATATGTATGATTTTGTGCACACATACGAACACATTTATTTCTAAACTACTGAGTCCGTTTAGCTTTGATTATTTACCACTGGGGAATGAATGACTTATGTGGGAACTTGTCTCTGGAAGAGACTGGTTGTCCCTCTCTCAGTAGGAATTGACACCTAGCCTTGTTGGCAAAGAGAAAACATGTCTTTGTGATATATGAAAAATAATGTCCAATTCCTCCCCATGGCCTCTATTCTTCAAGGGCCATATTTCTTGTTTTCTACCCCTATTCTCCAAAATCTCTCACATCAGCTTCCTTAATAATACCATGATCCTTAAATTCTATTTGTCTAGAGACTGATTTATTTTCTCTATGACATCTCATCTTTAAAGTTCTATTCATCTAGTTAGTCTTGTAGTACATACCTTTATCCCAGCACTCAGGAGGTAGCAGCAGTAAGATCCTGAGATTGGGGCCAGTCCTGGGAACTGATCTATTATATTTTCTATTGTAATAGACATCATGAAAAAAAAAACAATGTGGGGAAGAAAGTGTTTATTTGGCTTACATGTTCTGATCAAAGTCTGTCACTTAGGGAAATTTGGGCAGGAACTCAAGCAGGAGCTGAGACAGAAAACTTAGAGCAAATTTGGCTACTGCCTTGCTCCTTATGGCTTTCTCAGTTTACTTATACAACTTAAGACCAATTTGAAGGGATAAAGTCACCCACACTGGGTTGGGGTTTCCCACATGATAAAACAAGAAAATGAGTCCTGCAACTGGTCACCAATAGCAAAGTTGCAAGCCTACTTTTAGATGCTCAGCCTATTAACGTTTTTTTGTTAGTGAGCCATCTTCTTAGGAAAATGCATGGATTAGGAATAGATTATGTTGGGTGAGTCTAGATCCAGAAAGACAAATGCTGAAAGTTCTTTACATATGCTGTTCTTAGCTTCTATTCTTCAGATGTGAGTATAAAACATGGAGGAAGAGATAGGGGAGAAACTACCTGGGATAGCTGGATAAGTTGCTATAGCATTGGGGATATTTAGTTGGAACTGAAACAAAACTATGTATTTGTGGGCTTTGGATGTATGGGAGGACATATGTGGTAGATACTAACACAGCCATGCTTGTGTATGAGGCTTTGGCTACAGGAGAGGGGACATAAGGAAGACCAGCATCTGGATTCAGTGTGGGACTTAGGTTAGAATGGTGGCAATGTATAGAAAGCTGTGCAGTGAGGTAGGAGTTGTGGGTGATTTTGAACCTAGTAGAACATACAAGCAGCCACGTTTGGGGCAGTTTTACATGCAGGGTGTAACAGACATGAAGAGCCAGACACATAGACATGCAAATATTTGTGATGCTGTGCCTACGAAGCCTAGACTTATGACGTGATGTGATTGTGTGTGTGTGTGTGTGTGTGTGTGTGTGCATGTGTATGAGTGTGCGCTCATGTATGTAGATTGTACTGTAGTGAACTGGACTCTAGCAGAACATGAAACATATCTCTATTTATAGGCAAAAAGATGCACAGTGGAACCTGTCATCTGCCTGTAGGGGAGGGAGTACCATGCAGGACCTGACATGTAAGCACGTGTGTGGGGGTGAAGATTTACATGTAAGATAAAAGATAAATAGCAGAACCTGATACATGCCTTGTATGAATATGGGGGTACAGAGCAGAATGGAGCACCAAGTTGTGATTGTGTGAGATTTTGGTTGTAGGGAAGGGTTATGTCCTAGGACTGGATATGTAGACTTGTATGTATATATATTGATCTTTCACTATAGGAAAAGGGTACCTAATAGGATCAGAGAACTGAAGTGTGTAAGACACTTCTATATAAGGCAGGCAGGGAAAACCTAGCTGGTCTTGACTCCAGGTTATGTGTGTGATTTGTAATTAGGAGAAGTGGCACCTAACAGAAGGGGATAGCAAGATCTGTGTCTATGTATGTGTGTATGTGTATGTCTGTGTGTTTCTGTGTGTGTGTGTGTGTGAGAGAGAGAGAGAGAGAGAGAGAGAGAGAGTTCACATATGTGGGGCTTTGGATGTACAGCAGGGAGAATCAGAGTAGATGACACCTAGTCCTGCATTTATTTTCACAGTGTTATACACTCAGTTTGGTTGTGTATTCGAGGGTACTTATCAGAAACTTATATTCAGCTATAGCTGACTTTTAGTGTAGGCCAGGAAATACTTAGAAGTAGTCACTTCACAATTTATGTAAGATTTATGTGTATGTAAAATTTCTCTGTGAGGGGAAAACATGATATAAACTGGTTTATTCATGTAAGCATATGTGCATGCATACAAGAGTCTGTGTTTCTGTCTATGTGTGTGTGTGTGAGAGAGAGAGAGAGACAGAGACAGAGAGACAGAGATAGAGAGAAGAGAGAGAGAGAGGGAGCGCAGTGAGTGAGCTTACCAATTTATGTAAGATTTATGTGTATGTGTATGTATGATCTCTGTGAGGGTATAACATGAAGAACCTGACATGTAATGTTGTATTCATGCATGCATATGTGCATGCATGCATGTAAGTGCCTCTGTGTGTGTGTGTGTGAAGTTCATGTGCATGTATTGTGTTAATCAGTGCTTTAGTTGTTAGGTAGGGAATATCTTACTTTACATATCACCACCCATGTGTCTACATGTGTTAGTGGTTATAGAAGGGGATTTTAAGAAGTACCTTGTACCACAACATGCATTGGGTGGTTGTTGCCATAATAGTTGGCAGATCTTGCACAGCATGGTTCTTAGCCCTTTGTGGAAGACTTTGGTTGTAAGGAAATGGGAAATGTAGCAGAACCTGGCATCAGGATCTGGCATGTGTGACTGGGGGGCTTTGACTATGGATAAGGGGACACCTACCAGACCTGACATCAAGATATCTTTCTCTTGCTCTCAGCTTCTTTCATTTCTCTTTTCTCCTCCACTTCCCTCCCCTCCCCTCCTCTCCTCTCCTCTTCTCTTGTTCTCTCTCTCTCTCTCTCTCTCTCTCTCTCTCTCTCTCTCCAATATGTGTTTGTGTGTGTAACTTGGCTCTTCAGAATTGGGAACACAACAGATCCTGACATCTATTTGTGTGTGTGTGTGTGTGTGTGTGTGTGTGTGTGTGTGTGTGTATTTGGATGTAGTGGAGGATATAACTAACTTAATCTGATCTGTATCCATGCATGTGTTTGTGAAGCTTTGCCAGTGGAGAAAAAAGAATCAGGAACTGATGTATAGCATATCATCTTTTGCATGAGTGTATAAGTTTTTATGTGTGTAGTATGTTCTTTTAACTAGTAATGAATGTTGGGCACAGGAGAATCTTAATACATTAAAATGTATGTGTAAATGCACTGATGTGGAGGGACATGCTGTCAGTTCCTGACATATTCTCCTCCACATGCAAAGCCTATATACATGGATAGATATCAGATTCAGCTAGTTATAGCCTCCACTATAGCCAAATACACACACACACACACACACACACACACACAAATAGATGTAAGGGCCTGCTGGGTCCCAGGTCCTGAATATCCAAATTACACACATATACACAGGTGGGAGAGAGACAGACACAGAAACAGAGACAGAGACGGAGACAGAGACAGAAATGGAGACAGAGACAGAGACAAGACAGAGAGGAGGAGGTAGGAACAAAAGAGCCCGAGAAGAAGAGAGACAGAGCTAAACCTGATTTCTCACTGTATGTACAGACTGGTGCCAGGTGTGGGACATGATTGCTTTAGGCTGAAGCTGAGCAGTGTATGTTGGGAAGCATGGTGGCGTGCATCAGGGATTTACAACTTAGTTTATGTGGCATTGCAGTTAGTGGATGCATACAGCTGACACAAATCTAGAATTGTATATGGATTTTGTAAGGGAGAATGGAATACACATGAGATTCTAGGTATCAGGCCCTGTTGGTCTATATTTCCCGCAAACACTGTTATATATCAAGACTGTCTCCATTTCCTTTCCCTCAACTGCTTGATGTCAGTCGCTGGAGAACACCTAATCATTCACCCCGCATTCACTGCTGCAAACTAAACTACATAGTAATCCACAATGCAGTGCAGTTATCATCAATGCATGATCCATGAAAACTATGCAGAAGACTCTCTGACAAATCAGCACAAGAACACACACTGTTGCTTACAGCGTCATCATCATCACCACGGTGCACAGATACTGCTCTTGATTGGGCCTTCCTGGACAACTGCAGGTGTCCTCCATAGATGCTATGAGTTGGGTTCTACTAGATCTAGACAGCTGCCTTGCAACATACACTGCTGTGTTCACAAGACACTGCAGAGCATCTCCCCGCTGCTCCCACAGAGAATCACCTCAGTCACAGGGCTGCCCCCACTATAGGCCTTCTAGATACCGCCTCCCTCAATCCAGCTGTCAGACCCACCCATGAACCTTTAGTTATCATGCTCAGCTGGATATTATAACCTGAAACACACTATAACCTGAAACACACTGTTGTCTTCAAACTTTTTGTACAGTGGCCTAAGGTGTGCATGCTCTACTGTGTGTTACATCCTCGGGACTCCCAAGTCCTAATCCGCATATTGTGCATGGAAATAGGCTATGAAAATAAGTTTTTCTTCCTACACCTGTACTGCATCAAAATCATTGCTAATTCTCAGTCATGCTAACACTCTTGCCACTGTCTATTAGTGATTGTTGTCAGCAGAATGGTACTCTTTTGTGTAAGGCTTTGATGTCTATACATGCAATATGCATGACTGAAATCTGCACAGAGTGGTAACGTGCCCGATAGGAAGAAATTTGCCGATGTCTGTGACATGTGGAGCAGAGCCATGTTAATAGCAGTGCTTGTTTAATCTAGTAGTTTCTATTGGGGGTAAGGGTGTGTGTCAAGGTTCGTCTCTTCCGTGGCATGTCATGAAGGATGGAGGCTGGTGTTCAAGAGAATCTGACCCACTGCACAGTATATGCCACTGTGGTTTAGGAAGGGGTTAATGTCCAGTATGGCCCAGTTGTTAGCAGTAGAGCCTGAGACCCAGAATAATGTGTAGCATAGGAAGGAGTACAGCTAACCTGATGCCTAGTGGTGTAGTTGTATCTTCTGCAGAGGAACTGGGTCCAACAATGCTAATTCTAGCAACTGTGCAAGGTCTAACTGGGAGAGAATTTCTCATCATAGTCTGGAAGCTGTAATTTCCTCCAATCAGACCTTGATATGGAGGAAATTAGAGCTGTTTGGGATCTGGTAATCAGCTGGTTCTGATACTACCCAACACATTTAAGATGCTGTGAGGGCATGCACTATCAAGCAGTGCCAATTACTAGCAAGGCTGTTTTGCACAGCAGGTGGGAGGGGACATATGTATCCCCCTTGGATGGACAGCCAAACTCTTAAAGCTACCATGTGGACAAGCTACTTTAGTACTATTGGTGCATGTCCTCTGGTCAGGAATCCCCTGTGGACATCTTTCAGGATGTTTTCAGCACCTACAAGAGAAGAAACACTGTAGATCAGTGAAGAAACTGACTGGGAGTTCTACACCCACAAGAATGAGATCTGTGGTCTTGGCAGATAATGGCAGGTTTACTATTGAAATCCAAAGAGGCAGGAGATGTTCTTTGCCTTCCAATGTGACCTTCCAATTGGCAACATCACTAGGGTCTCATTAGGGACATCTGAAGGCAAAGAGTGATTTCTCATGGCAACCCTGCAACTTTTCAGGCAGCAGGCTCTGGGAACAAAGAAGGAAAAGTATTTTCCCACCAACATATATAAACACAGGCACTCTGTGTCCTGAACTTCATCTCATTTCTTCTTGTCTAGAGTAGACAGGATACATACTTGGTGAAAATGAGCTTCCATGAAAGATCATGTCCCAAAGAACCTGCAGAAAAGAGGAGAGAAAAGGTGGCCAGTAAGAGCTCTGGATTTGACTTGGGGAACTACATGTGACCTATCTCTACTAAACTGGTCATTGTAGATCTGTCAAGAGTCAAGTGGGGGTAATTTCAGCAGTGTGCCAACCAAATATGTTATATCGAAAAGAGCATATCAAGGACTCAGCCTTGTGCTCTGTGAGGAGGATGCCTGTGGACTGCTTTGGGATGACGTTTTTGAAGTTCCTGCTACAAGTATCTGGTACTCACTGCCCCTGCCACTTCTCCATCCAACGCACAAGCAGTGAAGGAGGGAAGTGATGGATGCGGGGGTCTGAAACCCAGCTGATTTCTGTTCTCTCAGGTAAAACCCTAAAGACAGCAACATGCTTTTTGTAACAGGGACACCAAAGTCCCCATTAGTCCCAAGGCAAATGTCAACGTAAATATCACATCTGTTCATACTGAGATTTCCCTTTGTAGAGTCCAACCTCTTAGTCTGGAGCCCATGATTCTCATGGGTGTCTCTCCTGGGTTTTACAGACATGGCTACAGCACCCAAATGTCCCTTTCCCAGCACTGCCTTCAGTAAAATTTCTCATGAATTATAGTTGCCTTTGTAATCACCCACTGATGTAGAACAGGTGTGGCCACATAAACAAGAAGGCCTGTGACTCTCGTCTGGTTTTCCTCGCAAGCCTGTGTGCACCGTTGTTCTCATGGTTCTTCAACCCAGTACAGATGGAGTATTTTGCCACTTGCAGAGTGAATGCCCTTCCATCCAGGTGTACGAAGATGTTCACCCGTTATACACAAACTGTTCTTCCATAACAGCTAGGAGACCGAGGGAAAGAGGAAAAAGATGTGCTACTTACAAAATTTTATCTCAAGATTTCTCTGAATCCATGCCTCTCTTGTCTCTCTACTTACCTGTTTTCTCTACATCATGAGCTCATTGATGACATTCCTTGGAGTTGAAAAGGCTGACTTCCGTGGTCTCAAGCTTATCTTTCTTAATAAAACAGATCACAGAAACATCTCCAATACAACAGGCTGAAAATTAATGGTCTCAGTGTTGCCTTAAGCCGTAAGACCCAGAGATAATGCCTGGAATTCAGTCCTTTCTGAGTGGCCACTTTTCATTACATCACTGGATCTGCATGAATTGTGTCCATGACAACACCAATGCAAATTTCCCAGGAGGATCCTAGCTGAATGCTTCAAATATAGTCACGATGTTCTGCCTAGGTCTGACACCTTATGTGGGATCTAACCAAAAAGTAGTTGCCAGACAGCAGACCAAGTCATGTGTGAACTGTACACCAGGACAATCAAGCAATACCCACCTTGAAAACTGGAGCAACAGCCCAGCATTCCAGCCACAGTGATGTCCATTTTCTTCCTGCTTGCTGTTACTTTCCTGTTAGGAGACAAATATGGATCTGACAGGCATCCCACAGGAAGGGCCTCTTCACCAACAGCTAGAAGGAACAGGCAGGCAGAAGGAGTGTCTCCTGTGAAGAGAGGGAAATGGATCCAGGCAGCCTGCAAACACATCAGCAGGGAGGGGAGGCAAGGGATGAGGAGATTCACCTCTGTCCAGTGGGAGACAACATCATCCCTTAGACCTGATCTTGAAGGGAAAGACAGATACATGTGGTATGACGCTGAAGCTTGGCCCATTTGGGCTTCTAATTCATGGGCATCTTTGGGGTGAATTTTGGCACAAGGCTTCACTCTGAGAAGGATGCTATTGAAGGCAGCTATTGCACATACCTCCTGTTAACTATGGTTTTCTCTGGATAAGATGTGCTAGATGAAGGCTTACCACTTCCTGTGCTGGACTTTTCTGTTGGTTACTGGACACTCTGTCATGTGGACTTCCTGCACGGCTCCCAATTTGGCTCTCTCAGTCACACCAGGAAAATTGCTACCCCATGTCTCATTCTCTACAGTGTCTCAATACGCATAGCAATAATGACATATGGAAGTACAGTCTTCAAAACTTTGAAATGTGTAGTTTAGAGGCTTGACTCTTCTATCCTTCTGGACCATCCATTTTCTGGTGTTTCTTCTTCTTATACTTTCCTGGTTTTTGGAATTTTCATCCCTCAAAGCCTTTGACCACCTATAATTCTTTCTTTCTTTAGCCAACACTACTTTTGGCTGCCTCTGCAGCCTGCTTCCCATCCTCTACAGTCTACCTTTAGCTTAAACATTTCAGGTCAATGCTGGTGATGGTGCTGTGGAGAGCTCCTTCGGAAATAAGATTTCCTAATTTACATACCCCCAACTATCATGTCATGCTTGCTTGCAGAGGACATTAGAAAACATATAGATTAATAACACAGACGTGCATCCTGGGCACCCCATCTAGCTGTGTGTAACTGCACTGCTCTTTCCTTCCAGTGCTGCTACTTCAATCTGAGAAACATGGCTTTTTCGTGAGGGTGGAAGGCAGCAGCATAGAAGTCTCAAACAATTTCCAACTCTCAACCCTCTTCTAGCCTTTGGACAGATTGCTGTCAGAGGCTTCTTTTACATCTTTGGAAAGGACACCTTTAAAGTTGTTTTTGGATGGTGCCTGAAGGGAAGACCTCTGAGCTTCATGGGTGTCAGTAGGAGCCATACCCTGAGGCATCTCACTATCCTTCCTTACAGAGGGTGTACTCTGAGTGTATGAGCTATTCTGGGGTGTGCTCACTTCCTGGGGTGCCTTGCAGGACAAATGCTGTGCAGAAGACATTCACTCAGATAATGGGCATCTTGAGGACAACTCATTGCAGACTGTGACACCTCCTACCAAAGTTCTGCTCATGAGAATAGTAATCTCAGGAACACTGGGTGGTGAGGATTGTCACCTTTCAGCTGGTAGCACAGGGTGGCAGGCATGCTCAGGCTTCTGCTCCCCTGATTCTTTGAACACTTCTCATCATGCTCCTAATGTTCAGCCAGCAAGGCAAAGGTGGGAAGGGCAGGCTCACTCATTCTTCTCTTAGGAGGAAGGGGAATGAGAGCATGTGCTGACGACACAGCAATACTGCCTGCAAGTACTTAGGAACATATTTAGTGTGGTCCCGGAGTGACTCGTGGTTTAAAATTAGATATGTAGCCATGATGTTATTGAATTTTTTCTCACAAATAGCCTTGGGATGGTAGCCCATACCCCACATAGCCAGCAAAATGCTGGGATTTAGTTCGCTACACAATGTCTTTGAGGACGATGGGAGTTTGCAAAATTCTTCCCAGTTCTTGAGCCACTGGTGCTGCCTAAATTTCACCTCTCTTGGGCATCTGCTCAGGGTTCACAGTGAACAAGTGAACAATGAGGTGCACAGTGTTTTCTGAAAGTGTATAAGGAATGTAGTACTTGGGATTCAGCATCTCCTCCTTCATGTCTGGATAGGCCTTTTCTTTGAATGGGAACCTCGCTGTCACCATTGCATATAAAACCACGCCCATGCTCCAGATGTCAACTGCCTTTGCATCGTACTCTGTGTCAGTGAATAGCTCTGGAGCACAGTATTCAATCATGTCACAGAATCCCTTGGACCTATGACCAGAGCTGACTCTGAACGCCTGGCCAAAGTCACACAATTTGATCCTTCCTGTGCTATCAAGCAGGATGTTATCTAGTTTGATGTTCCCGTGTGCAATGCCACTGTCATGGCAGTAGTGAACTGCACACACAATCAGGCTAAAGATGTGCTGGGCCTGCTCCTCCTGCAAAGGGCCACTCTTTTCGATATGCGTGATTAGATCTCCAGATGCAGCAAACTCCATCACCATATAGGTGTGGTCTTTGTTGCTGATGACATGGAAGAGCTTTATTACGTAGGGGTGGTCCAGCTCTTTGACAGTGTCTGTTTCTGTTGATATTTTTGCAGTCACTCTGCTCACCATTCACCAGGATTTTAAATGCAACTTTCACGTTCGTGTGGAAGTGGCAGGCAATCTTTACCTCAGCACATGACGCTTTGCCGAGGGTATTGAGTATGATGTAGTGATCCGTAAGCATCTCCTTTTCATCGGTGCTGGCCTTCAGGTCCAATTGCCTTGTCACCTCCTCTCTCATCTTACTTGTAAGGGTCTTGATAACTTCCATGCCAACACCAACGGAGAAAAATCAGATTAACAACAATAAGAAGTAAGGCAAGGGGGAACGTTTTTAGTTTTCCATTTTTACATGGACAAGTGTGACAGATGTAATAACCTTACAGTGAACTTGTGGGTCACAGAAAATAAAAATAAACTAAACTCCAAAGAAATCCTGAGAAAGTACTGAAGATTAGAACCAAATCTAAGGAAAGAGACAAGAGTGAACACACTACAATGATATAAATGCTTGATTATTGAAAAGAACAATCAAAACAGATATAACCTTACCAAAAGTGATCAAATAGGAGAAAATTCAGTTTAAATCTATAGCCGAGTTACAGTGTTGTTACAGTCTATATGGCTTCTTCTAAAGAATCATTTGGAAGACAATTTTTGGCAACTAACAACATACAACATTTCATGTTGGTACGGGATGATATCATTTCTATTCTGTAAACATTTCTGAAGATTAAAGGAATTAAAAATTCTATGCAAACCAAACCATTTCTTAATCACCCTTCAGAAGAAATGTTGATTCTTTGATAACTGTTAAGTTCTCAAAACCCAAACAATGGAAGTCTTGGAATCACAAACACTTGGGAAACCTTCTTAGTGAAAGTATAGAGTACAAACAATAAAGGAGAATCAACTTTCCTGCAGAAATATCAAATTTGAGAGAATAGAAAGAAGAATGAGGCACAATTTGCAGATGCTGTCCTATGCTGAGGGAAAGGAATGCCATTTCTATGAAAAAAGATTTACATTACCAGATTCTACTGTAATCCTTAAATCATCTATGCCATCCAATTTACCTAATTTTTCTTTTCCCAAATTGTATATTTAACTCTTAGATAGTTTGCTGAATATACTGATATCACACTTGTCAACATCGTAATGAAAAGTGGTCTTTAAATAATGTGGAATATCATTCTGTGTTAGTCACTTGCTTTCATACAAACTCAACTGATAAAACATTTTTCACAAATCTATGGTGTCAATCATATATTTTAAAGTATCTGTACATTTATAACTGGTTTTGAAGTTTTAATTTCTTTATCTTTCTCTAATTTTGATGATTTTATACATGTTTATTCAATTTACATTGTTATATTCTTCTACTCTTTTCTTAAGATCTGACAATGTTACTTCGAGGGCTTGTGTAACAAGTAGGATGTTTCCTGATAACATAATAATGAAGCCAATGTCCCAAGGTTTCTCTAATCTCTAGATAGTGATATAACAAAAAGGCTATTTAGGAGTCAATAATGTCAACACATTTCTCACTCAAGTTCCTCAAGTTTTCTAGTACCAATATCTTTCTATTTTTCAATAGTCAACTGAATTTTTTATGCTTTTCTCATATGTTATACCCTTATTTGAGTTTTCACATTCTCTCATGCTCCATGCTGTCCTGCCTCTTCCCCCAGATTTACCCTCCCTCCATCTCCCCTCAGAAAAAGGCAGGCTTCTGAAGGACATCAACCAAACATGACATAATATGGTTCTATAAAACTGTGCACATACTATCATATCAAGGCTAAACTCAGAAACCTGGAAAGAGGAAAAGTTCCCATAAGTAGGCAAAGGAATTAGTAAACACCTTCTCTCACTGTTAGGAATCCCACAGCAACATCAAGCTTATCAAAAACAGCATACATGCATGGGATCTAGGTGAGACCCCTTCCACAGGCTGCTTGATCTCTTTGAGCCCCTCTGAGTACCAGTCAATGATTTTGTAGGCTGGGTGTTTATGGTGTTCCTGAATACCCTGGTGCTCTGATCCTTCATTTGGAAGTATTTTTGGAAACCTATGCTCCCATGAATTGTGAAACCAGAGCAAATGGCAAATTCCTAAACTTGTGTAACCTCTGAATTCAAAAGATAGCATATAAAAACCTATGCAGATTAGTAATGAGAATCATAGTTCAATATTCATTGACAAAAACCACAAGGATAACATTTGGGTCCAGTGATATGATTGTGTTCTTTATCATAGCAGAAAATCGGCCCCATGAAAACCACAATGCTCACATCTACTGCCAAGACTATTGCCATGATAAGTAAAACGGCAGTAACCAGTCACTTTTTGATTGGATTTAAGGCCCCTCCAGGAGATGGACACCATTACTGACACTGCTCACGTCGACAGGGAACTGAGTGAATAGGTCATGGATTCTGGGAAAACCTGCTACTACTATTTTGCTACAGAAACACAGTGAACAAAATGACATTTGATGATATACTGCTACACAAAGAGATCAGTGTCTCAAACAGCCCACAGCAGTGAAGCCCTTACTTGTGGGAGATGGAGCTAACAGCAAGATTCATAGCAATGTAGAGGGAGTGTGAGCTTTCAGAATACTAAGTCCTAATTGGAAGGCTTCATGAAAACCTTCCCTCAAGTTTCAGGGAGCTAGTCAGAAGTGGAGGCAGAAAGATACTAAAGGCCAGCTGTAATGGATGATTCCAAGGAAACAAGGAAACTGATGACCACATGAACTCACAGAGACTGCAGCAGTACACACAAACATACAAAGGTTCAAGTCAGATAGGGGTTCTGTCATTGAAAAGGGGAAGTGGAAACAGGGTTCCAAATCCCAACCAGGAATACATCAGCATTTGTTTCCTGATGGCAGAGAAGAACCACTTTCATTCTATGGATTCTCATTGAGTAAGTTAACCACTCCTCTTGGTAGGATACATGCCCTGGAATCATTTGGCAAACAAAAAATGAACTCAATAGAAACATGGTAGACTTTTGGACTCTTTGACCTTTTATGAGAACACTTTACAACTCTTAATTCCTTATTTTAATTTTTCTGTTTTTATAACAGAAAGAGTGCCAGAAGTTCCTGGATAGAGGTACTGCAGAAGCTAAGAGACCATGGATGCAAGCCCAAACTACTATACCCAGCCAAGCTATCATTCACTATCAATGGAGAAAACAAAACATTCCAGGATAAGAACAAATTCAAACAATACGTAGCCACAAATCCAGCCTTACAGAAAGTAATAGAAAGAAAATCACAACCCAAGGAATCCAACATTGCCAACACTGCCTACAATAACTCAGGCATCTAGCGTCTCTTCACCAGCACAACTCAAAGAAGGGAGACACACAAACTCTACTACGAAAAACAATAAGAATAACCGGAGTAAACAACCACTGGTCATTAATATCACTTAATATCAATGGACTCAATTCACCTATAAAAAGGCACAGGCTAAGAGATTGGATACTAAAACAGGATCCAACATTCTGCTGTTTACAAGAAACACATCTCAACCACAAAGACAGGCATTTACTCAGAGTAAAGGGTTGGGAAAAGGTTTTTCAAGCAAATGGGCTTAAGAAACAAGCAGGCATGGCCATACTAATTTCTAACAAAACTGACTTCAAACTAAAATCAATCAGAAGAGATCGAGATGGACATTTTATACACATAACAGGAACAATTCATCAGGATGAAGTCTCAATCCTGAATATCTATGCCCCTAATATAAAAGCACCCACTTATGTAAAAGAAATATTGCTAGAACTCAAGGCAGACATCAAACCGCACACACTAGTAGTAAAAGACTTCAACACACCTCTCTCACCAATGGACAGGTCAGTCAGACAGAAACCTAATAGAGAACTAAGAGAATTATTGGAGGTAATGAAGCAAATGGACTTAACAGACATCTATAGAACACTCCACCCAAATACCTTCTTCTCTGCAGCTCATGGAACCTTCTCAAAAATTGACCACATACTCAGTAACAAAGGAAACCTCCACAGATACAAAAAAAAATCAGTGTCCATCCGTGTCTTATCAAATCACTACAGATTAAAGTTAGAAGGCAACAACAATGCTACCCCTAGAAAGCTGACAAACTCATGGAAACTGAACAGTCAGCTTCTTGACCACACCTGGGTCAAGAAAGAAATTAAGAAAGAAATTAAAGTCTTCCTTGAAATTAATGAAAATAAAGAGACAATATAACAGAAAGAGTGTAAGACCATAGCCCTAGATGGTATGAGAAGATAGGAATATCTTGGAGGAAATTGGGAAGGGGGAAATGATAAAAAATACATTGCATAGAAGACTTTCAAGGATGAAATGTCAAGAAAATAAAAGACTGGTATGAATGCATTCAGGTACGGATTCTACCTCACTTTCAAAAAGATTTGACACTAATATTTGTCCAGCTATAAGAACGAAGGCAAGAGACACTTTCCAACATCTTCTACGTAGCCTACAGGAGTGTCCTACAAGACCTGGTGATTTGAGCTTTCCTCCCTTGATCTCCCATGTGGAAATAATACACTGATTCATTCACAAGTTTTCCTTCCCAAAGTATGTGTTGTGGCACAGACAGGTAAATACACATGTAGCTAACTAAATAAATAAAAAGAAATTATAAACCAACAGTGTATGTACTTAGATATGAGAATCCTTATTAAAAGTACTCAAAATTAAAAAAAATTAAAGAAATACTCAAAATTTTCTTACAAGTTCAACAGCACATAATAATGGGTATGTTCATGTACAACCTCAGTTCATTACTGAAGAACAGAATGACTATTGTACCATAAAAGGTGACAAATAAAACACATGAGGAGGATGCAGTTTAAAATGCCCATAGCTCCAATCATCAAATTTAATCATATTCCAGAAAACAGCTGCAAATGGAGATGACTGTGCTATTTGTGACATGACAGACTCAAAATGTAAATTTTGAGGGAACCTAAAACATGCCACTGAAGACACAGAAGAGGACAGTGGTCAACATGGAGGAGTCCACAATCTTGGGACCTTGGTGTTTCAGCTAGCATAGATTCTTTAGACAAAAGAGTGATCAACAGAGTAGCTCAGAATCCAGGGTAGCTCAGAATCCAGAATCAGGGTAGCTCAGAATCCAGGCTTGGGCTCCTCATTAGTCAACTAGGAACAGGGGCCAGTGGCCAAATACCCACTTCAAAAGTCTTGTGACAATCAAAGAGAACAGTGTGGGTCCCATGAAAGCAAAATAGGCTTGGAAGACAGCAGTCAATCAGGCTGTACCCAGAACTGTTTGAGTAGATCAGAAACGCCTCCGAATTCTCAGCTTCATACTCTCTGTAGGTACTGCCTCTGCCACTGGTGCTCTTGAAGTGAAATCTCTGCCTTCCACCCAACTCGTGCTGTGAATCCTGATCTGTGATCTGATTGGTGACATGTACAGAACTGAGTCGATCAGATTGGGTAGATGATCAGGACTCCATCATTGGTCAGGTTGAAATCATGTGACTCCTGTCTGTGCTGAAATACTTTGTAACACTCTTCAACTGCAGGTGGGGGTCCCTGTGAGAATAGGATGAGCGGAGGAGGTTTTGTTTCTTTGTGTCTTTTGTGTAGGGACATCACAACTAGTCGGCATGACCCCCACACTTCTTCCTTTCCAGGATCTCCTTTCACTTGTGAAAATGAACTTGGTTTCTTAAGGTGGAGTTTGTGTTTAGTCTTTTTCTTGCCTGTCCTTAGTGAAGGGGTCATCAGGCTATATTTGTGCACCGTTGTCTTGTGATCACGCATAAATACAACATCAACAGGACCCCAGGAAGTCCTGTCTTCAAAGAAATAATAATCTATAATGAAAATTCAGGCTCTCTTAAAAACCCAGCATCCATGTCTTGAGTGCATGCAGATCTTTCCTTAAGAGCCCCCTGCCTTTCTTAAAACCAGTGTTTAGGTCTATGTAAAAACCTTTACTTTGTAAACTTGAAAGTTACATCATCAACTAGTCATGGCTTTTTATACCTACATTGGTCATAAATAGCTTAAAATGAAAGCAATGCTAACCATAACCTCTGTTTTCTGCACTTACTTTCCTCATTTCTTGCACTCCTTTTGTGATGGGACATTTTAAGTAAAGTATTTCTATTTTTCAGTTGTAGCAACTTCCAAAATTTAGTCCATGTGTATATTTTCTAGTACACAGAAGAAACACAGTCAATTCCTCGGTGAACTTGTCTTTAAACCTGTCATTATACATTTTTTTTTTTTTACATTTCCTCAGTATTACTGCCCAATCTGCAACTAGTTTTTAAAAGATCTGTTGGTTTTCATTTTTTTTTTTAGAATCTCACTCATAAATAATGTATCTAATTCTCTCCTTCCAACTACCTTCATTTTTGTGCCAGGAGATGATACCTAAATGTGTGTGTATTTGTGTGTGTGTGTGTGTGTGTGTGTGTGTGCCCCTGTGTGTTTGACTGTGTGTGTGTATCTGAGAGAATCTGAGAGAGAGAAAGAGAGAGAGAGAGAGAGAGAGAGAGAGAGAGAGAGAAATGCATACATTTGGGCCTTAGAATGTAGGACAGGGAAAAACAGAGAGGCCCTGACACCTAGCCCTGTGCGTATTTTCAGGCTATATACCATAGTTTTGGTAGTGTATTCAAAGATAATTATCAGGAAGAGATACTTAGTCATGGGTGACTTTCACTGTAAGGGGCAAAACACATCGAAGGTCTTGCCACCTACCAATTTATGTGTGTGTAAGCTTTGTCTGTAAGGGGATAATAGGCCAAATCTGGTGCATACTAGAGCTTTCATGCATGTAGTCCATGTGCATGCATGCAGGTATGTGTGTGTGTTTATGGTGTGTGTCTAGGGGCCTTTGATTGTGGGTTAGAGGATATCTACTGGACCCGACACCAACCTCTCTCTTTCTTGGTTTTGTGCACTTTTGTTACACCTTCTCTCTCTCTCTCTCTCTCTCTCTCTCTCTCTCTCTTTCTCTCTCTTCTCTCTCCTCTCCCTCTTCTTTCTCTTGTGTGCATTTGTGTGTGTTATTAAACGATTCAGGGTTAGGAACTCAGCAGGCCCTGATATCTATTTGTGTATGTGTCTGTTGTGAATTTGGCTGAAGACAAGGCTAGAAATAGCTGAATGTGATCCTTTCCATATATGTATGTGTGAGATGTTGCCTCTGATGGGGAAAAAGTCAGGAAATGATATAGCATATACGCGTGACTGTGTGTGTGTCTGTGTGTGTGTGTGTGTGTGTGTGTGAGTGTGTGTGTGTGTGTGTGTGTGTGTGTGTGTGTGTAGTAATATGGGGCAGCAGGGCTGCTTCCCCCACACCCGGCCGCCCACATGGCTAGCTTATGCCCCAAAATAATTACACAGACACTGTATTCTTTTAAGCACTGCTTGGCCCTTTAGCTCTAGCACTTACAGGCTAATTCTCACATCCCGATCAACCCATCTCTAATAATCTGTGAGAACCGGTCTTACCGGGAAGATTCTAGCCTAGTCCATCCTGGGTCGGAGCTTCATGCCAGGAGCGGGGCATGGCGTCTCTGCTGAGGCGTCTGCTCCCGAGAGAGCAGAGCTGTGGAGTCTCTGACCTCACTTCCTCTTCCTCCCAGTATCCTGTTCTGTTCTCTCCTCCCACCTATCTTCTAACCAATAAAATGGGCCAGGGCAGTTCCTTTATTAGCCAATGACCTTCCTCCATCATTTCCCCTTTTTCGGTTTAAACAAAAAAACAAACAAACAAACAAAAAAAAAGACTTTAACTTTAACATAGCAAAATTACATATAACAAAACAGTTATCAAGTAAAAGTTACAATAATCTTTATCATAACTAAGGAAAACTATAACTATAACTAACTATTCTTAACTCCATCAAAGACTCCAGAAAGATATAATATTACCTAAGTAAACAAGAACTAAGAAACTTCAAACTCTAGAAATGACAAAGACATCTCGCTGTCTGGACAGTCACCCAAAGTTCTTTTGTACCGTTGGGGCATCCATCTTCAGCCTTCAGGCCCATAGTATCCAGCAGACATATTCATCAAGCAGGAAATTCCAAAGGCAGTCACTATCTGCTTGTCCTGAAGAATGTCTCGCAGACTCTCTCATGAATCAGGAACCCCGAAAGATCATCTCACCTTTAGGCAAGTTCAGTAGTCCTCTCTCTGTGGGTTCTCTGTGTCCAGTTTATGCAATAGTCCAGGCAAGAGCAGTTTCTTGCCCAAATGGCTATCAAAACTCCATAACGAGCCTCTTCGATGCCCATCTTCCTCTTGAAGTAGATTGGTGCTGCCAGGAGCAGAGTGTCTCATTGTCATGAAAAGTCCTCAGTTATTAAAACATTAAATGTCCTATTCTGTAATCTTTGAAAGACATGAAGAATGTCTATCTAAAATATATCTACGCACATCTAGAAAATCTAACTAATATGACTACAAGCTTTACTATTATCGATGATTATCCATTAACAACCTATATTTCCTAATTATACAGTACATATTTAAATGAACTACACAATCACAATACCTTAATCAAAATCAGAAACACTTATACATATAACAAAATTGACCGTAAATCTCTATCAATAAAGCAAAATCTATACTAATGCAAATTATTCATACCTATATCATATCCCCCTTTAAATGTAAAAGAACATTTATAAACATTATTTGGGAATATGGGCGCAGTTATTTTTCTCCAAACTGCTTCCTGCTGAATGGGGGCGTCGTTAATTAGGTCTTTTATGGTATAACCTGTGTGCTAGCTTCATCTCAGTTGGCAGTTGAGCGAAGCAATTTTTTGAAGGCGTTCACACCAACCCTTCAGGAGGGCGTGGTCCATCATACCAAATTGGAATAGAAGAAATGAACAGCGTCTCATCCTCTGTGAAAACAAAATAAGAAACTCCTTTCCAAAGTATCATATCCTTAGATACAAATTCAAAATATCTATGTTGGATTAGTTCAGCAGCATTTATAAACAAATATCTTTTAGTAGCTTTTGCTCTTTCCTCAGCATTCAAACAATTCAAAGAGAGCATAATAGCATACAGTATCAAAATTCTCTGTGTGTTTTCCATCTTTGTGCAGCTGTGTTTTAACCTCTATTTTGTTTATTTTTACTTTTAACTCTTTGCTTTTTGAGACAGGTTCTCTGTATCTTTGATCTGAAGTAACTCTGTAGACCAGGCTGTCTTTGAACTCTCAGAGATCTGCCTGTCTCTGCCTCCCAGGCATTCGGGATTAAAGGTGTACACTGCTACACCTTGAACTCACAGAGATCTGTTTGTCTCTGCCTTCTAGGCACTGGGATTAAAGGCGTGTGCTACCACACACAGCAACTCTCTTCCTTTTTTTGTTTTTTACTTTAAGAACTTTAACTTTTAGTCTGCATATATTTTTAACGCACTGTAAACCATTTAAAAATTTCTTTGTCTTTGAATCTCTCTTTACTGTATATCTCTCTTTTTCTGACCACATGAGTCTTTAATTTACCAAGCAATATCAGTAGGATTAAAGGCGTGGTTTTGCCAGCTAGATCCAGTCCATTCCTTAGCTTTCCAGCCTCATGGCAGATATACAGGCTGTAGCCATGTTTACTGCAACAACTGTATGGCATTTCAAGGTCCCTGCCAGCAAGTGAGCTTCAGCAGCCTGTGTTTGCAAACCGCACAAACCGCGTGCGTAAAAGAGTCAGAGTTTGTCCTGGCAGGACAGCCCAGAAAGCCGGCATTTTTAAACGGCGCAGCTTTTTTCCTGCTATGGCTGAAAACCGAAAAGCATGTGTTCAGCTTTTCGTCAACACCATTTAAGTGTTTCGTGGCAGGACCTCTTAATGAGCTGCAGGCTTTGCAGCTAAAGCTGAGTCAGGAAGCCTCTCTTAGATGAGGCGCATGCTTGCCTCTAACAAGCAGAGCAGACCCGAGAACACAGCGAGTCTAGTTGCCATCAAACTAATTGTAGCACTTTACTCCAAATGCTCTATTCAAAAGCTCTGTCTCCTGCAGGAGCCAGACAGAGATCGCAATGGCGGCACAGCCCCAGGAAGTCATGCTTTAAAATGACACAGCATTTTTTTTTTTTTGCTACTGTTGCCGAATCAGGAAATCTCTCTACAGCACGCCACCAACAAACAGCAAAAATCTGTGTTAAACTCTCTCTCCCTTACTTTTAAGCCTTCTCAGGTTTTTTAAGTGGGTTTAGCTGTTCACACGTCTGGGTGCCAAATGTAGTAATATGGGGCAGCAGGGCTGCTTCCCCCACACCCGGCCGCCCACATGGCTAGCTTATGCCCCAAAATAATTACACAGACACTGTATTCTTTTAAGCACTGCTTGGCCCTTTAGCTCTAGCACTTACAGGCTAATTCTCACATCCCGATCAACCCATCTCTAATAATCTGTGAGAACCGGTCTTACCGGGAAGATTCTAGCCTAGTCCATCCTGGGTCGGAGCTTCATGCCAGGAGCGGGGCATGGCGTCTCTGCTGAGGCGTCTGCTCCCGAGAGAGCAGAGCTGTGGAGTCTCTGACCTCACTTCCTCTTCCTCCCAGTATCCTGTTCTGTTCTCTCCTCCCACCTATCTTCTAACCAATAAAATGGGCCAGGGCAGTTCCTTTATTAGCCAATGACCTTCCTCCATCATGTGTGTGTGTGTTTACATGGGTTTTGGCTGACAGACTGTGGACACCTACCATGACCGAACACTATCTGTGGGTGTAAGTGTGGCATTTGCTGTAGCAGAGGGTCTATCTAGTATAACACATAGTCATGCATTTGTGTGTGGACCTTTGCACTAGTGAATGTGTTACTGAAGATGAATTGACATATAGACATGCATGGGGCCTTTAAAAATAGGGGGTTATTCCTTGATTTTCTGACAATTAGTTGGAGTAACGTGGGTCCTTTGCACATGTTGCCTAGACATGTGTGTGTCTGTGATGCGTGTATGTGTACCTGTTGCAATGGAATAGTTAGTACCTAGAAGGACATGAGCCCTAACCATGTGTGAGAAGCTTTTGATGTAAAGGAAACACGAACTAGCAATACCTGGCACCTACTGTGTTATGTTCATGATTACATGAGTGTCTGACTTTGTGAGCCTGTGTAGTTGTCTGTGAATAGGTAAGTTTGTGTGTATAGTATGCTCTTTTACCTAGCACTGAATGTTGGGCGCATTCCATTTTAGGTATAACTGCAGTGATGTGTGAGCGTATGTTGTCAGTCCCTGAATGTTTCCCTCCATAGGCAAAGCCACACAAACATATATGGATAAGGATTAGATAAGGGTTAGATTTAGCTAGTTATACAGTGCCTTATAGATGAAAAAACACACACAGACACACACAGTGCCTGTAGTAATATGGGCGGCGGGGCTGCGTCCCCAACACCCCAGCTGCCTGGCTAGCTCATGCCCGAAATAACAACACACAAACTGTATTCATTTAATCACTGCTTGGCCCATTTCTATCTAGCCTCTTCTAGGCTAATTCTCACATATTAATTTAGCCTATTTCTAATCATCTGTGTAGTGCCCCTAGGTGTGCTTACTGGGAAGATTCTAGCCTATGTCCATCCTGGGTCGGAGCTTCATCCCATGCGTCTGCCTGGGAGCTGGGAGCATGGTGTCTCTCTGAGGCATCTGCTCCTGAGAGGAGTCTGAGCTCACTTCCTCTTCCTCCCAGCATTCTGTTCTGTTTACTCCTCCCACCTATCTTCTAACCAATGAGGGCCAAGCAGTTTCTTTTTATTTAACCAATGACCTTCCTCCATCACAGTGCCTGTTGAGTTTTACAAAACCTGAATGGTCAAATTATACACACAAACATACACATAAGACAGACAGACAGAGAGACAGAGACAGAAACAGAAAGAAACAGGAGTTTTACTCAACCAAAATTAGATCAAAAGTATAAATGGACAGAATTAGTGGAGGCAACTGATGGGTGAAAATAGTTGGAGTCAGAAAGACAAATCTCACATCTACTCTTAAACAAAAAATCTACATCTAAATATGTGTATAGATGTGTTAACACATACAGACTGGGGAGGAGAATGGGGTTATTTGGGGTGAATATCATCTGGAGAGAGGTACATTGAAAATGTCATAATAAAATCCAGTATCTATTGCAGGTGAATGTGGAGTTTTGAAGGCCACTGCTCTCACTGTCCTGACTAGTAATGACGGCAGGTCATTTTCTGTTACTCTGTTGCTGTAAAAGCACTACGCTGTGTGTTCCAAGCGGAAGCACCAGGTGGGCCACAGTTACATCAGTGTCTAAGACCTCAGTTACCCCTTTCCCTGCCCCTTTTAGTTGAAGTGTATGCTGAGAGAGTCCTTACTTGGCATAGTGGTACATGGCTGTAATTTGAGGACTCAAAAGGACTGGGTTCAAGGCCTGACTGAGAGATTTAGGATTAACGTGTCTTATTATGAAGCAATTTCCACTATGTTTCATCCTTTGTATTGAGATTTTCACTTTACTGTGTTTTCGGGAAAACTGGCACTGCAATTGGATCCTTAACCTAATAATTCATTGGAGAACCTCTAAAAATTATGCTTTGATTAAACAAGGTAAGATGGGCCCATAAAACTGGTAAAACCAGTCAAGAAGGGAATTGTCTTCACACCTATATGCACGAGGAGTACTGCTCTAGTCTAAAACAATAGAAAAACACAGCTCTGCATAGGGAACCATGGGCATTCTTGTAGGACTACAACATCTGTGTATAATCACTCCTGGCACTAAGAGAACTCATTTGTAAAACAAAGACACAGACATTTCCCAAGTTTACTTTGTAAGGTTTTTATGTCAAACAGAAGGCATGACAGAAAGTGTTGGAACATATGTCAATACAACATTTGATACATGTCTATACAACATATGACACAAGCCCATGTCTGTACAACACATGATACAAGCACAGTGAAAAGAGGCTTGAACCAAGCTGAATCAGTGTACAGGAGTGGCATACTTCCACTTTAGGTGTGCAGGAAGGTCTTCCACCAGGAGGATTGCAGCAAAGTGTGGCTTTTTCTTTTTTACCTTCAGTGTAACATCTTGTTTACAGGTTTGGGTTGAGCCTCATTTACTTGTATGCTTCTTTTTGAAGGTCTAAAGCCTAAGCAAACAGTACTTGCTACTCCATCTGTTGCACAGATTCAGTATCTGTGGATTCAACCAATCTCAGTCAAACACATTTGTTCAATAATTCTGCTTGTACTGGTTGTACACAGATGTTTTCCTGCCATTATCCCTAGAACAATGAGGTGCACCAACTGCTTATATAGTTCTATAACTCATTAGGTACTTTCTTTATCCAGAGATGATTCAAATGAAGAAAGATGTGCCAGGGAACTGCTATTATATTGCCATTCTATACAAGAGACTGGTGTGTGCATGGAGTTTTAGTATTGATAGAGAGTCTTTGAACGAATATGCTATCGAAAGCTAACTGCACTTTGAAGTGGGAAGCATATGAACAAACTAAACGTAATAGGCAAAAAAAAATGTCCCCCAAAGCAAGACTATTAAAAGCCTCACTGGGTACCTCTAGTGTAAGACAGGTTGTTTACAGAAGAATTTTAGATTGTCTCCCTACTCCCAAACTCTAAAATTTTCTTTTTTTCCTCCATAGCATTTTTTTTTAATTTTTCCATTCAAAAGCTTACACTTCCTCCCCTCCCCCCATTCCTCTCCTGCTCCCCCACTCCCCCTCTTCCCTTATCCTCCCTGCTTGAGAAAGTGCAGGGAATCCTGCCCTTTGGGAAGTCCAAAGCCCTCCCCACTACATCCACGATGTGGGAGTATCATATATCAATCTGTTGATTTCATTGGTTAATCAATAAAAAAACTGCTTGGCCTGATAGGTTAGAACATGGGTGGGTGGAGTAAACAGAACAGAATGCTGAGAGGAAGAGGAAGTGAGGCAGACGCTATGCTGCTCCTCTCCAGAGCAGTCGTGATGAAGCAAGCCGCCAGGTCAGGCATGCTGAATCTTTCCCAGTAAGACTGGAGCTACACAGATTACTAAATGTGGGTTAGGCAAGATGCGAGAATTAACCATTAAGAGGCTAGAGCTAATGGGCCAAGCAGTGTTTAAAAGAATACAGTTACCGTATAATTATTTCGGGGCATAAGCTAGCCAGGTGGCTGGGAGCCAGGCGGCAGGAACGCTGCCTGCAGCTCCTTCAACACATCCAAGCCTAGGAAGCTGTGTGTCCAAATAGACTAGGATCCCAAAAATCCAGTACATGCAGTAGAAACTAGCCCCAGTGCCTTTATCAATGGCTACACAGTCAGCCCCCATTTTCAGCCACATTCAGAGAGTCTGGTTTAATCACATGATCATGCAGTCCCAGTCTAGCCATATTTGGAGAGCTCCCATTAGAACAGGCACACTGCCTCAGAGGGTGGACCAACCCCTCATGGTCCTGACTTCCTTGCTCATCTTCTCCCTCCTTCTGCTTTTCATCTGGACCTTGGGAGCTCAGTCCTTGCTCTGAAGAGGATCTCTGTCTCTATCTCCATCCATCACCAGATGAAGATTCTATGTTGATATTTGAGATAATCTTCAGTGTGATAGTGGGGCAAGGCCAGTTCAGGCACCCTCTTCTCTGCTGCCCAAGGACCTATCTGTGGACATCCTCATGGACACCTGGGATCCCCTCTATAGCCAAGTCTCTTGCCAACCCTAAAATGGCTCCCTTAATGTAGATATCTTCTTCCCTGCTTCTGTATCCGCCTTCCTCTATCTCCACCCTCCCACTCCCCCAAGCTCTCTCCAGTCTTTTCTTTCTCCCTTCTCTCCCACCCTCCCCTTCCCTCAACCCCACCCCCACTTCTACCTCCACCCCCATGCTCCCAACTTTTTCACGAAAATCTTATTTGCTTCCAATTTCCAGGAGGATCTATATATCTTTTTTCTTTGGGTTCACCTTGTTATTTGGCTTCTCTAGGCTTGTGAACTATAGGTTTAATGTCTTTTGTTTATGGCTAGAGTCCACTAATGAGTGAGTATATACCATATTCATCTTTTTGGGTTTGGGTTATCTCACTCATGATAGTGTTTTCCATCCATTTGCATGCAAAATTCAAGATGTCATTAGTTTTTGACCGCTGAGTAGTACTCTAATGTGTATATATTCCACACTTTCTTTATCCATTCTTCCATTGAGGGGCATCTAGGTTGTTTCCCAGTTCTGGCTATTACAAATAATGCTGCTATGAACATAGTTGAACAAATGCTTTTGTAGTATGATTGGGCATCTTTTGGGTATATTTCCAAGAGTGGTATTGCTGGATCCTGAGGTAGATTTATTCCCAATTTCCTGATAAACTGCCACACTGATTTCCAAAGTGGTTGCACAAGTTTGCATTCCCACCAACAATGGATGAGTGTTCCCCTTACTCCACATCCTCTTCAGCATAGGCTATCATTGGTGTTTTTGATTTTCGCCATTCTGACAGGTGTAAGATGGTATCTCAAAGTTGTTTTGATTTGCATTTCCTTAATCGTTAAGGAGGTTGAACATGACCTTAAGTGTCTTTTGGCCATTTCAACTTCTTCTGTTGAGAATTCTCTTTTCAGTTCAGTACCTCATTTTTTAATTGGGCTAATTAGAATTTTAATGTCTAGTTTCTTGAGTTCTTTATATATTTTGGAGATCAGACCTTTTTCAGTTGCAGGGTTGGTGAAAATATTCTCCCAGTAAGTGGGTTGCCTTTTTGTCTTAGTGACAGTGTCCTTTGCTTTACAGAAGTTTCCCAGTTTCAGGATATTATGATCTAGCATGCCTATGGTTGTATGAATGCTTAATATTGCTAATTAGTTGATTTCAAGGTGAACAAATAGAAGACTATCAAGGCAAGCCTCATTTAATCACCTATCACCTTTTAAATTTAGATGGATTTCTATGCTTAGTAGTAGCAAAGGTGGTCAACATGACCTAGATAAGTTGGAACAAAGAACAAAGCCTTGGAAAAGAATGCATGCCCTGACCCCACCCCTGGAAGTTGGGATTGCTGTTTCTGCCCTACTCTGAACAGTCATCAACAGAATTACTCCTACATTCTTTTTCTTTTTGACTCAGCAGGTTGTATTTATATATTTGTAAGTATGCATACATATAACAATAATAATATAAGAAAAGGAAGCTATCAATTTGAGAAGGAGAGGGGATGGGGAGGAAAAGGAAGGGAGAAAATGATGTACTTTAAAAAAGGATACCAGATTGACTGTGTTTCAGTTGGCATTCTGTCACTGTGTTAAATCAAATGGCCTAGAGCAACTTGGGGAGGAAAGGTCTTTTAGGCTTATAACCAGTCAGTCATTGAGGGAAATCATGGTAGGAACTGAGGGCAGGAACCTGGAGGCAGAGGCTATAGAGAAATACTGCAAACTGGCCTGCTTCCTAAGATTTGCTCAGTTTTTTTTCTTTCTTTTTTTAAAGTAGAAATATACTTTCTTTTTTATTGTCTTTATTGAGCTATATATTTTTCTCCACCCCCTTCCTCTCCTCCCCATCACCGTCTACCCTCTCCCACAATTCCAACACTCCTACAAAATATCATATTGAGTGAGGTAATACAGACTTAGAAAGACAAATAACATATGTACCCACTCGTAAGTGGCATTTAGACATAAAGTAAAGAATAACAAACCTAAAGTCCACAACCCCAGAGAACCAAGACAACAAAGAGAACTCTAAGAGAGACATACATGGATCTAACCTACATGGGAAGTAGAAAAAGACTTGACCTCATGAGTAAACTTCCACATTCTTAAAACTAGAATATGGGCTGGTAAAATGGTTCAGTGAGTGAAGACACATGTCTACAAGTCTGGTGATCTGAGTTTAATCCTCAAAACCTATATAATGGTGTAACCATCTTCTTTGCTATCATGAACACATATACACAATAAGAAACAAACAACAATACCCCCCCCCAAAAAAAAACTTTAAGAAATCAGCTTCTTCACACAATCTGAATAAACTCAGAAGTGAATCTTCCCACTGAGCATGCTGGTGCACAGCTGTCATCTCCAACACTAGGGACATGAGGACAGAAAGAACTCTGAGTTAGGAGCTAACCTGGCTGACATAGGGAGAACCATCTCCTAAACAAAATGAAACAAACAAACATAAATTCTAAGCGGTGAATCTGCCCAGAGCTTCTAGATTTGAGCTCTATGTGAAAAATTTGATTTTAACCTTGGAAGATTCCAAGCAGAGCAATCTAGTCTAACCTGGCTGGAAGGACAGAGTTTGAGGTGACAAAATGTGTGCTATTTTAAGCTTCAGAGTATGTGCTAAAATGGTGTGCAACAGCACAAAATTAAAACGTGTTGTCTGTAGGCATTCTTTTGACTCTTTCAGTGAAAACTAAGTTATAATTGAAGTTATTTTCCCAATGACTTTACTTTTGATAGAAGCTTATGATTTTAATGGATGAAAAATATGCACGTGTCCAGTCAGTAGTCATCAATTGCCTATTATATTCCAGGACTTTCTAGATACTGAAGATGGAATAATAAACAGATACTGTCTTGTTTTCATAGTTTGCATTCTTTTAGGCAAAATGTGTATGATAGAATGAATAAAACATTCAAAAAACAGTTAGGAAGCACAAGAACACACAGTTACAGAAGTAGAGGAGTCTTGTTGTTTATAGTAAATGACTCTGAATTTATTGGGAACTCATCAGAGGATTTTCAGGAGGGAGTAGTTTGAGCTATATTTTTAATCATAGAAGGATCATTCTGGTTGTTCTGTGGATGTCAAACCAAACTAAGATGCAGGTTAGAGGAGTTATGGTGATAGGGATGATGGGGAGAAAGAGGACAGGATGGGAGACTGAAGTTCAGATGAGACAATCTGGTGGGGTGTACCAGACAGGTAGAAAGACTAGCAATGGTGACATATAATTAAATTTGAAGTACATGTAATGACAGGAGAGGAATAAACAGAAAAAATTCTTCCATTCTTGGATTCCGGCTCATCTTTGAGTTATGTACTCAGCTGTTTCACTGTCCATCAATGAAGTACTCACTCTTGCAGACCTGTCAAAGTGACCAAGATGAGGTCATTTACGCTCAAAATAATCAGATATAGTAGATCTGTTTAATCAAATTAAAATTTATATATATATAGGTCTACAGGGTTGTTTGTGAACAAAACCTATTGAAGGTGACTTTTTTTTTGTCAGCTTTATGTTGAATTGTCTAAATTCTAATGTATTTGGAAACCAATCATGTAAAACAAGCCTTTTCTGCCTTTCCTTTTCAGGTATTTCTGTATTCTGACAACAGATTCTTAAAACTATTAAGACTAGATAGGTGAAAATAAGCTAGGAAAACTAAGATGAACTTTTTATCTTTTATATTTCCCTCAATATTTATGCCATTGCTTTACTGTCTAGAGCAGAGAGTTTCCTACCCTAGTTCTGAATTCTATATGCACCGATGTGTTGACTATCCTATTCCACCAGCATGATGTGGAGCACCCCGAGAGATCTTTGGAGTCAGAGCACAGCCTTAGGATTCCCAGTTGACAGCAGAACGCTTTGTTAGATCTCCGCTCTGACAGTTGATTAGGAAAGCTCTCTAGCACTTAGAAATACTGACCAGTGCTTGAGAATCTAAAACAACCTATTATCGATTTTCCCAAAATTCTTCTAAAACATAGTTAGTTGTTCAGAGGAAAACTAAACTCAAATATATAATGTTGACTTTCTTGGGGAGCTTTTAAAAAGAGAATAAGGTTTCTGCAGCTGTTTGAGGGATTTATATCCTTGAACAAGCAACACTAATCCTAATCTAGTATTCTAATTTTTGGGGCAATCAAGAGTTTAATTTTCCTGGAAGAGAGGCTTCAAAGATGTGAGAACTGACAGGGCTTCTGAAACATTGTGGGCTTGAACCCTGACAAGTAGCATGTTAGATGACTGTTCTAAACTTAGACGTTTAGGTTTACTTGCATTTTTCTCTATGCCAGTCACACTTCAGAAGATTGAGAAATACTAATCTAAGGTATAGAATCCATTATCGTAGAATACCATAGATCATTTGTCATCATTATGAAGACTGGAAAATTTCAAGAGCAATCCACTCCAATTGGGTGTATGATGGTTCTTCTTTACTCACACCTTGCCAAAGATTGTATGTTTTATTTATTTACATATCTAGGTTTACATGTATTTATTTGGTGGTGGTCGTACTGACAGGTATGAGGTGATGTTTTACTGTGGTTTTGACTCTTTCTTTGATGGGTTGTTTGGTTATATTTTTTCTTTGTTAATAGCATTGAACACCTTTTCATATACATATAAAAATTTTGCCACTATTCAGCTCTATTTGATCCTTTAGTCCATTTGAAATCAGATTATTGTTATTTTGCTATTGAGTAGACTGGTTATGAATTTATATATTAGCCTCTTATATTGTTGTTTATAAATACATTTTTGCTTTTCATAGGTTGTTTCTTCTTTCTTTCTTTTTGTTTTTTTTTAATTTATTCTTCTCCTATATGTTACATTCCAACTACAGTTTCCTTTCCCCCTATTCCTTCCAGCAGCCCCCCAACTTCTACTATCTCCCAAATCTACTCCTCCTCTGTTTCCCTTCAGAAAAGAGCAGGATTCCCAAAGATATCAACTGAGCATTTCATAACAAGCTACAATAAGACTAGACTCTCTCGGATTGCGATTTGTGGGTTGGTTTTCTTTGCTTTTCATTTAAAAACCACTTATGAATGAGTACATGTGATAATTGTCTTTCTTGCTCTGGGTTACCCCACTCAAAATGATGTTTTATCGCTCCATCCATTTGTCTGCAAAATTCAAGATGCCGTTATTTATCCCAGAAAACCTAGACTACAATGAGGACCCTATGAGATACATACACAGATATAATCTACATGGGAAATAGAAAAAGACATGCTCTCCTGAGTAAATTGGGAGCATAGGGACCTTGGGAGAGGGTTGAAGAGAAGGGGAGAGGCAGAAAGAAGAGCAGAACAAAAGTAGAACTCAATAAAAATCAATAAAAATGAAGATAGAGTGGAGAACCAGGGTGGACATAACATATTACATTATATATACATATACAATTTTCAAAGGATAAATAAAATTTTCAAAAGAAAAAAAGACTAGGCACAAACCCTCATATTAAGGCTGGAGAAGGAAAATGGTTCCAAGTGTAGGCAAAAGAGTCAAAGATACCCCTTACTCCCACTGTTCAGAATCTCACAAGAACACCAAGCTACACAACCATAACATATGCAGAGGACCTAGCTCAGACTTGTATAGGCTCCACGATTGTTGCCTTGGTTTCTGTGAGCCCCCATTAATCTTGCTTAGTTAATTCTGTGACCCCTGTTTCATAATGTCTTTTACTCTTCTGCTTGCTACAGCTCTTCCCCCATCCTTCCATAGAATCCCCAAGCTCTGCCTAATGTTTGGCTGTGGTCTTTGTATATATTCCCATTAGTTGCTGGACGAAGCCTTTCTCATGATGAATGGGCTATGTACCAATCTATGGTATAGCAGAATAGTATTACAATAATGTCACTAACTATTTTTTTTTTGTTTTGTCAGTCATATTTAGTTCTATCCAAGGACTCTGGACTATCCAGCCATCTAGTGTCAGGCATCTGCCTCAAGTTGGACCAGCCATTGATGGGACACTCCACAATTTCTGTGAACTCTCAAGCTCATGGATTAATAGCAAAACAATTTGCCATTTTACCAAAAGCAAGCTACAGATTCAATACAATCCCCATCCAAATTTGAAAACAATTCTTTACAGATCTTGAAAGGACAATAGTTAACTTCCTATGGAAAAAAAAAAAACAAAACTTCCAGGGTAGTTAAATAATCCTGTACAATGAAAGAGCTTTCAGAGATATCAAAATCCCTGATTTTAAGTTGTACTACAGAGCTATCATAATAAAACCACATGGTATTAGCATAAAAACAGACAAGTTGATCAATGGAATCAATTCAAAGACCCAGAAGTAAATCCACATATTTATGACCATATGATTTTTGATAAATAATCCAAAAAATGCAAAATGGACAAAAGAAAATATCTCCAACAATTAGTGATGTTCTAACTGGATGTTGGCATGCAGAAAAATAAAAACAGATCTATATCTACCACCCTACTCAAAACTCAAGTCCAGGTGGATCAACGACCTCAGTATAAATGCACTGAATCTGATCTAGAAAGTAGGGGACAGCCTTGAACAAACTGGCACAGGAGACAGCTTCCTGAACAGAATACTGATAGCACAGGCACTAAGATCAACAGCAAATGGGACTTCGTGAAACTGAGAAGCTTGTGTAAGATAATGCTTGTTAATTATGACATTGAGACTATGCTAACCAGATTTTTGTCTCTGTAGCAAATATCTAAGAAAAATGAAAAAGGAAAATATTTATTTGTACATATTATTCTAGAGATTTCATGGTTACTTGGCTTTTTCAGTTCTGGATCCATGGTGAAGGGGAACATCAAGATAAGAGCATGGTAAAGCTGCTCATCTCATGACAGTTGAGAAAAAAGGGTGAGGGGGAGGAAGAGAAGAAGGAAGCAAGACAAGAAATGGGGGATGTAGGAGGGAGGAGGACAGCAACCGTTATGAGGAGGAGGGAGAAGCAGAAAAGAACAAGGACAAAATATCCCCTTTGAAGGTCCACTTTCCTGTGTACCTTCCAACTAATAGACTCTACATTCTAAAGTTTTATCGACACAGGAGCCTTTTTTTTCAGATCTAAACCACAACTGTGACTGTGAGCTCCTGCTGACTGCAGCAGTGGTGGAAACAGTTTGTCTCACTAAGCTCTCTAACAATTCCTCAGGGAGAGTGTCTACTCAGAATCCAAAAAAAAACAAAAAAAATCACCTTACCATGAATGGACATATTTTGAAATGCAGATGGATCGGGGGCTGTAATGAAGACTATGATTTACTCTTCATGAGAGATGCTTACTCCAATAGCTGCCTAGGTGTTAGCAGTCCACATCTGAATCACTCGTTGAATTTTCTTATCCCAAGGAAGCTTCCTTGCTCTTTGTTCAGTTACTATCAAGAGGCAGCTTATATCTGACTGATCAATTTTATTAATCTCAACTTGGTACCTTTAGATGATCCATCTAAGATCTAGATCTTTGTTGTGATTAAGGCCTTGTGCAGCTGCTTCCTCATTAGCATTTCTCTGGACAGTCTTACGTCCATGTTCTCTTTCTTATAGGTATAGTTCTAGGAAAAAGCCATTAACTAAATTTACTCAATTCTTCATCTCAGTTTCTTTTATAGACAAAGGGTTGGAGGGATGACTCATGAGATAGCAGACATGTAAGTTGTTACATGTTTATAGAAATATACAAAATTTTACTGATTCTTGATTCAGGTGATGGATTTTTTTTTCAAGACAGGGTTTCTCTGTAGCTTTTAGAAGCCTGTCCTGGAACTCACTTTGTAGATCAGACTGATCTCATCTCTCAGAGATCCACTCACCTCAGCTTCCTAATTGCTGAGGCTAAATGCATGTGCTACTACTGCCCAGCTTCAGGTGATGGAATTTTAAATTATTTTGACAATCTTTTGTCCTGTTTTTTTTTTTCAGATTCTTCTACTTCAGGTACATGCTATTGCCATAATATGAATAAAATGACCATTTTTATATAAAGTACATAAGCATTAAGAAATAGTACTGTCTTGAGGATAGACTGTACCCTCAGATATCTGAGGGGAACTTCTGATATCATCTGTGTCATATTAAGTCTCTTGGCCATTGTTCACCCTGGTTCATCTGCAAGATGTGGTTTCTCATTATTACAGAGCTTGGATCTGTGTTCAGGAGGAGGAAGATAATGAATATGAAACACTTGGAAACCTGTAATGTGCTACTAAGATTGTATTTGTTTCCAATTTTATTATCTCTTAGCACTGTTTCCTACATCTTTTATTTTTGTGTTTTGGTACCAGGTGAGAATGGCATTAGTGTAAACGACCAAGAGGATTGCTGTGAACGTTTCCTTTAATTTTTATGGAAAGATTGGAGATGAGCCACTTCTCATAGTTAAGCTTACTCAGATCAAAACTTGGATATAATTTACACAATGAAAGAGGCCAATGGCTTGTATGAGTTCTGTAACAATTCCATTCACAAGACCTATAATTGCATGTGAGACTCAAAACTAGTATTCTCAATGCCTCTTAAATACAGCATTACCAGGACACCTCTCTGACTGTCAGGCCATAAATGAATTGGAATGTTCTATTTGCTTTTATTTGGCTTCTGTAAAAATTCTTATGCCTAGTGAGATTGGGAGATTTTTGGCTCTTAGTTACAAGAGCCTTTTGAATTCCGCAGGCAGTTGTGTATACTTATGCAGTTAATAAAAGTCTGGCTGCCACTAATGCTGGAAAGTACTTGTTCATGACTGCTGGATAAGTCATTCTCAATTAAAATTTGTGATAATTATTTGTACAGTCAACTTTTTATGTATCTAAATTAGTCTGGTTTGGGTCAAAACTAATTTGAAATGATAGCATGCCTTTTCATATCTGGTATTGACTAAATGGCTTCTCCCTTTGTGGTCTGTAATAAACTGAGACAGCATATTTAATAAAAGAGTCAAGTAAAACTAAAGTATATGAGTCCTTTTTTCTATGTTACCACTTATTTGTAGTATGTATTTGTGTTAGCAGAGACATGTAACAAATTTACAGAAATATGATGCTCACAAGTACATGTGTTAATATATTGGAGAAATGACAACCTGTAATAAATGTTACTAGAAAATTCTGACTATCCACAAGTGCAAGACTGAATACTGGCTCCCAGATCTCATCATTTTTAACCACACCAACTCAGAATGAATTAAAGACTATACATAAGATCTGGAATTCTGAAACTATTAGGTAAAAACATAGAAGAACACTACAAACATTGGATCAGATAAAATTTTCTTCTGGAGAGAAGCACAAAAGTATAGAAAACAAAAGCAAACATTGACAAGTGGACTTATATCAAACAAATATTTCTACATTCCAAAGAAAACAGTCAAGAACAAAAAGCCTACAAAATGGAAGAAAAACTTTGCTAAGTATTACTCTACTGGGGATTTTGAATGAGGAACTCACTCTTGGTAGAGAACTGGGGTCCCTCTAGTTCTTCACTGCCTCTTTTGATTGTTCCTTCTCACCCATCACTGTTCCTTTGTGATAACTGCTCACCTGTAGAATCACTTTTTTTCCATCCACCAGTTTCCAAATAACCAACACGGAGGATTATATTAATTGTAAATCCTCAGCCGATGGCTTAGGTTTGTTACTAGCTAACTCTTAGACTTAAATTAACATATATGTTCTCGCTATGCTTTGCCATGTGGCTTTGTATCTTTTCTCAGTATGGCATGCAGATCTTGCTTCTCTGCAACTTCACAAGACCCCCCTCACTTCATTTTATTCATCACCTCATTCTTAGTTTTATTGTTCCACCAATACTTCCTGCCTTTTATTAAACTAATTTGAGTAAAAAAAATTTACAGTGTTGGAAACAGAGACTGTACTTTCATTTCCTGATTGCCCAGACTCAAATAACCTCACAGAAACTATATTAATCACAACACTGTTTGGCCTATGGCTTAGGTGTACTCCTATTATTTAAGACACTGCTTGGACAATAGCTTAAGCATATTTCTACCTAGCTCTTACATCTTAAATTAACCCAGATCTATTATTTTATATTTTATCATGAGGCTCGTGGTTTACCTGTAAGCTGTGGCATCTTTCGGCACCTTCAGCAGCTACATGGCACCTCTGACTCCGCCTTCTTTCCTCCTCTATCTCTGCTTGGATTTCCTGCTTTTCTATATTCTACTCTGCCATAGATTTTAGCAGTTTCTTTATTAACCAATGGCAATAAAACATATTCATAGCATACAGAGGGCATTCTCACATCACAGTGTATAAGAGGATTATTCCACAGCAAGCAGGGTCCCCCAGTAGCAATACTAGGCTACTGGGACTCAGCTCACCTGCATTTTATTCTGATGTTCAACAACCCACAGAAACACTTTCTAATGGGTACCCTATACAACCACTGCACTTAGGATCCAACGTGGACAAAAGCAACCCAAAAACCAGAATATCTACCCCAAAAAGATAAGACCAGATATCTACACCAAGAAACATCCCAAATATCTAACTCCAGTTGCATTGATCCCAATGCAAAAACACAAAGAGAAATAGCAAATACACTGTTTCCAGCAATGCAATTGCAATAGGTCCTGACAAAAGTATTTTTGTTGAAGTATATGGATATGAAGATATGGATTTCAAAAGGAGACCTGAATAAATTCCTCAATAAGGACTATGAAAAAACAAATAAACAGTTCAATGAAATAATGAATTTCATAACAGAAAAGAAGAATTTAACAGAGAAATAGAATGATACACACATATACATACATAAACACACACACACACACACACACACACCAACCTCAAACTGAAATAAAACTGGAAATGAAAAATGTAGAATGTCAAATAAAAACCTCATAGATAATCCTCACCAACAAATTTAAAACACATGGGAGAGAGAATGTCAGGCATTGAAAACAAGAAGAAGAAATGGATATTTATACCAAAAATGTTAAGTAACAAAAAATTTAAGAAATTGGGGATACTATGAAAAGACCAAATCTATCAATAATAACAATAGAATAAGGAGAAGAAACACAGGTCAAAGGTACAGAAAAATACTTTTTAACAAAGTCATTGAAGAAAAATTTCCCAAAGAAAGAGATACATATTATGGTACAAGAAGCATACAAAACACCTAATATGCAAGAGTAGAAAAAAATTACCTATGACACATAATAACCAAAGCACTAAATATACAAAAAACAAGGAAAGGAAATTAAAGTTGCAAGAGAAAAATACCATGTTACATATAAAGGCAGCCCCACTAGAATAACATCTATTTTTTTTCTGTTTTTTGAAGAGGAGGATTTATTTTACTTATTTAATTATTTATTGAGTTTATTTAATATAATTATATCACTTCTCCATTCTAATTCCTCCCTCCAAGCCCTTCCATATACCACTCCTTGTACTCTTTCAAACTCCTGGCCTCATCTTTCATTATTGTTGTTATATACTAGGTGTATGTTTATATATTCATAAATACAACCTGCTCAGTCTGTATAATATTACCAGTATGCGTGTTTCAGGGCTAACCATTTGGTATTGAATAACCAGTTGGTGTGCTCATCCTTTGGAAAGACAGTTTCTCCTGCATTACCTGTAACTGTTTGTGTATGGTTGAAGCCTCATAGGCTGTACCTACTCACTTTGGCATGCTTCTTCCTATTGTCCTTGTTCAGCTCATGTTGAGACAGTCATTTTCCTGAGATTTTATGAGCTTAGCTTCTGACATTACCAGGATACCTAATCTTGTAGCAAACTCCCTGATACTTTGGTTATTACAATCTTTCTACCACATCTTCTGCAATGTTCCCCTCAGACATAGGTGCAGGAGAATTTTGTTTTGTTTTGTAGTTGGATCAGTTTGTACTGGGATCCACCTTCTTCATTGATTTGTTGTGTTTTTCAGCAAAGATATTCATCTATTGCAAAGAGACACTTTCTAAATGAGGGGTGAGGACTATACTTACCTCTGGGTATAAAGACAAGTATTTAGAATGGTCATGATTACAACGTGGTAATTTTAGGTTCTCCTCCAATAACCATGACTTTACCAGCCCTGGGTTGTTTGCTAGGTTTCCAGTACCAGGCATCATTTAGTTCTTACTAATTGAGTATGTAAGTTGATTAGAGAGCTGCTCGTTACCACCAAAGTCTACATACCATTATTGCATCATTAGGGTTATTGTTCCATGATAGTAGTCATAGATGTAGTTCATAGGCTTCATTGCTGTGTAGGACTGTTGGTTCCTTCCCTTCTTTGGAAGTTTGCAATGTGATTTCTGGTACCGTGAAAGCTATTCACCAGGAAGGAGAAGGCTTTCAGTTAGTTCAGTTTCATCTTAGAAGCCTCTGGGCCCTGTTTTTGAAGTACATCATGTCTTCAACAATAGGGGCTTGCTTTTCATATCTGAGGAGCAACCAAAGGCAATAACAAAGGCCTTTATGTTTAGGGACTGTCTAGGACAATGCTGGGCAACAACTCAGTAGAAGGCTTTTTATGCCTTGTGTTGGATTTTTGTTAGGTAGTCTTCAGTTTTTAGAGGAGCACCATCAACCCAGATGAGAAAATTGCATTTAAACTATTTATGGCTATTTCTACACAGATTTATGTGCATTATAATTTCTTTTTATGTAGATAGCAAATAATATGATTATTTATTCCCTTTTCAGACATTTTTATTGTTATTTTACCTTTTTCCCCACTTGTTTATTCATCTTCCTCTTCCCTCCCCAATTACAGCCATCACTTTCCCATTTCCCTGGGCAGATCATTTATTCCCCTCTCTATATATAAATGTATCTGAATATTTGGAGCCAGAACCTCAGATGAAAGAGAACATATGATTTTGTCATTGTGGCACTTGGTTGTCTCACTAAATATGATCTTTTCTAGTCCCATTCATTTACCTGTAACATTCATGATTTAATTTTCTTTATAGTTGATTATATGGAGTATTGTATATGTACCACAGTTTCACAATCCATTCATCAGTTGAAGGACATTTAGGTTGTTTTCATTTCCTACCTATTGTTAATAGAGCAGCAATGGACATGGATGAGCAAATATCACAATTTTTATACATCAACACAAGAGCACCAAGTTCATAAAAGAAACACAACAATTAAAATCACATATTGACCCTAACTCATGAGTAGCTTCAATAACCCTCTGTGACCAATAAACAGATCAACTACACAAAATCTAAACAGAAATTCTGGAGATACAGTCACAAATCAAATGGATCGCATAGGTATTTATAGAACATTCTACCTAAACATGATAAGGAATATACTTTTTTCTCAGCATATTATTGAACTTTCTCTAAAACTGATAACATATTAGGGTACAAAGAAAATTTCAACATATATAGAAAAATTGAAATATAGAAATATAGAAAAATCATCATGGATTAAAACTGCATATCAACAGCAATAAAATGAAAGAAAGTATACAAACTCATAGAAATTGAATAACTTGATATGGATCCGCATGGTCATCAGAAACTAAGAAGAAGTCCACGATCTGTGCTCCCACTGACTGTAAAAAGGAAGGAAGCTACTTTTGGGGTGGTATCAATTATTGCAGACTCGGCTGAGAAAGAGGACGTTAGGGATTCTGTGACAACCCCTCTCCCCTACCCATCTTTCCCCCCAGAATAACAGTTTAGACAGAAAACCATGAAAGAGAACTTTTAAAAATTGTAATAAGTATGCTAAAGTGTAGCTCTCCATAACTGATGGCTTATGTTAGGGATTCAGGTGAAGAAAGACTCAGTTTTCTTTAAGAGGCTGTCCACTAGAAATTTGACTATGCTTCAGTGAGTATATGGGTAACACAAATTGGACTTGTGTTTTTATTCCTTCTTTTTTTGGTGGAAGTCACAAGAGTAGAGGGGCAGATCTGGGAGGACTGGAAAGTCGGTATGATCAGTATTATGTAAAATTATCAAATAATCAATAAAACTATTACATTGGAATAAAAAGAATTAAATAAAAAACTTTTATAATTGAATAAAAATAAAAGTTCAACATAACAAACTATGGGATACAATAAATATAGACCTAAGAAATAAGTTTATAAAAATAAATGCCTATATTAAATAATTGGATATATCTCATATTCATGACTTAATGACATGTAAATTCTAAAGAAACAAGAACAAATAATATTCAAAAAGAGCAAACCAGAAGAAATAACCAAGTTCAGTACTGAACTCAATGAAACAGAAACAAACAAAAATTCAAAGATGAATGAAATGAAGAATTGCCTCTTTGAGAAAATCAATAAGATTGACAAACCTTAGCTAAATTTACCAAAAAGAACAGTATAAATATCCAAATTAATAAAATTAAAAATGAAGAGGGTGACTCATTCCAATTACAGGGCCTCAAAAGAGTTTTGTATTGTTATTTTTCGTCACTACCTCCCGGGGTCGAAAGTGGGTAATTTGCGAGCGTGCTGCAACCCAAAGAAAAACATATATAGATCCTCTTGGAAATTGGAAGCAAATAAGATTGCCAGGGGAAAAGTTGGGAGCATAGGGGTGGAGGTGGGGTTGGGGGAAGGGGAGGCAGGGAGAGGAAAGAGAAAAGGGAAAGACTGGAGAGTGCTTGGGGGAGTGGGAGGGTGGAGATGGAGGAAGGGCAGATATAGGAGCAGGGAAGAAGATATCTACATTAAGGGAGCTATTTTAGGGTTGGTAAGAGACTTGGCTCTAGAGGGATCCCAGGTTTACACAGGGATATCCCCAGATAGGTCCTTGGGCAGCAGAGTAGCCTGAACTGGCCTTGCCCCACTATCACACTGATGATTATCTCGAATATCACCATAGAGTCTTCATCTGGCGATGGATGGAGACAGAGACAAAGTCCCTCATCAGAACAAGGACTGAGCCCCCAAGGTCCAGGTTAAGAGAAGAAGGAAGGAGAAGATGAGCAAGGAAGTCTGGACCTGAGGGGTTCGTCCACCACTTAGACAGTGTGCCTGTTCTAATGGGAGCTCACCAAATCCAGCTGGACTGGGACTGAATGAGCACGTGACCAAACAGGACTCTCTGATTGTGGCTGACAATGGGAGCTGACTGAGAAGCCATTGATAAAGGCACTGGGATTTGTTTCTACTGCACTGCTTTTTGGGACCCCAGTCTATTTGGATGCAAAGCTTCCTAGGCCTGGATGTGGGGGAGGGGAGGGCTTGGACTTCCCACAGGGCAGGGTTCCCTGCCCTCTCTTAAGGTGAATAGGGAGAGGGGGAATGGGAGGAGGGGAGGAAGTGTACATTTTTGAAAGGAAAAATAAATTAAAAATAAAAAAGAAATGAAGAGGGTGGCTTTATAAGAGACACCAAGGAAATTCAGAGACTCCTAAGGACACACTTTAAAGCAAATCTGTATTCCAGCAAATTGGAAAAGATTAAACAAAACGGATACATTTCTTGACATATATGACTTACCAAACTTAAATTGTGAAGAAGCAAATATTTTATAAAAATCCATAGTCCTTAGTGAAATAGAAGTAGTAATTAAATATCGTCCAACCGAAAATAGCCCAGGTCCAATTCAGTGAAGAATTCTACTGGATATTTTAAAGAACAAATGCCAGTGTTTTTCAGATTTTTACATAAAATAGAAACCGAAGTAAAATTTAATAATTCTTTTTATGAAGTCACTATTTCCCTGATATTAAAACCATAGAAAGGCTCAACAAAAAAGTATAGACCAATATCCCTTATGAATATAGAGGTAAAAATTCTCAATAAATTACTTGCAGACACAACTCAAGAACACTCAAAAAGATTATTGACTTGATCAATTTGACTTCATCCTAGAATGAAGGGATGGTCCAGCATAAGTAAATCAATAAATGTGAAACTACATACATGTCCTGAAGGACAAAAGCCACATGATCATCCTATTAGATACAGAAAAGTCCTTGACAAAATCTAACATCCATTTGTGATAAAACCTGAACATTAAGAAAAATAATAATTATGTACATTCTATACAAAGTTCTCAAAAGATAAAATATAAAAGAAATTATACATTAAAAATTTAAATAACCCAATTTAAAAAATAGTGTACTGAACTAAACAGAGAATTCTCAACAGAAGAATTTCATATTGCCAAAAGATACTTAAAGACATGTTCAAGTTCCTTAGCTGTCAGGGAAACGCAAATCAAAGCAACTCTGAGATACCATTTTACACCTGTCAGAATGGCTAAGATAAAAAACACCAATGATTGCTTATGCTGGAGAAGATGTGGAGTAAGGGGAACACTCATCCATTGCTGGTGGGAATGCAAACTTGTGCATACACTTTGGAAATCAGTGTGGTGGTTTCTCAGAAAATTGGAAATCAACCTACCTCAGAATCCAGCAATACCACTATCGGGAATATACGCAAAAGATACTCAGTCATACTACAATATAGCACAATAATAGCCATTAGAGTACTATTCAGCACTAAAAAACAATGACATCTTGAATTTTGCATTCAAATGGATAGAATTAGAAAACATTATTTTGAGTGAGGTAACCCAGACCCCCCCCCAAAATTAATATGGTATGTACTCACTTATAAACTTATAAACTAGTCATAAACAAAGGACATTGAGCCTATAGTTCAAGATCCAAGAGAATTTAAGTAATAAGGTGAACCCAAAGAAAAACATATATAGATCCTCCTGGGAATTGGAAAAAGACAAGATCACCTGTCAAAATTGGGAGCATGGGGGTAGAAGAAGGGGAGAAGGGGAGGGTTGAGGAGAACTTGAGGGAATGGGATAGTCTAAATGGAGGAAGGACAGATATGAGAGCAAGGAAAGAGATATCTCAATTGAGGGAGCCATTATGGGGTTAGCGAGAAACCTGGCTCTAGAAAAATTCCCAGGAATCTATTAGAATGATCCCAGCTAAGATCCTAAGCAATAGAGGAGAGGGTGCCTGAACTGGCCTTGCCCTGTAGTCAGACTGGTGATTATCTTAAATATGATCATAGAATCTTTGTCCAACAACAGATGAAACCAGAGGCAGAGAACCACATCGGAGCACTGGACTAAGGTTGAAGAGTGGAAGGAGTGAAAATATGAGCAAGGAGGTCAAGACCATGAGGGGTTCACCCACTGAGACTGTTTTCCTGAGGTAATGGGAGCTTCCCACCTCCAACTGGACTGGGAATGAACAAGCATGGGATCAAATTAGTCTCTCTGAATATGGTTGACAGTTGGAGCAGACTGAGGGACCACTGACAGTGGCACTGGGATTTGTCTCTACTGCATGTACCGGCTTTTTGGGTTCCTATTCTTTTTGAAAGTATACCTTGTTCAACCCAGATGTAGTAGGGAGAGCCTTGGACTTGCCACGGGGCAGGGTGCCTAGTCCTCTCTTAAAATTGGAGGGGAGAGAGGTGGGAGGTGTGGGGACAGTGTGGGAGGTAGGGAGGGAGTTATAATTTGGATTGGGATTTTTTAAAGTAATAAAATAATAATAAAAACAGAATAAAACCTAAGACAGCGAAACTACAAAAAAAAGTGTTTAAAATTCTTGGGCATCAGGGAAATATAGATTAAACCTACTTTGGGATTTAATCTTACTCCACTTAGAATCATCCAGATCAATGAAATATATGACAGCACATGATAGTTTCAATGGTGGAACACTTACTCATTGCTGCTTGGAGGGCAAACTAGTACAACATCTTTGGAAATTTGTCTGGAGGGAATTCCACAGGAAACTGAGGATCAGTTTACCTCATATGCAGTTGTGCTGCTTATGGACATATATCTAAATGACTCTATATCCTACTATAGATATACAGATATACTTGCTCATTCATGTTGATTCCTGCATTTTCATAATAGCTAGAAATTGAAAACAGCCTAGATTGTCTATAAACTGATAAATGGTTAATGAAAATGTAGTGTATTTACAGAATGAGATGTTATTCAGCTATTATAAAAAATTAAATAATGAAATTTTCATGCAAATGGATGGATTTAGTAAAACCCTTCCTGAATGAGTAACCCAGTTACAAAAGGGCAAACATTTCATGTTTTCTCTTGAATGTGGATACTAGCTTTTAAGTGACACACACACACACATACACACACACACACACACACACACACACACACACACATTTGTATTATAGGAAATCCTATAATACAAATAACTACAGAAGCTAGGTACCTAGTAGGAGGATGGAATCTCCTGTGGAATTGAAAAACAAAATATAGTGTTATGGAGCAATAATAGGGGAAACTAGAATATTTAAATTAAATGAATAGAGGAGGATAGGAAAGTAGAGTAAAATAAGGACAACAAATACTAAAGAATGTTTAAAAAAACATATGGAAATGCAACACTGTAGAATTTGCCTAAATTATATACATGTATGAAAGGAATTTAATTGGAATCACCATGTAATGCCAAAGACAGTGTCCTTACTAGACATGTTATGTCACCAAATAACAAAATCCATTGACAGTATGGTTTAAATATAGTTGAGTCCTTGACCAAAAGGATCTCATGGACTCCCCCTCAAACATCACATTGTATTTCATCCAAGGTTATTGGTTACTGCCTATAACATTAAAGTAAGGCCATATTGCTAAACACAACACATATTTGTATCACGAGACATAAACAGCATGAGCTGATGTCCAACTAGAAGCTTTACGCCTCTTGGCTACTTTTATGGTACTGAAAGTTATTCTGCATGTTACAGGAAGAGAAAGCTAATTATCAATATTGTCCAATCACCAACCTTGTAACCTATATAACAGACACCTGTCTATAATATATAATGGTGCAATATGGCACAAATGTTATAGGTAAAACCAACAAACTTTTTTTATAATTGGATTTAAGGTCCAATCCATGTGATGAAACCCATACCTGATACTCCTAAAGTAGCCAAGAATCTGAGACTATATATGTCATGGGCCTAAGAGAAAACTTACTACTAGTATTCTTGTGAAGTAATATACCTTTAAAAGGACTCTTAATGACATATGGATATACCCATAAATCTGTGCTTTTCTTAACACTCATCAGAGAAACTCTTTGAAGTAGAGATAGATTTACACAGATCTATACAACATCTGTAGAGTCAGGGAGATGAAAGTACTCAGTTCTAAATTGAAGGTCTTCATCATAGCCTCATTTTTAAGGCCCAGAAAAGGAAGAAGAAGAATTCTAAGAGTCAGAGGTCACGGGTGACTCCAAGGAAACAGTGCTTTTCAAGCACAACGGGATTGTTATACACAAAAACACACAAAGGGACTATTGCTGCATGCACAGGACCTGTTATAGGTTAAGCCAGAAAAGGTCCTGGCACCAAGAGGGGGAGATAGATGTCAAGTTCCACTTTCAACCAAGAAGCTATTTGCAACTGATATCCCCTGGTAAAGAGAAAATCATATTTATTCAATGAAATATGATCTGATCAAAATATACGGTATGATTTTTTAAAATAAAACATTTAATGTTCTTATAACACTAATTGCAATAGAGGTAAAGCTTAAAATAAAAAGAGTAAGAAACGTAAATAATTAAAAACCCACAAAACAACAAATGCACCAAGAGATTTAATTGAAAATAGGCAAAATATCTGAACTGACCTTTTCATATGTTTGGCTGTGAGCCTAGCCTTTCACAGCATAGTCATCTCTCTAGCCCCTGACTTTTTTTCAAACTAAAGAATATGAACATCCGGGGCTGGAGAGATGGCTCAGTGGTTAAGAGCATTGCTTGCTCTTCCAAAGGTCCTGAGTTCAATTCCCGGCAACCACATGGTGGCTCACAACCATCTGTAATGAGGTCTGGTGCCCTCTTCTGGCCTGCAGACATACACACAGACCGAATATTGTATACATAATAAATAAATATTTAAAAAAAAAAGAATATGAACATCCAATAACTTGAGGTCTTCAGTATCATCACACATCAGGTAAACAGAAATAAAAATATAATATGATATCACTTAATATGAATAATCTTGTTTCTTGAGTTGACTATATCTGGAATCAAATAAAATCCACATTGCTGGGCATTCATGTAAAAAAATCTCTTCATTAGATATTTGAAACAGGAGGATTTATCCTAAATCTGGGCCACACCTGGTGGAAGCCAATGTAGAAAGACATGGAAGAAGGAAACTTTCCTTTTTGCCAGGTCAGTCTTACTCTTGCTAGCAAGTTTTTCTATCCTCCTTCTGAAGCTGATATTAAACTCACCTTATTCAGGATTCCAGTATAAACTGAAGAACAGCAACTTTCCAGGACTCTTCTAAGACCTGGGACTGCTGTGACATCCAGCCTAGCAGACTGAACAACTAACTAACATATTCTTGATCCTCCAATCTTCAAACATACTGCTGCACTAGTCAGACCATATCTTGCGTGTCATCTAATAAATCACATACACACAAATGCATGCACACACATGTATATATGAGATATATATCATATATATTCATCACACACAGAACACATGTATGTATATAGAGAGGGGATATATACTCATCACACACATATATGTATATACATATGGGAAATATACTTATATTACATATGTATTTTTCACACACACCAATTCATTCTGCCACTTTTGTTTCCCTTTTTTCCACTTCTGTCTCTTTAGAGAACTCTAAGTAGTATACCATTCTACCCAACTTAGAATCACTACAGTGAAACATTTCAAAGCCTAGTGAGGATGCAGAGATAGGGAACTCTATTCATGTTAATATTATTAAACTCAAAAGACATATAAATTGCTCAAACAATGAAAGTTAGATGTACTTATAATCCAACTCTTTCACCTCTGGTTACATATGTAAAAGAAATGAAACCTGCATTGCAGAGAGGTACTGAAACGTTTCGGTTATATTCACAAATTTGAGATTTGGATTCAGACTAGATGCCATCAGTACATAAACAGATAAGGAGAATGTGTTGTGCATATGCAATGAAATATTCAGTCATAAAGAATGAAACTCTACCATTTATTGCAAAATGTATAGAACTGGAAGATGTTGTATTATGTGAGATACACCAGACACAGAATGGTGAGTACTACATATCTAACATAAAATCTACAATATGTTGAACTGAAAGTACAGTACTGATTACTAGGGAGAATGTAGCCTAGAATGGAATGGAGTGTGAAAGCATGGCTTGGGCTGATCTGATGCATTCCATCTCCTTGCATTATAAATCATATATACAAAGAATCTTACTAATATTATAATTACTGCATGTTAATAGTAAATTTAATAAATAGACCAAACAATTAGGCATATGGAAGGATTCTGGAATCATGAAAACTTATATTTAGTCCAGTTCCTGGGATCCTGAACATTTCCATCAACTGTTGGTGCTAATTCCTGACTAGTCAATGGGAAAAACATCAGGTTCTTATGCTTGTCTAAATTTTTGGTACTTACACAAAATAACCTATGTAAGAGTACTATATGAAATCATTAACATGAGATAATTTAATTGCTTTTTGGTTTTGTTTAATGCTGCATATAATCACAGTGTATGGATGTCTGTCTTACTGTGTAGCCCTGGATGACCTGGGACTCACTATATAAACTATGTTTACCTTTATCTCACAGAGATCTGTCTCTGCCTCTCAAGTACTGGGATTAAAGGGATGTGCCATCACACCTAACTTAATGCTATAATTAAACTTTCTATTTTTAGGTAATAAATCTTAGCATTTAAGTTTGATATACATTTTAAATAATTATTCTAATGAATAATACTATGCTCTAATGAATACAATATTCCAACAGTGAACAAAATATAAACCCAGAATTTTTTTATAACATGTATGAAATTTATTTTTAAAAAGACTGTCTTTAAAATACATACACAACTTATTTTTAGCTTAGATGACTTAGTGAACATCAAGTGAGCACAAAACAATGAGAATTTAACGGCTTTGAACACAACACATATGGAATGTGGTCACTTTTTGCATAGTAAAGAATAAAATGCTTTTATAATTTAAGGAGGCATAAATGTTGTTATCACTGTATGGAAACATATTGTACCATTTGTTCATGTGTAAAACTACCGACTGCTTTAGAAAATCCTTTTTTTTTTTTTTTTTTAATAATTTTTTTATTAAGAAAAGAAGAAAAAAAAACATAAACAAAAACAAGTTTCCACCTCCTCCCAGCCTCCCATCTCCCTCCCCCTCCTCCCACCCTTCTCCCCCTCCTCCCACCCTTCTACCCCTCCCCCCACTCCTCTCCCCCTCCCTCTCCAGTCCACAGAGCAGTCCAGGTTCCCTGCCCTGTGGCAAGTCCTAGGTCCTCCCCCCTCCGTCCATATCTAGGAAGGTGAACATCCAAACTGGCTAGGCTTCCACAAAGCCAGCACATTAAGTAGGATCAAAACCCCGTGCCATTGTCCTTGGCGTCTCATCAGCCCTCATTGTTCGCCATGTTCAGAGAGTCTGGCTTTATCCCATGCTTTTTCAGTCACAGTCCAGCTGGCCTTGGTGAGCTCCCAGTAGATCAGCTCCACTGTCTCAGTGGGTGGGTGCACGCCTCGTGGTCCCGACTTCTTTGCTCATGTTCTCCCTCCTTCTGCTCCTCATTGGGACCTTGGGAGCTCAGTCCAGTGCTCCAGTGTGGGTCTCTGTCTCTGTCTCCATCCATCACCAGATGAAGGTTCTATGATGATATGCAAGATATTCGTCAGTATTGCTCTCGGATAGGGTCATTTCAGGTTCCCAATCCTCAGCTACCCAAGGAACTAACTGGGAACCTCATGTTGGGCACTTGGGAGCCCCTCTAGGGTCAAATCTCTTGCTCACCCTAAAGTGGTTCCCTTAACTAAGAATTGTGGTTCCGTGCTCCCCTATCCACCTTTCCTTTATCCCAATTCTCCTGATTCCCCAAGTCCCCCCTCCTTCCCTTCTACCTTTTCTCTCCCCATCTCCCCTTACCCCCATCCCACCCCACCCCCAAAATCCTAATTTTCTCCCCGGCAATTGGGTCTACTTCCCTTAGCCAAGAGGATAACTATATGTTTTTCCTTGGGTTCACCTTCTTACTTAGCTTCTTTAGGTTCACCTATTGTAGACTCCGTGGCCCTAATTTATGGCTAGAAACCAATTATGAGCGAGTACATCCCATGTTCATCTTTTTGGGTCTGGGACACCTCACTCAGGATAGTGTTTTCTATTTCCATCCATTTGCCTGCAAAATTCGAGAAGTCATTGTTTTTTACCGCAGCGTAGTACTCTAGCGTGTATATATTCCATACTTTCTTCATCCATTCTTCCATTGAAGGGCATCTAGGTTGTTTCCAGGTTCTGGCTATTACAAATAATACTGCTATGAACATAGTTGAACAAATGCTTTTGTCATATGATAGAGCATCTCTTGGGTATATTCCCAGGAGTGGTATTGCTGGGTCCAGGGGTAAGTTGATCCCGAATTTCCTGAGAAACCGAAACACTGACTTCCACAGTGGTTGCACAAGATGGCATTCCCACCAGCAATGGATGAGGGTACCCGTTCCTCCACAGCCTCTCCAGCAAAGGTTATCCTTGGTGTTTTTGACTTTAGCCATTCTGACAGGTGTAAGATGATATCTCAAAGTTGTTTTGATTTGCATTTCCCTGATTGCTAAGGAAGTTGAGCACGACTTTAAGTGTCTTTTGGCCATTTGAACTTCCTCTGCTGAGAATTCTCTGTTCAGTTCAGTGCCCCATTTTTTAATTGGGTTAATTAGCATTTTAAAGTCTAGTTTCTTGAGTTCTCTATATATTTTGGAGATCAGACCTTTGTCTGTTGTGGGGTTGGTGAAGATCTTCTCCCAATCAGTAGGTTGCCTTTGTGTCTTATTGACTATGTCCTTTGCTTTACAGAAGCTTCTCAGTTTAAGTAGGTCCCATTTATTCAGTGTTGCCCTTAATGTCTGTGCTTCTGGGGTTATACATAGGAAGCGATCTCCTGTGCCCAGCTCCTGTAGGGTACTTCCCACTTTCTCTTCTATCAGGTTCAGTGTGTTCGGGCTGATATTGAGGTCTTTAATCCATTTGGACTTGAGTTTTGTGCACGGTGATAGATAAGGGTCTATTTTCATTCTTCTACAAGATGACATCCAGTTGTGCCAGCACCATTTGTTGAAGATGCTTTCTTTCTTCCATTTTATACTTTTAGCTCCTTTATCGAAAATCAGGTGTTCATAGGTTTGTGGGATAAAATTCGGGTCTTCTATACGATTCCATTGGTCGACTTCTCTGTTTTTATGCCAGTACCACACTGTTTTCATTACTGTAGCTCTGTAATAGAGTTTGAAGTCAGGGATGGTAATGCCTCCAGAAGATCCTTTATTGTATAGGATTGTTTTGGCTATCCTGGGTTTTTTGTTTTTCCATATAAAGTTGATTATTGTCCTCTCCAGATCTGTGAAGAATTTTGATGGGATCTTGATGGGGATTGCATTGAATCTATAAATAGCCTTTGGTAGAATTGCCATTTTTACTATGTTGATCCTCCCAATCCAAGAGCAAGGGAGGTCCATCCATTTTTTGGTATCCTCTTCAATTTCTTTCTTCAATGCCTTAAAGTTCTTGTCAAATAGATCTTTCACTTCCTTGGTTAGATGTACCCCAAGATATTTTATGCTGTTTTTGGCTATTGTGAATGGTGAAGCTTCTCTGATTTCCCTCTCTGCTTCCATATCCTTTGTGTATAAGAGGGCGACTGATTTTTTGGAGTTGATCTTGTATCCTGCCACATTACTAAAGCTGTTTATCAGCTGTAGGAGTTCTTTGGTGGAGTTTTTGGGGTCGCTTATGTACACTATCATATCATCTGCAAATAACGAAAGTTTAACTTCTTCCTTTCCAATTCGAATCCCCTTGATTCCATTATGTTGTCTTATTGCTATTGCTAGAACTTCAAGCACTATATTGAAGAGGTATGGGGAGAGTGGACAGCCTTGTCGTGTTCCTGAGTTAAGTGGGATGGCTTTGAGTTTCTCTCCGTTTAATTTGATGTTAGCTGTCGGCTTGCTGTATATAGCTTTTATTATATTTAGGTATGACCCTTGTATCCCTAATCTCTCCAAGACTTTTAACATAAATGGATGTTGAATTTTGTCAAATGCTTTTTCAGCATCTAATGAAATGATCATATGGTTTTTTTCTTTCAGTTTATTTATATGCTGGATTACATTGATAGATTTTCGTATGTTGAACCAGCCCTGCATCTCAGGAATGAAGCCTACTTGATCATAATGGATAATTTTTCGGATGTGTTCTTGGATTCGATTTGCCAGTATTTTGTTGAGGATTTTTGCGTCGATATTCATGAGTGAGATTGGCCTGTAGTTCTCTTTCCTGGTTGAGTCTTTGAGTGGTTTTGGTATCAGAGTAATTGTGGCTTCATAAAAGGAGTTTGGTAATGACCCTTCTGTTTCTATCTTGTGGAATACATTAAGGAGTATAGGTATTAGATCTTCTTGGAAGATCTGGTAGAATTCCGCATTGAAACCATCTGGTCCTGGGCTTTTTTTGGTAGGGAGGTTTTTGATAACCTCTTCTAATTCTTCGCGACTAACAGGTCTATTTAGATTGTTCACCAGGTCCTGATTTAACTTTGGTATATGATATTTATCTAAAAAAGTATCCATTTCCTTTACATTTTCCAATTTTGTGGCATATAGGCTTTTGTAGTAAGATCTAATGATTCTCTGAATTTCCTCTGTGTCTGTGGTTATGTCCCCCTTTTCATTTCTGATCTTATTAATTTGCAAATTCTCTCTCTGCCGTTTGATTAGCTTGGATAGTGGTTTGTCAATCTTGTTGATTTTCTCCAGGAACCAGCTTTTTGTTTCATTGATTTTTTGTATTGTTTTCTGTGTTTCTATTTTGTTGATTTCAGCCCTCATTTTGATTATTTCCAGTCTTCTACTCCTCCTAGGTGAGTCTGCTTCTTTTTTTTCTAGAGCTTTCAGGTGGGCTGTTAAGTCTCCAATGTGGGCTTTCTCTGTTTTCTTTAAGTGGGCACTTAGTGCTATGAACTTTCCTCTTAGGACTGCTTTCATAGTGTCCCATAAGTTTGAGTATGTTGTTTCTTTATTTTCATTGAATTCCAGGAAGACTTTAATTTCTTTCTTTATTTCTTCCTTAATCCAGCTATGGTTCAATAGTTGACTGTTCAGTTTCCATGACTTTGTATGCTTTCTGGGGGTAGCATTATTGTTGAATTCTAACTTTAATCCATGGTGATCTGATAAGACACAGGTGGTTACTAATATTTTTTTGTAACTGTGGATGTTTGCTTTGTTACCGACTATGTGGTCGATTTTCGAGAAGGTTCCATGAGCTGCAGAGAAGAAGGTATATTCTTTCCTATTTGGATGGAATGTTCTATAGATGTCTGTTAAGTCCATTTGATTCATTACCTCCACTAATTCTCTTATTTCTCTGTTAGGTTCCTGTCTGATTGACCTGTCCATTGGTGAGAGAGGAGTGTTGAAGTCTCCTACTATTAGTGTGTGCGGTTTGATGGCTGCCTTGAATTTTAGCAATGTTTCTTTTATGTACGTGGGTGCTTTTATATTAGGGGCATAGATGTTCAGGATTGAGACTTCATCCTGATGAACTGTTCCTGTTATGAGTATAAAATGCCCCTCTCCATCTCTTCTGATTGATTTAAGTTTAAAGTCAACTTTGTTAGAGATTAGTATGGCCACACCTGCCTGTTTCTTAGGACCATTTGCTTGATAGGCCTTTTCCCAGCCCTTTACTCTGAGTAGGTGCCTGTCTTTGTGGTTGAGGTGTGTTTCTTGTAAACAGCAGAATGTTGGATCCTGTTTTCGTATCCAATCTCTTAGCCTGTGCCTTTTTATAGGTGAGTTGAGTCCATTGACATTAAGTGATATTAATGACCAGTGGTTGTTAACGCCGGTCATTTTTTTTTTTAGTCGTAGAGTTTGTGAGTTTCCCTTCTTTGTTTTGTGTTGGTGAAGGGTCTCTAGATGTCTGAGGTATTGTGGTCATTGTTGGACTCCTTGGTTAGTGATTTTCCTTCAATTACTTTCTGTAAGGCTGGATTTGTGGCTGCGTATTGTTTAAATTTGTTTTTATCCTGGAAAATTTTATTTTCTCCATTTATAGTGAATGAAAGCTTGGCTGGGTATAGTAATCTGGGCTTGCACCCATGGTCTCTCAGTTTCTGCAGTACATCTAACCAGGACCTTCTGGCTTTCATGGTTTCCATGGAGAAGTCAGGTGTAAGTCTGATAGGTTTACCTTTATAAGTAATTTGGCCTTTTTCCTTTGCAGCTCTTAATATTCTTTCCTTATTTTGTATGCTTTGTGTTTTGATAATTATATGGCGAGGGGATGTTTTTTTTTTTGATCCAGCCTATTCGGTGTTCTGTATGCTTCTTGCACCTTCATAGGAAAATCTTTCCTTAGGTTGGGAAAGTTTTCTTCTATAATTTTATTAAATAGATTTTCTGGACCATTGAGCTGCCCTTCTTCTCCTTCTTCTACTCCTATTATTCTTAGGTTTGGTCTTTTTATTGTGTCCCATATTTCCTGAATGTTTTGTGATGAGAGTTTGTTGGACTTGCTGTTTTCTTTGATCAGTGTGTTTATTTTCTCTATGGTATCTTCAGAATCCGAGAGTCTTTCTTCTATCTCTTGTATTCTGCTGGTTATGCTTGTTTCTGTAGTCTCTATTCGTTTACCTAGATTTTCCATGTCCAGACGGCCCTCTGTTTGTGTTTTCTTCTTTGCCTCCATTTCAGTTTTCAGGTCTTGAACTGTTTCCATTATCTGTTTGATTGTTTTTCCTTGGTTTTCTAGGGTATCATTCACTGATTTATTCAATTCTTCAAACTTTCTGTTATATTTCTCATCCATTTCTATAAGGGCGTTTTTTACATGCTGTTTAAGGGTGTCAATCACTTTCATGAAGTCAATCTTTTCTCCTTCCTCTTGATTAAGGGGTTCTTGTCCTCCCGTTGTGAGGTCGCTTGTTTCTGGTAGCTTCATGTTGCTTTTCAGCTTGTTGGGCGAATTCTTGCCTTGACGTCGGCCCATCTCTTCTTCCAAATGCTCCCTATGGATCTTCTTTTACCGGATTAGGTCTCCTTGCCTACCAAACGCTGTCTCTCCCCAATGTTGGCTCTCCCAATGCTGGGACTCCCCAATGCTGGGTCTCCTGGCGCCGAAAGATCAGGCCTCCGTGCTGGTTGGGCAGCTCGCAGACAAAGCGCCTACCCCGCTTGGTGCAGGCAGGCCACAGAAACAAAGGAACTGCTGCCCCCCGGGAGCCCCGGCTACTCGGACTCAGCGCCCAGATAGGCTGGGCTGGGCGATGCCACGCGCCAAAAGAGGGCAGTGGGGGCGAAGTGGGGAGGGCTCTGGACGGAAGCTGGGTGGGCCAGGAAGAAAGAGGCAGCACCCGGGGAGTAGAGGCCCTGCAGAGAGCCCAAGCAGGACAGGGGGCCAAGAAACCCCCGAGCTCCCCGTCCCTGGCTGGCGCCGTGGGCCAGAAACTCACCCCAATGCTGGGTCTCCTGGCGCCGAAAGATCATGCCTCCGTGCTGGTTGGGCAGCCCGCAGACAAAGCGCCTACCCCGCTTGGTGCAGGCAGGCCACAGAAACAAAGGAACTGCTGCCCGCCCGGGAGCCCCGGGTACTCGGACCCAGCGCCCAGATAGGCTGCGCTGGGCGATGCTACGCGCCAAAAGAGGGCAGTGGGGGCGAAGTGGGGAGGGGTCTGGACGGAAGCTGGGTGGGCCAGGAAGAAAGAGGCAGCAGAGAGCCCAAGCAGGACAGGGGGCCAAGAAACCCCCGAGCTCCCCGTCCCAGGCTGGCGCCGTGGGCCAGAAACTCACCCCAATGCTGGGTCTCCTGGCGCCGAAAGATCAGGCCTCCGTGCTGGTTGGGCAGCCCGCAGACAAAGCGCCTACCCCGCTTGGTGCAGGCAGGCCACAGAAACAAAAGCCTTTTTTTTTTTTATATTAGTGCATGGACTCCCGATAGAACATAGGGCATTTCATTATGCTGTATTAAATTATTTATTTCATTATTCTCTTTTTTCTTTTTTTATTATTTATTAAAAATTTCCACCTCCTCTCCTCCTCCCATTTCCCTCCCACTCCCTCTACTCCCTCTCCCTCTCCAGTTTTAAGAGCAGTCAGGGTAAACCCAGAATTTTTAAGAACACTGTTTTTGTTTTCCTGGATCATTACACTATACAGCTGTGCACCTTTCATGAACTTGGAGGGAACTGTGACACTGACAGCTCTTGAAAGATCAGTCAGCATACTGGTGTTTATACTGAAATTCTAATTGCATTAGTTACTGACCTGATCTGCGTGTTCCAGATCTTAGTCTATGACCTATGAGAAAGAACAGACTTTTTCCCTTTTGGATAGTAGATTTTCACTTGCTATTAATCATTGCAACTGCATTTAAAATGTAGAAAAATAGGATGTATCTATTACTTCTTCTGCCATTTTCCTATCTAATCTTTTTTTATTTATGAGATGCAAAGAATTTTGTTTTAGTAAAAAATAAAACTACAGGAAGATGGGCCATCCACTGGGGTGTTCAAAATGTATAGCAACCCGCCTTGTACTATCATCCAGCCTATAACACGTTCTTGGGTAAATTATTTACAGTTTAGTTAAGAAAGATCTCAGTGAGATCAATTTTCCATCTGTAATTGGACAGTTTGTACATCAGTGGTCCTCAACCTTCTTAATGTTGTGACACTTTAATACAGTTTTCCATGTTGTGGTGATCCCTAACCATAAAATTATTTTCATGGCTACTTTATAACTGTGATTTTGATACTGTTGTGAATCATAATGCAAATATCGAATTTGCAAAATATCTGATATGTGACCTCCAAAGGGGTCATGACCCAGAGGTTGAGAACCACTGTTATAGCTGAACTGCTTGTGAAAAAGCAAGCAACCATTTTACATCTGATATGTCCCCATCTCTTTCTCTGTCTTCCTTTAGGTGCTCCTGATAGAGAATGATAACATTCTTTGTTACATCTTCTTTGTGAGAAGAATGATGCCAAATATTTTAAAGGCACTGAAACTTGCCATTTCCTGGTGAATATTGAGTCTTCCTCTGTATCCTGACCATGTTTACATGTATGTATATGTGATTGTAGGTGTGCCTGCAAGTGGTGGCCAGGGATCAGCATTGGCACTCTTCCTCAGTCACTCCTGACTTTAATTTTTGAGTTAGGATCCTTCACTGACCCTAGGGTATGCTGATTTGACTAGACTAGCAGCTTAGCAAGCCCCAAAGATCCTCTTGTCTCTGCCTCCCCAGAGCACAAACTTGGCATTTACTTAGGTTTCTAGATTCAGGTACTTGGGCCTGAATACTAAGTACTTTCCTAGTTTAAATTTTGAGTTTAAAGTTCTTCAAGACAATATAAAATGTCATGCATTATTTCATTATTATTTTAAAATTAATGGCTTTTAACTGAACTTATCATAAAGGAAACACCTCTGTCCAAAGTTTGGTCATAATTTTAGTGTTTTCACTTTTATTTCACCACTAGTCTGGTTCTTCCCTAGTTACCATGGAATTCTATTCACAAAAGGTCATCTCTCAAAGAAAAGGTTCTAATAGCTTGATATAAGTTTGAAAAAGTATCCCTTTTAGTCTTTGGCTTATGAACATATTTAAATGGCTGTAATTTTGTCTTACTTGTCCTTAACATTGTATATTAAGTAATTTTTATAATTTCACAATTAAATGCCACCAAATGCATACTTTTGGGTTAGATGTCTTATTGTGAATAAGTTTACATCTCCCTTTAACTATTACAGATATTTATGACACATTTCTGATAATATATAATGGCTATCTTTATATGAAAAGTCATTATTATTACTGAATTATTTAAAAAGTATTTAACCACTTACAAAAATTATCTGCTTTTATTTGGGAACAGTAAGAGAGACACAATTGTATAGCTTAACAATTATGGATGAACATGAGTTTTCCCACATCAAAATTACGTATAAATACTTTTTGTTTTAGCGGGTATTCATTCATTTCTTACTTAATGTTTGCTTAGATTTTAGTCTGTGATTATTTCTAAGACAATCTTTTAGAATCTATAACTATTTGTATTGCCTCCAGCATGAACTATCTCCATGGAGATGAGCATTAGGAGACATTTACAGGCATTTATATAAGTTCTTGATTTTTAGAGGTCAGAAACTTTATTTTTCTTCAGTATTTTCAGAAATATGAATTAATATATAAAGTTATTCATTTTTGTTTTTTATTCTTAAAAACTGAAAACTTTATTCATTATGCTTTATTCAATGCACCATTCTCCTCATTGTAATTTTCTTATTGTGAATTAATTTTACACCTTAATATGAAATTTCTAGTTGATCTTGGTGCAAAGGAATAAGTTCATGGAAGACAAAACCAAAATCCTATTCAAACAGCCAGATTCAGAACTGTTTGTTAGGATGGTTTTCAAGAGTTATCTGGAAATTTTGAAAATAAAATAAACTGTCTTATGGCCACTGTGGGTTCTTTGAAGCATGAAGTTTTTGGTATATACATCTACTTTCTTTCTGATTAGAACTGTAGGAACTGATTGGGTTATCTTTTTTTTTTCCATTTTTTTATTGAGAAAAGGAGAAAAAAAAACAAGTTTCCACTTCCTCCCAGCCTCCCACTTCCCTCCCCCTCCTCCCACCTTCTCCCCCTCCCCCCACTCCTCTCCTCCTCCCTCTCCAGTCCAAAGAGCAGTCAGGACTGAAAAAGCATGGGATAAAACTGGGCTCTCTGAGCATGGCGAACAATGAGGGCTGATGAGAAGCCAAGGACAATGGCACAGGGTTTTGAACCTACGTAATGTGCTGGCTTTGTGGGAGCTTAGCTGATTGGATTATCTTGAGAAAGGTCAGCTACTACAGAGTCTCCTCTTCAGCCTAACATGACACGTTAATGATTTGTGGTCAGTGAATGAAGAGAAATCAAGAAACTCAGGACTAGGGATGTGTGGGGACATAGACAATGTTGCTTGCCTTCAGATTCTATCTCACAGTTTTTGCAGAAATTTTTCAATTCTCAGCTAAAACAACAAAAATATTTTATAGAAACTATGTTTACTTCATTCTTGGTTAGTATTTAACATAATATGCAAATATCTTAAAAATAGGGGCAGACAACATATCTATTTCAAATCTTATTTATCTTACAGTTATTCCAAATACATTATAGATGTTGAGTCAGATGAAACTGGTATGAAAGGGAATAGAAGTTGATTATTTAAGGGGATATGGGACTTTATTCTGTTTACAGCTCCATTTTCTATTTGGTTTATTTTTATATTTTTTGTGAGGAGAGACTATTCATTCATTTCCCAGTTGCCCAGACACAAATAACCACACAGAAACTATACTATATTAATTATAACAATGTTTGACCTATAGCTTAGTCTTATTCATAACTAGCTCTTATATTTTAAATTAACCAATTTCTATTAATCTGTGTATCAACAGGAGGCTGTGGCCTGTGGGTAAGTTTCCTACATTCTTCTCCTTCAGTAGCTACATGGGGTCTCTCTGACTCTGCCTTCTTTCTCCCTGCATTAAGTTTAGCTTTGCTGCCCAGCTCTACTCTGCCCTGGCATAGGCCAAAGCATCTTATCTACTAAACAATGATAATAAAATATATTTTCCAGTACACAGAGGGGAATCCTACATCAATTTTTGTCATTGTTTTGGTTTACGATTGCTGTAAAAATGATCACAAATTGGCTTTAGGTAATGCAAATCTATCATTCTGTAGTAATGGATTTCAGAAGCCCAATGTGACTCTTTGAGATGAAATTTATGTGTTGGAAGAACTTGTTATTTCTTCAAACTCCAGAATAACACACCACCCTACCCCCGTCACATTTCAAAATACAGATGCCTCAATATACTCTTTGAAAGAAATAGACTTGCTGACTGGTCTATAGAATAAACCCAACTATCTTTTGCCTTTATGAAAACATGTTCTGTGAATAAAGAAAATGTGTTACATTTATACAATGGAGTACTACTAAGAGGTTAAAAAACAATGAAATCTTGAAATTTGCATGCAAATGGATAGAACTAGAAAATACCATCTTGAATGAGGTAACCAAGACACAGAAAAATAACATGGTATGTACTCATTCATAAGTAGATACTAGCTGTAAAGCAAAGGATAATGAGACTATATTCCATGACCCTAGAGAAGCTAATAACAAGGTGAACCCTAACAGAAACATATTTAGATGTCCCTGGGAAGAGGAAATAGACAAGATCACCTTACAAAATTAGGAGCATAGTGGTGGGGAAAGAAGGGAGGGTAGAAAGAGAAAAGGAAGAAAGAGGGGGAAGGAGGTGGAAAACATGAGGGAAAGGGATAGTAAAGATAAAGAACAGAGATGAGAGCAAAGAAAGAGATACCTTGATTGAGGGAACCATTATGACCTAATAAGAAACCTGGCACTAGAGAAATTCCCAGGAATCCACAAGGATGACCCCAGCTAAAACTCTAAGCAGTAGAGGAGAGGGTGCCCAAACTGGCCTTGCCCTGTAGTCACATTGATGATTATCTTATGTGTCACCATAGAAACTTCATCCAGCAACTGACTGATACAGAGACAGAGACCCACAATAGAGCACTGGGCTGAGCTCTCAAAGTCCAGTTGAAGAGTGAGAATATGAGCAAAGAGGTCAAAACCATGATGGAGACATCCACTGAAACAGTTTACCTGAACTAATGGGAACTCACCAACTCCAGCTGGAGGGAAGGAACCAGCATACTACTTTGCTAGATTCTATGAATGTGGGTGACAATTGTATGACTGGGGCAGATGTTGGGGCCACTGGCAGTGGCAGAAGGATTTTTTTCTTACTGCTTGTACTGGCTTTTTGGGAGCTCATTCTCTTTGGATGGATACCTTGATCAGCCTAAATATAGCAGAGAGGGCCTTGGACCTTCCCCAAAGCAATGTGTCTTACTCTCTCTGGGGAGTGGATGAGGGTGAGGTGAGGGAGGTATGGTGGAGGAAATGGAAAGAGGGGAGGGAGTGAAAACTGAAATTGGAATGTGAAATCAAAAAAGATAGTTTGTTTTCTTTTTTAAAAAAAAGAAAAGAAAAAAATAAAGCATATTCTGTTAATAAAGGAGGTTCTTCTGTTTGTGTGTTGCTTTCATTGGTTGAATAATGAAACTGCCTTGGGCAGCTTTTAGGTTGGCAGAGTAGTTAGAACAGAATGCTGGGAAGAAGGGAAGTGTGGCAGATGCCATGATTCTCCTGCCCAAGATGGACGCTGGTTAGACTCATGCCGGTAAGCCACAGTCAAGTGGTGATACACATTAATAGAAATGGGTTAAAGATGTGAGAGTTAGCCAATAAGAGGATAGAAATAATAGGCCAGACAGTGTTTAAATGAATACAGTTTCTGTGTAATTATTTCGGGGTTAAGATATCAGGGCAGCTGGGAGTTGGTGTGGTTATTTAAGGCGTTAAGCTAGTTGGGCAGAGGGACACAGCCTGCCCTTCTTACTATAAAAACAACAAAGAAACAAATACAAAACTGAGATTAAATGACCTGTCTAATATTTAATGCATGTATTGTTTCTTTTACCAAGTTAGGAGCCCTCAAATGGGTTTATGAATATTTATAATTTTATATCTAATTAGCTTATCCTTTACTAATATGTAGTGGCTAGCCTTAACTCTTCTAACAAGTTTTGGTTTAATTTACTTTATCAGACATATAAATAGCTATAACAGTATGTTGAAGCTTCAGTTTGCTTCATAGAATGGTTTGCATCCAATGATTCTCAGTTATTTTGACGCAAATTTAGAGTAACAGTGCATTAAATTAATCTTTAAAAGTCAGGAGGCTATGTAGTGATATACTTCAAGCAGTGTATAGCCAAACTAATAGAAGTGAAAAGACACAAATTAAAAAGACGATAGATAAAAATGGAACCTTTTGAACAGACACTATGAAATTCGGTTAATGTTAGGACATACTTTGAAAACCTATATGCCAATAAGTCTGACACTTTTAAAAGAAATGGGTAAATATCTAGATATCTTGACACATGTGACCATCTAAAATTAAATTCATATGAAGTGACCAATATAAGTAGAATTATAAAAAGCAAGGAGATTGAAGCTGTAGTAAAATGTTTCTCAAATAAAATCATACCCAAGCCCAGTTGGATTGGTATCTGCTAAATTCTACGAGACATTTAAGGCAGAAGTAACACTAACTTCTCTCATACTGTTCCATCAATTCAAAGGAATGCTGCCAAACATCTGATGAGGACAGTAGTACTCTGATTCCCAAACTCAATAAACCACAACAAAAGAATATTATAGGCTAATCTTTCCAATCCCTAATAAAATACTTTCAAACTCTTCTGAGCCCATTCAAAAGATCATCCACTATGATCACATTGGCTTCCTTCTAGAGTTTCCAGGGTGGGTCAATATAAACAATTCAGTAAATTTAATACATTGCATAAATAGTGTTGGATAGAAATCCTATGATCAACTTAATGAATTAAGAAAAGTCTTTTGACATAGTCCAATATCTTCATAATATAAACACTGAAGCAATTGGAAATCGAAGGGAGATATCTCAGCATAAGAAAGACAGTATATAGCCAACCTATAGTCAATAATATATTTAAAATAAATCTTTCCAAAACATTTTACTAAAATAAGCAATGAGACAAGGGTTTGAACTTTATTAAATAAAGTACCTGAAGTCTTAGCTACACAAGTGAAACAAGAAAATAATCAAAGGAGTTACACTTAGAAAAAGTCCTAATTTCCCAATGGAGTGATACTACATGTCCACTACCCTCAAACATCATCAGGAGTCCTAAAACTGATAACACTTTCATCACACTGTGAGGACATGGAATGAGCAAATAATAACGCATGGCTCTTATTTATACCAATAATTAATTTGACTAGAAGGAAGCCAGGGGAACAATTACACATACATACATACACATACACACACACACACACACACACACACACACACACACACACAGAGAGAGAGAGAGAGAGAGAGAGCGACAAAGACAGAGAGAGTCAGAGAGACAGAGAGAGACAAAAAGACAGAAAGAGACAGAGACAGAGAGACAGAATGAGAGAGAATAAGTCTACCAGAGAAGTGAAAAATCTTTACAATGCAAATTTTAAAACACTGAATGAAAAAATTAAAGATGTTACTAAAGAAAGAAATTCTGATCATTATATGCCAGAATTAATATTGTCAAAAGTGATTTTTAGAATGATCACAATTTTGTTCAAAAGTTCCATGTCTTTCATTCATTCTTTTCTTTTTAAAGCAGAGTCACTCTATGTATCCCTGATTGGCCTAGAAGCAACTATCTATGCAGATTATAGTAGGCTTCAAACTCACAGATATCCACTTGCCTCTGCCTCCTAAGCACTGGGGTTAAAAGCATATGCCTTCATACTCAGCTTTCAATGACATTCTTAACAGAAAAAGAAAAATTAAAACTAAATAAAACCCAAAACCAGATTCTAAAGCTCCAAAGAAAACATTAAGACCTTGATTGGAATCTCAAACAACATAACAGTGTGACAGGCAACATACTTGATTTCCAGCTGCACTATGAACCTTAGAACACAAGCATCACAGTACTAGGCAAGCACATACTTATCACTAATAGCACAGCAGGCCCAGAATAAATCTACCCATGGATTCTACTTAGTGTTGCCTCATGTACATTGGCATGGGTGTGCACTAGACAAAAAAAAAATTTCTTCATTCAAACAAGGACAGTGCTCATATCATCTTTTATTGTAGATTATTGTGTGGGTCTGTTCATTACCTCTGAGTTCTTTTGCAGTTCCCTGCAAACTTTAGGTACTGATAGATGTGTAAACACACTCTCTTCAACAGAATAAGCGATTATGCCCATTTACAATCCATCTTCAGATTCCTTTGTGTCAGTTTGTGTTGTTAAGGTTTCCCATTGAACTTTTCAGGTCCTGTTAAAATCTTTAACACATGTGTATTTATGTTTCTCTCTGTGTGTTGTTACTGATACATGTTAAGAAGAGAAGAAAGATATAATTTAGGATTCTTGCTATAGGTGTCAACACTGTTACAGTAGGAAGGAAAGATCAGCTTGTGTGTCCTTGGTTTTCTTTGTTACAAGCCACATAGCTCTAAGTTCACAGGTTGACTGCTGGTTTTATTTTTTTTTTGTCATGTTGTTTTGATCTGTGTGTCCTTTTAAAATAAGCTCTAGTTTCCAATGAGCAGGGAGTACTTAAAATATATTCAGGGAAGAACACATCAATACATCAAAAACATATTTCAAATCAGAATAATTTCAGTTAAAAATACAAACAATAACAAATGTTGGTGAAGACCTGGAGAAAGGAGAATCCTTATGCCCTATTTGTAGAAATACAAATTAATATGACCACTATGGAAAAACAGTACAGAGGTTCCTCAAACAACAACAACAAAAAAAAAAAACAGTAAAACTGCTTTACAAATTAGCAATCTCATAAAGAAATATACAAATTCTCATGTTTGTTTTAGCAGCTTAGCAGTCAAGATATGGAATCAGTAGAAGGGCTCACTAATGGATGAATAAAGAAAATATAGTAAATATTGTGAGTCTACATCTGGTCATTAAAAGAATAGCCATATTATTTGTAGCAATACACATAGACTTGATGATCATAATATATAATCAAACAAGACCAAACTTTAAAGCCAGGTATCACATATTTCACTGACACGTGTAACCTAAGAATGCTGAACTGGTAAAAACAGAAAGCAGAACAGTGATGATCATAGGCTCATGGAGAGGGAGGGATGTATGCCGGGATAATGGTTGCAAAGCCACAACTCTTCTTGCATTGCACAGTGCAATATAGTTTAAAATAGATAAAAAGGGATTTTGAATATTATCATCTCAAATAAATGATAAATGTTGGAGATGAGTGAAAACTCTAAATATCCTCACTTGGTCAATATGCTATGTACAGTTTTACCAAAACCTGGACTTTGTAGCCCATAAAGAGCAACAATTATTATCACTCAGTAATAAAAAGAAGATTTGGCAATGTTTAAGCAACAAAGAGAACAGATTCTATTTTTGTGTAAAAATTTGCTGTGAATCCTGCAATGCTCTGAGAGCTTTAGGTTTGAAGGCAATGTGGGGAAATGTCACCACATGATTCCTGGGCAATCCAGGATACTGGCATTCACCAACATATCTCAGCTTCAGAAACTAAGGCTCTGACCAGACCAAGGGAACAATGGGAGTGAGTCACAAGGGCTAATATGGGAATGCACCGTACATACACTAATTCTTTATTAGACACAGGAGCATTATTGGCAGAGGGGATTGCTTCCTTCTGTGCTCTACCAAGCTATTACTTGAGATGCTGGCCATTCAAGAGCAATGCCAGCTAGAAAACTTATGAGATCACTATCATAAGTTTATAGTTAGTCTGACCTATAAGTAAGTACCCATTCCTACTTTACTAAGCATAGCATTATGTGGGAACAGTATGGTGAAGACAAATCAAGCTGACACCACTGGCCCTCTCTCCTTACATGTTCCTTGTGGACCCTCCATGTAAACAAGTTTCAATGAGCTGTGCACCTTCCAAGTAGTGACCAGTATTACATTTTAGCACTGGCAACTTCCTCACTCTGCTGCCCCTGTAAAACAGGACTGTGTATCTTATGTACACACCAATTTATTTGCATCCTTGATGGAGTTGATTTCCTTAAAATACCTTGATTTTTATCTTTTCAGTTTCAACTTACCAGAGTAGCTATAGACAATCAAAATCAATTAGTAAAATTGTCCACGGGGCTTTAATAAAGGCTCAGATGATTATATAGGGATTATCTTATTATGCATTTATTTTAAAACCTGAAGAAAAAGAGATTTGCTATATTTCCCCCATCTCTGCCAAAAAGTAAAATGAAATGCTATGAACAATTTTGCACCAAAATTCTCTGGTTTCTTCTATTACCTTAATTAAACAGGTAATTTTCCCAACAATTTCTACTCTCACCAAGCCACACTTCTTCCATTCAAGATGACTCCATTTTGTAAGTCTATGTGGGATATGTGGACCTCATTTCACTCTAAAGGTTCTGTCCTCTTATATTTACTGTTGCCTGTTCATACAAGTTAAGAATCTTCCCTTGATTCTGCTTCCATGTTAAAGTTAGCATAAAAGTAACAGGCTAGAGAAATGTGACTGGCTTTATTTGTGCTCTAAGCTGTATATATGAGGTTGTGCAGATTCTTTGCCAATACTCCTGTTTAATGTACCTCCTCACTGGGACCTAACTGCAAAGAGTTTATTTTTCTTCTTCACAGTTCCCCTTCCTGAATGGAATATAAACTTCTGAGTCAGAAACTAGTTCTTGAAACACTTCTAAAATTTTATTTTGAATACCCATTAGTATGCAAACTCATTAAAACTTAGGAAACTTATTAGAAGAAAGCAATATGGACTCATTTATAATGATTCCCTTGCTTGAGGAAACCATTAACTTTGGAAACTATGCTATTAGTATGACTAAACTTCTCCTTAAAATAGCCAATATTTAGGGATAATTAGGAACTGTGTGAAAGGTACTAATTCTATGAGCAGAGGACACAAGAGGTAGCTGAATATATTTATAATTAGATCATAGAACTAACAAAGGGGCTAAAATTTAATTCACTTGGGAATATATTGAAAAATATTTGAATCAATCCTGCAAATATGGACAGTCTCATCTGCCTTATCTCATTCTCAATAGCTTTCTTCATTGTGCCATAATTTGTACTTTCTTGATCCCTCATAGACTCTTTGCCTTCCTCAAATACATTTCCTATCAGCTACCCTCAGAATCATGGGATTACTGGTATAATGTCATGACTATGGGTGAATTTCCTGTGTATGAACACCTTTCTAATGTACAGTATCAGAGGTGATTTGACTTGCCACACTCCAAAGAGAGACAAAAATTTCACACCAGTGGGGAAGAGGTAGCTCTACAGACAGTGTTATGAAGGGCTGGATATATTTGTTAGGGACACTGTTTAACCATGAGTTTCTAAAGTATTTTGACCCAGGAGTGAAATGGACTTAGTAGGAAGACCCAGAGGCAGAAGAGGGAGATAAACTATGCTGACTCTGATAACTGTGCTGAGCATAGCTATAACATGGTGGCATTTGTGTATCTAACTATCTCTACACAGTATGTATGTAAAACAGAATCCAAAAGAATCACACGGGTATGTGGTGAGCATTGACCACAAGGAACTTGCAGTGTTGACTGAGTGGATATTGAGGATGGAAGCCATGATGATAGTATCGGTGTAAAGGCCCATTGCATAACTGTTACTAGACTTCATCAGCATGACACAGACAGTACCAGACTTTGAGCTTTAAGTAAAAATGCCTTGCCTAATATTTTACTTTATAAACTTATCATCCTTTTGCCTTTTTGCAACACTTAGTTTTTTTTTTAAAAAAGCATGCTTTTAGGTACACAAGTATTTTACCCTCAATACCTTTATTTTATGAACTTCTTTAGTAGAATTTGTGTGTTTTCTATATCTGTATGAGAGTGTATGTGCTCGTATATACACACACATGTGCAGGTCTGAAGTGGCTGTCAGGCATTTTCTTCTATAGATTTTTACACTACTTTTAAAGACAGGCTCTCTCAATGAACCTCAATTTTTCTATGTTGGCTAGACTGGCTGGCCAGTAAGATGTGAGGATTTATCTTTGCATGCCTTTTATATTTATGCTAGGGATTTGAATTCAGTTCCTTTTGTCTGCATTGCAAGTACTCCAAAGCCAGGGCTGTCTCACCAAACACTCAGATTTAGTTTTTATTTTTATTTCCTTTTTTTTTTGTTAAAGACAAAGATATACACATATCCATTATCCTAGGATTTCATGAGATCATTAATATTAATGTAATGCTGACTTTCTGTAACTGTGACAAATCACTTCACATAACTTAAAAAGTAGAAAATTTTTTTTTCAGTTCACAGTTTTGAGTTTCCAGTTTAAGATCTGTCAATCCACTGCTGTGGGATTTAGTGGGCATGCTTTATGAAAATGATGAACAGCAGACAGAAAAGCAAACTTCTTGCCTTAAAGTCATGAAGCCAAAGGTAGAGAGAAAGGGCTGAGTCTGGGACAAGATGATCTCTTCAATGGCAGACCATTGCACCTCCTGATAATGTGGAACCTCACTACAGATTTATATTAGGGATGAAGCCATTAGCACATAGACCTGGAGATGTGTAAGATTCAGACAATAACCTTAAACCTCTACATCTTACTCCACTTGAAGTTTGTGAGGGACAATGATATACACAGTGAAGTCACCTATGATGAAAATGAGATGTAGCTGTTTTCAGAAATGTGTTATTGGTGGTTTGATTTTATTTTCAAATTATAGATTTATTCGAAACTAGATAATATACCATAAGCATTCCCCTCTACTAGTAAAAACTTTTGGTGTTAGGTTCACATTTTTAAATGAGTAGGAAGATTATTACAGTACGCAAAGGCTTCTGATAAACCCTTCACTCTGGGTCTTATTAGGAGCTATTATTTTTTTTCTTCTTCTCCTGGAGTCTAATTTTGTCTCTTTTTTAACTAAGAATTAGTGTTCCAATTCCATCATAATCCTGTGAGGATCTCTGTTGCACAGTAGTTGGCAAATGATACATGGTTCATGACTAAATGCTGCACTGAAGATTGTACAACCTAATTTGCATAACTTGTGAGCATGGTTTTGGATTTAATGGCACTTCTTTCCACAAAAAGAAAATACACATAAAATTGACACTTGCATTTTTTTAAAAATTGAAGTTAATAAAATGTAAAATTTTAATTCCTATAAAAAGTAGTAGGTATTATCCAATATCCACCAGTTATTATGGCTAACTAGAAAATTTCAAATGAACTAAATTAAATCGTAACAGAAGACTGAATGGGTGCTACATACAAGGTGCACTTGGAAGCTGACACTAGTCAAAGAAGTCTTTCCTCAAGTATATGGGAGGACATACTTAATATTATGAGTTTAATATACAAAAGTGTTCATTGCCCAATGACCAGAAGATAACTCTAAAAACACACAGAAAGAAATTCTAAGAAGAATAATTATTAGGAAAGCATAGATATTAAAGTGTGTTAAAACCAAAAAGCATTTTAGTTTTACTTGATGGAAAATTGAGTGATTTCCTTTACCACTACTTTGTAAGTTAAAACTGTTTGATATACAAACAAATGAGCAGGATTAATACAGAGGGAATGAGAAAGTCAATGAGAAGATAATTGTATTAATTTATTTGACTTCAAAGGTTCACTCCCTAAAATAAAACAGAAGTAGAGAAGAGAAATAACTAAGTGTTGTGATCCTGGCTAAAATGAGGACCAAGGAATGTAGAAAAATGCCAAAGGGTGGTCCTGAGGCAACATAGTATAATTATAGTGTAGCAATGTGCTGGCTGTGTTTTTTTTTTTTAGTCTAATTATGCTGTTTGGCTTTTTTGAGCTCATTTCTTCACCTTTGAGAAAACAGCAATAGCATCACTTATCTAGATTTATTTTATTAGTGTTATATTGTAAACTACTCAAAATTGGTTCATAAGAAATGGCAAATTTGGGGCTGGAGGGATGGCTCAGAGGTTAAGAGCAGGGGCTGCTCTTTCAGGGGTCCTGAGTTCAATTCCCAGCAACCACATGGTGGCTCACAACCATCTGTACTGAGATCTGGCACCCTCCTCTGGCATGTGGGCATACATCAAGGCAGAATGTTGTATACATAATAAATAAATAAATCTTTAAAAAAAAAAGAAATGGCAAGAAATACCTAAAACCATTACAAAACATAAACAATAATGTTTTAGAAATGGTACTCTCTGGAAAGGTGATAGATGATATGCAGTTCTATGTAAGATAAGAACACAGTTTTGATGTAATTTTGACAAGTACTTACCAACAGCCCCACCAAGAAAAATATTCCCATTACCCATCCACTCCCATTTTTTTTTTATTATACTCTTGGGATTCCCTCATATCCTGTCTTAGTAAAGTGCTGATTTATTTGTGATACTATTTAAAGTTGCTTATAAATGGGATATTACTATGTAGTCTTTTTGCATGTGGCTTCTTTCACTAGATAATGTTTTGATGTGCATGTTGTTGTGTTATTTGGTTTTAAGGAAGTCTTAGAGCACCAGCAAAGATGCATTTGGATTAACAGTTCTTCCATTTTACCCTCCTTTCATTGTGACATTATAAGCATGTGTTATCATTTTTGTTAGTACTCCCTTTATAAATATAACACTTCCCCCTTTAATATCATGCTTGTAAACATTTTAGTGGAATTTCTTCTTCTTCTTCTTCTTCTTCTTCTTCTTCTTCTTCTTCTTCTTCGTCTTCTTCTTCTTCTCATCATCATCATCATCATTATCATCATCATCATCATTATTATTACTATTATCATCATTATTATTATATCTTTTTTCCTTTTCTTTGGGAAAAAGTCAAAGAGTAAAATGTCTGGATAAAGTGCTAAATGTTTCCCTTCTACAGGCATGGTGGAACCATTTTTTTCTAGTGATTTTACCCCTGCCATTGGTGTGTATGTTTTCTTCTCATCCGACCAGTGATCAATTTTCTTTCTCTTAACTCTTCTGGTGAGTGTGAAATAATACTCCCTTATGATTCCACCTTTTTTTATCCCTGATGCCTACTTGTGCTGAATATATTTTTATATCCTTATCTGACATTCATATTTCATTCATGTATCATCTTCTGTCAATTATCCATTCAAATGTTTTGTGCAGGTCTCATAGCATGTAACCTTGGATTGTTGGCTGGATTTGACTGGGTTTGCAGCTTCATTTGCCCATTAAGTAGAGTTTCTTCTGTTCTTACATGGTGGTGATAAATTCCAACAAGAGTGAAATGGATCCAAGATAAATTTAAGGATGTTCAATTCGGCAGTCCACACAAAGGAGGCTGAGGAAAAAAGCTTGCAAGTTCAAGATTCACTTATAGAGTAACTGAGAGAGTAAGCCCTGGCAATGAGTAAGAGCTTGTCTTAAAATGAAAGGCAAAAAAATGGTTTGGATGTAGCTTAGTGATGTAACATTAGTCTGCTATGAGGGATGCTCTAGGTTCAATTCCCAATCTACAAGAAAAATAAAATTTTTACCACTGATAATAACGATGCTGGAGAAATTTAAATTAATTATTGTTTGGGAAAGTTAGACACAGATTATTTTATATCTTATCTGAGTACCAAAACCACCAAAAATGTAGTCAGTTTATATTCCTGAGTTCTGCACTCATAGACACAATCAACAATAGATTATAAATACTCAGAAAAGACATGGCTACACTGAGTATGTACAAGAGTTTACACTAGTCTCTAAGAAACACAGTATAACAACTATCTTGGTAATGTTTGCATCATGTTGGGTAAAACAGGTCATCAGGTGACAGTGTGGAGTGTAGGAGAGGATACGGGCAGGTTACAGACAAACACTACTGTGTAAAGGAGAGGAGTATGTACAGAAACTTCGGTATTTGCAGGGACTCCTTCACAAAATCCCTTCCAGACACCAAAGGGTGACTATATAATGTAGTAATAGGAGCAGCGGGGCTATGTCCCTGGCACCCGGCCACCCACATGGCTAGTTTATGCCCAGAAATAATTACATGGAAACTGTATTCTTTTAAACACTGCCTGGCCCATTAGTTCCAGCCTCTTATTGGCTAGCTCTTACATATCCATCTAACCCATTTCTAATATCCCTGTAAGACCATGAGGTGTATTACCAGGGAAGATCTTAACCTGCGTCTGTGTCTAGTAGGAGAATCATGGCGACTCCTTGACTCAGCTTCTTTCTCCCAGCATTCTGTTCTGTTTACTCCGCCTACCTAATTTTATGTCCTATTGAAGGGCCAAGGCAGTCTTTTTATTTAACCAATGAAATTAACACAAAACAGAAGACTCTCCCCCATCAATATAAAGTTTCCCTTGTTACTCTATTGTCTTTTGAACTCTTTGACATTTCATACATGAGAGCTATTTGAGATAAAAGCAATACCATGTTCCATAGACAGCATGAATAAAACAGAACTAAGACTGAGAGAATGGGGAAATGCCTTGTTTAAATCTCTTCCCTTTCTCTTGAGTATCAGCTCTGCAGCTAGTTCCCTTCTTTTTTTTTTTTTTTTTTTTTTTTTTTTGCATTTTCTCCCTTCACTGAATTGCTTTCCAAATAAAACATGTTAAAAAATCTATTGGAAAGACTGTAATTTATCTATTGGCCTTTTGAATTTTCTCAACTGTAGTTAACACAAATTTTGGTGGGTTTATTCCCTAGATATTTTTTCCTTCAGACACCACTGCCTGTGGGTGATAAAACTGACAAATGACACCTGTGTGTAGTGATATATTGGACATCCTATTTCTGTGTAGGCACTAAGGCAACTTTATGTATTTTCTGGGAATGTTAACATTAGCCCCTGAGTGCTATAGACACTATTTATGCTTACCCAGGTGTATCAATGTCATAAAAAATTGTCAGAATAGTCTCATGCATTGTTTTCAGTTTAACTATTACAATATTTTTGTGACAGAAGAAAAATATATTCTTTATAGAGAGAAAATATCACCTGCTTTTTACCCAGATTGTTATTCAGGCCATGGCTGCCTCAGTTTTGATAAAGGGTGAAGGTATGTACACCTAATTAAAGAAGAACTATGTGTCATTATGGTACAGCTCTGCAGCACTGCTCTTCATGTGAACCTATGTCACATCCACTGACTATGGAGGATGTGGCAGACTTAGAAACTTTAATTGCATAACAGTTAACTGCTCTGAAAACTACACAAATTAGCAACATGTTATAAGAAATGTAAACTCGACTAAATCAATACCTACATTGTCTTGTGTAACAAGATATAGCAAATTATATTCATGTGTTTGTTTTATTTTTATATATACAGTATTGCATATGGTCAATTTATTTGATTTTAGCTCTAAGAAATAACATGTTAGTTTAAGAATAGATTCTTCTCTGACAGCTCAATTTTAACATTTGCATTTACAGATGATATGAACAACATCTAGTGAAAATTCACAAACTTACATGACATTTTTCTTTTTAACTTATTTTATTTGAGAACCTATGATGCTGGTTGAAATTACCTGCATAGTAACTGATTTCCTAAAAAGCAAGCTTGTTTATTAATTCCAGACTAGCTGGTTGTGTTACTGTGAAAAACAAGGAGTAGATCCCACTATGGAGATACAGAAGCCTGGCGTGTGCTTATTATTTCACAATGAAGCACCAATATCAGAGGAATATGGAAACATCTGAGGTGAATGGTTGAGGAAAAGTACTGACTTGTGCTCAGTACTTACTGAGCTAGAGTACTGTACTTAGTACCCACTGTGGTAGAGTACTGACACTTAGCATAGTGTGGAGCCTTGAGCTGAAAGTAGAGAAGGAAAAACAAAGCAACATCTCGGCTTTTGTTTCTTGACTAATATATGGAAAGGGTGAATCTAAGTTTTCAGTAGAACCCATCATCACGAGTTCTAGAAAACATAGCTATGGAGAATTCAACAATACTTAAAAACTTGGAGTTCAGTCTGGGGTTGGAGGGTTGCCTGTAGTTCACACATTACATTCCTGTGGAGAAGGAATCCCCATGTTTTTCTTTTATTCTCAGAGATCAGGCTACTGCCCTTGACTCAACTTCATAAAGTGACCATTGTCAGAGGCCAGAAGCTTCTGAATATTTTTATACATGGAACTGGCATTCTGATATACCAGCACTGTAAAAAAAGGTACCTACCTACCAAAACCACAGAACAACTGTGGCCCAAACACTCAACACTAAACTTATATTGTACACCCACTCTAGAATGCCATGGGTGCTGCATTCCTTCTGCTGCTACTGGAACTTTCAGTTCCAAATGTCTTTTCAGTATCAGAGATTATCCAAGCAGTTCATGGAAAGACATCCACCAAGCATTATGTTACCAGCGATATAATTTTTATTTGTAGAATACTCATAGAATATGTATCCCACATCCCATGTTATGTGTTCCACATCTGCCTGGCTACTAGAATGTCCCCACTTTTGTACAAGCCTCAGTAAATGGGCCCTTTTTGCCCATTGTAAAATAATACTACACCAAAACCCCTTACACATAGATGAAGATGCTATAAAAGAATGACATGCTGTGGTGGTTTAAATGAAAATGCCCCTCACAGACTCAGAGAGTGGTGATATTGGAAGTATGGCCTTGTTTGAGGAAGTGTTTCACTAGGGGTAGGCTTTGAAATTTCAGAAGCTCAACCCCAGCCCAATAGCTCACTGTCTCTGGTGCCTGTGGATCCAAGCATAGAACATTCAGCTACATTTCCAGCACCATGTCTGTCTGTACTCTGCCATGCTGTCTACCATGATGGTAATGAACTAAACCTCTGAACTGTAAGCCAGACCCAATTAAATGTTTCCCTTTATAAGAGTTACCATGGACATGGAATCTCTTCAGAGTATCAGAATGCCTAAGACATTTGCTATGGCCAACTATAAGCAAAATAACCTACAAAGCTGATAATATAAGAAACTTCTCTGGGAGCCTGTCTTATACTATAAAAATTTACTTATAAAATTGTTAGAGTCAACTGATTCACAAGATGAGATTAAAGACACAAGAAATATGAAAACCAAGTAGCATAATGACTTCAATGAACAAAATAATGGCCTAGTGATAAACCAGAAAGAAAATGCTATTGATTAAATACCTGATAAAAATTAAAAACAATGATACTAAAAATGTTAATGTGAAAATTCAATGAAAATTAGAAAATGATTCATGATTTGAATCAAAAATAGAAATCACTGAAAATAACTCAACAGAAACTTTGCAAATGAATTACACATTAAATAAAATTAAATTGAAGTCTTTAATCCATTTGGACTTGAGTTTTGTACATGGTGATAGATATGGATCTATTTTCATTCTTCTACAGGTTTACATCCAATTATGACAGGACCATTTGTTGAAGATGCTTTCTTTTTTCCATTGTATAATTTTAGCTTCTTTGTCAAAAATTAGGTGTTCATAGGTGTGTGGATTAATATTCAGGTCTTCAATTCAATTCCATTGGTCAACGTCTTTGTTTTTATGCCAATACCAACCTGTTTTCTGTTGTAGGAGCTGCGGACTGCGTTTCCGCCCAGCAACACATGGCTAGCTTTACCCAAAATAATTACACGGAAACTGCATTCTTTTAAACACTGCCTGGCCCATTAGTTCCAGCCTCTTATTGGCTAACTCTCACATCTTGCTTTAGCACATATTTAAATAATCTGTGTAACACCACAAGCTGGTTTACCAGGAAAGATCTTAACATGTGTCTGTCTAGAATGGGAGAATCATGGTGACTGCCTGACTCAGCTTCTTTCTCCCAGCATTCTGTTCTGTTTTCTCCGCCTACCTAATTTTCTATCCTATCAAAGACCAAGAAGTTTTCTTTATTAATTAACCAATGAAACAACAGATAGAAAGATGACCCTCCTCCATCAGTCTTCATTACTGTAGCTCTGTAATAGAGTTTGATGTCAGGGATGGTAATGACTACGGAAGTTCCTTTATTGTATTGGATTGTTTTGGCTATCCTGGGTTTTTTATTTTTCCATATGGAGTTAATTATTGTTCTCTCAAGTTCTGTGAAGAATTGTGTTGGGATTTTGATGGGAATTGCATTGAATCTATAGACTGCTTTTGGTAGGATCGTCATTTTTACTATGTTGATCCTTCCTATCCTCTTGGATATCCTTACATTTTCTGGTATCTTCTTCAAGACTCAAGTCCAAATGGATACAAATTCTACCACACTGAACTTGATGGAGGAGAAAGTGGGAAGTAGCCTTCAATGCATGGGTGCAGGAGACCACTTCTGAAGTATAACCCCAGTAGCACAGACAATAAGAGCAACAATGAATATATGGGACCTCCTGAAACTGATAAGCTTCTGCAAAGCAATGTATACAGTCAATAGAACAAAAAGGCAACCTACTGAATGGGAGATCTTCACCAACCCCACATACGACAAAGGACTGATCTCCAAAAACTCAAGAAACTAGACATTAAAAATCTAAAGAACCCAATTAAAAAAACGGTGTACTGAACTAAACAGAATTCTCAACAGAAGAATTTCAAATAGCAAAAACATACTTAAGGACATGTTCAACTTCCTTAGCTATCAGAGAAACAGAAATCAAAACAACCTTGACATGCCATCTTACACCTGTTTCAGAATGGCTAAAATAAAAAACACCAATGATAGGTTATGCTGGAAAGGATGTGGAGTAAGAGGAACACTCATCCTTTGCTGGTAGGAAAACAAACTTGTACAATCACTTTGGAAATCAGTGTGGTGGTTTCTCAGAAAATTTGGAGTCAACCTACCTCAGGATCCAAAAATTCCACTCTGGGGAATATACCCAAAAGATGCTCAATCATACTTCAAAAGCATTTGTTCAGCTACATTCCTAGTATTATTTGTAATATCCAGAACCTGGAAACAACCTAGATGCCCCTCAATGGAAGAATGAATAAAGAAAGTGTGGCACATCTACACATTAGAGTACTACTCAGCAGTAAAACGCAATGACTTTTTGAATTTTGCATGCAAATGTATGGAATTAGAAAACACTATCCTGAGTGAGATAACCCAGACCCCAAAATATGAATATGGTATGTACTCACTCATTAGTGGATACTAGCCATAAACAAAGAACATTGATCTAGAGAAGCTAAGTAATAAAGCAAACCCAAAGAAAAACATGTATAAATCCTCCTGGAAATAGGAAGCAGACAAGATCACCTGACAAAATTTGGGAACATGGGGGTAGGGTTAGAAGGAAGGGGAGAAGGGGAGGGTTGGGGAGAGCTTGAGGGAATGAGATAGTTGAGATGGAGGAAGGACAGATATGAGAGCAAGGAAAGAGATATCTTGATTGAGGGAGCCATTTTGGCATTAGCAAGAAACCTGGCTCTAGAAAAATTCCCAGGAATTCACAAAAATGACCACAGCTAAGACCCTCCGCAATAGAGAAGAGGGTGCCTAAACTGCCCTTGCCCGGTAGTCAGACTGATGATGATCTTAAACATCACCATAGAATCTTTGTCCAACAACAGATGAAAATAGAGGCAGAGACCCACCTTGGAGCACTGTACTGAGCTCCCAAGATCCAGTTGGAGAGTGGAAGGAGGGAGAATATGAGCAAGGAAGTCAAGACCATGAGAGGTTCACACACTAAGACAATGTACCTGAGCTAATGGGAACTTTCCAACTCCAATTGGACAGGGAATGAATGAGCATGGGATCAAACTAGTCCCTCTGAATGTGTTTGACAGTTGGGGCAGACTGAGGGGCCAATGACAATGGCACTGGGATTTGTCTCTACTGCATTTACTGGCTTTTGGGGATCCTATTCTCTATGGATATATACCTTACTCAACCTGGATGTAGTGGGGAGGGCCATGGACTTTCCACAGGGCAGGGTGCCTTGCCCTCTCTTAAGTTTGGAGGGGGTGGGAGAGAAAGATGTGTGGAGGGAGTGGGAAAAGGAGAGGAAGTGGGAATTTAGATTGGTATTTTTTAAAGTAATAACATACAATAAATAAATAAAATTGAAGACATAGTGAAAGACCCTACAGACCCCCTCCTCAAAACCCGTAGCTAGCATGCTCCGGGGGGAAAGTCCTGTTTGCTTTAAAAAATTCTCTGGATCAGCAGCCAGCCTGTTCCTGTAAGAACATCCCATGTGCCTGAGAGAGCAGGAGATAGAGATAGGAAGACTGCAAGGCAAGATGTCAATAAGATAGGATGTCAACAAAGCAGGTTAGCTATAAGATAGGAACAGGATGATTGTTGCCAGGCATCCATGCTGAGAGAGGAAACCATTCATGCCCCCCGCCGCATTCCGATAGCCACGCTTTTGCTTCTGTAAACTTGCTTTTTGCTCTTCCCTATAAAAAGCCCGCCCTCCAGTTGGCAGGTGCGCAAATCTTCCGAGAGATCTTGCTGCCCACAGGTACCTGTGTCTACTCAATAAACCTCTTGCGATTTGCATCCCTGTGGTCTCGGCCTATTGCTTGGCGTTGGGGAGGTCTCCTCCCGAAAAGAGGTCCTCGTCGAGGGTCTTTCAATAGTTGACTATCAACAGGAGAATCTCATGTGAGTTCAGTCATAGAGAAGAAAAAACATTTGAACTTGAAGATATGTCTTTTGAAGTATCTTTGTGAAACTAATTTTTTAAAAAAGAAAAATAATTAAAAGGAATAAAGAAAGAATGAGACTTATATACTATTAGTAAATGAATCAATCTTTGAATTTTAGTAATTACTTAAATACAATGAGAAAAACACGTATTCAATCCACACGATGAAGCATGACCTGAAAATTACCCTAATGTTGGGATTTATATGGACATCCAGTTGTACTCAGCCTAAATAATATCAAGCAGATTTGATTAAGTCCTCACTGCACCATAGTTAGTCAAACATTCAAAAGTACAAAACCAGGGGAATTCTTGAATCAGCAAGTTAAAACTACCATATTAAGTTTAGTGTACCTCCATTTGACTTAAAGTAAGATATTCATCAGATATTTCCAATGTCAGAGGGAAACAGGAAGACATTTTTTATGTTTTGAAGAAAAAAAAAAGACTTCCAACCAAGATCACCATGTTCAGCAAAACTATTTTTAGATACTAAGGAGAAATAATAATTTTCAAGAGAAACAATACTAAGAAATCTTTGTCATTAACAGACAGATCTTATAAAGGATGCTTGAAAGGAATGAGAGTATGAGCAGGGAGGTCAGGACTGTGAGGGGTTCATTTACTGAAACAGTTTACCTGAGCTAGTACCTCTGAATGTGACTGACAGTTGTATGACAGGGCAGACTGGGGTGCCACTGGGATATTTCTCTACTGCATGTACTGGCTTCTTGGGATTGTGTTCTCTTTGTATCGATACTTTGCCCAGCCTAGATGTAATAGGTAGGACCTTGGACTTTCCACAGGGTGAAGTGCCTTACGCTCTCTTATGATTAGAGGGGGGTGAGATAGGAGGGTATGTGGAAGGAGTGGGAGGAAGAGAATGGGAATTTGGATTAATATTTTTTTTTAAAAAATTTAATATACAATAAAAAAGAAGTAAAAGAAAAAGTTACCACCATGAAAAATACAAATAGGAAACAATTAAACCTTACTGACATAGAAAAGCATCAAGCCACAAAGATAGTCAAGAAAACAGAAAAACAGTACATGGTATTCAACTCAATGATAAAAACCCTAACAAAATGACAATGACTAGAATAAGTTTTATGTAAAAATATTCACCTTGAATTTAAGAAGATTAAATTCTCCAAGAAAAAGCTATGGACTGGATGAATGGATAATAAGCAAGAACTAATGTTGTTGCTGGCTGCAAGAAATTTACTAAATAAATGAATGCAAACAGAGTAAAGCTGAAAGAATAGAAGAATATATCCTAAGGAAGTAGAAAAAAGATTCAGCACAAGTTATTATATTAGCCAAAATATACTTTAGAGATGAAGAATGCAAAGAGACAATGAAGATCACTATAAAATGATTATGGGTTCAGTCCAACACAGATATATAATGATGCTTAACACCTATAAACTCTACACTGGAATGTTCAGTGTTTTCTAAGAGAATTTTCTGATGAAAAATTTACTAGTATTATTCTAATTAATATTAAACATGGGCAAAGAATTTATATAATAGTCTCAGCTTTAAAGAACACTCAATTTTGCTAAAATATTGGGTCTGAAGGGAAAGATAGGACCTAATACAATAATGAGGTATGAGACCTTCAACATCTCATTTGCATCAGTGGACCATCCTGAACAAAAATAAAAACACTAAGAAACACTATGTATTAGTCTATAAAACAAGTCTAAACAAACTAACAGAAGTTTACATTTTGTTATGTTTTGGCCACATGAATAAAAATAAAAAGCAACTATGAAGTATATTATGGAAAATATACAAATTAATGGTCACTATGGAACTCAAATGGGAAACTAAATTTCTTGAAACAAATAAAAATGAAAAAATGTCTTAAAATCAACAGGATCCAGCAGAATACATCAAAAACATAAATTAAAGGTGTGGTGGCTCAGTGGATAAAGCAATTCAAATCTCTGAACCCATGTAAAAGTTATACAGAAATTGTAGCCACCTATATAATCCCAATAATGAGTAGACTTGTCTTTACTAGTGACCCCTGGAGCAAGCTTGCTAGCTAGACAAGCTAAGGGAGAAACACTGCCTCAATGGATTGAACTGAGAGTGACTGAGGAAGACACCAGTTTCAGACACCCCAATACATCTCTGCCTATCCATATATGTTCAAATATGCATGCATATATGTATGTATACCACACACATAACACATGGATAAGATGAAATATTTCTAAAAATTGGCCTACAAATAAATCAATAAGAATTAGAAAATAACAAATTACAGTCAAAGTTAACAGAAGGAAAGAGGCAACAGTGATGACAAAATAGAGGCAGTGACTAAAGAAAACTGCCAATAAGGGACAAATGAAGACATATTTTTCAAAGAAAGACATCAAAACAGAAAGGACAAAGCTTTGACTAAATATACCCACCCCAAAAGACAAATACCTTATTAAATTAAATTTTTGATGAAAAATAAATAAATAAATAAATAAAATTTACTGTCTCAAAGTTTATTTTTACAGTGTTAGTGGACTAATCACTCATTTTCTTGTGAACTACCTCCTTCAACGTCAGAGGTTTTTGGGTTTTCCAGTCCTAAAAGAAACCCCTTTCTCTCTCTTGCTCAGCAGGCTATTCATGTGTTTGAGAATGGGTTCCCTGGGTCCTTCCTTTTGTTTGTCCTTTTCACTCTATTGGAGAAAACAATGCTGAAGGAAAGACTGCCATCTATTACCAAGAACTGCCATCACATGACACAACTCTATCTTGAAAGAGGTTTCAAATGCTAGCTAACTCTAAATTTCAAGGACATGATGCTTCTAGAAAACACTTTTATTTGTTTTATTTACATTTTGATTCTTTTAGATGCACTACAAATGTACAGTGCTGGGTTTGTCTGTTTAGGAATTATTTCGTGATTACCAGTGTCTGTCAAGTGATTGTTTCATTTCATTTCCCAATGTCTTAGTCTATTTGTGTATTCCTATTACAAAATAACAAGAACAGAAATTCATTTATCATCACTCTGGAGGCTGGGAAGTCCAAGACCAAGGAGTCAGAGGGCATTGTGGGAGGCACCCTTTACTCTCCATAACAAGACTTCAGGCACAAATAACTCCATGATGGAAGTGCCATTCATGCTGTAAAACTCAGCATCTAAATAGCACACTAGCCCAAAAGAAAACAAAGACTTAATCCATCCAAGTCCATAGTTCTAGGAAAGTCCCTAAATGTACTTTCCTTGCTTTTAGCTTTTGTAGTTGTGCTTCTGGCTAAACTGCTCTTGTCAACTAAAGTATGTCAACCCAGAACTTTGTGTGTGTGTGTGCTTGAAAGCTCACCCTGAGAAAGGTTCAGTGCTGCCCTAGAATCCCCAATACCTAGTATAGTTGGGGCTAGCTAATAAAGAATTTCCACTGACTTAAACCTATTTTTGAGCAGTCTTCTCTGGTAGAACCCTAAAGCCTACAACACTTAAAGACCAGTTCCTTGTTGCTCTGTACTCAGAAAGGGTTTGTATGGTAGAAATAAAGGCAAAATTCTCCAAGAAACTTCTTGTGCATGGATCTTAATTCCAACCACAAGGAAACTGGCTTTATTGCTCCTTAAAGGCCCCACCTTTAGTACCATCACAGTGTTAACAACTGAATTTCCAAGTGCAGATACCTACACTATACCCTTTCTCTGTGTTCTAGAAAACTCCATTCTTTTCACTGTATTGCACTCTGGTTTCCAGGTAGCTCTGTCAAATGAGAAGCACTACTGAGAGATTAGAATGCAGAAAGGATCCTGCTCCAGACCACCCATGTTCTCTGGTTCTGAGGCTAACTTAGTTTCTCCAATCAACATTGGCATATGCCCTAACTCCTGCCAGGCAATCCTGACGTCACCTTGGAGCTCCTTTAACAGTCTCTTCCTCCAACTGTGGTCATTCTGGGTTGATTTGACATCTATTTAGTCCTTCTGTTATCAGGGAAATTAATTCACTTGTATTTGACCTGTCTTTAAGCAAAACTGTAACTGGTACTTTCATTTCCAGTCTGGGCTTCACCTAGCAAGCAAACAAACTGAAAGATAGGCTGTGCATCCTGATTCAGTTATGATGTTATTTGCTATGGGAAGAGGTCCTTGACTTTGGATTCAAGTATCTGTACTGGGCCCAATAGCCCAGGCAATTAAACTAGAGTTCAGTTGAAATAACTGGACTCGCTTTGGTGGTAAGAGGGTTATGCCACCTGTTAACTAATTAGATTATAAATAACTAGTTCAACAGTAAATAGGTAAGTGGTTGAGTGACTAAACTCCTTTTAGGTTTTGCTGTGAGTGTCTCAGTTCTCCTTCTCTGGAGGTCATATTAGCTCACATTGTAGGTTGAAGTTTTTAGATTCTTCCCTGGTTTCTGAGAGCCTCCTGCTTCAGAAACTAATTCTGCTTTGTTTTGCTTTGCTAAAAACTCTACTAGGGGCTGGAGAGATAGTGCAATATTTAAAATGCTTGCCTTCCATACATGAGGACCTGAGTTGTAAGCATTGTTTAATTAAAACAAAGAAAAAAATCATCTAGTGATGGGAAGTTAGAGACAGGAGGATCCATGGAGTTTACTGGCTAGCCAGCTAACTCGACAAACTTCCAGGTCAGTGAGAGGCCCTGCTAAAACAAAAACAAAAACAAACAAAAAACTAGAGTTCACGGTGCCTGAGAAATAATATCCAGAGTTGTCCTGTTGCCTAAAGAAGCATCTCATATACCTGTAGACATATTTGTGCATGCGTGTGTGCGCGCTCACACACACACACACACACACACACACACACACACTCACACACATGAAGAGAGAGAGAGAAAGGAAAGAAGAAAGATTAACTTAATGGGCCTAAGGAATTTTCCTTTCAACAAAGCAGACTTTAACCCACCTTATCTACTGATGAAAAACAGGAACCCAGAACAAAATAATGTGATGATTCTGAAAGGTGAATGGACATGCAGAATTGTGGGGGAGGAATAAGACTAGAATAAATCATATGTTGGAAAGGGGTCGTGAAATACTTATTTCTCAGAGAGATTTTTCCTAAAGGGTAGGCCTCCAGGCTTATAGTTTTCTGCATTGGCACACAGAGCTAAAACTAGCACAGATTTCATCTCTCCCTATAGAAGAAACTGAAAATGAGGGCTTGGTGGGCCAGAAAATTTGTTATTGTTGGGGGAATCTTTTAACCTATTTTCCCAGACTTGAAAACAGATGTATCAAATCAAGCTCTTGAACATTGAAGATAGGTTGGGAAATCTGTGTTGTACACCTTGATCATGTCCCAGCACTAAAATTTGGAAAGCCTTGGTAGATTCTCGCAGGATTTTTACATTGTTTTGTTTTACAGTTTTAGTGCTCAAACAGGTCTGAGCAAGGCGAACATGGAACTGGCAGGTTTTGCCCTCCCCCTTACCTCTCCTTTGTTAATGATTAGATCCCTTATTTAGGCACTCCACATTCCTAAAGCTAGCCACCAATGTCTATTCCATAAGCTGGCCATTTTCTTATGCTGCTCTCATTCCTGAGGCTGATTACCGAGGTTTAACTATCAAAACACCAAGGTCCAGTAATCAAAAATACCCATTTTGCTTACCCTAATTAACATGCCCAATTAAAACTTACCAAATTAAGCTAGCTTTCTAACACAGATATCCCTTCCCTTTTTTTTTCTTAAAATTTCATCTGTAAAGCTATTTTCTATCATTTCCGCTTATTTCAGATTCAGTCATCTTGTCTTGCTTAATAAAGGATCTCTTTGTGATGGAAATTGGTATTTGGATGTGTTTGTGTCTAATTGAAGATCTAGAGGAACACCCCACAGTATGAGGGTCCTATCAATAGTTAAATTGTATGTAGTTCATTCAAGTTCAGTGAGCAATAAAACTATAATAGTGAGGATAATAGAAACAGGGAACATTCATTCATTTATCCAAAAATCATTTAATAACCTCATAAGTGTTTAGTAAAAGCAGATTTGAAGTAATGGAGACAGATTAAGTCCATTTTAGACCTGCCTAGCATTTCATGAGGGAGCACAGCAAACAACTGAAAAATATGTCCATAAATTGTTTCCAGATAAGTTTATTGCTATCCAGAAAAGACTCCTAAGAATATGATGGAGAGTCGTGGTGTATGTAGATTGTTGTGTGTGTTGGACTGTTTAGATAGGCTGTCCAGAGAAAGCCTCCTTGAGGAATTGACATTTACTCAGATTTAAAGAAGGAAGAGCCTTTGATGGCTGTGGTAGTACATGGCTTGAATCCCAGCACTTGGGTCTCAACATAGTGATCTATGAGGCCAAAGTCATTGGAATGAAGGTTTATAGTTACAATGGCAGTTCCATTGTAACTACAATGTTTATAGTTACAATCGATATGAATACTTCAGAGAAGAAAGGAAGCACTAAGTCTGCTGAAGAGGCAGAAATAGGAATGAGTCATCAGTCTATACTGCACTAGATATAGGAAAGGCAAAACTGGCAGCTTAAATGGTGCAAGACTGACATACTTGAACAATACCTAGTGCTCTATAGGCATGAGGATTATCCATAGTTGTACGGCCTTGGGTCAATTTTCTGTAGTAAATTTCTTTCTGTGCATGTGAGTAGATGGACGTGAATTAATTGATTTGTATATGAAAGGCACACTAGCAGGTAACTTGTTTGTATCTCCAAGAATTAGCTACTCATGAGCATGGCCATCAAGAACCTCTCCATAATATTTCAAAGCATAAAATAAAAATATGTTTAAAATAGGGCTTGTAGCACAACATCTTTATGAAAATAGTCTTTATTGTTTTCATTACCCATGTTCAACCAATGGGTCAATTGCCATCATATCTCCATAGTGGCCTCTATATATCACCTCATTTTCTCTCTAGTGGAAGCACAGAACCTTCCTTTAGGAAAATTCTTGGCATTGTCTCATAATCTAGATTTCCTATATTATATTGGTGATTACTCAGAATTGTAAAAGGAAGCAAGACCTGATCTGGAGAGTTGAGACTGTGAGCTGGGGAATGGCAATCTAAGTACAACAATGAAGAAAAGAAATTCAAATACTAAGTGTATGTGGTTCTTTTTAAACTTTTATTTTCTCCTATTTAGATGCATTTATCCATTTTTTATCTCTATTTTTAATTGAAAACATATATACTACATATTCTGATCACATTTTTCCCTCCTCTAACTCCTCTTACATTCTTCCCACTTTTGCACCCATCCCATTCTACACCTCTTCTTTCTCTCTCTTTAAGAAACAAATATAAAAATAGTAACAAGAAAAAAGGATGCACGCACACACACACACACACACACACACACACACACACATACACCCACTTACACACCATAAAAAATGGAAACCAAATTCCCCAAGCTTCCTCAGCTTCCTTAGCTAGCCAGCAGCCCAGCTTCCTGAAGATCAACTGCTCCAAAACCCCCACCTCGTCAATGGAACCCTGAAAGCTACAAGTCCTACTCTATCCTCAAACCCTCCTACCCCCCCCCCCCCCCGGCTGCAACCTCAGAGGAACTGTGACTGCACAGAGAGGTAGAAGAGGTTAGTGATAACCCACCAAGCAGGGTACCACTCTCTCAGGTTTCCTTATTAGAGAAAAACTCTAGACCCCTCCCCTACCTGCCCCAACTTCCCTAGTCAGCCAGCAGGAAAGCCTCCTGCAGGTAGGCTACTCCAACATCCCCACCTCCATCAATCAGAGCTTGTAAGCTACAAGTCACACTCTGTCTCTAAACCCTTCAATCCCCCTGTGACCTCAGAGGAACTCTGAAACACAGGCTGCAACTAACAAAGAGGACCAAGAGAGAAACTCTGAAGCACAGGCAGGAACGTCACAGAGCAGACCAAGAGAGCAGATGCAGAGAGTGGGCCAAGAAAAAAAGGCCAAGAGAAACCTCAATGGCTTACTGAGAAAAAGACAGCAACCGTGCAGAGCAGACTAAGAACAATTCTCCAAGACACAGACAGCAACTGCAAGGATTGGACCACAAGACAAGGATGCTGATGGCATCAATTGAAAGAAGAGATGGATAGGCACCAATGCAAGAATTCATTCAACAACCTAAAAAGCAACACAGTAACACCAAAACTCAGTGGTCATACAATAAGAAGACTTGATCATCCTTACCCAGAAAAAGCAGAAGAAAAAAATTTTAAATGTAACTTTATGAAGATGATGTGGAGACTTTAAAGAGGAAATGAAAATTTCTCTTAAAGAAATAAAGAAAAAGACAAATAAAAAATAGGAAGAAATCAATAAATCTCTTAAAGGAATCCAAGAAAAACAAGATAAAAAAAACCAATCAGACAGGTAACAGTTCAAGTAGTTCAAGACTTGAAAACTGAAATAGAGGCAATAAAGAAAACACAAATTGAGGATTATGGAAATGGAAAATCTAACTAAACAAATAGAAATGACACAATCAAGCATAATCAACAATATACAGAATATGGAAGAGCGAATCTCAGATGTTGAAGATACTACAGAGAAAATAGATTCATCAGTCAATGAAAACATTAACTCCAACAAAATCTTAACACAAAACATCCAGGAAACTTGGGACACCATGAAAAGACCAAACCTAAAAATAATAGGGATAGAAGAAGGAAAAGAACTTCAACTCAAAGGCACAGACAAAATATTCAACAAAATCAATGAAGAAAGCTCAACCTAAAGAAGGATATCGTTATGAAGGTAAAAGAAGCTTACAAAACACTAAATAGACTGGACAAAACAAAAAGAAAGAAAGAGAGAGAGAGAAAGAGAGAAAGTCCCCTCACCATACAATAATCAAAATGCAAAACATACAGAATAAAGAAAGAATATTAAGACCTGCGTAGGAAAAAGGCCAAGTAAAATATAAAAACAGACCTATCAGAATTACATTCAACTTCTCAACGAAAACCATGAAAGCCAGAATGTCCTGTACAGATGTGCTGCTGACATTAAGGGAACATGGATATAAGCCCAGACTACTATACCCAACAAAGCTTTCAATTATCATCAATGGAGAAAACAAGATATTTGATTAAAAAAACAGATTTAAACAATATTTATCTACAAATCCAGCCCTACAGAAAATACTAGAGGAAAAATTCTCACCCAAGGAAGCTAACTGCACCTGAGAAAAAACAGATAACTTTATACCAGCAAACCCTAAAGAAGGGAAACCCACAAACACTACCACCAAAAAAATGACAGGAACTTAAGAATCACTGGTCAGTAATATCTTTTAATATCAGTAAACTCAATTCACCTATAAAGAGTCACCGGCTAAAAGAATGGATATGAAAACAGGATCCATCCTTCTGCTGTATATAAGAAACATATCTCAGCCTCAGACATTACCTCAGAGTAAAGAATTGGGAAAATATTTTTTCAATCAACTGAACTTAAGAAACAAGCTGGTTTAGCTATGCTAATATCTAACAAAATAGACTTTAAACTAAAATCAATCAGAAGAGATGGAGAAGGACCCTTTATACTCGTTATAGGAAAAATCCATCAAAATGAAGTCTCAATCCTGAACATCTATGCCCCAAACACAAGAGTACCCACATATGTAAAAGAAACATTATTAAAGCTTAAATTACACATAAAGCCCCCCACACTAATAGTAGCAGACTTCAACACTTTACTCTCCCCAATTGACAGGTTAAGCAGACAGAAAATAACAGATAAATAAAAGAACTAACAGATGTCATAGCTCAAATGGACTTAACAGATATCTATAGAACATTTCACCCAAACACAAAAGAATATACCTTCTTCTCAACACCTCATGGAAACTTCTCTAAAATTGACCACATTCTTGGTAACAAAGCAAACCTCAACAGATATAAAAAAATTAGAATAATCACCTGTATCTTATTGGATCATCATGATTTAAAGTTAGAATTTAACACCAGTACTAATTGCAGAAAGCCAACAGACTCATGGAAATTGAACAGTGCTTATTTAAATCACCCCTGGGTTAAGGAAGAAATAAAGAAAAAAATTAATGAAAATGAAGGCACAACATACCCAAACATGGAACACTATGAAAGCAGTGCTAAGAGGAAAGTTCATAGCACTAAGTGTTTATGTAAAGAAAGTGGAGAAATCTCACACTAGTAACACACCTGAAAGCTATAAAATAAAAAGAAGAAAACTCACCCAGAAAAAGTGGATGTCAGGAAATAATCAAATTGAGGGCTGAAATCAATAAAAAGAATCAAAGAAAACAATACTAACAATCAATAAAATAAAGAGTTGGTCCTTTGAGAAAATCAACAAGATAGACAAACCCTTATAAAAATTAATCAAAAGGCAGAGAGAGAACATCCAAATCAACAAAATAAGAAATAAAAAGGGGAACACAACAACAGACACTGAGGAAATCCAGAGAATCATTAAGAATCATTAAGTCTACTACACAAACATGTACTCCAAAAATTGGAAAATGTAAAAGAAATGAACAATTTTCTGTATAGGGACCACCTACCAGAATTAAATCAAAACCAGGTGACCAATTTAAACAGATTTATAACTTGGAAGGAAATAGAAGCAATCATCAAAAGCCTCCCAACCAAAAAAAAAAAAAAAAAAAAAAAAAAAAAAGCCAAGGACAAATGGTATCAATGAAGAATTCTACCAGAACTTCAAAGAATAGCTTATACCTATACTCTTCAAAGCGTTCCACATATTAGAAACAGAAGGAACATTGTCAAACTTCTTTTATGAGGGTATAATTACCCTGATATTGAAACCACACAAAGTCTCATCCAATTAAGAGAATTATAGAACAATCTCCCTCATGAACATTAACACAAAAATACTCAATAAAATACTGGCAAACCAAATCCAGGAATACATAAAAAATCATCCACCATAACCAAGTTGGCTTCATACCAGAGATGCAGGGATGGCTCAACATACAAAAAACTATCAATGTAAACCAGCATATAAATAAACTGAAAGAAAAAAACCATATGATCATTTCATTAGATGCTGAAAAAGCATTTGACAAAATCCAACACTCCTTCATGATAATAGTCTTGGAGAGGTCAGGGATACAAGGAATGTATAGAAACATAATAAAAGCAATATACAGCAAGCTGACAGTCAACATCAAATTAAATGGAGAGAAACTCAAAGTGATTCCACTAAAATCAGTAACAAGACAAGACTGACCATTGTTTCCATATGTTCAATATAATTCTTAAAGTCCTGGCTAGAATGATAAGACAACAAAAGGAGATCAAGGAGAAATGACTTGGCACGAATGATGTTCAATTTTTGTTATTTGCAGATGGTATGCTAGTATACATAAATGACCCCAAAAACTCTACCAGGGAACTCCATAGCTGATGAATACCTTCAATAATATAGCAGATCAACTAAAAAAAAAGCAATAGCTCATATATATGTATGTATATATACATATATATGATAAAGAAGCTGAGAAAGAAGCATCCCCCTTCACAATAGATACAAATAACATAAAATATCTTGGGGTAACACTAACTGAAGAAGTGAAAGACCTGTTTGACAAGAACTTTAAGTCTTTGAAGAAAGAAATTGAAGAAGATACCAGAAAATGGAAAGATCTCCCATGCTCTTGGATAGGTAGGATCAACATAATAAAAATGGCAATACTACCAAAAGCAATCTACAGATTCAATGAAATCCCCATCAAAATCCCAACAGGATTCTTTACAAACCTTTAAAGAAAAATAATCAACTTTATGTGGAAAAACAAAAAAAATCCCAGGATAGCCAAAACAATTCTGCACAATAAAGGAACTTCTGGAGGCATCATCCTCCCTGACATCAAGCTCTATTATAAAGCTATGTAAACAGCTTGGTATTGGCATAAACACAGACAAGTTGACCAATGGAATCAAATCAAAGTACTGGATATTATTCCACAGACCTATGAACACCTAATTTTTGACAAAGAAGCTAAAATCATACAATGGAAAAAAAGAAAGTATCTGCAGCAAATGGTGCTGGCATAACTGGATGTCAACATGTAGAAGGACAAAAATAGATCCATACCTATCCCCATGCAGAAAACTCAAGTCCAAATGTATTAAAGACCTAAATGCAAATCACTGTGGTAACACTGAACTTGATAGAAGAGAAAGTGGGAAGTGGCCTTAAATGCATGGGCACCAGAGACTACTTAAATATAACACCAGTAGCACAGACACTTAGAACTGGTGTGAGAAGTACTTCTGTCTATGTGTTGCTTTTATTGGTTAATGAATAAAGAGGCTGCTTTTGCTGGTGATAGGGCAGAATAGAGTTATGCAAGGAAGACTGAACTAAATGCTGGGTGGAAGAAGGTGGAGTCAACGAGAAGCCATGGAATCACCAGAGGAGAAAGATGCGAGCTGCCAGCCAGAATTTTGCCAGTAGGCCACAAGTCTCATAGTAAAATATAAAATAATAGAAATGTGTTAACCAAAGTTATAAGAAGTAGATAGCAATATGCTTAAGTAATTGGCCAAGCAGATGTAAATAATATATTTTCTGAGAAATTTTTTGGGAGTGGGCAGCTGGGAATGAACAAACAGCTTCTGTCAACAAATTGGTAAGCTGCTGTGGTCAACTATATCCACATAAAACCTGTTAAAAAGTAATTATAGAACAGAGATAAGCATGGCTTTTTGGTAGCAGAATTTTCTTGGGTAGGCTCTGTTGGTTAGAAGCAAGCAGAGGCATGATTCTTATAAGATTTTAAGATTCCCGACTCAGCGGTAGCAGCAAAAACTGTGTGACTCCTTTAAGAAGGCTTCCTGGTTCACCAGCATGAAGGGCTCTGACTTTTTCAGGAGATCAAGATATGAAGCATTTAAATGGGGTCTGTGAACAGAGTCTTACATCTTGTTTAAAAGTGGGGCAATGTACATGGCTCTCAGAGGCAGTGAACATGCCTCTGCCAATTTGGACTGAGCAGAGAAAGCAGGCAGGGCCATGTTGGCCTTAACGATGCCTGCTTAACATTAAAAAAAGACTCTTGTGGTCAAAAACTAATTACAGATACACAATAAAAACAGATTCAGATGAGAAAGATATCTCAATGGGTCACAGTGTTAGATAAATGCACATAGGCTTGGGAGAGAGGGAGGAAAAAGAGTATAGAGAATTGTAAAACAGTACAGACAGTCATAGATTAAAGAAATAAAGATAATAAAATAAACATTAAACTTGTAGAAAAATTAATAGAGTAAGAAAATAAGCCACATGAAGATAGAATATATACAAAGAGTCTGGATTATGTATATTATTGTATTTTCTTTAATTTTTTTTAAAGTTTCAAATTTTAACTGTGAAGGAGGTAAGTACAGAGAGACATTTTACTGTATGGGCTACTCAGCTAAACCAACATATATATTTTAAAGGTATTTTTGACTTCAAAATTTGGGACTAAGGATTTGTTGCTTTGGAAAAGAGGTTCTTCTTTTGTTTCCACAGAGGATAAGAAACAGTGGATTGCTTCCAGACTAATGTGTTTTAATGAATCAAGATTCCCCCAAAAGGAGGCTATGAACACCCCCAAAATTACCTTGCCCAACAAAAAGCAGAAAACAGTTTGAAGAGAACTACACACACATTCCCAAATATTGTTTATAAATGTTTGTTTACATTTAAAGGGGGATATGCTATAGAAATTTGCATTGGTATGGACCTTGGTTTATTGACACAAATTTAAGATCAATTTTTTATATATGTATAATATATATGTATACACACATATATTTCTGCTTTTGATTGTGTTTGTGCAGCTCATTTAAAAATGATGTGTAAGTAAGAAATATATGTTAATAGATAACCATCTATAATAGTCAACTTATACTCATGTTAGGTTTTCGAGAGGTACAGAGATATATTTCAGATGTATAGTGCACATCTGCTCCTGCCTAATACCAATCTACTTCAAAATGAAGATGGGCATCAAAGAGGCTCATTATGGAGTTAGCCATTTGGGCAAGAAACTGCTCTTATCTAGACTGCTGATAGTATGCTATATAAACTGGACATGCAGGATCCAAAAAAAAAAAAAATGACTGCTGAACATGCCAAAAGGTGAGACAGTCCTTCGGGGTTCCTGATTCATGAAAGAGACTGCCAGATATTCTGCAGGACACGGAAGAAAGTGATTGACAAACTCTCAATATAGGAAGAACTGTCTTTGAAACTTCATGCTTCATGGAAAAGTCTGCTAGATACTATGTGCCTATAGGCTAAAGATGGATGCTCTAACAGTACAGAAGAACTTTGGGTGACTGTTCAGGCAGCAAGATATCTCTGTCAATACTAAAGTTTTGAAAGCTGCTTACAATGTACTTCCTGTTTACTTAGATAATATTATATCCTTCTGGGTTCTTTGATGGAGTTGAATAATAGTTATAGTTCTCTTTGATTATGATAAAAGATAAAGTAGATATAAATATTGTAACTATAAATTTTGCTTGATACCCGTTTTGTTATATGTAGTTTTATGATGTTAAAGTTAAATCCTTTTTTTCTATTTAAACAGAAAAGGGGAAATGTCTCTGTTTTGATTTTATTGGTTAATGAATAAAGAAGCTGCTTTGACCAGTGATAAGGCAGAATAGAGCTAAGCAGTGAAGACTGAACTGAATGCTGGGAGGAAAAAGGTGGAGTCAGGGAGTAGCCATGGAGCTGCCAGAGGAGAAAGACAACGAGAGCCTTGCTGGTAGGCCATGAACCTCATGGTAAAATATAAAGTAACAGAAATGAGTTAACTAAAGATATAAGCATAAATGATTGGCCAAGTAGTGATTTAAATAATAAAGTTTCTGAGTGATTATTTTGTGAGTCTGGGCAGTCAGGAACAAACAAAAAGCTCTGCCAACAGAGAACAACACTAAATAATTGAACCTCCTAAACCTGAGGAGCTTCTGTAAAGCAAAGGACATAGTCAATAAGACAAAAAGGCAACACATCACATAGGATTGATCTCCAAAATATATAAAGAACTAAAGAAATTTGACATCAAAATTCCAAAAATCCAATTAAAAAATGGGGTACAGATCTAAACAGAGAATTCTCAACAGAAAAATCTCAAATGGCTGAAAGACCCTTAAGGAAATGTTCAACATCTTAACCATTGGGGAATGCAAATCATGCAAATCAAAATGACTCTGAGATACCATCTTACACCAGTCAAAATCATTAAGATCAAAAACACCAATTATAGCTTGTCCTAGAGAGGAATAAAGGGAACACTCCTCCATTGCTGTGGTAATGCAAATTTGTACAACCACTCTGGAAATCAGTATGGTGGTTTCTCAGAAAATTAAGAATCAGCCTATCTCAGGACCAAGCAATGCCACTCTTGGGCATATACCAAGAGGATGTCAACCATACTACAGGGACATTTGTTCAGCTATGTTAGGGTGGGAAGGGAGGAGGAGGAAAGAAGGGGATGGGAAAGGAGAACCTGAGGAAAAAGGGATAGTTGAGATGAGGGAAAGACAGAGATGGAGGACAAGGAAAGAGATATCTTGATTGACAGAGCCATTATGTGGCTAGCAAGGAACCTGGCACGAGAGAAACTCCCAGGAATCTACAAGGATGACCCCAGTTAAAAACCTGAGCAATAGAGGAGTGGGTGCCTGAACTGGCCTAGTCCTGTATTCAGATCGATGACTATCTTAAATGTCACCATAGAAACTTCATCCAGCAAGTAATGGTAACAGAGGTGGAGATCTACAGTGGAGCGCTGGGCTGAGCTCCCAAAGTCCAGTTGAAAAGTGGGGGGAGTAAGAATATTTGCAAAGAGGTCAAGATCATCATGGGAACACCCACTGAAACAGCTTAAATGAGCCAATGGGAGCTCACCAACTCTGGCTGGACAGAGAAGGAACCAGCATAGGACAAACTAGACCCTCTGAATGTGGGTAACAGTTGTATGGCTTGGGCAGAAGGTAGGGCCACTGGCAGTGACACCGGGATTAACCCTACTGCTTGTATTGGCTTTTTGAAACCCATTCTCTTGGGATTGACACCTTGCTCAGCCTAGATAGAGTAAGCAGAGCCTTGGTCCTTCCTCAAGGCAATGTGCTCTCTGAGAGGGGATGGGAGGTGGGGTAGGGAAGAAGGTAGAGGGAATTGAAGGAGGAGACAGAATGGGAACTGGGATTAATATGTAAAATAAAAAAAGATAGTTTGTTTTCTTTGTTTAAAAAATAAAAATACACACACATACATACATATACACACACACAAATGGAAACCAAAATATATAAGCAAAAGACCAACAAACAAAAATAACTAAAGCAATATTAGTCAAAAAGTCTACAAAACTCCATTGAATTAATTTTGTGTTAGACAATTATTCCAAAGTGTGGGGTCTGCCCTGAAGTGTGATTAATATACACAGTTAGACTCTGTTAGAAAATACTAATTTTTCTCTTGCAAGAGGGTAGCAATTACAGAAGGCATCATGGTTGATAATGGGAACTTGTGTCCACTTCTTCTCAGTTCTAGCTCCCTGTCTGGCTTGAACCTGTACAGGACTGTGTATGCTGCCACAGCATCTGTGAGATTAGTCCTGGTGTATGTGTTGGGAAGACACTGCTTGGATGTAGAATTATAAAAATCTTTGACATATCAGCTTGGGGTAAGCCAGCAATGATGAAATCATTACTTACTCATTCTGATTTTTATGCAGTGAATGTAAAGGAGGGACAATGCTTCTTATATTGAAATGCTTAAGATACAAGTAATTAAGACTCATCTGTTATGCTATATAAAGCTGGCCACAAGATGGACGTCCACAGCAAAGGAAGGCCATTTCAGCATATCTAAATTCATCTTTAACCACCTTTTTAAAAAACCTAAGGAAGTGGAAAGGTTTTGTTTTCTTCCTGCTGTTATATTTTCTAAGAGGAAATGGTTGCCATGAGGCTTTATTTTGAAAGGTAGAGAAATCGGTGGGACATATGACAGCAGAGAATGTGAGGAGTTCCCCAAAACAAAGGTTTAAAGAAAGGCCTTCTTGGGATTCCTTTATAATATGCTTCTCAGATAATGTCAAATGGGAATAATTTAGAGAGACTTAAGTATTAATGTTAGTTGTATTTTCATGGGCAACAAATTATTGTGATTCAACTTACAGTTTAAAGAGAAAAACAAAAGCCTCATTGTTTCTTTCTAATGCTTGCCAGTGTCTTTGTTATGTCACAGATCTTGACAGATTTTTGCACTTGACATCTAATAAATCTGATTCTAAATTGGTTTGTAGTCGAATTTTGAAAAGGATCAATAGATTCATTTACATTGATTCTTCCTCTGTGGCCAAAAACGTGCCTGTACATGCAAAAACAAGATTACCAGATTTGATTCATAATCTCTAGGGTGTCTCAAAAACAGCAGTACTCCTGGAATGCAGTATAGCATTTGAAGAATTAAATTAGAAGTTCCACTGCCTGTACCTGATGCTCTCGTCTGCACCTAATCTATAGTAATAAGTGAATGGGAGGTTGATTTCTCGTACCATTAATGAGCATTGCCATTGTATTTTGTAGACTCAAAAAATCCTTAAGCATCATAATTTTGAATAAAATAACAATTACAATGGAATTGAATGCAATGTTATTTCTATAGTAATAACTTTAAATAGGGGGATATAATCCAAGGGAATAGAAATATTCTGTTCAATTTAATAGAGAAACTTATCAGAAAAATGTCATGAATTTTGAACCCAGTATGAATTTGCTTGATAATTATATATCACTCAGTTCATTTAAAAATGAATTAGCAGAATATACTCTTTACTTTGCCCTTTTTCTGTGGTAGGTAAAAAGCACATACAAGGTAATGTATTTTTATTTTATCAAGAAGTTTCTAATTTAGTGTAGCATTACAGAAAGCCACAGTCGGTCAAAAGGCAGAGAACTGAACATAGATTGCCAAGCACGAAACTACTTATCTACAACACAACCACTATGACTTGGGAAGCATGACAGAAGATGAGTTTGATAGATTGTTAAGAGCCAGAGAGGGAGCATGCCTTTTGTGAGATACTATCTTCTGTATATGACAGAAAAGTGGCATTTAGTAAACATCACCAAGATAGTTAGCTAAATGAGTCCTGAAAAATAATAACATCAATTGACATGCCCACATGGATTTAGGAAATCTCACCAGGTCCAGACCCTAGATAGAATTACATAAAAATAATAGTTTCCAAGAGAGGGAAAACCAGTCTTCTCCAGGTAGAAGACTTCCAATATGTTATATAGTTTCAAGCGGTCAGTCCTAAACATAGTCATATATAAGCAACTCTAAATGAAATACACAGATTCTAAGTGTATGTCTATGTTTGTTTATCTACAAACATTAATGAATTTTAGGAATAAGGGATACACAAAAGGAATGGACAGAAAAGAGAAAGGGTGGCATATTATAGAAATATAGTGTCATATATATATATATATAATTTTCAAAATATAGATAAATAAATATTGGAAAAAAGAAGTAGCATAAGTCAGAACAAAGGATGTGCTGTAATAAAAGTCCAAATGTTCTTTAAGGGCTATGCCAGGAAGGTAGCAATGAACTCCAAATGAATTGGATGTGGATAAGGTAAAAATGATGGGTTTCGTAGATGAGAGAGATGCATTTGTCTAATAAACAGTGATGGTAAGCTAATATCCTGGGATAAGGATATAGCCACAAGAAAAGAAGAAGTAAAGTGAAGAAAATTTCATCACTGAGAATTCTGACAGCGTCATTGCAGTAGAATGGAGACAAGACAGAATAAAGTTGTAGTCAGTGTATAGAAGCTGTTAAAGGCAAAGGCTAGGAGCATGAGTTTAATGTCAGACCAATATAAAACAAATGCCAGTGTTTTATGCAGGAGTTTAAAAGCAACATTATTAAGTCATGGAATGCATTAATACCAGCCTCAAAGTTACTGACTAGAGTTTATGCCATATCTCTTAGTTAGGGCTTCTATTGCTTCAGTAAAACACCATGACCAAAAAGCATATTGGCGGGGATAGGGTTTATTTGTTTTATACTTCAACATTGCTGTTTATTACTGAAGGAAATGAGGACAGAAACAAAAAAGGGCAGGATCCTGGAGGCAGGAACTGAGGCCACAGAGGGGTGCTTCCTAGTGACTTGCTTCCCATGGCTTGCTCAGCCTCGCTTCTTATAGACCCAGTGATGGAGGAAGGTCATTGGCTAATAAAGGAACTGCCCTGGCCCATTTTATTGGTTAGAGGATAGGTGGGAGGAGTAAACAGAACAGAACGCTGGGAGGAAGAGGAAGTGAGCTCAGAGACTCCACAGCTCTCTCGGGAGCAGACGCCTGAGAGAGACGCCATGCCCCGCTCCCAGCATGAAGCTCTGACCCAGGATGGACATAGGCTAGAATCTCCCCGGTAAGCGCACCTTGGGGTGCTACATACAGATGATTAGAAATGGGCTAAATTAATATGTGAGAATTAGCCTAGAAGAGAATGGGCCAAGCAGTGTTTAAATGAATACAGTTTGTGTGTTGTTATTTCGGGGCATAAGCTAGCCGAGCAGGCGGCTGGGGTGTTGGGGACGCAGCCCCGCTGCCCTTATTACTACAACCCAGGACCAGCAGCCCAGGGATGGCACCACCCACCATGGACTGGACCCTCCCCCAGTTATCACTGATTAATAAAATGCCTTAGTTATCACTGATCAATAAAATGCCTTACAGCTGGATCTCAAGAAGGCATTTCCTCATCTGAGGTTCTTTCCTTTAATGACTCTAGTTTTTGTCAAGTTGGCCTACAAAAATACCCAGTACACCACATATGAACCCAGGGTGACTATTGCTGTATTCCTCTATACCCCTGAAAAAGAGAGGACTTGATCGACTTCAAATATGCTTATAAAGCTAGTGGTTAGAAGGCTTGAAGCAATACCTGTAAAATGGGGAAAAGATTTGAAACTGCAAATCTAAGAAGTGTAAAGTTGAATGTTAATGAACTATGGATAATAAATATCTAAATATAATATTTGGATATTACTGCATACTATATAACCCAGAAATTTTCCTCTAAGGAAATTTTCTGTATTCCTTAGAAAGGGCTTAAATGTGTGTTGTGATGAAATGATGAGAGAATATAGCAGTAGAAAGGACAATAAAGGAGAAACAGTAGGGTCTAGTCATGAGTGCAATGAGAAGAGAACTCTTGTCGTATTAATAATGGAATGGTCTTAACTGGATCTGAAATTCAGGGTAAATAACTTAATTTGTTGTGCTTTTTTGTTAGAAACTAAAAGTTTTTTTTTCTCTTCTAAGCACTTTTGTTTTCGCGTGCAGACACTGGTTGCTTGGGATATATACTTTAATAAATACTGTCAAATAGTATGAATTAGATTTCAACAAGAAGAGAAACTTGAAATGAGGAAAGATTAGTAGCCATCACCATTCTTTCAAATGCAAACACAGGCTGCAGAAAGCATATGGTTGGTTTTTTTCCTGGTATGTTTAGGACATCATCAAATAAACCATTCATTTTTTTAGTGCTGTGGGTGGCTGGGTTTCTGTTTTACTGTTATTTCTGTGCTTCCTTATTTTCTGAATTCTGCCTAAAGTTCTTCCCTGCCTTCATTTCCCTCAACTTCTTCAGTAAGTGTGTTAAAGATCTTCACTACATGGTTTTGTGTGTCAACTTGGCACAAGTTAGAGTCATCAGAGGAAGGAGCCTCAGCTGAGCAATGCCTCCTTGAGATCATCTCTAAGACATTTTATTAATCAGTGATAGATGGAGGAGGGCCCAGCCCATGGAGGGTGGTGCCAGCACTGGGCAGCTGATCCTGGGTTCTATAAGAAGGTGGGCTGAGGAAGCCATGGGAAGCAAGTCAGTAAGCAGTTTCCCTCCACAGCCTCTGAAACAACTCTTGCCTCTGGGATCCTGCCTTGTTTCAGTTCCTAACCTGACTTCCTTCAGTGATGAACAACAGTACTGAAGTGTAAGCCAAGTAAACCCTTTCTTTCCAACTCACTTTTTGGTCATGGTGTTTTGTTGCAGAAATAGAAACCCTAACCAAGACAGGGTCTAATCTCCAATATCAAACCCCACCATGAAATACCCATGGTGTTTTCTACATTCCAGAAAGAATCACAGCCCACAAATATTTTGGTCATTGGAAGGTATTTTAAATTTAAGTAAAGTTTCAGGTATGTGGGATTTTTGAGATGAAACAGAGAGCTCATCAAATATCCCCTAATTTTGTAGAGACACTGAAAATATTCTCTCTCTGGGTCCCTGAAAAGTATTAGATTGTATGCTTCAACTTGGTAATTAGATGAGAGTTCATAAAGTTCTCTTTACATATGTGAGGGCAGGTTGATGACATTTTTATGTCTGAAGGGGTGAGAATTAGAAACATAGAGACGATAGCTGAGTAGAGGACCATAACTAGGAACAGTGACCTTCAGAGAGGTAAGTAGACAAAAAAGGACCCAGACTGTCTTCCTGCCCTTTGACCTCCCACAAGCACCTTTTGAATGAATCTTAGAAATGAAGATCAAGCCGGGGGGGGGGGGGGGGACTGTTACACAGTCCTTCCAATTCTCTGGAGGAATAATGGAATTACAGAAGCTTCCAGCTTTTATGTGGGTTATGGGTATTTGGATCGAGTCCTCAGACTTGCAAGTGCTTTTACCCAAAAAGTCATCTTCCTATCTCCACTGTCATTAGTTTTATTGAGTAAAGAGGAAAATATATTTTAGCCTTAACTCAGAGTAATAGAAATTGCAGTTTTTCTTGTAAAAATTAATAATACCTAGTTTTTTGTGGTGATATTTCTTCATCAGTGCATTGAACTAACATGAACTGATAGCTTGTGATGTGCTTGTCACTGCTCAGTGAAGGCCAAGGATGGCATTTATTATAATTGCTGTCCTTGAGTTCATAACCACCTTTAATGTTCAAGCCAATTTTTTTCCTGCAGTCCAACTTGGTTTTACTGTAGTGTTAGCATATTGTTCTTGAACAAAGATAATATTTGGTAGAGCAAAACACAATCTGGAAAGTAAATCTTTCTGAATCTGAAAATGAAATCCAAAGAGTAAAGAAGACTTCACCTTCCTTTTTCTAGGAGTGGCTAGATATTCTCTATTGTCATTAAGAAAAGTTCACACCTTATATGTGAAAATGTGTGTGTGAGGACATATGTTTATCCCATCTGTTTGGCTTTCTATGTGCATTTTAGATATACTTTGGGAAGGGGATTGTATACTAGCTCTTGGTGCCCGCCTGAAAGCCATGTATTAAGACAGACATTAGACTTTGCTAATGCTTCTTGAATATATTACGTTTTTTTTTTTGTTTTTTGTTTTTCAAGACAAGGTTTCTCTGTGGCTTTGAACTTTGAAGCCTGTCCTGGAATTAACTCTTGTAGACCAGGCTGGCTTCGAACTCACAGAGATCCACCTGCCTCTGCCTCCCGAGTGCTGGGATTAAAAGCGTGCACCACCACCGCCCGGTGAATATATTACATTTTATATATTATGATAAATACTGAATATAGTGTCTCATTTAGTACCCCATTGACAATTAATTTTGCCCCCAAATCACATATGAGGAAGCCATAGATTAGGGATGGTGAAGAACAAGACTACTGACATATGTACCTTAAACAAGCTGTAAAGCTAGGATGAGAACAAAGGTTTGATTAGTCTCTCCAATTTGTGATTTTGATAGACAACTCTATGTTGCATGTTCTATTATCTTCTTAGTTGGTTTTTTTTTTTTTTGGTGATTTCATGTAATCACCAATACTAAGTATAAGATCTGAGAACAACTTCAGCCCTTTTTAAGGCAAACACCATCTCTAATAATCACAGATCATCTTAAATTACTATGCAGTAATACAATTATGATTTAATAAAACATTAAAAATTCTAGATATAGCCGATTAACATCATTTCAAATAAAATCAATAGGTGACAGTGATTCATATTCCAACGGTTTGCCTTCTTGGTGATTTCAAAAAAAGATATGTAGTAGTGAGGAGGCCCCAAAATGTGAGCCTATTTCCACCTTGACCAAAGGTTGGAACTTACCTCTATTCTTTCAAGGTTATTGTGTTTCTACTGCTAACGACAGGTCCCACCTAGATTCATCTCTGAGACTTCTGTTCTCTCAAGGTTATTGCCAGCAGCCACCCAGACTTTGTATTTCAGAAATAGAGAAGTAGATATGTTTCTACCTCAAACAAAAGTTTAAGGATCCAACTAAGGGTCCATTTCCTCAAAAGAGATAACACTGGATTCCACCCAGGGAGTGGTTTGTCTACGGAATGTTTTGGTCTAGGGTGTGAGCATGACTTGTTTTGTCCTACCAATAGAATGTTTAACTTTGGATGCAGCTTGCTATTTTCAACTGTCTGTTCATTTCCTTGTATCATGTTAGTGCAGTTTTTGTTTTTGTTTTGTTTTGTTTTTTATCTTCTACCTCTTGGGGTCAGGGCATTTTAAGAAATGGGAAATTAAATGTGGGCAATTTCAGTATTCACTGGAACTCCCTCCTAGTACTATTCTATGTTCTTTTGTTTTATTATTTTTGCATCTTCATTCTCTTTACTTACATTTCTAATCCCCACACCCCTACCATGGTAAGGAGTATTTTTACTGGTTCCCAACATGATAGAAGGAAAAGAATAAGAGATTAAGGACCAGCAGTCTTAGATTTGAATTATTTCACCTTCCAGTTTAGCCTGATCAGTGTTCTTTATTTTTATATCTAGTTTTCAAAGTCTGTGAGGTCACTTCCATTTCCAAGCTCATTTTTTTTTTTTTTACTTGAGATCACTATTAGCTCATCTAGAACTTTCTAGGGAGATCACTGTGTTTCCATATACAGTCTTTGATGCTATTAAAAACCAATTATAAACTTTTTAAGATTATTTGATGGCACTTGTTAAGGCACAATGAAAAAGAATTTATTCAGGAGCATTTCATTCAGCTTTGAATATTAAAATGGGCAAGTAGGCAATTACATCTAAGTGCAGAATAGAAATTGTTTGTTAAGAAATGACCAGGAGGAAACATGGGTGGAAAGGGGATTATGGTTAAACCAACCTAACATAATCTTTCTGAAGACAAGCCAAGTAATCAGCTATCATCCAGGGATAGTAAGTAGAAAATGAAAGGTATAGGCAATTATGTCTGGGAAAAGAACAAGTTCCTGTTCAGTTACATTAGCCACATTCTCACATTATAAAGTAGACTTTATAAGGAAATGCACAGAAGGAATTAGAGGAAGGGCGAGGAACCTGACAAAGATTTGAATAAGCAAAGGGTTATTGTTAGTTTGTAAAATATAAATTCTGATTTTGATAGGCAAATTACTATAGAGACCTTGAGATTATAGTTGTCATGTTATGATGAACTTTATCTACAGGTTTATTTCCTTAAAGGTTTTCAGATTAGAGAGTGCATGAAAAATTAGAACATAATTACAACTGTCCGTGCACCACACTGTGAGTAGTGAATATGTGATACAGAATCAAGTGCTGTCAGGATATTTACATCTTCCTGCACTTTGTAGCAGAGGGGGCTGCAGATAGAAGAACATCATTAGGTGTTCATGGAATCTTCCTTTTAATTAAGTGGTATATGAGTGCAAGAGGATGTGTGTGGGAGAAGAAATATTAAGAAATAATTCAGATGCCAAAACCCAGAATAGGAAACATTCAAATCCTACACTCTAGGGAAGATAAAAATACATTAATGCACAAATGCTGATTCTATTCTTGATACTTTCATTTTAATTCATTTTCACAAGAGCAGAAGAGTGACTTTCATTTCTGTAATCTTAGCTCAGAGTGGTATTTCTGCTTGGTTTTTTAAAAAAAACTTCCCTCAAGTCATGATTTAGTGTGACGACTTTTTTTGGAAATAAAAATGAGCTACTAGATGAAATCTGAATGGGACACACTGTGCTTACCAGTGGTGTTAATTCTGTCTACCAAAAGCAGGAACATATGGCTTGAAACTCAATAAGGCAGACAATGTGGCGAAATATCCCTCTATCCATGAGCTACCCCAAATTTGAGGGCGGATTTTATATCCCTCCTGGAAAAGAACATATTTTTGATTTCTCTTATGAGATGGTTGAGAAAGCAGGGCTTATTTTTAGTTTCTAGCCAGCTTTGCTCATCTCTACCTGCTTTACTAAAGAAGTACACCTCTGCAGTTCTGAGGCAACGGGGATATGCACGTCTTTATTGCTCCTTCTCCCAAAATAATTGCTTACAAGTCTTTTACCATAATATATAATAAAAATGTTATTTTTAATGAATCATTTTAACAACAATTTTCATATGGTTAAACAAAAGACTTCTGGGGCTGCTTCAGTGCTTATGAGCACTGTATGCTCTTCTAGAGAACTAGGGTTTGATTCTCAACATCCATGTGGTGGCTCACAACCATTTGTGACTGGGTTCCAGGGGATCTGATGGTCTCTTTTGAGCTTTCTGGGTACCAGGTACTCACAAGTTTCACATGTATACATGCAGGCAAAACATATATACATGTTAAATAAAAATATATAAATCTTTTTCTATCTTTTGTCTTTTACTTTAGATAAAACTTGCAAATGATGAGAAACTCTAATTAAACTCAGTAGGTCACATACTAAAGAAAAAATGGAAAGTGGAGGGGAAACTTTTTGAGATGGGTTACAGCCAGAGAAGATCGGGTAAGTGAGGAAATTGGGGGTGAAAATGAGTAAAATTCATTGTATAAACATATGAGCCTGACAAATATTAAAATCTTTTAAAACTAATATTAAAATGTTTAAAATATTTTTAAATAAGGAATTGTTCTGGGATGTTCAGATGTGACAGTGAGCAAAAAAAAAATAGTACAGAGTAATTATTTTATGGTTAAGCAAGACCAAAAGGAACTATTATCTATTTGCTATAATTAAGAAGAAACCTCATAATGGGTATGTAATAATTTTACTAGCAGTTGTTGCTATGGTGGTTTGCTCTATGAAATTAAACATTTATCATTATATTTATTTGTGACCAAAGACAGCTAGGGAGCCAGTATGGGACTGACATCTGCATCTGTGTGATAGTTGGGTCTTTTGTGGGACCCCTAACAGTGGAACCAGGGCCTGTCCCACAACAACTCTTTTTTTCAGTTTATTTTTCTCCCTCTCAATCTCTCTCTCTCTCTCTCTCTCTCTCTCTCTCTCTCTCCTTCTAGTCTAAATAGAAAGAAAAAATTCTGTTCACAGGACTCATGAGCTGGCCCTTTGGAACCTACTCCCTCTGGTGGGATGTCTCATCTAACATTGATTCAAGGTGGGGAGGGGCTCTACTCCCTCTGGTGGGATGTCTCATACAACATTGATTCAAGGTGGGGAGGAGCTTGGTCCTGCCTTAACTTGATATGCCATGCTTTGTTGAGCCCCATGAGTAGCCTTACCCTTTCTGACTGGAGACAGAAGAAGAGAGGATGGGGTTAGAAGGGAGGTGTGGGAAGAAATGGGAGAAGAGGGAGGAGGAGAAACTGGTTGGTGTGAAAAGAAAGAATGGAAGAAAGAAAGAGAAAGGAAGGAAGGAACAAAGAAAAAGAAAGGAAAAAAGAAAGAGGAGAGAAAAAAGAAAGAAAAAAGAGGAAGGAAAGGAAGGAAGAGAAAAAAGAAAGAAAGAAGAAAATAAAAATAAAAAAGAAAAAGAAAACAGAACAGATACAATGAAATAGATGAGGCATGAACTGATATTTGGACATTTACAACATGGTGTGTGCAGTTTTCTGCACCTATTCTGTTGGCAGAGGCTGCTAGTTCACTTCCCAACAGCCCTGACTCAAAACAATCACTAGAGTGATTTACATAAAATAAACTATATTATTTTAGTCACTGATTAGCCAATCACCTAAACATATTGCTAGCTAGCTAGCTCTTATATTCTAAACTAACCCATTTTACCATGAGGCTCATTGTTTACTGGCAAAGTTCTGGATGTTTGTCTCTGACAGTGGCAACATGGCTTCTTACTGACTCTGCCTTCCTTTTCCCAGCATTCAGTTTAGTTTTCCTGCCTAGCTTTATACTGTTCCTTTCTGTCTAGAATTCCTTTTTAAGCTGGGTGATGGTGGCGCATGCCTTTAATCCCAGCACTCAGAAGGCAGAGGCAGGTGGATCTCTGTGAGTTCGAGACCAGCCTGGTCTACAAAGCTAGTTCCAGGACAGGCTCCAAAGCCACAGAGAAACCCTGTCTCGAAAAAACCAAAATAAATAAATAAATAAATAAATAAATAAATAAATAAATAAAAATAGAACTCCTTTTTAAACTTTCTCAGGTTTTACATGGATGTAGTCAGCCCCAAGTTGGGTGCCATTCTATAGAGAGAGGCCATTCATTCATTTCTGGCTATCCTGACCTGAAATATTCACATAGAAACTGTATTAATTACAGCACTGCTTGGCCAATGACTCTAGTGTATTCCTAGCAAGCTCTCCTATTTTAAATTAACGCATTCATATTATTTTCTATTTTACCATGAGGCTCATGGCCTACTGACATGGTTCCAATTGGTAACTCACATCTTTCTCCTCTGGTGGCTACATGGCTTCTCTCTGACTCTGCCTACTCTCTCTATATATCTTTTCCAGCCTGGCTATATTCTGTTAAGCAATTGGTCAAAAGCAGCTTCTTTATTAACCAATGGCAATAAAACATATTTATAGCATACAGAGGGGAATCCCGCATCACTATTTCATTTCCCTTTCTCTTGTCATTCCTCTTGGTTTTTACCATGGTGTATTCTTGATATTTCTACATTTCATCACTTTTTTTTTCTAGTCTTAAAAATCATTCTTCTTAATTTTGTTTTATATTTTATTTCATTGCCTATCTAATCACAAGAGCTCTTTCTTCAGATTATTTTATGTTTCTAGAGGCTGCTCATTTGTTCTTGGCTGTCCATCCCAGAAATAATCACACAGAAACCATATTATTTGCAATACTGTTTGGCAAATAGTTCTAGTGTATCTGTAGCTAGCTCTTATATCTTGAATTAAACCATTTCTATTAATCTGTATGTCACCACATGGTAGTGGCTTACTAGGTAAAGTTCCAGGACATCTGTCTCCTCTGGCAGCAGCTACATGGCTTGTCACTGATTCTGCCTTCTTTCTCCCAGCATTCAGTTTAGTTTTCCCACATAGCTCTATTCTGTTAAGGTACTGGCCGAAACAGCTTTATTCATTAAGCAATAAGGCAACACATAGACAGAAGGACTTCCCACACTGATTTTCCCCTTTTCCATATCTCTTTCTCTCACCTTCTATTCTAAATAGGAAGAAAAAAATATGTCTGTTCACAAGGTAACTGGGTAGAAACCTCTGCTATAGTGTATGGAGGCTCATAGCCATTAACATCCCCTTCTCTGAATTATACTGCTTCTTTCTAGCCCTACATAATGTGCCTCCACATGTGTTTATCCCATTGAGACAAAAGATATCAAAGCCCACACATTTAGATGGGTATATAAAGTAATTTAAGTTTACTAATACATTTACTAATTTAAAATAGGATTGAAAAGGACTGTAGTAGGATTAATAATATTAGGTCTACTACCTGCTTAAAAGCAGTATTTTTTGTCCAAATACCCATGCATACATACCAGAGTAGGTAACATTCATGATTTAAAAGGAATTTAGGACTTGGGATATCACTCAGTATCCCATGTTGCACTTGCTGAACTAGTATGTGTGACCCTGAGCTCTATCCTAAGCCCTGGAAAGGCAAAAGAAGAAAAAAAAGAGATGCAGGGAAAAAAGAGAGAAAGAATATTAGTAATAAATTTATGCTTAAAAGAAGCCATTACAAAAATCTCTTCAAGTTACAAAGTAGAAACCAAAAGACATGCTTTCTCATATGTCATTGTTTGGTCCCTATATTATAAAAATTGGTGAGCCTTTTAATTCCACATTATTCTTTTATTTTTGTGCATTTTCCTTGTCAGTTTAAAAATAAAACAACTGTTAATTGGCCAATTAATAAAGTAATATACAGTATCACTTTTTTAATGTGTATATTAGAAAAAATTTTTAAATATAGACGTGAAATTAAAGCTAAAGTCATATAGTCACTAGGGAGTTGCTAAGAGAAATGGGGTCCTCTGTAACTCCTCAAGTGGCCTTAGAACTATTACTTCAGAAAAGGAAATCCATTTGACTTGGAATGGATTTGGTAGTTTTTTCTTAAATGACAAGGTTCATTCCAGTGTCACTCACTGACTTAATAATCTATTGTCACTGTAAAGGCAACTTGGAGCTGTTGTCAAAAGGAAAACAAACTCAATAATACAAATGCATAAAGATTAAATCAAATTGGAAGACAAATGTGGATAAATTTATAGATAATTTTGAAGCCGTGAATGAAAATATACACTAAAATGGTTAGAGAATTTGATTAGTTTAAATATTTGTTCATTTTGGACTAAGAGATTATTCAATAGTGAACAGCACTTGCTGCTCTTGCAGAAGACCTGAGTCTGTTTTCTAGCACCCATAGGATGTCTCACAACCATCCCTAACTCTAGTTCCAGGACATCCAATGCTCTATTTTGAAGTACATGGGCACTTCATTCATGTAGTCTACTTACACACATACATGCAAAAACATTCATAGACAAAATAAAATCAGTAAATCTTTTTTTAAAAAACCTTTCTTATGTAAATTATGAATGCTAAAAGTTTGTATTAAAGAAAACGAAAAAAAAGATCTAAGTTTTAAAAAGGGATTGTAAGAACTAAACATTTTAATGAGATTAAAATTTGCACAAAAGCAATTGCATGTGACAGGGCTTGGCAGAAAAGCTGCTGTGCTGACTTTGTGTGACTGTGCAGGATGTCATACTGCCCAGAAAACATGAAGATATATGTGCATGAAGAGATTCAGAGAAGCATTTTATGTAACATAAAATTAAACACATAATTTGCTATGGCTAGTTGGTCCTCTAGCATTCACACATTTGCCTAAATTTGTGTTTATTCAATGTTTCTATATTTCTTTAGCAAATCTGAAATTTTATGAATGTATTAGTTAATCTATCTCCCAGCACTGAACAACAACCTATCCCATATATCTATATGAGGAATTTCTTGAAAAGTAAAAGATTTGAGGGATTTGAGGGATTTTATCCCATATAATTAATTTTAATGGTGTTTTATAAAACCATTTTCTAATAGTGCTTATTTTTAAAATATAATTGATGATATAGCAATTTGTAATTATTTACAGCAAGTATATTCACTTGTTTAAACATCTGTTTTTTGATTACAACTTTAAAGAAACTACTTTCCAGTTTACCTATAGTAAGTGAAGCAACCCAGTACAACAGAACCTTTTCTGCCAATCATTTAAATCTCTCACAAAATGAGAGTTTCTGGACAATGCTGAATAGGAACAAAAGTCCGGGGAGTCCTATATCATTGTCATCATCATAATCATCATTGTCATCATCCTGGCAGTCCTATGTCATTGTCATCATGATCATTATTGTCATCATCCTGGCAGTCCTATGTCATTGTCATCATGATGATCATTGTCATCATCCAGGCAGTCTTATGTCATTGTCATCATAATCATCATAGTCATCATCCAGGCAGTCCTATGTCATTGTCATCATGATGATCATTGTCATCATCCAGGCAGTCTTATGTCATCATCATCATCATCATTGTCATCATCCAGGCAGTCCTATGTCATTATCATCATGATCATCATTGTCATCATCTGGGAAGTCCTATGTCATTATCATCATGATCATCATTGTCATCATCTGGGAAGTCTTATATGATTGCCATCATGATTATCATTGCTATCATAATCATCATTGTCATTATCTGGGAAGTCCTATATCATTACCATCATGATTATCATTGCCATCATCATGATCATCATTCTCCACCTAGTCCTCTTCTTCCTCAGTTTTCCTTTTCTCCTCCTCCCCTTCTCTTTGTCTTCTTCCTCTTCTTCTGATATGGTGTCTCAGGTATTCCTGTCTCTTATTATTTTAACTGCTGGCTATGTCTGAATGTCCTCTGTTCACCCCATATAGCCTCTAAATCCTTATGTAGCATCTGAGAGTTTTGTTTTGTTTCTCCTCTTTCCTTCAGCATCATATGCGCTATCAGTCAAACATGCATGTTTATAGATGTGATGAAATGTAAGGCTTCTAAACTCTCTGCTGCCACTTTACTTAGTATGGCCAGGCCTAAACTGTTTCTGAGATTATCAATTGAGCTAACTCAGGATCATCTTCTCCTCCTCTCTGTTTGTTTACTTGCCCCCTTCCTTCTCCTTCATTCTCTTTGCTTACCAATCCTAATTTTCAAAAACAAATTAATACATGAACATTTTAAAATGTCAGACTTAATCTTTATTTTAAAGATAGATGACAGAAGGACAAATTTAAAACTCTGTATACCTTTCTTTGTTTCTCTCCTGACATGAAGACTATTGTATACCAATCAAATTCACTTTTAAGACTGAACAATTACTACCCTAACCTAGTGTTGAAGGTCAGGGATTCATTTATTTCCGCAGTAACCAGCCATAAATAAAGAGTGCTGAGTTTTTAAATATGAACTCCATCTCAGGGGTAGTCCATATTAAATTGCCCTTTAGCATTTTCCATTGTTGAAGTATATATGCAAATGTTTATCCCAGATGTTCTAATATTACAAAGGTCAGAAGGTGGAGAGATGAAAGTAAAGGAAAAGAAGTCAGTTAATAGTTGGAGAACAACAAAAATACTATTTGTATTAAAACCTTAATTCCCATCTCAGCTGCTTTTGAATGACACCGAGTTCTATATTCATTCAAACTTCTCACTGTTTGCTCCAAGCAGTCCAAAAGCAACAATTATTCCTTCAGTTATTGCTGCAATGTAAACCTAAAGCTTTCTCTACATTTTATTGTTCTGTCCTCTCTTCTGTAGCCAGTATAGACTGCATCCCCCATAGTTTATGACAAATACTGCTCCCTGTCTGGGGCAATGCTGCTGCTGGGAGTTCAGGAAACTTCTCATGGGGCCTGTTGTATTCTTTTCCTGGCCAGTAATAGCAATGGCTCAAAAAACTGCTTAAGTTCAGAGAAAATATCCTGTGGTCTTTTATAGTTTAAATTTAACATCATTTTCTAATAGTTCAATATAAAGAAAAATTGAACTATAATGTCAAAAGGCAGAATGTTGACCACCTTTGGAGAACTATTACAGATAGAAGCTTCCTGAGGTGATGGTCAGGCTCTATTGACCTTGAGTAGGCTTCTTGTGGGGCAGGACGAAAAAGACAGAATAATTAATGACAAGACTGGCCCAGGAAGGGTAATAGGATAGTATTGAATCTGAAATATGACAGTTCAAACTTCGGAGATGTTTTGATAAACTTAGTGTTAGAATAGCACACTTGTGTGTTCCTCCTCATTTTGCCTTTTGGTTTATTTTCTCAAACTCGGGAATATCATGTTCTTATTTCATCTTGCATCTCAGTTTAATAGCCTGTATCTACTTGCTTTTATATCACCCTTTTGTATAATTATTTTAAAATAGACCTCACCAGAAAATTTCAAGCTATAATTCCCAATGGGGAAATGCATTTTATTAATCTTTTTAAAATAATTTAATAGGAAAACTTTACATTTGTCTTCCCTAAGAAAATAAGCAGATGAGTTTATGTCAAGAATCATGCTTATACTGGAACTGAAAGGTTTATGTGAGTGGATTTTGAAACTTGTTGGAGCTGATCCAAGGAGGCAATCATTTACAGATCACCATGGAAGTCAAAAACAAACAGGGACCAAGCCAGCAGTCAAAGACAGTAAAGCATTGCATTCCAGGGCTCCTTGGCTAAAGCTATGGCCTTTGGGAGCAAATTAGTTTTGTCAATGAGACACTTACTGACTTATTTTTTAATTCTATTTCCTTAAGGCATAAAGACTTACTTGTAACTGAATGAGAATATTTTAGAACAATTTGACAGGTGGAAGTATAGAATATATAGTCTTTGCCCAGATAAGTATGCATATTGAAATATATAAATCTATGTTTCAACTGTCTGTCATCTATACTCTGCTATGGATCCATGTGCTTCATCTCTATTAGAGAATTAATATTCGTGGTTTTCTGGGATTATATGCTATGGCACTTTAATTTGTAGGTCTGAATTTTTAATATAAAAACATTGAAATCAATTCTTAAGGACAACCTGATGTACTATTACAGTATCCCTGATATGTCTATGCTAGACATATAAATGCATTTGATGGTTTGTGTAAAATGGCCTATTCCCTCATCTTTTAGAAACTCATTAACAGTAGTTGATGCCTGCTAAGAGCTGATAAAATAGTTATCAGATCATACGCTTTCAACTGAAATAGGAACTTCTTAGCACTCACACGGGCATATATATATTAGGGAAAGTCAAGAACTGGTGTTTTTGAAGGTCATTTATAGAAAGTTAGAGTTCCACCTGTGACTACTCTCTTTCTTTCACCTCTACTAAAATGAGTTTTTCATTTTTTATTGCATGGAAAGCTTTGATAAGCATTTGTTATTACTAAGCATTTACTAATTCCCTCACTTCCTTGTTCTCAGTGAGTTTTTTTAAGAGAATGTAGTTGTAACTTAATTATATTTTACAAAGCCAGATGTAAGTCAGTAGCTATACATTGGATTGAAGTTCAGTTTCTTAAACAGGCTACAGTAATCAGGAAGGAGATAGAAGCGAGTATATGACCATTTCTAAGATTAGTACATAATATACACTCAGTAAAACTGGAATACTGTCATTCTACTTCCAGTGACGTAGTGCTGGCTTCCTGACTGTCTGTTTCCCTCAAGACTGTGAAGTCTGCAGCTGAAGTGTGGACAAACTAGTTTAACCATTCCTTACCTTCACCATTCCTGCCCACATGAGCTGAGCTTACTCACACAGCAATGACTAACCATAAGTGATGTTAAAGTCTAGGTTGTCTACAAATTCAGTAAAAAGATGAGAAAGATTTGCTGGTGTTCACAGACTATACCACACTGATGTTGTCATTATATTACCAGAACAATTAAATCTTTAATTTTTTTATGACATTGAATACTCTGACACACATTTATTAATGCTAAGTACTTTTCTTATTTTTTTTTAAAAAACCTTTTTCCCACTTATGTATGTATTAATTTATGTGTGTATAGACACATAAGTGCTAGGCATGTATATGGAAAAGAGGACAACTGTGGGAGTTGGATCTCCTACCATGTGGGTCTGGGAGATGGAAATCAGATCATCAGAATTAGTGGCATATACTGTTATCCACTGAGCCATCTTGCCAGTCTCCCTGTTTTTTGTTTTTGAAATCATCATCTATCGTGACTAACTTTATTTTTAATCTCCTGCTCTTTTGCTCTCATTGTATGCTTACTTCAGATCCTTTTCAGAGACTGTTCTTTGTCTGCTCATAAATCTAAGTCCTAATTCCAAAAGGTTCCATGTTTTGCTCTAAATACAATCCCTATAATTTCACTGAATTCTAGAACCACAGGTCCAATGGTCTAACAATTAAATGGCTCAGAGGCACCTCAAATCTATCATATTGAAAAATGAATCATTACTTTCTCTTGACTATATCTGTGTCATCCATTGTGGTGAATGGTGAGATTCTTTGACTTGTAATTTAACAATTTCACATTCCTTTTTGTCTTTTACACACCATTCAGTCACTTCCTTCTACAGCTTCTACTTACTAATATTAATCTTCTTTTTTCTTGCTAGAGTTTAAGATTTTATCAGTTTATTTATCTGGACTTTAAATCTTTGTTTACAGCTTGCCTACCACATATTGTTTGCTTCCAATTTATTCATACAAATAGAATCAGAAAAAAGTGGGATAGATTGTGCAGAAAGACAGACCTAAACTTGGATGTGTAAGCAATAAGGAGTATTGATGTACTTTGGCAAGAAGACTAAAAGTTGGCAACTCCTCAACAAATGCAAGAATCTTAGTGGGATGTCCTTCTATATATGTGTTGCTTTTATTGGTTGATGAGTAAAAGTATTTCAGCCAATGGCTTAGTAGAGTAAATCTATGGGGAAAATCTGAACAGAGAGAGAGAGAGAGAGAGAGAGAGAGAGAGAGAGAGAGAAGGCAGAATCAGGCAGTTGCCATGTAGTTGCCAAAGGAAAAAGACAGCAGAATTTACTGGTAAGCCACAGACTCATGGTGATACACAGATTAATAGAATTGGGTTAATTTTAAATATAAGAGCTAGCTAGAAATGGGCTTGAGCCATTGGTCAAATAGTGTTGTAATTAATATAATTTCTGTGTAATTCTCTGCTGCAGGACTAGGGAGACAGAAACTTCTGTTTACATAATAGCACTCAATGTGGGGCTTGAAGCTACAACCCAGAGATTAAGAGTCTCATGCTAACCAACTGAGATACACTGGATACCAGTTAAAAACTGAGACTACACTTTTGTTTCCCAGCCACCCAGACCCAAATAACCACACAAAACCATTATTAATTAGAGCACTGTTTGACCAATGACTAGGGCATATTTCTAGCTAGCTCTTAAATCTTAAATTAACCAATTTCTGTTTATGTATTACCATGTGGGCATGGCATTACCTCATTTTCCTACATGTCTTGTTTTCTTGGTGGCTATCTGGCATCTGCTTGACTGCAACTACCAGTTACCTCTGTTCAGATTTTCTTCCTGGCTTTATTCATCAACCAATAAAAGCAATACATACACAGAAGGACATCCTCCATAATGTCCCCCTTTCTGTCTAATTAAAAAGAAAAGCTTAAACTTTGATATATTGAAATTACATCTACAAAACAGTTATCAAACAAGAATTATAGTTGAGTCTATTTGCATTTGGCAAATTAAGGAAAATATCATCTATCCTTATGTGAGTCTAAAGTTCTATATCTAATTTATCATTTATAATAACTAAGGAAAACTATAAGTATCTGTCTTCAACTCTATCAAAGATATCAGAAAGATATACTATTACCTAAGTAAACAGGAAGTGTATTGTAAGCAACTTCCAAAGTTCGAAAAAATGTCAGAGACATCTCACTGCCTGGCCAGTCACCCAAAGTTCTTTGTAACATTGGGGCATCCATCTTCAGCCTATAGACCTACAGGGGGACAGACCCAAGCAGAGCAAGGACTAGAAGATAAAAGCATTAGACTCACTCTCTGATCACGGATGTTGGTCAACAAGATACACTAACAGACTGAATATCATGGTTTGAACAAGAAATGTACCTCACAACCTAATAGTTTGAATTCTTGGATCCTAGATTTTGACATGGTTTGGTAAGTGATTGAAACTTTAGGAGGTGGAGCCTCACTGGAAGAAGTAGGTCAATGAGTGATAGTTACCTTTTCCTATATTTTCCTGAGGCCCACCTTCTGTTTCTCTGTTTCTGTCTACCATGAAGTGAGCAGCTTCCTTCTTTAGAATACCATACTATTCTGTGTTAACATGGACCCCAAATTAAAAAAAAAAAAAAAAAACAAATCCAAGGACTGTGGAATGAAATCATGAGTCAAAATAAAGCTGTCCTTCTGTAAATTGTGTGTGTCAAGTATTTTGTCACAGTGATAAGAAAATAATACCCTGAATAAGACACAGCCCTGAAGTTTTGCTTGAAATAAACTGTCGTGGCCCGTGAGGGTCCAACATAAATTCCCTAATTCCTCAAACCGGCTGGAACGGAGTCGCGAGGAAAAGAACTGACACAGCTTACACCGTCATCATGGAAATGGCCAGATTGCCGTTTATTCTCCAAACATTTTATATACCCACACCAAATTGAGCGAGAAAGGGGGAAAACACATTACGCCATCACCTAGGCAACCAAGTGCCTGGGCTCAAGTCAGGTCCGCATCTAGCAGTCAGGTAGGCCCTGAATTAGCATCTCTATAAGACATCCTTCCAAATTACAAAAGAAAGGAAGCACCAAATATCTGAACTCTTAAGTCATCAGCTTCAGTCAAACATCTTTTCTCAGGTAATCCACATCTTAACAAAAGAAGCTAGGAGCAGTCATCCTGGCCTTTGTTAAGGGCAGAGACAGCTTGTCTGCAGAGCTATGGGGTCAGCTTGGACTGGGCTAATGGCTTTTGTGCCATATCGAAATATGGGCCCACAATAAACCCACGTGATTTAATGGGCAAGAAGAAAGGTGAACTGGGGGGAAGCCTAGGAAGTGTATGCCCCAGCTGTGCATTCAGTCAAGTCTATTATAAACCCAAAATAAGAATCTGCATATGGAACGTTCAGAGAAGCAAATGTCCCTGTGAATCCTTTGTAGCTATCAGAACTAGTTGGCCACGAATGGGCTGCCCTATGTGTAAATTCATAGGGTTTGAAATGACCCTAACAAGACTGCACTCATGTTGTGAAGCCATTGCTGTGCCTCTTTCTATACCACATAGTTGAGAGGAGTAGATGTTGCCAAGCTCCTTTCTAACACTCAAGCAGTAGAGTTTACATTACCACTCAGTGTGAAAGCTGCACATTGGTTTCAGTTTGGGGTAGGTGACATACCTCCTGTGTATTTTTCTTTGTGTCATATGATAGACCCTCCAAAAAGAAATCTCAAGTCTCATTCACATTCAACAACTGTTCTTCACTTTTCCCTGTTTGTCTATAGTTTGCTCTGTCGTGTGTGCTCCGGACTGAATTGAACTGCCAGTTAAGTCAATCAGTACATTCAATCAAACATTTTTTTTTTCTTTGACTGGCTGGATCTTTTAGAGGAACAGGAAGATTTAGGCACCATGGAGTGCAATGTCCAAGTCCTGAGATTTAGCATATGTGAATAGATCTTCCAAAGTCCAGACCTTCCTGCAGAGACCAAAGCCGGATAACAGCAATGGAAACGCTAACTGTGAAGATTCTAGCTGAGAAGGCTTCACATCTTTGATTTGTTGTCAGATGTAACATTTGGAAGTGGTAAATCATTGCAGGAGCCAGTGTGCTTGGCAACTGTGTCTCTGCCTAGGTTGCTGGCAATACAAACTGTGGTTTCATCATCTCATACAGTTCTGCTGGGGACATGTGAGCCATCAGTGACTGATCATTTGGGGGAAAACCTGACAGAAAACAGAAATTTTCCTTACTTTCTCTTGCTATAATGAAGTGAGCAGAAGCTGAATGAAATAAAGTTGTCTCATTTCTTATATAGATGACTCACAGGCTTTCTGATTCATGCCAGTAAAATTACTCTGCCACTAGCAGAAATATGCCAGGGCCCAAGAAAAATCATGGTCTGTGAACCAGCTCCCCCCATCCTTCTGAGGTCTGGGACATGGTGGTGCTTTCAGACCTGCCCTTCCGCCTTGGAACTAGAGCAGCAAGTCATTGCAGGATGACTTTTTTAACCATAGAATTGCCCTCTATGACAGAGTACTATTAATCAGCCTTATTCATGACATCATTAACAGCTGCATATAAGGAACATATTATAGCCTTGTCATCCTCACAATTAAAAGTGCCTCTGCTCTTTCCATCCATCAGGTAAGATAAAGATATGTGGAAGGAAAGCCTGTGCTTTCCAAACAGATGTCTTTGTAATTGTGCCCGTAAAAAGAATGTGCTGTCATGATCTGCGCTTTGTCTGTTTTCCATCTGCTTTTTGTCTAATTATGTCTCAGTAGCAGCCATTTTCTCCCGCAGCTTAAATTTAAAGCTTGAAGTGATAAGGGAATTGTCAAGAGTTTGAATAAAAACAGAATGCAGTTGTGTGATGTCATTGTCATGCCCTCCCTCCATTACATCATCCTTTGCCTTGGAAACTGATCATATTAGATAAGAATAAAATCCACTTGGACATTTATTTGTATGTACAGGTGGACTATTAGTTTTGAATGAAGGTAGGCAGAGTCTCATGTACCCAATATTGGCCTAAGACTTTGTATATCGTTACAGATGACCTTGAACTCCTGATACCACATCTGTTTTTACCCTGAAATACTGGGATTGTAGGTGTGTGCTACCATGCCTATTAAGTGGGCTGTTTCTAAATTTACAGTGAAATCCCCAATTAATTGGATACTCACATTTTACACTCAAAGTTGAATTTCTGAAAAAATAGATTTGGTTTATCTCTTAAGGTTTTGTTGCTGTTTGTTTATCTGTTTTTGAGAAGTAAAATTGCACATATGTCAAAATCTGGTTTTTACTTAATAAATTAAAATAAGGATCACTGTTTGCCTTGATTTTTTTCTTTTCATTAGCCCCCTTCTTGAAAGCAGAGTTGTTGAAACCAGAAGTGACCCTTCTAAGATCATAAGAAGAAGGTACCAGAGTGAAACAAGAGCCTTGGGATCTTTATCTGATGCTTTGCAAAACACCAGTCTCTATACACGATTTATATTCACAAATAAGATTTTAATAAACTATTTACTGAGAAAGGCAAGTAGATTCCTTTAATTGAGTCTTTGGTGGGCCCTGATCCTCCTTTTCCCACTGAATTTAGCACTGCATAAATATTGCTATCACCGGAGTCATCTTTCCACTCACTGACATACCTTGTTTTTATCATTTGCATTTTTTATAATCTCTACTGGTAGGAGACTGAAACATGAAAAAGAGACATCTATTCTAACTGAAAAGGATTCCTTTGCAGATACTAGTTATGTGAAAAGGTTCATTTTTAATATAAATGCAGCCAAAATTTGTGAAGAAAATGCTAAGCTATTTAGCAAATGTAGGTGAAGAGACTAAATTAGATATGGTTGCTTGTTGCCTCCTCTCTGAACCAATTAAGTAGCTTCTTATCTAAAGCTTTAAAAATTTGTTCAGTTAGAACTATGCTCATCTTTGTTAAATGTAGTATTTTCCTCCGGTGTATGCTATAACTGTAGATATGTTAAAGACAGTGCCCTGTCAGACTTTCTTATTTATGGTAGCAATTTAGGGTTTCCCACATGTTAAGCAAGTTCTTTGCCCTGAGCAACATGGCTAGTCATCTAAAAGGTGTTTATTAGGAATTCCTGAATGGGAGCTTACTTCTAGTAGTTGAGATACATATATAAAGATTATTTGAAAATAGCTGTGTAAGAAGGGTTTAGTAATAAATTTGGGGTGTGAGTAAGATCATTTATTTAGATAAAATAATTGCTGCTTTTTTTTAAGAGATGAAGGGAGGCTAATCTGTGAGTGTCTTCAGGAAGGATCTAAACCTTTCATGTTTGGAACTGTCACTTGGCACAGTACCATGGTCTGAGTTCAATCCTTGTTGACTTAAAAGCAGTAAAGAGAAAGATATCTGAAAATTTTCAATTACTGAGTACACAGAAATGTTATCTTGAATGTTAGAAAATCAAAATCTGTCCCAATCCATACAAAGATATAATATTGTCCTGAGATATTGATTTCTCCTTGATTTCTCATTGAGATATTTATTTCTTCATTGATTTAAAAGTTATTCTTCTTATTTATGAATTCTTTTTATTTATGACAGTATCATACATTTATATAATGAATCTTAGTTGTTTTCACCTTGCATTTTCCCTCTCTTATGCTTCTCTCTTTCCAGCTGAGACAATTTTCCTCAACAGGTCCCCTCCTACTTTGATGGCAGTTTTTTTGTGTGTGGCCCAATTGGTTTAATTAGGGTTTCTTGCCTAAGCATAGGTGAGAAGGTTTTTTGTTTGTTTGTTTTGCTTTTTGTTTATTTGTTTTTAGTGAAACAAGGGCTATTTACCAGCGGCTGCCACTTTAACAATCAGCAAATCTCAGTGAGAAGAGTTACCCTCCATCCTCATTTTGTTGGGAAAACAACAATAACAGCAACAGAATTGTCAAGTGGCTGTTACAGTTATCCCCTGACAAATTAGAGTTAGCTAGTTATTGTTATCTTCTAAAATGTAACTTTTCTAAGCGATCATAAGAAACAACATTCATTTAATTTGAAATTTTTTTTCTTGGATATTTCAATGTCAGCCATTGATTTAATTTTTTTTTTTTTTTTTTGGTTTTTTAGACAGAGTTTCTCTGTAGCTTTGGTGCCTGTCCTGGAACTAGCTCTTGTAGACCAGGTTGGCCTCAAACTCCCAGAGATTCGCCTGCCTCTGCCTCCCGAGTGCTGGGATTAAAATCATTCCAATGATAATAAATGAGTTTTTACTTGTGTCTTTGTTTTTAGTCTTTTTCTTTGGTTTGGAAATACATTGTCATTGTGTTAAGGTGTTTGCTGTATGATTTGGCAAGGCTGGAATTTCAAAGTGGATGGCATTGTATCTCTTCCTCCTCTTTTTATTCCTTCTTATGCTTAGTTTAGAATTGTGGGTGGTTGGTTAGGATTGAGTCAATGAAAAAAAAAAAGAATACATGAAACTTAAATGCTAGGATAACTGATATACTATTGATAGATAGCTCTGGTCATCCATCTTGCTGACTGGATTTTATAGTGATACTTCTGTGTGGTTACCAGAGAATTTTCAGTGTAAAATTATAGCACATGGCTGATTATTTGTCACCTAACTGCATAGGACTATCAAATGGAGCATTTAAAAATGACAGTCATTGAATCAACATGTGTGCCACTCTTTTAGAATTTACTGATTGTTAACACAGGAGTGCCTTTGCTTCTTGATAAAGGTCATGCTGTCATATAGTTCTTGTCTGCATAGTCACAGTCACTGAAAGGGGAATTGAGAAAGAACAAGGCATTATGACAGTCCAGGCAGAGGCACAGATATGTGTACATTAGTACAGAACTGGGAAAACAATTGGGAAACACCTATACTCTAGTTTTCTTCTGTGAAGTCCCAATTCATAAATAGCTAATTGAAATAGAAAATAAATTATTTTAATTAGGGGGTCTAATTCAGAAATGTTGGCTTTTTATGTATTGTATTTTCTGTAATGCAAAATCTCACATTATGAGAATGTTAGTCATCATTGTTTTCTATGTGCAACTCTAAATTGAAAAGAAAATGCAATTTAGAAATGGAAACTCTTATTTAGTCCCATAGTATTACTTCATATATATGGCTCTGAAGAAATAACCATACAGTTTGTTGCTGTTTTTTTTTTTAAACAGTAAGATAGTTTGGTCAAAGTTAGGAATGTTCGTAGCAGAGTTGTTCTGTTCTGTTATTGTTACTCTTTGCTGTTAATAAAGAGACCTTAAGCATTCATCTGAGTCAATAATCCACTATTAACATTTCCAAATCAATTCATTTGATAAGCTTTGTGATACTATAATGTAATATTCAAGAGTGGATAATGTATAAAACTAAAATTTAATAAACAAGCAGTACCATATTTACTGGGATGTTTTATTAGGGGGGCCTTGAGTTCCAGCCTCAGTACCCCCTCAGGCTTCAGAATTAGATGTCTATGTCAGGCAAGGATCTGAAGGTAAAAAATTAACTCAAATACTTTACCTTTGCATGTTCTTTATTTTTTGTGCAAGGGGAGAAAGTGAAGTCAAAAGGCATAGAGAAGAATAAGGGGAAGACAGAAGAAGGAGAGTGAGGTGAAGAAGAAGAGTAAGAAGAAGAAGTGGAAGTAGCAAAGAGAAGAAGAATAAGGGTTGATCTCCAGGAGGTTTCAAGTTTTTACAAACGTAGTTGGAAAATTTCATAGATAATATGCACATCAAAATCACAAATAGGGCAGGTAGAACCAGACAAAGCAGTACCCCAGAAGAGGTGGCTTGACCCAGGAAAGAGCCAGCATTCAAGGGGAAATAAATACCTGACATTCCAAACCATTAGATAACGTTACTAAAAATCTAGGATTCACCCAATCTCCTCATTTAATCTCTTTTATGACCAGCTTTGGGGATGCCTAGATTTGCTTGATAACAAAGGTGGGTCATGCTGCCTTCTTGCTCAGTGCCTGTCTTCTATAGAAATGTTTATGCGGTCTATTAGCAGGTAATTTGTGGAATTAATTCTATGTAAATTTGACTGTTAAAACAAAGAGTAAGGGGCTGGAGAGATGGCTCAGTGGTTAAGAGCACTGCCTGCTCTTCCAAAGGTCCTGAGTTCAGTTCCCGGCAACCACATGGTGGCTCACAACCATCTGTAAAGAGTTCTGGTGCCCTCTTCCGGACTGCAAGCAAACACACAGACAGAATATTGTATACATGATAAATAAATAAAATAAATATTTAAAAAAAAAAACAAAACAAAGAGTAAGGCCTCATGGTGTGGGGGAATTGAGCAAGGTCATTCTGCTGCCTGTGCAGAAGTTATACTGCTGACATGTTTTGGGAATGAACCCCATTTTGAAGGAAAGGTGATGGAGGTGGGTCTCGTATCTTATCTGTTGCTTTCATTGGCCAAGAAAATTGCTTGGCCTGATAGGACAGAAAATTAGGTAGGCGGAGGAGACAGAACAGAATGCTTGGAGAAAGAAGCCGAGTCAGGCAGTCACCATGATTTTCCCACCCGACACAGCCGCAGGTTAAGATCTTCTCTGGTAAGCCACCTTGTGGGCTACACAGATTATTAGAAATGGGTTAGATCAATATGCTGTCTCCTGCAAAAGTCAGGAAAAGGTCCCAGGGCAAAATGGGGAGCAGGTGGGAGCCTAGGGGCTAGCATTGCCCTTGACAAGTTCTAAGGCACTACTGCTATCTGTTAGGGAAGCTCCACAATTTCCCTATTGCCTGAGATAAGGAGGGCAATTCCCTTTTTAGGGAGTAAGAAGTTTCCCCAAGCAGTCTGAGGGAATGGAGGCTTTATCTGAATGCCTGACCTTGGGAAAAGGACTTTGTAGTTTTATCTCTGTTAAGTGTGACCTTAGAAAACAACAATTATTCCACTGAAGTTCCCCTTCGTATCCATACAAAAAAAAATTATGACTCAGTTTATTCAAATAGCTTAATTCCAACAAAGGTAGCAAAGATAAGGAAGCAAAACATACATTTTTAAGCCTGAATAAACCTTGAGCAAGGAGATACATTTTAAAGCCACTGATTCTCAACTTTTTAATGGTTTGACCTTTTAATATATTTTTCTATGTTGTGGTAATATTCTAATACAAATTTTTCCCATTGTTATTTTACAACTGCAGTTTTGTCATTGTTATGAATCTTAACATAAATATTTGACATGCAGGTGGTCCTAGGCTACCCCTGTAATTTTTTTTTCTTTTTTTTTTTTTTTCTTTTTGGTTAAGGGTCAAGACTCAATGGGCTGAGAAATTGTTTCAAGCCTTTTACCAGACTGCTTAGGTCATTGTCTTGCTGCATTACAAGAAATGAACGTCCCAGTTTCTGGTTATCATTTGGCCTTTTATTAAGTCCAAACATTAACAATATAAAACATTTTATGAGCATAAATGTTCTATAGTTTTTAAAAAAATTAAAATCTCTTAAATGTCTTCCTGCAATATCAAAAATAAAGTACCTCTTTTTTTTTTCCATCTTTGATGGCAAATACATAGCCTGTCTTTTAGATCTCAGCCTGCTCTCTTTCACTGTAGCTGGTACTTCAGGGGACTATCATCTAGCATTGTCATTTCTGAAACATTTAAGGTCCATTCTTGCAACTGCACATTCTTTGGGACTCTAGTCTAGCCATACACTTGTAAACCTCATCTGTTTCCTCAGGTGATAATAGTTATAACAACAAATGATCCCTTTATGTTGTTATAACTATTATCACTTGAGACTCTTAAATTAATAAAATCTAGCTGGCAGAGCAAGGTACATTTTTGAATATAAAAACACTGAGGTGGAGCTTTATTACTTTAAATTATATATATATATTATATAATATAGGTTTTTATATATTTATATTATATATAATTTATTTATTTATTTAAACCTTGTTTCCAGAATGAGACATGAGTCATCATACAAAAGTCTATACCAATCCAAACTATCTTAGAGATTTGTTGTTGCCTCCTATTTAGGCCCATTCCATGTGGTAACCTTTAATCAAGATGGCAGTGAAATCATGTGACATCCATTTTTTTTAACTCGAGCAAAACGGCAATCCAAAATTTAAAATGGAGTCATGCCTTATGGTTTCTTTAAAATTACCTATGCATGGATTTTAAGTTATCAATTCCCAGTGTTACTAACTTTTAACTAATTTATTTTAATTTTGACAGAATTTTGACTGTATCTAACAAAATAAACTTGTAAATCTAAAGCTACAGAATGTGACTGTTCTGCTTTGTTTGCTTTGTTTTCTTGTCCTTGTCATTGTGTCACGAGCTCAGATTGACAGAGTGACAGAGGAAACTTAAATAAGCTTGAGTCTAGTTAAGGAAGAGTCATAACACAACGCCAGAGCTAGCTTTTCAATAAAGAACAGCACAAAATAGTTTTAACATTATCTATATCAAAAAGTCATCTGATTTCTGCTAACCCAAATCTAGGAACCAGAGCTCAGTGATAAATTCTTAGGTCAGGCCCATAAATGTGAACACAGCAGTGATGGCAGAGACAATAAAAATATCCAAACCATTTCTGTCTCAGCTCTATGATTGCAAGAGAACTTTCATAGACAAATTTTTCAACAAAACAAGTATATTCAGTATTTGCAGGTATGAGAAACCACAGCAAACAGTTCACATCCCCTTCTAACCTTTTTATAGGTATATAACTTTTTATATACCTTCAATCCATTTTTCCTCTCTTCATTCTTTTAGTTTGCTGCTTTCTGCCTTGCTTTCCAGAAAACATATCAAAGTCTTTCTCACTTTTTACCAAAATCACTCTCACTTTTCAGACAACATAAAAACTCTTACAAAGTCTTTATTATGATTACCCTCAGTAGTTTATAATATGGAATGGAAGAGGAGCTACTGTAGGTCTGTCTTGCTTTTCCTAGACTTGCCTTCTTAATTGTATTTCTGAATAATTTAATACTTAGCTTTAACAAATGCTGTTTTTACATTCTCCTTTAGATTAGGGATTGTTAACTTTCTCTTTCCAGAACTTCTGGTTCTCATCTTTACTTGGCCAATGGAAACTCAGGTCAGACTGGGCAGGATTTTACTATTCAACTCCTGATTAAAGTATCACACTGGTATAAGCAGAAGGGACTATCAGAGAATTCATTTACAAATAGATATACAATGTCTCCTCAGCACTGCAGTGTGATAGATCAAAGCATTTCTGGGGTCTATGCAGTTGCTATAGTTTGGTGATGAACTTAATAAATGTCATTCTGAGCTAGCTCCAAGGGTCAAGATATGTATATCACTTAACTTTTCCATATATAAGTGAATAGTACTACACCTAAGCACATTTCTATTGCTGTGAAGAAACACCATGACCACAGCAACTCTTATAAAGGAAAACATTTAATTGAGATAATAGCTTACAGTTTCAGAGGGTTAATCCATTATCATCATGGCAGAGAACATGGCATCACACAGGCAGACATGGTGCTGAAGAAGGAGCTTCTACATGTTAATATACAGGCAACAGGAAGCAGACTGATTCACTGAGCATGACTTGACCATATATAGATGTTGGGAAAGGATTGACACACGCTGTAAAGTGTTTGGGTTTAATGCATATGTTAAAAATTTTAGATTTAGATCCCTTTTACACTGCTCTAATTGTTGGCAGGCAGCACACGTAATTTTATGTAGAATAGGCATTTAGGAAGGAGGATACCTAAGGCCAGATTAAAAGGTAAATACTGGGTTTGGAAAACGCCCTTTTTTCTTGTCTGGAAGATGGAGTTATTGGTACCCAAATTTATATCATTATATTTTGTTTGAGTAGCTCCTCACAGTCTTTTCATTAATGATAGACACAGGGGCCCAATGACGGGAGTTAGTGTGGACCCTCGCCTAAACAGCACACCATACAGAGGTTGTAGAAACCGGCTCAAAATGGCATGGTGCCAGGCACGAGGAGTGCCCTCCACATAGCCTAAGACAGGGTGCCCTGTGATCTGCTTACTTTAAATCTCGCTAGATACCTTTCATTTGAAGAGCTCCAAGGATGGGTGACTTGTGGCAACAAATCCCCCAACCTAAGACAGGATACTGGGAATCCTAGGACGGGTAAGGGGGATAAAGACCTGGTCCCCACTCGACCTAAGAATCATAAGGCACCCCTCTGTTCCCAGGAGAGGTAAATTGCTTCACCATTCGAGAGAAGGGTCTCTCCTTGTCCCAGTCCCTCCTCCTTTAGATCTGACACCTTGGTTGGACTCTGACCTGATGCCCTTCACTTAATAGCTGCCTGTCTTTATAAAAGAAAGGGGGATCTGTTAGGAGCCAATTTCCTCCTAAAATCATTACAGGAACCATCACCCTGGGGAGTCTGCAGAGACCCCTACACCCATAGTTGTGTTAGGATAATAGTTCTATTGACAGAGCCTACCCCACACCCAAATTGGCTGTTAATGGGAGCTATCTGTTAGCGGAACCCACCCCACATTCCAAACTATCTAGGGATCTAGGTGTGTCAACTCGTGACTTCTTGGCCTACAGTGACCTGACTGAAGATAACCTCCTGCCTACGTGACCAACTCGGACCATGTGACCAACGTGAACCACGAGGCAAGAGCCCAGGCCCCTGTGCCCATCCCCCAACTCTTTACACTATAAAAGTTGTACCCCGTCTCTAATAAACGGAGGCTCTGACAAACTTAGCATGGCCTCCTTCCTGTCTCCTAGCTCATATCTTACAGGTAGTGCCTCTCCGGGACCCTGGAATAACTGACTGCCAGGTGGGTTACTAACCCTAGACTGAGTAGCCCACCCAAAGGCAATCAACATATGAGATCATAAAGCTTGCCCTCACAGTGACATACTCCCTCTGACAAGGTCACACATACTTTAACAAGGCCACAACTGCTAAGAGTGCCATTCTGTTTGGGGGTCATTTTCAAATCACCACATTCCACTCCCTGGCTCCCAAAGTCTGGTAGCCATATCATAATTCAGAAATGCACTCAGCCCAACTACAAAAGTCCCCATATTCTATTACAGTCTCAACAATGTTTAAAAGTTCAAAGTCTCTTCTGAGATTCATGCAATCTCTTAATTATAATCTCCTATAAAATAAAAATAAAAACAGATCACATATTTCCAACATATAATTGCACAAAATATATATTACCAAAAGAGAGCATAGTGAGGAAATACTAGGTCAAAACAAAACTGAAAACCAACTGGGCAAATGCTAAACTCTGCATCTCCATATCTGATGTCAGAATGTTCTTCAGATTTCCAACTCATCTTATCTTTGTTGACTGGAACACACTTCTTTCTCTTGGGCTGTTTCCATTCCTTGTTATTGGCTTTCCTTAATACATATCTCACAGCTCTGGCATCTCCATTTTGGAATCTCCAAGGTATTCCAGAGTGTATTGTGGTTGGGATGTAAAATAAATGAATACATTTAATTAATAATAAAATGAAGATAACAGGGTCAATTTTATCTGGTCACTTACAAGTAGTTTTTCAAATTTGGAGATTTTCATACTATGCCCCTCTAGCCTCTGTAAGTAAAACATGCTACATGGCCAAAGGGTAGCCATAACTTTTCAACCAGAGCCCTCAAAGTCTCCTCATTGTAAAGTAACATCATCACGATTCTCAAGTTTTATGTTTCCTTTTCCCTTTCTTCTCTTTTGTATGTCTTCAGTAGAATTTTTCAGAGATGCATGATCCATGATCATGCAATGGTTCTGATAGCTAATGAGATTTGTGTTTTCATATTTTTGTGTTTTAATATTTTTCAATTTTAATAGACAATGTGTTACATAGCTATAGATATAAACTAGAGAACTGACTATATTTCAGAATCTTCATTTTTTTAAAAATAAAAGAATCCTGAAAGAAATGCTTACAACCTTTTGTCATACTGCTGCAAAGTGCTTCTCAGTGGTATTATTAGATTCCACGGGGAAATTATTCCCTATTATTTCAACCTCCTAAATTCTGAGCAGTACTGAAATCCATGAAAAGCTGTCCTACTGATTGTTCCTAAAGTAAACAATAAGAATTTTCAGTAAGATAAAGCTAGATAAATTCTATGGCTTTCCATAAAAATATATAATTTATATTCATCTTAATGTAATTTTAATATTTTTTTTTGTCTTTTGTTGTTCTCGTTTTTGTTTTTCAAGACAGGATCTCTCAGTTGTAGCTCCATCCTATGTTCCAAGATCCTGCTTTGGTAAATGAATATAACCTCAACCATAATCTATAGTTAATAAGATAACATAATTAAGGCATGCAGGCCACTGGTTAATATAGACTCACATTAAAAAATGTTAACAATTAGTTCTGACTGCTATTTCCCTCCATTTTATTTGAAAGGTCATGAGAAATTAAATTCAAAATGGGATTAAAATCTCTTCTATAGTATACCCATGGTGTTGCAAATGTTAGAATTTTCTTCTTTGTTTTCTTTTGTTTGTTTTTTTTAATTTTTGTTTTTTCCTTTTTTAATTACTTAAAAAAAACACCAATCCGATTTTCCATTCCCTTCCCTCCTCCCAGTTCCCTCCCTCTCCCTTCACAGACCCCCCCCCCCGCCCCAAACCCCTTTAACCCTAAGGGAGTGCCATGCACATCACCCTGTAGAAAGTCCAAGGCCCTCCCTACTACTTTTAGGTAGAACAAGGTTTACATCCAAAGAGAATAGGATCCCATGAAGCTGGTATATGGAGTAGAAACACATGCTAGTGTCACTATCAGTGGCCCCTCAGTCTGCCCCAGCTGTCAAACCCCTTCAGAGGGACTTGGTTGTTCCCATGCTCATTCACTCCCAGTCCAGTTGGAGTTGGTGAGCTACCATCTGCTCAAGCAAACTATCTCAGTGGATGACTCCTTCATGGTTTTGAATTCCTTGCTCATACTCTCACTCTAATTTTTGGTTTTATGAGACATGGTTTCTCTGTGTTACAGTCCGGACTGCCCAGGAACTCACTTTGTACACCAAGCTGGCCCTCATTGAGATCCCTCTTCCTCTGCCTCCCAAGTGCTGGGATTAAAGGCATACGCGCGCGCGCGCGCGCGTGCACACACACACACACACACACACATACACACACACTTTTTTTCCTTGCATCCCAACTTGAAAATTGTATTTATTCATTAAATGATTAAAGTAAAACTGTGGGTCTTGTGATTTTTTCAGTTATTTGATATTAGTTAAATAGAAGATAATAGATTAGCAACAAGCTTTGAAAGACCTGGGCTAAGAAAAATAAAGATTTGGATTCTCCTAAGGATTTGGATGGACAATTTGACCTTGGTTATTTATTGTTGGGTGGTTCAATTTAACTCTCAAAGCAGGTAGACATTGAAGTGTTTGCTTAATCATCTCTAATTGTTAGTTATTGATATCAAAATATGCTTCCAAATTCTGAACTTTGCTTTTTTTTTTTTTTTTTTTTTTTACATTTCTGGGGGTGGTGTTAAAAGAACTAAGAATGCAGGCAAATGGCTTTCTGTTTTTGTCAGATCTAGTTTGATGAGGCTAATGATTTGTAACATAAGCCTGAAGAAGCTATAATTGACATAGTCCAAAGTAACAATTTGATTATAGCACTTGCAGTTACTGCTTTCCCTTAAACTAATTCCACCTTGACCTCTGAAAATGTTCTCATGATGTCTCACTGTATATATCTTCCATGTACACAAAGAGGAAGTAGTAGTCATCAACATTTTAAAAAAAGATTTATTTATTTTATGTATGAGCGGTCTATCTGCATATATGTCTTTATGACAGAAGAGAGCCTCAAATTCCACTAGATACGGTTGTGAGCCACCATATTGATGATGGCAACTGTAATCAGGACCTTTGGAAGAGAAGACAGTGCTCTTAACTGCTGAGCCAGCTCTCCAGCCTACTACTGACATTTTACTAGTGAAGATCTGAGTGGATCATTTGGATTGCTATCATGTTCAGAGAACTCATAATTCAAATGGGGAATAGAGTGTTGCTTGGAATCTGGCTATAACCGAAGGAATGGCTTTCTGTTTTATCAGGTCAGTCTCAAATTTTTCTTAACATGTAATTCTCCGAATGTATTATTGTTGCTTAGTGCCACCCCCCAGACAGAGTTTGGTGTCACCCACGGAGTTGTCCTTTGCTTAAGTATCAGTATCAGAATGAAAGTCAGTAAAAGTATTTACTTGACCCAATTTCAGTATGTGCACAAATAGAAATTTTGTTTTAATACAATTTATGGGGAATAGTAACTCAGATCTGAGTTAAGAAGTAGCCTTGACTACCAATCTAGGCCATCTTACTCTGTACACTTTTCTCCAGGGACTGCCATTAACCAGCAGGATCAGGAAAGAGAGTTGTTCCTTTCACATAAAAAGAAGCCATGGGGAATATGATCTACTCTGTGGTATAGTGATGGCAGCATCCTGGAGGCAAGAGAGTTGTCCAAATCAAATGCAATTGTCTCTCTAGAGGTCAGCATTTTAGGTCTGATAGTTCTAGGAATAGAACATTGAGGCATTGGCAGATATGGTGTCTGGTGAGGGCTTGCTTTCTAATAGATGTGCTTGCTGTGTTCTCGTGAGATGGAAAAATTAAGAGAGAACTGGAATGCCTCTTTTATGAGGACTCTGCCCTTATGATCTAATCACTTCCTATTACAATAACTTTGGGGTTTAGAATTCATTATAAGAGTTTTGGGGAAACACAGAGATTCGGAATGTAATGCCAGCTCGTGAAATGCTTTCAGTGTCTAATGTACCCAATAAGGTTCACAGAGTAAGTACAACATAATTATCTGTGATTGAAAGTAATAACCTCACTAGTCTGAGAATCTGAAAATAGATGAAACACTGAATTTCTTTTTCCCTAGATGACAGTATCCATGACTCTTAATTTCACCTAATGATTATGAATACATTTTATATGTATCTATAAACACATTTCATTATGATCTCCTGGCTTTTCTGGTATCATGTATGTGTCCCAAAGATACCTCAAGAAATCTTCTCTAGACTGATCTCATAACACATGTCTACTTACAATGGGTACGTTATACCTTCAATTTAAAATTGTACTCAGCCAACTTTGAGGTCTCTTTAGAGCTCTCATTTTCCCAGTTTAGTTATCAGTGCATCTTGCCATTTTGCCATTTGCGTATCTGTCACCTCTAATTTTTTCCTCTCCATTTTAACTTTCACATTAAGCATTCATTTTCTTTTATGTTAACTATCTCCTAAGAATTTCTTTCTTCTAAATTTTCTTACCTTAAAGTTGGATATCATTATGAAATCAATGATTTTCTTCCCATTGTGAAGGAAAGATAATTTAATGGGTATTTTTGAAAAATTACCATATTTAGCATATCACTATGCTAGAACTGGGGATAATTTTGTTTTATTTAATCATAATCATCCTGTGAGCAGATAGAATATTGCATTTTATAGCTGATGGAGCTGAGTTTTAGAAAAGTAAAGTAATTTGCCTTGGATCACCCTAGATTGAAAGTAGATCGGGTTTGAGCCTTCTTGGCTGTCTATTTCCTCTTGACTCTTTTATACTCCATTTGTGGCCATAGGCCATCAATTTATCTTATGACTTGGCTTTACACTGTCAAGAGAGTTCTTTTATTGAGAGACCCCTTTACTCTCTCTTCCATAACTCTGTATGCCTTATCCCAAATTCTTTTAAACCTCCCCCAATTTCCCCTGATTACTTCTATAGTACCTGTAAAGCTTCATTATTGACAGATAAAATACTTTGCTGCAGTCATTTTTGTACTTGTGTGTAATGACTGTTCTCTTAATAGCCTGGAAGCTTCCTAAGGGAAAGAGCTATGTCTTTTCAGTTAAATGTATTTAGGACATAGAAGTAGGAACAATAAACACATGCCTAAATGGGTAATTATTGAATAAGACAGTCTCAGGAACCATAATTTTCCTAATTATGCAGAAATAAAATGTCAGCAGACACTTCCATTTTGTCTTCCCAATTAGAATGTAAGCTTTGTGACATGTTTTTTATATGATTTATTCATTTGTGTCTTCTGTACTAAAAACTCTACCAGGATGAAAGAAACAATCATTTCATAAGTGTACATAAAATAAATTTTACCACATTATTGGTCCCCAGATTTTCATATAAAAGGTGAGCATTTTCTCCAAAGGGAGTTTCATACATTTAGAGCAGTATGGTTCATTAATTATTTGAGTGACAATTATATGTTTAGTATTATAACTGGCATTATGATGAAAAGATGTCATCCAAACACTTTACTGACATCATTATAATTGGTGATTATTGACAGTGTCAAGATAGTTATTTTCAAGAGATATACTGGTGATTAAATGAACAGATTATTAGCATCCTGTTAAAACTTGGGCTTACCAAATTCCTTTCAACTATTCTGAGCAACTCTTTGCTCACCTCAAGAGTTACAGATATGGCAGAGCCACATGACAACCACCCTGTGGCACAGCAGAATTTCTGTTATCCAAATTCACAAAAACATATTGAAATCTAAAATTTTGAAAAGCAAAAGTGCATTCTCCAAATTATGAAGTTTTTCCATTTGTGTTTTCTAAATAGATAAATTTAAATAATAGATTCCATTGTATATCTAAAACAAATATTTAAATGAATAATCCATATAATCAATATTTTCTTTAATTTTGTTTAATATTATTTTCTACTATAATTTCTAAAACGTGCAGACAAGGTTAGCTTCAAGACAAACTAGCTTTTTCTCATTTTCATAAATCAGGCAAAACACAAATGAATTTTTTGTATTAAATAAAAGCTATGGTTAGAAGGATATGTTGTAGCTTTTATAATGAAAATCAATGAGTTAAATTGGCCAGAACAAATAAGGTGACAAAGGGTAATGATGAATGATAGAAAGAGAAAGAAACCTGCAATTTATCTGTCTCTATCACCAGAATTTCTAGACCCCATCTTTCCCATCTTGTCTTATACCTGTACACTCTGTAAAACACTATTTACAATATGCCTCATAATCATGTTCATTCTTTGTTTCCCCAAATCGTGGGTCAAAACATGGAATTCTGAGGCAGGAGAATGACACATGCCTTTAATCTCAACACTTAGGAGGCAAAACTGGCCTACAAAACAAGTTCTAGGATAGCCATAGTTAAATAGTAATTCCCTTACTTAAAAACAAACATGTAATTCAAATTTATATATTTATATTGGCTCCATGCTCATCCACTTAACAAAATATTTATAGCACATCTATTGTATTATACATTATACTGGTGCAAAAGACAAAAATCCTGATGAAATATAAGTTCCTTAAAGAAAGATACTTGGTTAAAATTCCCCAAGGTAAATTATAATAACACATTAATTTTAAATGTTGTATTATCTAATTTTTACAGAAAAAGGAAAAAGAGCAATGAATTAAAGAATACAGTGAGGGAAAGTTTGAAGACAAACTTGACAGAGGCAAGAGGTTTTCTATCCACTTCTAAGCTCTCCAGAAAAGCATTCTAAGAAGAAGAAAAGGCCAAAGCAAAAATTCTTGTGCAGAAGAATGCTTGATAAGTTAGATGAAGGGCATAGAGGCCACCACACTGGAGAAATGTGAGAGGGAGAACAACAGACAAGAGATTAGTATTAATTAGAGGTTGTTCACAAGAATGGGGGAAATTTTGGGGTGTCTGATAGGCTGACTTTTATTTAGAAAAAAGGGATAGCCATTGAAGGTTTCTTGAGCTTGATTGACTGTCAGTGTAGGAGGATTACTTTGCAGAGTTGTTGAGAAGATTGTAGTGTTCTAGAAAACAAAGAAAACTCATTAGGAGGGTGTTGGGGCCATTGATATAATGCTCACCCATTGAACAATTATGTATTATTCACATATTATATTATGGTTGTAAAAGACAGATATTCTGATGAAATTAAAGTTCCTTGTGGGAATATAGGTGGTTAGTAAGTTATATAATATTAGGACTATGGAAAATCTGGTTTTTAAAAACAAGAGAGAAAGAAGGGCAGCATTAAAGAACAAGGTGAGGACTGTTGATGTGTGAATGATCTGGAGCTTGCTAAAAGAAGACAATGAGAAAGTCTAGCTATACTGTGACAGTGTAAACTGACAGGTGTCCCAACAGGTTGGAGTAGGTGTGTGAGACAAAGAAACAAAGAAAGACTCAAAAACCTGAGTGAAGATATTTCACCTATTAGTAGAAATAGAGAAGGTAGCTTGGAAGAGAAAGTCTGAAGGGGCAGGGGGAGGTGCTTAGTTTGTGGTATAGAAAGTCTGAGCTACCCCATCAGTACTATCAAAGTCATCTTGTTTAATAGAGCTTGATGTGCTTAGAAACAGCATTTAAACACGTGGGGTTAATAAAATCACAAGGAGGCGATGATGTGTAGAGATAAGATGAGGAAGTAAGAGAATGTTCTAGGTATTTCAAATACTAAGAGTTGGGAAAGAAATGCTGGTGTCAGCTAAGGAAACTGAAACCCGACAGCATTTCTCTGAGATCATAAAGCTGATAGCAATGTAAAATGAGGAGGATGGAGGGACCATACATGTTCAAGGCACCTGCTCTGTTGACATTTCTTCTCATTTGACATGTTGCCTATGGGCAAAAGGCCTGACTCCCTCACAAGATATTGGAGGCCAAATTTCCTGCACAGGGCTTGGTACTTATCAACAATAGTAAGTATTTGGTGAAATGATTGAACTAAATATGCTTGCATCTAAAGCCATTCCTGCAGTTTGAAAACTATGTTGAAAATGGGGGAATGCATGAACCTGGGGGATAGTGGAGACACAGAGAAGGTGTAGAATTAAGTCAGTTGATCTAAGCCAATCATCCCCAACATGAGATCCTGAAACCCAAAGTGTTTCAAAGACCTTAAGGTTTTAAGCATTCACTTGATGACAACAGTGGAAAATGTGTATGCATATCACCCTTACTAGGAAGAAAACCCCACAAAGGAAAATAAGATTTTCTTTTCTTTTTCTTCTGATTTATCTTAGTCACCCGTAGAAGTGCCCAGAATAGGGTTGTTGAATGAATGAGTGCTTACAAAGTTAGGACTGGGTCTTTATCAATGGATCAAAGCCTCTTCCATCTATTTGGGAGTGGAGACAGAATGGTGGCAACATTCCAGTGACAGTTTCTAGAAATGCCAAAGAAAGCAGCGGTGCTGCATAAAGCCACTGTGTATTATTAGAGCACAGTTCATTTTGTTCCTGAAAGACTAGAAGCAGAAAAGAAGTGAAAAGCCTGTGGGGATAATATTTTTGTGTGTGTGATAAGATTTTAAGTAGGATTACATTAGTGGGAAGAGAATAGAAAATGAAAGAGAGTTTAAAATAAGAAAAAACCAAACAGATGGTGCCTGATGATTTTATCACTGGTAAATAAAGGCAACTTTTGATGACTGGTATATAATAAGGGATGGAAGAAGAATAGAAAGCTATTTTCATTTGGCTTTTGTTTTTGTTTGTTTGAGGCAGGGTAAAATAGGATCGAAGGCTTGTTATAATTCTCAAGAACATAAATAAATTATTCTGAATGAGAATTAAAGGTTAGCAGAAGATCCCCAAGCCACCTGCCGATGGACTATCTGAATCCATGAATCTGATCAATGTGAAAAGGAGGAGTACCTGACTCCATGAGAACAAGGAGGAAAGTATAGAGCAAAGCAGTGGGTATCAAAAACAAACTTGTGAATGTGAACAAGAATTCTTGGAAAGAATCTGTGCCTGCAAAGACTGAGGCTACAGCAATGTGAGAGGTCAGAATGCTGCCGATCTATAAACTCATAATCTTGGGCTAGCTTTAGTCTATGGCATTACCATTCCCAAATTACCTCTTTGCTAGAACTAATATTTTTTGGCTAATAGATAAAAGCATTTTGAAATCTATTGACTTAGATTACACCAATATAAAAGCTAAGAGTGTAATCAGATAACATCTGATATTTATATAATGGTTTTTTTCTATCTTATTATGAAGACATCTCTGATGTAATCCATAAGTATGTTTTAAATTTACATTGATTTGTAATTTTCTTTCTTCTCTAAATTCTAAAATTTCATGTTACTGCTTCCATGTTAAAACATGGGATTTGGGTTAACCTAAAACTGCCATAAAATTTTCTCCTCTTGAGCCGGGTGGTGGTGCCATATGCCTTTAATTTCAGCACTCCGGGAGGCAGAGGCAGACAGATCTCTGTGAGTTTAAGGCCAGCCTGTTCTACAGAGTGAGTTTCAGGACAGCCAGCGTTGTTACAGAGAGAAACCCTGTCTCAAACCTTACCCCCTCTGAAAAAAAAAAAAAAAAACCTCATAGGTGAGGTAGCATATCCTTATATCCCTAGCACTAACATGTGGCAGATCTATGGGCCTTGCTTGTCTGTCTACATGAAATGGCGATCTCAGGTTCTGGTCTCTAGTGTAAGATGTAAAACTATTGAGGAAATCATCCCAATACCAACATCTTGCCTCCACAGTTGACTGCATGATGAAATACATCAGTACACATACATTCATCTCTCTCTCTCTCTCTCTCTCTCTCTCTCTCTCTCTCTCTCTCACACACACACACACACACACACACACACACTGTTCTCCAATTTCTCCTACCTGAATCTGATAATGTATGGCCAGAATTCCTTCACAGAATCATTTGATGCTTTAGTGTTTAAACTTGCTCCAGACATGTTCCAATGATCGATAGAAGTAAAAACATAACAAACAAAACTGAAAAGATCTTATGCTAAACTTGAAAGCCAGGTAAATACTCTGAGAACTAGAAACACAGAGAAGTGTGTAGCAGAGAAGTCACAGCTGTTGGAGGCTATGGGTCTTCAAGTATTTGAGGGCAGACAGAGTCAATTTCTTCTACAGTCAAAGGAGAATGAAAATGTTGTACATAAATCCAAAGCTCAGCTCATGAATGAAACAAGAGATGCATTTGACATTAGACAATAGCAAAAAATGGGAAGAAAAAGAACTTGAATTTTGTGTTGCCCACTGTCTGGAACACAGCTTTCAGCAAACTGTGAAAACAGTGAGGTGGTAAGAGCAGTCCTTGGAACCATAAAACAATTCAGGCTATTCTAGATCAGTGAAGCTGAGAATTTTATTAAAAGATTTCCTTCTGGAGTTGGGAAAAGTGTGGTAGAAGAAACTCAAAACTGTTAGAGAAACATACAAACCCTTCATGTAAAATAAGTTTGCAAGCTCAAGTACCCAAATACATGAATGAATCTGAAGTAAAAATCAGATAGCCAAGGAAACCAATAATTAGAATTGTTGTATATAAAGCTATTATTTTTAAATTCGAGCGAAGCTTTTGGGTAAGTTAGTAAAGGCATTGTTGAAGGTAGAATGATAGCAGTCTTGCGACTGTCACCTCACTTCTTTGTGAAAATTGAAGGATGAGAAAGAGTAAACACATGGAAACCTGAAAAAGTGGAGATGCTGGTTTATTAGAGCTTGGAATATAGAAACCGGGGTCAAGCAGAGCTAAGGAAGTAGATATTAGTGAAAGAAAAGAACAAAAGAAAAGAAAACAAAAAACCACAATGAACTATGGTGGAAGGGAACTCCTGACACTGAAGTGTGAATCTTGCAATTAGATACCGAGATTGAAGCAAAAATGATATAGGAGTGAGAATTTTATTTATTTATTTGATGACAATTAATGATGGCAAAATTTATTCATGTGCTCATTAATAAAACCTCCCTGTTTAAGTTCTCTTATTATCCTTGTTACAGATGGAGAATCAACCAGACAATTAAGAAATGCTCTCAATGCTACATATTAAGCCAAAATAATTGGATGCCAATGTTTCATCTAGGACTTCTTCTTTAATAATTATCTAAAACACATTATGCTTTTTGCCTTATACATAGACAAGAATTGATATTACATAATTAGAAACTATTCCTTAAGTCAGTGGTAATGGTTTCTGGAATTCAGACATGACAGGTCTAGATTTGGTGGGCCATGTTTTCCTGGAGCCCTTCATCCCTCTGGATCCTAAATTGTTTCCTCCATTTTTTTTCCCACAAAATTTCCTATTTCCTGAGGTGGTAGGAGGCAGTGGAAACCTCTAATTTAGACTCTCTTTCCATATAATATCTGCCAGTGGGTCTCTGCACTTGCTCCATGTCTGAGGCAAGAACAAGCCTATATGATGACAATTGGCTAAGGCGCAGATCTATGACTATAGAATCATTTCATTGATTTTTTTGGTCAGTAGTTATTTTTTCTACCTTAAATCTCTGGGCTATCAATTTCTGGTTTCTGGCCAGCAAGGCAATGTATGGCATGTTCTCCGTCTCATTGAATGGGCCTGAAGTTAAACTAAACATTGCTTGGCTTCTCCCACTAGTTCTTGGCCACCATTGGCTCTGCATATCTTATAGGGAGGAATGATTGTAGGTTTTGTGCCTGGGTTGGCTGGTGTCTGAGTTTCCCTTTCCATAACCTGGAGAGTATCTTCTTACACCAAAGAGACTAGAATGCAGGAGCGAAGGCTTTGTGCAGGCACCAGCTCAACCTCTCCACATTCATTGAGATGTGTGGCTGATGTCTTCAGCAATACAGCCCCTGCTATCAGTTTTCAGAGACCAACTTTCTATCCTACAATCTGACTAGATTCTTTAGGGAGCTCATTGAACCCCCTTGGCCAAAAATTGGACAGAATGCAACCCAGTCTCACCACTCGAAGCCTTCCCTGGCTACAAAAGTTGACCAGTTTAGACTAAATATTCTTCATTTCTAGGATTCCTCACTAGGGTCATTCTCATAGATTCCTGCAAATTTCCACTAAACTAGGTTTCCACACCACTTCCCCAGTGCTCATCACTGTCCTCTCTCTCTCTCTCGCTCTCTCTCTCTCTCTCTCTCTCTCTCTCTCTCTCTCTCATCCCTCCCCTCTTCCACTGCAGTCCTCATCTGTTCCAACTCTACCCTCAAAATTTATTCTTTTCTCTTTTTTCCAGGAGATCCAGGAATTCTCCTTAGGAACTCCTTCTTAACTTTCTGGGTCTGTGGTTGAAGCTTGATTATCATTTACTTAACAGCTAATATCCACTAATATCTTTTTGAGTCTAGGTTACCTCATCCAAGATGATCTTTTCTACTTCCATTCATTTGCTGGCATATTTTATGATTTTATTGTTTTTTAACAACTGAGTAATACTCTATTGCGTAAATGCATCATCTTTTCTTTATTCATCCTCCTATTGAGGAAAATCTAGGTTGTTTCCAGTTCCTGGAGATGATAAATAAAGTCACAATGAACAGAGCTGAGCAAGTGTCCTTATGGTAGGATAAAGCATCCTTTGGGCATATGCCCTAGAGTGGTATAGCTGGGTCTTAAAATGGAGCAATTCCTAATTTTCTGAGGAGCCATAATATTGACTTCCAAGTGGGTTGTACCAGATTGCATTCCCACCAGTAATAAGGGAGTGTTCCCCATATTCATACCCTCACCAGCATGAGCTACCACTGTATACTTATCTTAGCCTTTCTGACTGGTGTAAGATGGAATCTCAAAGTCGTTTTGATTTGCATTTTCCTGATGGTTAAGGCTATTGAACATTTCTTTAGGTATTTGAGATTTTTCGATTTAGAATTCTCTGTTTATATCTGCATATAATATTTAATTGGGATATTTATTTTTTGATATATAATTTCTTGAGTTCTTTATTATTTTTGACTTATTAGCCCTCTGTCAAATGTCTGAATGACAGTTGTCTTTGCCTTAAACAACTTTTTCAGTTTGAGTAGGTATCATTTATTGATTGTCAATCTTAGTGCCTGCACTATTGTTCAGAAAGTCGTCTCCTGAGCCAATATGTTCAAGGCTGTTCCTCACTTTCAGTGTATCTGGTTTAATGTTGAGGTTTTTGATCTACTTGTACATGAGTGTTATGTAGAGTTTTATGTGACAAATATGGCCCTATTTACATTCTTTTACATGTATAAGGCTGGCAAGTGTGGCTATTCTACTTTCCTGACCCTCAGGCAAGTTTTATTTATTAAAATACAAATGAAATGCCACTATATTTCTACTTTTTGCCTAAAATAAAAACAAGGCTATAACTAATATAAGAAAAACCTATATACAGTAAGTACAATAACTATATATAATATATGTAGGCAATTAATATATCAACAATGTCTAGTCCATTTGTATTTGACAAATTCAGATAAAATACTCCATATATATCCTATCTTGGTGAATCCAAAGTCTTGTACTTGATGTGGGAAGTCCTTCTGTTACTTTTGTTGGTTAATGAATAAAGAAACTACCTTGGCCTGTTGATAGGGCAGAGCATAATTAGGCAGAGAAAACTATACTGAATGCTGGGAGAAAGAAGGCAGAGTTATGAGAAACCATGTAGCTCCACAGGAGACAGATGCTGGGTACAGAACATTACCCTGTAAGCCACAGCCACCTGGTAGTACACAGATTAATGGAGATGGGCTAGATTAAGATTTAAGAATTAGCCAATAAGAAGCTAGAGAAAATGGGCTAAGCAGTGATTTAATTAATACAGTTTCTGTGTGGTTATTTTGGGGTTGAGCAGTCAGGAATAAACAAGTGGTCTCTTACAACATGTACCTAATTTACTATCAAAACCTGGTATCTGTATCAGATAAACAAGAAAAACTATAGCTATCTAGTCTTCAGCTTTCTCAGAGACCCAAGAAAGAAATAAAATTAATGGAGTAAGCAGGAAATGCAAGCAAGCAACTTTCAAAAATGGGAGAAATGAAAGAAACAGATGGATTCCTTGATAGTCACCCAAAGTTCCTCTGTGGTGTTGGGGCATCCATCTTCAGCTGACAGGCCCAGAATATCAGATAGACTTTTCTGTGAAACAGGATATTCTTAAGAATTGTCTGTCCTTAAGAGTTAACATGTTTGGCAGTCACTTTCTTTTGTGTACTTGTTGTCTAATTGGGACAGCGGTACTGTCAGTAGTTGAGGCAGGAGCATTTTCTTGCCCAGAGGCTTACTTTTGCCACAAAGAAAGTAAACTCCATGTGGAGTTTCGTCAATGTCCATTATCTTCTCTAAAGTAGATTGGTGCCGCCAGGAGCATACATGTCTCATTGTCATAAAAAAGCTTATGTTATTAACACATTTTAAATACCACATTCTGCAACTTTCTGAAGTTTAAAATGACCTGTCTATCTAAAATATAAAAAAGCTTACCTAATATAACTACAAATTCTAGTATAATAAGTGACTAATTACAACCTGAATTTCCTTATTATCTTAAAGAGTTGGTAGTAATAATTTTCAAGGACTAGAGATTTGCATTACACTATTAAATGAGCTGTATAGGTACAATAGCTTTAACAGGATTAAAAACATATGTATAGTATGTTTTAACAAAATTAAATCCCAAATTTGTATCAATATACAAAATGTGTATACAGTATACAAAGGTCCAACCCAATGTAAAACATTTAAAACTAGTAGTTGTTTTTTAAAAGTAGATTCAATAATCTACCACTTTATCTTATCATATCTATATCTTCCCTTTTCTCTTTTCAAAATAGATTCAATAATCTACCCTTTTATTGTAGCTATATCCCTCATTTTTCTTTTCAAAATAATAACCGTGAATCTAATTTTTTTGTTTAGCTTTTATTCCTGACTGTTATCCATAACAACTAATAGAAAAACACTAAACAAAGACAATCCATTTTTTTTGGAACATGGGTATAGGTTTCTAGGCTGCTGATAATCTAGGGGATACTGATAACCTTATGGTACTCAAAGAAAATTTAGGATTATGGTCAAGTCCTGACTGGAGTATTCTGTGAGGCTGGATCATCAGCCAGCAGTCTTGAAGCTGTTTTGGATGTCAAACTCAGACAAAAGTGCAACAAAGGTGCTCTAAAATTTTGGTTCATCTATGCCATCATTCCCATTAGAGATACTTCATGGTGTCTTCCTAGATCAAACTATATTTTTTCTTAACCAAGAATGAACCCACAGACTCTCATTTCCTGTGGAAACAAAAGCAAAACCTTTTTTTTCCCCCAAAGTAACATATTTTTCACTTAAATTTTGAAATCAAGGTATCTTCAAAATATATCGGTTGGATTAATCCAGCAGCATTTATAATCAAATGTCTTTTAATAGCTCATGCTCCCTTCCTCAGAACTCAATTCAGAGACAACACAATAACATACAGTATCCAGATTCTCTGTGTATTTGCATCTTTACATGGAAGCTAAGCTGGGGTGGATGGAAGCTGGTAGCATTAGTTTTCCTCCCAAACCCAGATGTCTAGGTTTGGGTTTAGCTCTGGCCTGTTCTGGTGGCTAAAAAGATTCAAGTAAACAGTTTTTTTCATGAATTTGTACCCCAAACTTTGGGCACTGAGAAGAAGGTATTTTCTTTTGTGTTTGGATGAAATGTTCTGTAAATATCTGTTAGGCTTACTTGGTTTATAATGTGAGTTATATATAACATTTATCTGTTTAACTTTTCTCTTGATGACCTGTCAGTTAGTGAGAGTGGAGTATTGACATCTTCTGCTGGTAGAGTGTAAAGGTCAATATGTGATTTAAGCTGTTAGCAGTGTTTCTTTAACAAAGGTGGGTGCCCTTGTGTTTGAGGTATAGATGTTAAAAATTGAAATGTCAACTTGGTAGATTTTTCTTTTGATGAATATGTGATATCCTTCCCCATTTCTTTTGATTAATTTTGGTTTGAAGTATATGTAGGAATTAAAATGGATACACCAGCTTGCTTCTTTCATTGATTTGCTTGGAGTATCTTTTAACCCTTTGCCCTGAGGAAATGCCTATTCTTGATGTTGTGGTGTATTTCTTTGATGCAGCAGAAGAATGGATCCCATTTTCATATACAATCTATAATCTGTGTTGTTTTATTTGGGAGTTGAGGCCAGTGGTATTGAGAGATATCAATGATTGATAACTTTTGTTATTTTGTGGTTTGTTGGTAGAGGCCTTGGTGTTGGTGTGTGTGTGTGTGTGTTTGTGTGTTTGTGTTTCTCTTCTTTCAGTTCTACTGGTATGAAGTTATTTATTTCCCTTGTTTTCCTGGGTACAGGTAAATTGCTTGGTTTGGATTTTTCCTTCTAGCACCTTCTGTATGGCTTGATTTGCATATAGGTATTGTTCAAATTTGACTTTATAATGGAATATCTTATTTTCTCTATCTCTAGTGACTGAAATTTTTGTTGCATACAATAATCTGGGTTGGTATCACTGGTTTCTTACAGTTTTTAGCACATCTATCCAAGTTCTTCTATCTTTTAGGGTCTTGATGGAGAAATCAGGTATAATTCTAAAAGGTCTGCCAGAATATGATTTTTGGTATTTTTCTCTTGTAACTTTTAATATTCATTTTTATTTTTTTTTACCGTGCATGCTTAGTGTTTTGAATGTTATATTATGAGGGACTTTCTTTTCTGCTCCAGTTCATTTGGTGTCCTCTGTGCTTCTTGTACCTTCACAGGCATCTCCTTCTTTATGTTAGGAAAAGTTTTGTTCTATGATTTTGTTGAAAGTATTTTCTGGGCTTTTGAGCTGGGATTCTTCTTCTTCCTTTATTCCTATTATTAGTAGGTTTGGTCTTTTCATAGTGCCCAAGATTTCCTGGATGTTTGTGTCAGGAATTTTGTAGATTTGACATTTTCTTTAACCGATGTATCTATTTTTTCTATCATATCTTCAGTGCCTGAGATTCCCTGTTCCATCTCTTGTATAAGCTGGTAAAGATTACCTTTGTAGTTCCTAATTGCATTCCTAAGATTATCATTTCCAGAATTACATCAGTTTGTGTCTTCTTTATTTATTTTATTTCTATTTTCAGATCTTGAACAGTTTTATTTGTTTCCCTCAACTGTTTTTCTTGGATTTCTTAAAGGGATTTATTCATTTCCTAGGATTATTTGTGTTTTCCTGGCTTTCTTTGAGGGATTTTTTCCTCTAATTGTTTGTTTGTGCTTTCTGGTATTTCACTAGGGACTTTACTCATTTTCTCTTTAAGCAGCTCTATCACCTTGATTTTAAGGTCTTCTTCTTATGTTTCAGCTATGTTGCAACATTAAGGGCCTAATATGCTAGGATAACTAGGCTCTGATGGAGTCATATTTCCCAGGCTCTTATTGATTGTGTTCTTATGCTGGCATCTATGCATCTGGGTTTCTGGTCATTATAGGTCTAGGTTCTGCTCTCTGAATTTGTCTTTATTGGGTAGATGTTTTGTACTTTGCTTCCTATTTTTTTCTCTGGATTTTCAGAGACTGTTTCAACTATGTATTACCTGTTTTACTTACCTACTTGGTTAATGTGATCACAGGAATTTTTGCTGTTTTTTGAGGCTAAATGAGGGAGGCTATGGGAAATGGTTTGTTGTAGCACTAGGACCAACTCTGAGAATTGACTCTTGGGTAACAGAGAGAATGGAGAATCTCGGAGAGCCAACCTTCTTGTAGGGGTGGCCTGTGATTGAGCTTGGGGTGTTGGTGTCCACATCTGTTGGGAACTGGGACACAGTGACAAGGAGGGGAGGAAGGGCCAAGGGTGGTTTGTGGGATCCGTAGGTGGCATGGACAGGGGAAGGTAAAGCTGCCACTGCTGTTTTGTTGCAGTACTAGGTAAGAACCCCAGAACTGGGTGTAGGGTAACAGAGCCAGAAGGTCCAAGGCTAGCCTACCTGGTCTTCTGGCAGGCATGGCCTATGTTTGAGCAAGTCAGTAATTGTGATTCTTTATGTGTGTTTAAATATTTCCTAAGTCATTTAAACACAAAATTCTGTTGCCTTACATATCTACCATTTATTCCATGGCAAATATGTTGTGAATCATAACTGCCCCACAGTAATAAGTATGGTATGTTTGATCCTAGAACAGTTTAAGATTTTTATGTGCTGAAAATGAGGGGAAATTAGAAATTGAAATGTTAAGAATTTTATATGTACCTCACTGGAGAGCTTCTGGAATGTATATGGAAATCTCAGATTCCAATTTTTTTCATTTTATTTTTTATAATTTATTTATTTATTTTGATTTTTCGAGACAGGGTTTCTCCGTAGCTTTTTGGTTCCTGTCCTGGAACTAGCTCTTGTAGACCAGGCTGGCCTCGAACTCACAGAGATCCGCCTGCCTCTGCCTCCCGAGTGCTGGGATTAAAGGCGTGTGCCACCACCGCCCGGCAATTTATTTATTTATTAAAGATTTCTGTCTCTTCCCCGCCACCGCCTCCCATTTCCCTCCCCCTCCTCCAATCAAGTCCCCCTCCCTCGTCAGCCCAAAGAGCAATCGGGGTTCCTGTCCTGTGGGAAGTCCAAGGACCACCCACCTCCATCCAGGTCTAGTAAGGTGATCATCCAAACTGCCTAGGCTCCCACAAAGCCAGTACGTGCAGTAGGATCAAAAACCCATTGCCATTGTTCTTGAGTTCTCAGTAGCCCTCATTGTCCGCTATGTTCAGCGAGTCCGGTTTTATCCCAGGCTTTTTCAGATCCAGGCCAGCTGGTCTTGGTGAGTTCCCGATAGAACAACCCCATTGTCTCAGTGTGTGGGTGCTCCCCTCGTGGGCCTGAGTTCCTTGCTCGTGCTCTCTCTCCTTCTGCTCCTGATTTGGACCTTGAGATTTATGTCCAGTGCTCCAATGTGGGTCTCTGTCTCCTTTCATCGCCTGATGAAGGTTAATATTCAGGAGGATGCCTATATGTTTTTCTTTGGGTTCTTTTTATTTAGCTTCTCTAGGATCACTAATTATAGGCTCAATGTTTTTTGTTTATGGCTAGAAACCAAATATGAGTGAGTACATCCCATGTTCCTCTTTTTGGGTCTGGCTTACTTCACTCAGGATGGTGTTTTCAGATTCCAAATTTAAAGTAAAAAAATATTCATCTAATTTTTGCTTTTCTTTATGGAGTTCATATGCTCCCTCCCCATTTTGAACTTAAGAATGTCCAGGATATATAAAATCTCCATGAAATAAATCATGAAAACATTTGAAGACAGCATTAGAAGATTAGGTAAATCACTGCCCTTCCTATGTTCCAGTGTCAAGTATATAAAGAAAGAAATCAGGGAAACAATCTCATTCACAATAGTCTGAATATTTTTATTTTTTGGTATAGACCTAACTGACAAGTGAAAGACATATACAACAAAAAATTTGAACCTATGAAGAAAGCAATGTTCTCCCATGCCAGAAAAAATGGACAGAGCTCCAATGCTAATAAATTGGTAGGATTAATATTGTGAAAATTGTCATCCTACCAAAAGCAATCTATAAATTCATCACAACACTCATCAAAATCCTAAAACAATTTTCTCAGAAAATGAAAAACAGTATTAAAACTCATGTGAAAATATAAAATATCCTGGATAGCAAGACCAATACTAATTAAGAAAAACACTGCTGAAGATACCATCATTCCTGACTTTTTTTTTTTTTATTGGTGGCACACACCTTTATTTTATTTTTTTTATTTATTTTTTTAAATTTATTTATTTATTAAGGATTTCTGCCTCCTCCCCGCAACCGCTTCCCATTTCCCTCCCCCTTAGGCAGTTTGGATGCTCACCTTAGGAGACCTGGATAGAGGTGGGCGGTCCTTGGGCTTCCCACAGGTCAGGGAACCCTGATTGCCATTCCTGACTTTTAAACTGTATTGCATAACTGTGGTGATAAAAAACAGTATGTACTGGCATAAAAAAAAGACACACTGCTTAGTGGAGCTGAATAGAAGGCCTAAATTTTAGGCCATAAAAACTTGATTTTTGATAATAACCAAAAAATAAACATTCAAAAAAGACAGTATCTTCAATAAATGGTCCTGGCCAAATTAGATAATTACATGTAGAAGAAGGAAATTTATCTATCCTCCCATACAAACTCAAGTGGACCAGTTACCTCAACATAAAACCCGATATAATTAATCAGCTAGGAAAAAAAAAGTAAAAATTGGCTTCAACTTTTAGACATAAGAAAAAAAATTGAACAAGTCATTCAATTTCTGAAAAAGGATTATTATTTTTAAATAAAAAAATTGACAAATTGGACCTCATGAAGCTAAAATTCTGTACAGCAAAGGATATAATCAGTTGACTGAAGAGGCAGCCTACAGAATGGGAAAAGGACTGTTCTAGAATGTACAAAGAACTAAAAGCACTAAACATCAGCAAATCAAGAAACTCACTTAAAATGGGCAGTGGAACTAAACAGATAGTTCTCAAAAGAAAAAGACAAAACTATGAAATGATATTTAATGTTCAACAGTGTCAGCCATTAGTGAAGTGCAAATGAAAACAACTTTGAGATTTCATTTCAGCTATATCAAAAGAGATAAGATCAAGAAAACAAATAGCAATAATGCTGGTGCTGATGTAGTGGAAAGGAAACACTCTTTCACTGTTGGGAGGAATGCAAACTGATGCAGCCACTGTTGGAATCATTGCAGAGTTCCTCAAAAGGCTGGGAATACCATTTGAACCAGCTACATCACTTCTGGGCATATACCAAAAGGATTATATATCCTAATTATTCACCCATGTTTATTGCTGTTTGATTTACAATAACTCATGGGTACAATAATGGCATGAATATTATGGGGGTAAACAACCACTTTGTGACTAAATTTAAAATTCACTCCACAAAACAAAGTTCATATCGAATAGGCCAAAAACCTGTACCAAGAGAGAGTCTGGTACTATTATTATCCCAAAATGGACATAACATCAAGCTGCCTTCTAAATATTTATTATTTTATTTTTGAGATTATAATATAATTACAACATTTCCCCTTCCCTGTTCTTTCATCCTAAGACTACCATATAACCTTCCTTGCTCCCTTTCAATTTAATGGCCTCTTTTTTTTCATTAATTGTTGCTACATGAACATACATATGTTTGGACTTGTATTTTAAAATACATTTCAGGGATGTCTCTGGATTGTCAATCACCAATCATTTCATGTTCATTGTGTGTGTGTGTGTGTGTGTGTGTGTGTGTGTGTGTGTGTGTCTATCTGTCTGTCTAAGTGTGGGTACAAACATGGCTTAATATCACAGTATGTGTATAGAGGATAACCTTCACTAGTCAGTTTTCTCCTTCAACAATAGGATCCATGGATCCATCCAGTCATGGAACTCAAGTAGCCCAGTGTACTGGCTTACTTTGTGTGTAAACTTGATATAAGCTAGAGTCAACAGAGGAAGGAGCCTCAGCTGCAGAAATGCCTCAATGAAATGCAACTGTAAAATATTTTCTCTTCTAATGATCACTGGGCAAGGATGGTTAGTACCATCTTTGAGTTGCTAGTCCTGGGTTCTATAAGAAATCAGGCTGATCAAGTCACGGGAAGAAACCCAGTAAACAGGACTACTGTACCGTGGCCTGTACATCACCTTCTGCCTCCAGGATCCTGCCCTGTTTGAGTTCCTGTCCTGACTTTCTTCAGTGATGAAAAGCAATGTGGTCTAAGTCTAATAAACCCTCTCCTCCAGAATTTACTTTTTTATTATGGTGTTTCATTGCAGCAGTAGAAACTCTAAGATACCAGGCTTGGGTAACAAGAACTTTTAACTGTTGAGCCATATCACCAGCCTGATACTAGATACTTAGCATCATTTTCTATGACCTGTTCATCTTGAATGTATGCTGCCATTTTGATCTTCCTCTGCCTGCATTTTTTTTTTCTGTAGCTTCAAGACTGGGTGTATACAGCCTTGATATATTGCCAGCCACCTCATGTCCTCAAGACATTGAGTGGTGGTCATTAGACTAATGAGCATATGTGCTGTGATGTTGAGCGCTGTAAAGATAATCAATAGAAGCTCATCTTCTTGTTATTTTTCTAGCCAAGACATTAAGTGCCTTAAGTCAGTGGTAGGCACAGTTTGTTTCTCCTGAGTTATCACAGAGCCAGCAGTTCTTCCTTTGCAGGCATACCCTGCAGGGGGGTATGGACCAACACAGCTACTTGGTTAGGTGGCAGATACTCTGTCATTTCAAAATAGCATGCTGGTGCTTCCTGTTTGAGAACTCTGGGAGTAACACTTAAATTGCCTCCAGGATTTTTAGAATTTTTAATTGCTTCACCAATATCTTGATTAAATTTGTCAGTAGTAGGTGGCACTTTTATTCTTCTTCAATTCCAAACACTGTTTCCTCATATTTTGGTTATAGAACACTGTGTGCACCATGTCTCCAATGGAGCATTACAAGATATGCGGTGACAATCTTTCATGGTTTGCTTTATTTTTAGAGTCTTGTTTTTCTACTATTTACCTCCTCCTGTCTGTGAGCTTTTCAGTGACTATTATTGGACTCATCCAGAGACACAATGGCAAAGCTTCGACACACAAATAAGATGCCTTTGCTACTGTACTGCAGTTTGCAATCTCTTAGAAAGCAAGGGACATCTTAATACTTTGTTTCCAAAAAAAAAGAATTTCAAAAACTAAACTCCAAAAGAACAAAGCAAAGGAAAAACAAACAAAAAAGAAAACCCCCAAAAATCTCCAAATAAAAACTTTTAATTCACAGCTTCTTTGAGACTCATTTCTTTTAGGCTTCTTATAACAGTGCCTCTTCTCCTTCACTTAAGGCCAAAATGACAAGGATCAATTTAGATTGGATTCTATGGGTCTCAAACTTGCAAAAAGCCATGGCATTGAAGTTCAGGGGCTCTGGTGTCTAAGAGCACTACTTGCGCTACCCAGTTAGTTGCCCAACTCAAGGGTTTCTCTTTACTTCTTCTGTGGGTGGAAGCTCTTTTGTCAAAACAATCATTGGCACTTTTCTCATCTGCAAATGGAGAGGCCAATTCGCTTTCCAGCACTTAGCCTTTATAAATAATAAATCTATGACCCCAAGCTTCCATATCAACCAAGACAGATCCTTCCCCACAACCTCTGGAATACTTTGAATTAGCATTAAAATTTTAAGAGGGTTAAAATATTAGCTAGGTGGATACTATCAGCAGAAATACAGATTTTCTAGATTCTTTATTCAGATGAATTTAATAACATCTTCATCATTGGCTTTTTTGATCCGTATAGAATTTTTCGGTTAGAAATGGCATTGCGCAGTAGCGTATTGGGTCCTAACTATCTCAGCAGATAGCCATTGATTTTATTTTGAGAGCAAACTTTTCATGCAATTGAAATTTGGATTAGATGAAAAATTATTATTTACTTGATATAGTTTTAACTTAGTCTGATAATATATTCTTATGAATTAACATATTTCTTATTCTAGACTACTATTTACAATTGTTTATTTTTATTATTATTGACAATCTAATGCACATATATATTTTACCAGGGTCATTTAAGACCCCTCATTAACCTCTCTCTCCTCCCCCCAATTTCTGCTGAATCCTATTTTTTCCTAACAAGTCTCTCAGCCACTCTCAAGTAGTTTAGTTTATTTCTTGTGCAACAAACTGAATTTAATTAGGATTGCTTAAATGAACATGGGCGTATGTTTATTTCCTGGAAGATGGGTAATATACTGGTGACCTTACACCAAGGAAAATTATTCTACCGCCCCCAGAAACCTTTAACTACCAGTAGCTTGCCCTGAAGAGTGAGGTCTGTTAATTCTCGCTGCTATTCATGATGGACTGATGGTGAAACCATTTTCTACAGATTCTGTCAGATTATTCTTAAATGTGAAGAATGGCATGAAATGAAACATTCACATACTTAAAAGTACAGATTATATGATTATAAGTATTAAAAATATATTCACCCTGATGCAATAAGCTTTATTATAGCGTGGTTTATCTCATTTTGCAGGAGTTGACTCACTGCAGCATCTGTGAAGGGTTACCTGACTTCTGTGTGCATTGTTTGCCTAACTAATGGAAAAGATGTAGATGCATTTCTTCCTTTTGTCCCTAACGTTTTATGTTAAAAAATACAATAAGATTGCATGACACTATATTTCAAACTATTTAACTTCTTTTAAAATTTATTTTATTCTACAAAAATTGCTACTTAGCAGGAAACTCTAGTGCTAACTATCCATTTACTGAGCCACAAGGGATCTGAAAATAGTGTACTTCACTAAAGCCCCATCCCTCTCCGCGTAGGTACAAGCAGAGTCGTGCAGACACAAAACAGAGTAAAAGAAGAGTTGAACAGGCAGCTTCAGGTCACAATCAACTTAGTACAAGTCAGATACACTCAGCAGCCCCAGCAGCCCTGGGTGCAAATTAGAGGACAGAAATTGAAGTTCACCAAACAGCTTCTATTTAGGATACAGTTGTATTTTGGTGGAAGATACTCAAAATGTATGATTTGTCTATGAAACTAGGCCCAGTTATTTCCTCTCGCTGGTGAAGTAACTAAAGGTGCGAAGAAATAAATCTTTCATTTAAAATATTTGATTTACTTTGAATTGGTTAGTTCAAAGGCATGCATAAGATTGGCTTTGTTTGAATATATGGGATTAGGATTTTTATTGCCATTGAAATTCTGAAAGGAACTGAGCTTTGAGCTTCCCTCCCTGAAGAAATAGAGCAGGTATTTTGATAACTCCACCTTCTAAAAATTTTCATTAGCATTCAAACACTAGATATTGCTGTAGATAAAAATCATTTTTAGTCAAACCACTTACCAAAATTGGGATTGGAATAGAAAATCCTGGCCCTCTGCTATTTTTATTTGACTTTTGCAAAATGTCATTTTTTCCCAATATTTCCCCAACAGTTTTTAATCTGTTGTCTTCTAAATTAACATTAGAAGATCAAGAAAAAAGATAAGAAATAGTCCCTTCCCCATAAATCCAGAGGAAGTTCCCCTCAGTGTACCTTTCTTTTCATTGCCGGATGCTCTTTCCAGTGTCTTCATGCACAGCTATTATTTTCATGGCAGAGCTACTGAGCATGAAGCTTGTTTCCGTCTGCAGTTTGTCTGCCGCTCAGACAGCTCTCATTTCTTTGTAGTCCCTTGTTTGCTCAGACCAAACGTTTATGAGAACTGACCTTTTTTATTACTTGTGTTACTTAATAAAAATATTGCAGTGGCTTTGCTGAGAACGAATGAGGATATGTTGCCTTCTAAGAGAGGTTTAATGGCACATATATATATGGGAACAGAAACGGACAAGGCCCTCTTAAGAGCAAGGATCATGACATTTAGTTTGTTTTATTTTCGTAGAGCATATGGTGTAACGAAGAGACACACAGCAAGAGACTAACAAATCTTTTGTGAACTGGCATGAGCACTGAGAGTGGTGTTCCCAATATGAACTGACAATGACTTTTACTGGACACAGCCATCAGCCTCCAGGCAGGTTTTCAATGCACAGAACAATGGTGCAGTGATTGTAATGGTTTCAGACAATGGCACAACATAGTTCAGTCAATTATAGAGGGGCAGAAATGGAGCCAGTCATATTTTTTTCATTTAAACATGCCTTTACCAGCATTGTGTCTCCCTGTCCGGGGAGGAAACTGTCCAATGCCCTGAGTCAGTTTCAAGAACATTTTCATACATAAATCATATAGGAAAAAGATTTTGTTGTAATTGAATGTTTTTTAATTTAAAATTTTAGAGGCAAATCTTAAACATTAAATTTGTGCCATTAACTCACGTAGAAAGTATTTTTGTATAGATTTCCCCCCCAAATATTTATTTGGCCAGTTTATTATTCACTTGCATGATATTTCATCTCCCTACAGTAGTAAGTATGAGTAAAATCCACAGGTTGGTAGACAATCTAAGTATTTGTTCTCATTCAATACTAATCTTTATAAAGAATAGGTAACCCTATGTAACATAACCTTCATTTTTGTTTGCACCTTATCTTAGTTAACATTACTTTGAAATATGTATGGACACCATAACATTGGAAAGTAACAATGCTATAGAGTGAAGGTTTGTGTCATGTCCTAACCATAACACAGCAAGATTGTCAAGAACTTTGGAAGACAGAACTGCCATGAGGACAGAATCTTCATGAATGAGATTGGTGGTGTCTTTATAATAAATCTGTGATAACTCCCAGGTTGTCTATCATGCCAACACACACTGAGCAGACAACTATCTGTGAACCATAAGGTCAGCCTATCATTACAGCCCAAATCTGTTAATGCCTTAATGTAGGACTTCTCACTTAGACTCCAGAACCCCAAGAAGATTTTTACTGTTTCTAGAATATCCAAGTTAAAAGCAGCCAAATTGACTAATTCAAAAGTACAGATACACACATGTGTGCACACGCGTGTGCACACGCACACACACACACACACACACACACACACACGGGAGGGGGGTTCTCTTATAAGATTCGGTATATAACAGAATTCTTATCTGTGTGCAGGAACAGTGCATTCCTCTAGTGCATACCTCCTAGACTGTAAAGCTCATTTTGAGAGGCAAAGAATGATGAGGATTTTGTTGTTTTTAAATCATCTGCTATAATCCAAGTTATCAACGGAATATGGGAATTAAATAGTGTTTGTCTCAATGAGCTTATAGTCTCCCAAGAGAGATGACCTTTTCTACAGGTATTAGAGAGCCTTGAACAGACTTCTCTTCAATGAATGTTAGAATAAGTAAGAGAAGGCTGGTATTTTGTGCTATGGGAGCACATTCTGCTTTAAGATACCTTTAAGAGGGCTGGAGAGATGGCTCAGAGGTTAAGAGCATTGCCTGCTCTTCCAAAGGTCCTGAGTTCAATTCCCAGCAACCACATGGTGGCTCACAACCATCTGTAATGGGGTCTGGTGCCCTCTTCTGGCCTGCGCTCATACACACAGACAGAATATTGTATACATAATAAATAAATAAATAAATATTTTTTTTTTTAAAAAAGATACCTTTAAGATACACATTCCTTTAAGACACCAGCCCACTTGGGTGTGGTATCTTAACTTGTTAAAGCAGTGGTAAATGTGTGCCTGCTTTCTTGCTTCCAGCTCCCGCTTTTGGCTGCTGGACACTGTTCCTGTTTGTGCAGAGGACTGTTGTCTAGCACAGTGATCTGTAAGTTTTCCTCTTAAATAAATAACCCTTTTATTATTCATAATTCTGAACTGGTGTGAAATTGTTTTGAGACTTACATTATCAGTTTTGCATAGCTTTATTTACTTGATTAGTCCAAAGGATTTCCAAATGTTTTGTTAAGTTGTTGACTTAAAAGATTGGAGCAGTACACAAAGGACTTCAAGAAGTCAGTCTTTCCATTTAATTCTTGTTGACATGGCAAATTCCCATTTTCTTGTTGGGCTTGGTTTTGATAAATCTGTGTCATTTCCAAACTTCTCTAGGTGCTTTCCTTTGTGAGAAAGTGATCATTGCAGGATGAATGACTTTAGAACCCCAGTAGTGGGAAGAGACAAGAACATAGAGACAGTAGCACTTAGAGAATGCATGTAGCACATCTGTCTTTGACTGTCATCTTTAAAAAGTGTTGCATTTTCTCTTAATGTTGCATGTTACCATGACTGCAGGTGAGAGACTTAGGCAATTTTAGGTTGTTTGTACTGTTTATGCAAAAATTGATAAAGGTATATCAGACTACTGTCTTGAAGTTTTCTGCGTCTGTGTGAATAATTCATTCCTTGGGTGGAGATCCTGAATGCCTAAATTTGACTCTAGGCCCAGGGTAATTGTTCTAGCACAATCTAGGAGTTATCCCACTCAGAGACAATGTATCCCATGTCCACTGGGAAATGGCCTCTTCAGTAGCAGGGGAAATTGTAATGTGTTTATTATTTTAATACTCAAGAATTTCTTTTATAGTACATTTTCATCTATGTCTCAATGCTTATCATATTTCATCTCTTTGCTTTTATTCATCTGATTACTTTTGAAACATTTAGTCTCCTGTGATGTGCAGGTTGACATTACCCAAAAATATTTTTGTTAATGAGAATAACTTAAAAGTGATAAGAGAAAGAATCATCCCAAGAGGGTTAATCTGGAGTATACAGATACAAATAAAGAAAAAACCCTGAATTCACATAGCTGATATAATCTATAATGTAAGGGAGGAGAGTGAAGCAGGTACCTGTCTCACAGGTGGAAAAGCAAGAAAAGAGATAATGGCTTACTGTACAATTAGGTCTTCAAAATATCTCTTATTTCGTCTTTGAAAATTCCATATATGTATACAATGTACTTTGATCATATCTGCACTCACTCTCTACTTCCAACTCTTCACAGAAACTCTCCCACAATTTTCTCCCAACTCTATGGCCTCTTTTCTTAACCCATTCAACTCATTTAATGCTGTCAGCACCTACATACATGTTGGACCATCTGCTGGAATGTGGGTGACCTATCACTATTCACATCCTTAAAGAAAACTGAGTGTCTTCACTCAATAGCCATTATTAGCTGCTTTGCAAGTCTCTTTCCCATGCACACTGGAGTTTTTAATGACCTGGTCTACTATAGTTCTTATACATGTACCCACAATAATTAGACAGAATCAAGATGGTGGGATGATTTAGGATGTTCCCCAACTTTCCAGAAGTTAAAGTCTTTTACTTATGGCTGTCTTTAAAATAACAAACTTTAAGAATGGCAAACAGAGCTGGTGATGGTGGCACATGCCTTTAATCTCAGCTTTCGAGAGGCAGAGGCAGTTGTATCTCTGTGAGTTCGAGGCCAGCATGGTCTACAAGAGCTAGTTCCAGGACAGGTTTCAAAGCTACAGAGAAACCCTGTCTTGAATATCAAAAATTAATCACACTGGAGTAACTAGGATCTGATGGAACAAATTTGGAGATCGTGACCATGTCTCCTCATCCTAATAATGGGACAGTTAGTCATGAAATTTATGTAAGATAACTTCAGCATGCACCAAAGGCTATTTTAATAAAAAAGGACTTTTTTGTTATTGGTGGGGAAGAGATGCTTAGTACCAATTTCTAAGAGAATTAAGAAGAGTTTGGTGCTGGCAATTGGATTTCATTTTAATAAAACAGTTAATTAAAGTAGCACTGATGAAAGAAATATAAAACCAAGTGTAGTGACAGTAAAATTGAGGGAGAATCAGGCAGTGATCTCTATACAGACGATCAGCCGCAACTTTGGACACCGTAATAATGAGAATTCCTGAAGGAAAGCACTTAATTCTCTGTGTTCTTCATAAAATACTCAAAATGGAGGTTTAAAATCTGGCAACTTTCCACGTACTTCAGACTGAAAGAGGAGTGCAACATTTTTTAATCATAAAGCAGCATGTTTTATAAAAAGCACTTTAAATCATGCTACTATACTCTGTCATTCATGACTAAGAATTCTATGGAGAAGATTTAAAATTGGGAAATTGGTTGCTGCAAGTGTAGCTTAGTGGTAAGACTTTGCCTAGCACACAAAGTCCTAAGCTTAATTCTAAGCATCACAGAAAACAGATAACTACTCCCTAAGTCAATAAACAAGTAAAGAAATAAATATCGACAGTTATGTTACATAGTTTCAAAATATGTATACAAAACAGTGAGAATCGGTTTTCACTTAGCTTTTTTGACTTAATAATGTCTCTCAGAGGAATTCTTTCTAAAATTCTTTAACATTGGAAATATAGAACTGTGCTCTATAATGCACTTTTAATTGGTAACAGTTCTGAGCATCAGGTAAAAGTTACAAGTCTCTCTTTATGACATATACTGATTTAATATTATGTAAGAATAGTATGTGGAACTATATATATATGAGATTTGACAGTATATGAATCTCTATATATTCATATATATGAATGCATATGTATGTATTTCATTCTACTGGAAATTCATTTCACAATATCTAGAAAGAAAACTATCTAGTGAAACTTTATCTTTGTAAAACTTGTTTCCATTTTCTTTTAAAAAATATTAATAGTAATAAAATAAAAGACAAATAAGAATTCTGGGGTGATCATAAAGTAAAATATCTTTGATGTCTTTCATTTAGTTTCTCTCCGAGGCACCCTTTGTCAGAAGGCAAAAGTAGGAAGTGAAAAATATTATTTTCCCCCATTAATCCTTCTAGAAAATTGTCATCCCGAGGAAGGGTGTGTAGATATTCCCAATAGATAAACTTGTCATTGGTAAGCACAGTAGATGCCTGGACTCATGAAAGACACCTGAAATGGGAGAAGTCTTGTCTGATTGACAACCTCTGTTCAGCACTAGCTCTGTGTTGTTAGTGTTAGAGCTAATTTGAATTGGACAACAGCATTTGGTGTCTAGAGAACTAAAGGGAAAACCTCATACACACTTTAGAGACAGACCCTTGGTACCACTACTTGTTTCAGGGTGCAGTTACTAGGAGAGAGGGAAATAAGAAAATGGAGTAGAGGAGGAAGCACTTACTAGGTACTATAGATTGCCAGGTATCTTCAAGATTACAGGCTTCTGGCAGACAGGTTGCCTGGTTGCAAACAAACATTCATGAAATACAGGTCATCTTCAATTGGGAAATAACAACAACAGCCCCTGATATCCACATTTTATCATGGCCAGTACCATCTATCTCAAGCACATTTGTGTCTAATACTAGTTTGGGTTTAACTGTGCTTTATCTATTGAAGTTTTATTTAGAATTGTAAATTCATTTTATGTAAGAGTCTTTGCAAACTTCCAAATTCCATGTTCAAATTTTGGAAATTGAAATATTAGAAATGCTTAGCCTGCCTTGAATCAGGTAGAATATATTGTGAGATTCTTTGAAGATAGACTAATTCATAATGGAGAATTGAGCCAATAATATGCCAGATATTGTTATAGATCATTTAAAAATACTTTCTCATTTCCTCAATAATTTCTGCCCAGCTACTTATAATAAGCTGAATGACTTCAAGTATTTACTCCCATTAATAATTCTGACTCACAAAATGATCTTTTGTTTCTCACATCATTGTTCTTCTGGTTTTCTTAATATTAAAGTGAGTTATATTCGTTGTAAATTTGCTAACATTTGTGGGCATCTGTTAGACCTCAAGAATAATATTTCAAAAAAATCAGAATCAGATATTTATTCTTATACAGTTCATGCAAGACACTTTTCATGAGTTTTCTCTCCCTTGTATTTGGAAGATCAGTGAGAGGAGAAAATCAGCCATGCTGAATATCCCCCAGCGCTGACCACCTAGTTTGTAGTTCATGTCTCAGTCAAACCCCAGTCAACTTTCTCTGCTAAGTTATATGTCTGTCTATAAAAGAAACATCTCTCTTCTTGCTATTCATTATAATTTGCATATATTTGTGCTGTTTTCCACTTCAATATGCTATATTAATCTAGAAGAACATTGTTGTACCTGTCAATAAACTTCTTTCCTTAAATCCACTGTTGTTTTCGATAATCTTCAAATGTCTTGAGTATACGCACACCTACAAAAATTGAGCAGAGAGGTTGTCTTCTATCTTTATCAACTTTTATCAACTTATTGTCACAGCTATATAACCTTTACAAACTTAATTTCAATATGGACTACCTCTTTGGAAGATATTCTTCTCTAGAACAATTCACTATGGCATGAAAATTTTGACCCCCTTCAAAATTGGAGAGAACTTAATCACAGGCCATCTGTCCAAGTTTGATTTCGAGAAAAGGATCAGATGCATGGAGAATTATTGGGTTTTTCTTTCCAATATTAAAAGGAAATTGCTGAAAATTGTTTTTACCAATAATAATTATTACTAATTGAACTAGCAAGCATATTCAATTTATACCTATTACATTTCTTGCTTGTACGTTCACTAGACTCATACGTTTATCTGATCACTCTTTTTTTTTTTTTTTTTTTTGGTTTTTTGAGACAGGATTTCTCAATGGTTTTGGAGCCTGTCCTGGAACTAGCTCTTGTAGACCAGGCTGGTCTTGAACTCACAGAGATTCGCCTGCCTATGCCTCCCAAGTGCTGGGATTAAAGGCGTGCGCCACCACCGCCCGGCCCTGATCATTCTTTTAAGAATGACCGCTATGTAGCAAATATGAAGCTAGGAAAGATACAGTTTTATATAGATTTTTTTTTGCTTTGTGAACCTCAATTTGTCTTAATTTTATGTATTTTCAAAGATGTTATAAATAGATAACTTTTGTGAGCAGAATGGCATCCATTATTTTTTCTTATAAATTATTATGATGGTTAGTGTTAAATATCACCTTGACACGATTTTGAAATACCTGGGACAGGGCCTCTAAGAAGCTCTGTAATTATATCTTGGTTATATAATTGGGGTGAGAAGACTCACCCAATATGTGTGGCCCCTTTCCCTAAGCAGAGAACACTGGACTCTCTAAGTGTGTTGTGCCATGTTTTTTGGTCAACTTGACACAAACTATATGTGGAGAGATTATCTCAATTGAGAAAATTCTTCCAACAGATTGTCCTGTTGACAAGTCTTTGGGACCTTTTCTTGATTAATGATAAATGTAGTAAGGCCCATTCGTGGTGCAGTGCCGGACAGTGGTCTTGATGGGATAAGAAAGGTAGCTGAACGTGAGCTGGAGGAGCAAGCTATTAAGCATCTTTCCCCCACTATCTCTGCTTCAGTTCTTTCCTTCGGGGTTCTGCCTTGAGTTTCTGCCTAACTTTCCTTCATGAATGGAATATATCTTGTAAGGTGAAATAAATGGTTTCCTCTCCAAATTGCTTTCAGTTAGAGTTTTATCTCAGTGCTAGAAAGCAAACTAGAACAAGTTGAGAAGGGGCTGATCACTTGTATGCATCATTAATTCATTGTTCTCTATTCTGCTTCCAATTTCCACTGTGCTGCCTTCTCCTCACAATGATGGGTTGAAACCTTGAAGTGTGAGCCAAATCTCTCTTAGGATGCTTGTGCTGTGTTATCACATCTGCTGGAAGAGAAACTAATACATATACATTCTAAATATAATACAAATCTTAAAATTAAGCCATCCCATTTTTTTTCACACTGAAAGAGCTAATAAATAAGCCATTTTCAGCTATTAGGTCATGCTAACCTATGTGTGCTAATGCACATCATGTGACAAGATTTATAGAACCTGAGTAAATCCAATTATTTCTATCTTGAATGGCTGTTAGGAAGGTAGAAATTTACTACTGACCTTCACATGCAGGCAGAAAACCACCAGTAATGACTGTATCTAATTGCCTTGAAAGTAAGTAAAAGCTGCATCACAAAGGATAATTCTTTGAATTTAAGATTGATGTGACAGTCCCCGTGCCATAAATAAAATGAAATATTTCCTTGAGGAGATAGGAGACTTTAGAGATTAAACAATGGAGACCATCAGATCAGGCCACACTGTTACACACTCCTCAGGGAGGAGTGAACAACAAAAAATGCGACAGCCCAACATATAGTATTTGATCTGAAGCCAACATAGCAGACATAAATGTCTGCATCACTCTACTTTTCTTGGGATCCTGACTTGCTTTTCAATTTTTCTGTCTTCATCTTTATTAAGACAATCTAGCCAGTAAGTAATGGCTAACTTAATTTTAATTACAGTCAATAATATTCTTTATTATTATTGACCACATTTTCATATTTCAAGGTTCTCATTTTTTTTTCCTGCCACCTCTTCTCTCCAATTAAAAACATTCTTTCCCATTCTTAAGATTCGGTAATGGATGTGGTAAAAAAGGAACCCTGACTCACTGTTGGTGAAAAGTGTAAACTGGTAAAGTTACCATAGAGGTTCTTTCAGAGTTTTCTTTTCTCTTTCTCCTCCTATAGAAAATGGATTTTTTCTCATGCCATATACTCTGATTACTGCTTCACCTCCTTCAGTTCCTCTCCATTTTCTCTTCCTTTCAGATCTATACCCTGTTGTTGATTGGACTTTTACCTTTCTCTATACTGTATACCTTTCTTTACCCCTTATTCTATGGCTTGCTGTGTAGCTGGGTGGTTGGCCCCTAGAGTCCTCCTCTTCTCCTTCTCTTGCTTCTCAATCTTTTTCTTCCCAGATTTCTTCTTCTATTATTCTCTCTGCCTGCCAGACCCCACCTAGTCTTTCTCCTGCCTTGTTATTGACTATTCACTCTTTATTAGGTATTGTAGGCAGGAAAGGTAACACAGCTTCACAGAGTTAAACAAATGCAACATAAAAGAATGCAACCTATATTTGTATCATTAAATGAATTTTCCACAGCATAAGAAAATATAATACATCTTAAAATACTATTCTACAATAACACACTTTCTGTCTCTCATCTAAAGCCAGGCAGTGGTGGCACACACTTAATCCCAGCACTTAGGAGGTTGAAGGAGGTGGATTTCTGTGAGTTTGTGGCCAGCCTGGTCTACAAGAGTTGTTCCAGGACAAGCTCCAAAGCTTCAAGAGAAACCCTATCTCAAAAAACCAAAACAACAACAGACATCTAAATAATAATAAGATATCTAAATAAGAAATAAACAAACAAACCTAATAATACAGAACAAACATATAGAAGAAAAAAGAAAAAGAGAAAGCATGAGAAACACAATTGACACAGTGACATGCACATTCTTAGACACAGGAATCCCCCAAAAATACAAAACAAGAAGACGTAAGTACCCACAAGGTTTAACACAAAGTGTCCTGACAAAACACTATGAGACAAAGGACCTTTGAAGATGCCATGAAGTTTGTTTTGTGTTGATCATCTATTGCTGGGCATGGGACTTACCCTTAAGAGGGGTTCATATCCCCACTGAGACTCTGTTGGAGAAAGCTTCTGAGCTAGAGATGTAGCCTTATGTTCAATACCTCTCTTAGCACTAGTGCGACCTGAGTAGTCCCTGTGCATTTACCACAATCTGTGAGTTTATTTGTACGTGAGTTCTGCTGTGTTCAGAGGGCTTTATTCCCTTGGTGTCTTCCATCCCCACTGGCTGTTACAATCTTTCTGATTCTTCCCACAGGGTTTTCTGAGCCCTGAGGGGAAAGGATTTGATAGAGATAACATATTTAGTATTGACTGCTCCAAGGTCTTTCCCTCTGGGCACATGGTCAGGCTGTGAGTCTCTATATTTCTTTCTACATTCTTCAGGATGAAGCTTCTTTGACAGTGGCTGAGTAAGGTGCTGATTTATACATATAGCAGATTTTCATTAGGTGTTATTTTATGGCTATGTTCCTTTAGCATAACAGTAAGAATTTTTTGAAGTTAGAAAACAATATATCAATTTATTTCTAAGAAAATAAAAGCAGAAAACATCAAAACCAAAATGCATACTGTAGATGAGGGTACCTTCACAGCTTGCACACTAGCTCAGATGTGATCTTCCAATATTAAAGTATTTACAAGAAAGAGGTGACCAGCAATGGGCATGTAAACTTCGATTCCAGAAAACATTTCTCATTTTCCATGAGATATCCAGTGTAAAACATTTCTTTTTTTAGTTTTAGGCTTGACCTTGACCACATGTATCCCTGTTTTTAACCCTTGAGTACTCGATACAGTGCCATTTTATTTTTCAGTAGAAGGAAAAAGAAAGTTTTACATGAACATGATTCCATTTAAAGATGATCAGCATTCAGCCGGTACAATTTTTATGCTGTGTCCGTGGCCTATCTAATATCAGCTTCTTGGCCATCTGAACAGTATCTAGGATGGGTTCCATCTCACGGAGTGGGTCTTAAGTCAAACCAGATATTGGTTTACTATTCCTACAAGCTTTGTGCCATTATTGCAGGAGTGTACCTTCCAGGCAGGTCAGTTTGTAGCTGGGTTGGTGTTGACATTTCCCCTTTAGTAGCATGCAGAGTAACTTCCAGTAGCATGAAGACTAGTCCACATGGGTGAAAGTTCTCTAGATAAGCAATTACTTGACAACTTGTGTGGTGGGTAGGTGTCTTCAGCAGTATGGCCTGAACAAGAACCTTGACACAAGTTTGGGTTGTTTGGAGGGTCACACAGGTACATTTGACCAACAACTCAATAACCCCTTCTTGGTACTGGAATCTTAATTTGGTCACAAGAGACATCTATCCAGTAGATCTTTGTATCACCTGCTTTTTGGTGCATTCATTTAGATTGCCTTCATACATGTAACTATTTTAGAAGATTTTGACTTTTTTGTTTCAATATTATCCCATAGATTGCCTTTATTGCTCCCTGTATTTCTCCCACCCCTATATTCTCTCCCTCCATCTCACTTGACCCTCCCATATAACCCCCCTTCAAAACTCTCAAACAAACTAGAAGTGGAACTACCCAACCAACATGTTGGTTGGTTGGATACATGTCTAAAGAACTAAGTCCCATCATGGGATACTTGCACTCATCACAAAAGCAAGTAAATTGTACAGCTCAGATATCCACTGAGATGATAAAGTATGCTACATATATGCAATGAGTTTTTATTCAGCAATAAATAAAAATAAAATCCGATATTTGCAGGAAAATAATGGAACTCCAAACCACTATGTTAAGCAAAATAAATGAGAGTCCTAAAGACAAAAGAAAAAAAAAAACCCAAACCACACCCCCCAAAAAACAAACAAAAAGTGTTTTTCCTCATTTTGGATTCTAGATTTTATTTATTTATTTATTTTGTGTGTGTGTTTGTGTGTGTGTGAATGTGAGTGTGTGTGAGAGAGAGGGGGCAGAGAGAAAGAGAGAGAGAGAGAGAGAGAGAGAGAGAGAGAGAGGAAATTAGACAAGGTACTGTTGACTTCTACTGGCCACTGACCAATGCAGATCTGTCTGTGCGACCTAAGGCCTGAGGACCCGAGAGAATGGGGCAGACTACAGTCTAATGCTACACACACTCTTCAGTTTCAGTGTACTTTATACATGAATGTATCAAAGAAAGCAATGATCCTTGGAAGGGTGTTTGAGGTTAGAGAAATATGATCAAAAATCATGTCAAGAAATGCCAGTAAGTACATACTAAATATCAACAGAACAGCCCTTTCCCAGAATTTTCTCAGGACATACCAATTTAAACACAAATTGTCTGATATGTGCTATAGATTATATCTTGGGATGCATGACAGAAAAGCATTTGTTCAACTATGTTCATAGCAGCATTATTTGTAATTGCCAGATCCTGGGAACAACCTAGATGCCCCTCAATGAAGGAATGGATAAAGAAAGTGTGGAATATATATATATATATATACATTAGAGTACTACTCAGCAATAAAAAATAATGACATTTTGAATTTTGCATGCAAATCAGTAAAAATAGAAAACACTATCCCGAGTGAGATAACCCAGACCAAAAAAGATGAATATGGTATGTACTCATTCATTAGTGGACTCTAGCCATAAACAAAGGACATTAAGCCTATAGTTCGCAAGCCTAGAGAAGCCAAATAACAAGGTGAACACAAAGAAAAAGATATATAGATCCTCTTGGAAATTGGAAGCAAACAAGTTTGCCAGGCAAAAGTTGGGATCATGGGGGGTGGAGGAACGGGAGAGGGGGGAGAGAAGGGAAAAGGGAAAGACTGGAGAGTGCTTGGGAGAGGATGGAGATAGAGGAAGGGTGGATATCCTTCCAGGGATATCCTTCCAGACAGGGAAGAAGATATCTACATTAAGGGAGCCATTTTAGGGTTGGCAAGAGACTTAGCTCTAGAGGGGATTCCAGGTGTCCACGGGGATGTCCCCAGCTGGGTCCTTCGGCAGCAGAGTAGAGGGTGCCTGAACTGGCCTTGCCCCACTATCACACTGATGATTATCTCGAATATCACCATAGAATCTTCATCCGGCGATGGATGGAGATAGAGACAAAGTCCCTCATGAGAGCAACGGACTGGGCCCCCAAGGTCCAGTTGAAGAGCAGAAGGGGGGAGATTAGTAAGGAAGTCTGAACTGCGAGGGGTTGGTCCACCCACTGAGACAATGTTTCTGTTCTAAAGGGAGCTCACCAAATCCAGCTGGACCAGTACTGAATGAGCATGTGATCAGACCTAACTCTCTGAATGTGGCTGAAAATGGGGGCTGACTGAGAAGCCATTGATAAAGGCACTGAGTCTTTTTTCTACTGCATGTACTGGCTTTTTGGGACCCTAGTCTATTTGGATGCAAAACTTCCTAGGCCTGGATGGGGTATGGGAGGAACTTGGACTTCCCACAGGGCAGGGACCCCTGCCCTCTCTTAAGGAGGGAGGGGGAGGGAAGAGGGAGTGGGGGAGCGGGAGGGGATTGGGAGGAGGGGAGGAAGTATAAATATTTGAATGGAAAAATTAAAAAAAAAGAAAAAGAAAGAAAGGCAGAAGGCCACATCCAGATTCCACACTGACCTGTCTGGGTTCTAGAGCTGTGCTCTGACATTCAACAAAACATGTCTCAAATGAATGTCAATGTTTATACAAGAGGTATGAGACCACATCTAAAACAATCCAGGCAACCAAATGCTCCTCTGCCTCTTCCCTGGAGCCTCTCTCACAGCTCCTCAAGGCACTGTTCACCATGCATCACATCATTCCTCGGACCATGTTCCAACAGGGGACCATGACAGAAGATTGCGAGTTCTCAGTGGTCTAAAAGAGGAGAATATTGTGTATAAAGAGACATGAAAGGGGATAAAAGAGACAGGAGGGAAAAGACCAAAAAATAAATAAATAAATAAAAAAGGCATGCATGAGAATGTCATAAATCAGCTTCACTTTGATTTTGAGATTATGATATAATTGTATTCTTTAACCTCTCCCTTTCCTCAGTCCAAACCATCCCATGTATCCTCTCATACTTTCTTTTGAATTCACGGCAGCTTTTTAAAAATTGTTGTTACATATCTCTCTCTTTCTCTGTGTGTATGTATGTGTGTGTGCTTCTGTGTGTGTTCGTGTTGCTAATACATAAATACAATCTAATCAGTCTGTATAATGTTACTTGAATATATGTTTTCAAGACTGACTATTTGGACTAATTGATGTGCTCTTATCTGGGGAAGACTAATTTTTTTTTTTAATTCCATCTCCTCTTTCACAATGATCTGAGCCTTAGGTAAAGTTGTATTATAGATGTAAACCAGCATAATTCCTGGCTGTATAGTATTTATACCACAAATAAGTATAGTTCATATCCTCTTATCAAGGTGATACCTATTTGCAATAGAGACCATTAAAGAAAATCACTTCTGATAAAAAGTTTTGGAGTCTGGTCTCATCCATCTACAACTAGCTCATTACTTTTCATGCTAATTTAAACATTTTAAAATAATTTTAGAGGGTATATTTCAGGCTTGCCTAGAGATACTCAAGATCTTCCATTGTCTTCTTCCACAAGAGTTTTCTTATCTGCAACATACCCTTCATATGTTATGTCCCAGTGATCTTTACTGTCCTTGACATATTATTTTGAAAATGAAGGCTGTTACATACAGTGAATGAAAATGCCATTTATTGTAAAATGTCTGCTTGTGTCAAACTGCTTGATAAAAATCAAGTTCTCTAATATTGTAACCCAAGTAAAAGAAACAGTTATTCTCCATTCAACTAGTTATGCATATTACTTTTTGTTTTAAAATAACATGCTCTTATTTTTAACATCATAATGACACTTCTTGATGACATCTATTGGTGTAATTAGTGTGAATCATGTTACTACAGTTGTCTACTCAAAGAAAGTGGATACATAAATTAAGAAATAAAAATAACACCTATATACATTTAATTGTTTTACTCATAGGTAGATTTATCACATTTACTAAATAGGAGTTAAGGAGATTTTTAGAAGAAAATTGTTTTCTGAAGACACAATATTCCTGTTCATAATCTTTTGCAATCAATGATATGTATTATATTTCTTACCACATGTCTAAAATATCTAAAACTAAAATATTTCAATCAAAAGAAAAAATGTACTCCTAGGACAGTATTAGGTATGAGAAAGGATTATTTCAAGAAGAGGAGATAGTACCTGCTGTGGTCCCTTTCAGTTTCATTTCTTGTTGACATGATAAAAATACCCCCAATAAAAGCAGCAGGGGAGAAAGGGTCTCACTGCATCAAAATGTAAGGTTACAGTTCCCATGGCAGGGAAATCAAGGCAACAGGAATTTGAAACAAATGACCATGCTACATGTGTGGCTAGAAGAGAGCGTGCATGCTAGTGCTCAGCTCCCTTTCTCCATTCTTATTCAGCTCAGGATTCCTTCCATAGGGAGTGGTGCCACCTGCCGTGGGAAGGTATCCCGCCTCAGTTATTAAGATAATTATTATTAAGATAATTATTAAAAATTATTAATTATATATAACTATTATTAAAATAATCCCTCACAGACATATCCAGAGGTCTCCCTTCCAGGTTACTACTGTTTCTGTCAAGTTGAAGTTCATTCTAACCATTGACAGGGATTCAATACCTGTGCTTCTAGAACGATTTGAGGGGTTCAGTTAGATCTGAATATTTACAGGTAATTGAGATAAGTCTTCTAGGGTTAGATAAAGAGAAGCCGCAAGAAGAGAAAAAGGATTAAACTTATCAAAAGTGAAAAGCACATGGGATATGATTGTATATGGCCATAATCCTAGCCGTCAGGATGCTGAAGCAGGATTGTTAATTTGCAGTCAGTCCAACTTTTATAGTGAAACCCTATCCAAAACTTTCAAGCAAAACTTAATATTTTTCTGTAATTGTGATGAAGGACTCATCTCACAGTGAGGGAGATTGATTAGACACAAACAAGGCCTTAACGATGTTAATTAGTCTATAAGATAAATTACTTGACTTGAACCGGGGGAAATAACAGAGCCAACATAGAATGTGAGAGATAGCTGAGTCCTAATTAAAAGGTAAGACTGATGGGATCAATTTATTAATTGAATGTGAAAGGACATAAGGAAATGTGAATTTAGTTCAATGAAGTTTCTAGGTTTCACAAATGGGTGGTTGGGGATGTCATCAAACAGGAAGACAATGTACTACTGGTCATAGTCTGTATATGGGGTAGCACACAGCACATGAAGTTTCTGTTAAGGCTCATGAAGCCCTGCTTCTTGTGCTTAAGTAACTAACAGTATACTAGGAAGCCCAAGACACACATGTCTGTCATATAAGACATTAAAATGCCCAAGGTCTGGTTCTAGGTCTTATTCATTGCTGAGAAGGGGCACATAACAGACATTCGGTAAGTGTTTGTTATGTGCTAAGGCTAAGAGAGTGGGAAGAAAAGGTGAAGGATCAGTGTATTTTTCCCTGCATTTCTCAAACTCAATAACCAGTTTTCTGTGTTATGTGCCTTTGATAAGAGACATAATTATGAGATAACAATTCAGTTTTTGCAGAGAGTCTGTTAGGTGGTAGGCTTTATATGTAATTCCTAGGAGCTTTTCTTAATGGTGTTGTCTGTTTCATGATAGACTTAAAGGTTTTATTAAGCCTACAGCAAATACCAGATTCAATAACAAATCCTGCCACATTACTAAAGGTGTTTACCAGCTGTAGGAGTTCTTTGGTAGAGTTTTTGGGGTCGCTTAAGTATACTATCATATCATCTGCAAATAATGAAAGCTTAACTTCTTCCTTTCTAATACGAATCTCGTTGATCCCCTTATGTTGTCTTATTGCTATTGCTAGAACTTCAAGCACTATATTGAAGAGGTATGGAGAGAGTGGACATCCTTGTTGTGTTCCTGATTTTAATGGGATGGCTTTGAGTTTTTCTCCGTTTAATTTAATGTTAGCTGTCGGCTTGCTGAAAATAGCTTTTATGACCCTTGTATGCCTAATCTCTCAGAAGGAGAGAGAGCACGAGCAAGGAACTCAGGACCGCGAGGCGTGCACCCACACACTGAGACAATGGGGATGTTCTATCGGGAATCCACTAAGGCCAGCTGGCCTGGGTCTGAAAAAGCATGGGATAAAACCGGACTCGCTGAACATAGCGGACAATGAGGCTACTGAGAACTCAAGAACAATGGCAATGGGTATTTGATCCTACTGCACGTACTGGCTTTGGGGGAGCCTAGGCAGTTTGGATGCTCACCTTACAAGACCTGGATGGAGGTGGGTGGTCCTTGGACTTCCCACATGCCAGGGAACCCTGATTGCTCTTCGAGCTGATGAGGGAGGGGGACTTGATCGGGAGAGAGGGAGGGAAATGGGAGGCGGTGGCAGGGAGGAGGCAGAAATCTTTAATAAATAAATAAAAAAATAATTAAAAAAAATAACAAGTTCTGAACCACTCCAGTTTTTCTAGATGCTGAATTCCAGCATGTCTTTTGAAGTTCTTTCCCCTCTTTTTGCAACTGTCACACTTATCAAATTTGCTACTTTTATATGTATGTCCACATACACACGCATGCGCGCACACACACACACACACACACACACACACACACAGAGAGAGAGAGAGAGAGAGAGGGAGGGAGAGAGAGAGAGAGAGAGAGAGCGAGCAAGGGAGCAATGGAGGTAGAAAACAATGCTCAACAATGCTCAATTCACAGTTTTGAAAGATTTAAAAGAAAAAAAATATTTAATGGTTACCTATATCTTTATTTGAAAAACCTTCCACAGAAAGTAGAAGCTATGGACCATAATAATTTAAAAACTTTTTTTTTCTTTGGTTTTTCAAAAAACTGTTTCTTTGTAGCTTTGGAGCCTGTCCTGGAACTAGCTCTTGTAGACCAGGTTGGCCTCGAACTCACAGAGATCTACCTGCCTCTGCCTCTCGAGTGCTGGGATTAAAGGCATGTGCACCATGGCCTGCTAAAAACATTTTTAAAAGCTGTGAAAAACTGTCCCAGTGCAGTCACTTTCTAGAAGTGAATATTTTTCTTTTTTAAAAATAAAGGGTATATTTAATAACATCTATAGCCCTTTCCACATTAATGGTTTATTATGTCTGTTTTTCAAACATAAGAAGCCTTTAGGATCCTAAACTGAGTCATTTACTAATTCAAATGCAAGTCTAGAAATATGCATGTGGAATGGTATAGATAATGCTAATAAAATATCTTCAAAATTCTTGTGAAGCTATGGGAAACACTGAAAAAATAGATCTACTGTCTTTTTTTTCTCCTTTAAACACTGCTTGGCCCATTAGTTTTAATCTCTTATTAGCTAGCTCTTACATATTGATCTAACCCATTTCTGATATTCTGTGTAGCCCCACGAATTGGCTTACCCGGGAAAGATCTTAACCTGCGTCTGTCTGGAGTGGGAGAATCATAGCGACTCCGACTCAGCTTCTTTCTCCGAGCATAGATATACTGTCTTGAGTGAAGAAATCCAGCCACAAGTGTGTGAGCCAAATGGATACACAAGAGGAATCATAATAGTATTTCAAATACTTTTTTGCTAATAAACTTTTCAATTTCCTTAAAACAGAAAGGTTGCTGGTTCGTTTCAATGTGCCGATTCTGTTGCTTACAAAATATTGTGTGCTTTTGGGGGAAGAATGATTTTCAGGCTTACTATTTCCAAAATCCAGAGAGGAAATTGGTTAAGAGATGCATTGTTCCTAAAGACATGGAACAGACATATGATACAAGTACAATGTCATTCATTAGTTAGTGGCCTATATGCATAGACTGAAACATTAATGCTAGTAAAAAGCAGTATCATTGTTTCAGTAAAAACAGCCATGGGCTAAGCATTTTTGTACTTAGAATAATAGCCTCTAATTAGAAATTGCCACCATTTAATGGACTAATGATAGTGTGGAAAGTGACTAGATTTTGAAATAATTGAAACTAATGGGCTGACACTGGGAAATGATACCCCCCTTTCTTCCTCACTATAAAAGCTACATTCAGGATGTAAAAGATAAAGTTACAGTGAGAGGAGAAACCTGACTTCATTTTTTCTAAGCTTTGCAATTTTACTAGTTATAAATCTGAAATATATTATGATAGGTAAGCTTATTGATTGAGGATCCAATATATTGCTAAAACCAGGGTGCAAGACCATGCAATTATTCTTGACTGGATGGTGTGTGTGTGTGTGTGTGTGTGTGTGTGTGCGCGCGCGTGTGTGTGTATTCTTAAGTACAGCCAGTTTGGTGAGTGACAGAACTATATCATATATCAATGTATCTGTTCATCACATAGTGAATGAAAGAAAGTTTTTTTAATGTATCATTTTTTGAAAGCAGTTAAACACAGGACTGTTCAATATTAGCAAAACTTGTCAGCTATTCAGTCTTCATTTTCTGTACTGACAGTCATGGTTAAATGATAGCCCAGTCAGCAGTTCTAAACTATTGGAAATTTATCATGAACTAGACCAATAAAATAAATTAAACAAAACTATTTCTGGTTAGTGTATACTCTCATGATTAAAAACATAGTATACCTACCTTTTATGTCTATGTGATCTTTAAAACTGACATAATTGATTTTTCCTCAATTTTTATTATAAAGATAACACATATTACAATGTTCCGGGGTTGTTATACATTATTAATCATTTAATATATAAATATCATTCAGAACACTGTACACATTGTACACTGATAGAAGTAGTTGCTAGCGTTATAATTAATTTCAATTGTACAATAATATGCCATAACCCATGACAAGTAGGGAAAATAGAATAAAATTCTAATTTTGTCCTATGAATAGCAAAATCCTAGAGGAACTTTAAATTTTTCCTTCAGAAAATTTCTATTGAGGCAATTTATATTAATTCATGACCTTGAAGTAAATCACAGCTGTTTTAAAATTGTATAGATCAACAAGATTTAGTTGTAGTATTTCAGGAACTACAATGTAACATAAAACTTCCAAGATTACACTCAGATTTGTCAGTGACAATCTATGTATTCACATTGGTCTGTCAATAACAGGTTTAAACCATAAAATGATATTTCTATCCACTATCTAGAGACACACATATAAAAATGATCAGAAAAAATATGAGGAACAAGTTCTACAATCAATATTATAAAAATGAAAGAAATGAGTTCAGGGGTAATACAGGAGTGTATGCTCACTTGCAGGTGAAGTGGAGAAAATGCTCAGGGAGAGGTGGAGTGGAGCTAGGTTTTGGAGAATATTTTCAATGCCAATATCTAAAAGTAGATAGTAGATGTGGTATGGGAAGCTGATGGACAGAGACTATATGCTTTAGAATGGAGGAATGTGTCAACAAGGGTACAGACAGGGAAACTTTTCAGGTAGGGGAAAGACCAGCTTAGCTATTGAAAATATACTCTATTGCCTCTTAAAAGGCCAGTCTCAAAGACGTTACCATGGTTTGGATAATAGTCCCTCAATGGTCCAGAACTGAAGGTTTGATTTATAAGGTGAAGCTACTTGGAGTTTGGAGAACTGTTAGGAGGTAGAGTCTAATGAGAGGTCCTTTGTTTATCAGGAATAGACCCTGAAAAAAAGACTGGGACTTGAGTCTTTCCATATGCCTGTATCTCTCTCTCTCTCTCTCTCTCTCTCTCTCTCTCTCTCTCTCTCTCTCGGTGTGCCTGTCTGTCTGTTTGTCTGTCTCATACTCTCAGCTTTAGTTCATATTTGATGATTATGCTCTTCTGAACATTTCTACCATTCACTGTGTTTCTACTAGGACCAAAAGCATGCAGTTGCTTTGAGCCTACAAAACTGTGCACGTAACAAAGTTTTCCTTAAAATGAGTTGTCTGGAATATTTGTTACAATAACCTATCACTGGTTTATCAGTAATAGGTCTCAAAATGATTACACAAAATTATGCCAGCTTTTTTTCTTGCTAAAACATAAAACATTAATATGTTTAAAAATCCAATAAAACATTAAACAATACTATTCTTTTTCATTAAAATTAGCAAGATAAAAAAATAGCATAGCCATGCTGAAAAGAGAATCATATGTCCTAATATGCAATTCACGCAAATCTAATGTTTCCAAAAATATCTGAATTATGTGAATAAACTCTAGGACACTGAAATTTTTGTTAATAATATATGGTTGTGAAGATTAAACTAGATTGAGGCATCCACTAGCAAAAGAATTCAGAAAATCATAGTACTTTGGCAACCAACAGCCCTTCTTTCCAGAGCTTTACTGGAATTCTCACAGAACAGAGGAAATTAACTCTCTTTCCCTGTTCCCAGAAACCATCTTCCCTAAAATGTGGTCTGAGCAAATGTTACTGATAAAGTTACAGTGACCACTTAGATGGCATCATGAAAAATCCATCAAAGAATCTTATCAATGAGAGAAAACGTTATACTTTGTGGAACTGGTAGATTTTATAAGTGCTTAGTGAACTGAAGAAGAAAATATCTGAATGAATGGGAGAAAGAAAAAAGGAATGTGTGCCAAAGATCAAGGAAAAGAAAAATTAGGGATATGGATATGTTCAATAGTCATACAATACTTCTGAAGAACGTAGTGCATTTGTGAGAGATTGCCTTCTCTGGTTTCCCAGGGCTCAGAGCACTCTGCCTGACTCTCACCCTTCAGTATGTCTCCCTTTGCTATGCAAAACATGCACAAAAAAAAAAAATCCAACTGCTTTTAGGACTCAGTAGAGTTTGTAGAAAACTTTCTAGAACAAAGGTTATTTCACCAACTACTGATTTCCTCAAGACATCATAATTCCAAGAAAATAACAGAAATCCAAATGAGATTTAGAACCAAAATTATTTTTTTTTAACACATCTTAGAACAATTATTAGTGAGAGAGCTCTGAGAGGCCTTTTAAACATTAGGACCTCGCTCCTTCCCCTGTCTTCTTGCCCACAGGTTACCCAGCCTCCTACTGTCCTTCAAAGTCAATGTGTTTCTGTTTGTTCTCTCTGTTAGAACCAAACTTTTACAGAAAATCCCTTGGGATAAACCTTATTAACTTGGATCAGAGAAACCATCAAATAGTATAGGAGGTCCTTCTGTATATGTGTTACTTTTATTGGATGATGAATAAAGTAGTTGCCTTGGCCTGTGATAGGGCAGAGTAGAGTTAGGTGGGGAAAACTAAACTTAATGCTGGGAGAAAGAAGGCAGTCGCTAGACGCCACATAGCCACCTTATAGCCACCAGAGGGGAAACATGCAAGCTGCCAGTTGAAACCTTGCTGGTAGACCACAAGCCTTGTTGTAAACTATAAAACAATGGAAATGGCTTAATTCTATATGTAAGAGCTATCTAGCAATACACTTAAGCTATTGGCCAAACAGTATTGCAAATAATAAAGTTCCTGAGTGATTATTTCGTGGTCTGGGCAACAGGGAAACTAAAGAGTAGCCTCCAACAACACACCTATGTAGACTTTCTGTAAGGTAAAATAGTGCCAGGTAAGCTACAATGGTTAGATAATTTGATACAGCATCAATGGAGGACTGATACAGGAATATGTAAGCAATAAACATGATTACAAATATATCCTTTTTAGTGTGGCTAACTTGTAATCTTACAAAGTACATACCGTGTCCTGAAAAATCACTGAGCTAAAGCCATGTGCTTTGTAAATAACCATACAGACTCTGAAAATGCACCCTTCAGTTTTCAACCTTCCTTGAATGTTTTCTCATTGACTGGAACCCAGTATTATGCTTATACTTTTGTGGCTAACTTTGAGTATGACCATTTCTCTCTACCTAGACTTTGTTGTTATGACCCAGGATTCATTGTAGTTTGCTACACTGTTGTTTGCTACCACAGTCTAGCTGGATTTTCCTCCCTGTATCAGTCAAATTGACATTTTCTGGGATGAGAATCCTGGCCTCTTACCTTGCTGCTGGCTCCCACTGATTCTTTCTTGTGTCTCAGGTAGACCTTCACTTGAGATTATAACATTCTTGGGTGAGCAGATACAGCTGACTTTACAAGACTGGGATTTTGGTGGCAAAGCTGAGATTTCAGGTGAGGCTCATGTCATTAATCATTTGGCCCATTCTTCTATTTGTTTACTTTTGCATTGTTTTGTTTTAATCAATACATAATTGTTTATATTTTTAAGGCACAGTGCGATGACATAATACATTTAGCATATTCATTGGCTCAAACTTTTAAGATGTCTTCTGTTTCATTTTGGGGGAAATTTCCTGGAGAGTGAATTCAGACTCATGCTAGGTAGGCTCTTCTCAATGGGCCACATCCACTTTTTGTTTGTATGTTTGTTTTTAAACTAAGTTACCTAAACTGGACTTTAATTCATTTTGTAGCTCAAGCAAGCCTAGAAGTTGCAGTCTTCCTGCCTCAGTCTATTGGATATCTGAAATTACCAGTGTGCTCCTCAGGTTCAAACATTTCAGGTCTCACAAACCAATAAGATGGTATTATATTTGTCTATTTATATTTCACTTATTTCAGTTCAAAATACACTACAAAATGATAGAGTTAAAATAGACTATAAAATGATAAATACACTACAAAATGATATAAATACAGATACAAAATAGAGAACATGAAAACAAATGCATGTATCTGTAGTGTGAGGTGCTTTGCAGAAAAGTCTCAGGAGAGAGGCAATCTTTAATAAAAGGCGATGGGGAAACTGTGGCATCTCCATGTACAGTATTGTAATTATAGCCATATTCTTTGTTCTGTGTACAAATCAAGGCAAATGCATGGAAGGTCTAAAGAGCTAAAACAATGTCACCACTCATTGCACTGTGGCAGTTGTATGATTCAGAGCTGGACAAAATTATTATATGAAAGCCCAGTAACAAAAGCATAAGAAGATAAGTAGGTTATAACATACTGAAAAGCTTCTGTACCACAGAAGAAATAATTCATAAGTAAAGTGACCAATCACAGAATAGAACAAATAACCACAAATCTTTTAATCTATTATTATCATATGTTGCACATGATTTACTGGTTTCCTGAACAGAAGAGACCCTTTCCACACCTGCTTTTACTGGAACAGTTCACTCAACTTTAGCTATTATCTAAAACTTACTTGATGGAAAAAAAAAACTATAGGTGTGATCAAGGAAGAGATAGAAGAAGAAAACTAGAAGTTTAAGGAAAAGCATTGAGCAGTAATCTGCATGCTGAAATGCATATAAAAAAAGAAATCAGTGGTAGAGTAAAGGGCTGCAACCTACAACATCTAGAAAGTTCAAAAGGCGTCAGTGTTTTAACTATAAATGGGCAATGTAACTAACCCTTAACCCTCTCTTTTTGTTTAATTTAAAATACATTATGAATGGGAGGGTAGCCGTATAGTTATGTCTCCTACTTCTATTGTAACATTTCTAGAAGTGATTGAATATAGAAAGTAGCCTGACTTTACTATTAGAGTATTTTCTAGAACAAATGTAATGGTATTTCTGATGATCTATTATTTTTGTGTATTGGTTTCCTCAAAATGAAAATATTTCCTACTATGGGCTGGAAATTTGGTTGGTTAAATGTAGAATTCCAAGTCTTTAACACAGGCTAGCATGTTCGAAACTTCCGTAGAATATTCATGTCATAGTCTTGATGAAGACAATAATTTTCCTTTAGGAAACTTTGACACACTGGATGAGGCTAAGCCATGTCACACAATGATCTGCTTTAGATAAAGTCAACTGAAGGGACAAGATGCTGACATCTAAAAAATGCCTTCACAACACCATCGAGTTTATTATTCTGACATTGGTACTGGCTACTGTAACTCAACCCAGTTGGTACATAAAATTTATCAGCAAAATCCATTGCTTTTCAATGTAACACTTTTTTTTTCCTGCTCTGTACCTCTCCATAAGCCACAATATCCAAGTAGAGACAATGACAAACCAATGTCCTACTAAATGTGACACAAGTGTTTTGCAGAGCACAGAAACTGAACTTAGCATTTTTGTCCAAGATCAGGTAATAAAGTCCATGGATGCTGTCTGGTCCTCTCCTCTAAATCTTGTGAATCAAATACTGTTATGTAAAGGTCACAATATTGCTATAGCAAGTTAATTCACCTTTTTACATGAAAGACCCATAAGGGAACAAAATACATTTGCACTTGTATGCAGATGCAAACATATGACAAAAGGAACTATTCATAACACTTAGTTCTAACTGCGCAACTTCAGTACTTGTTACCTTCTTTCATTATGCCTTCCATTTGCCCTTTGTTCCCTACAAGCATCTAAGTCGCTCTTAGGTCTGTACCTAGAAATCTTATACCTTCCGTCATAAAAAAAAAAAAAAAAATTGAAGACACTGATGGACCTGTGGCAACTGGAGTGTTACAGCTTGCCACTGACATTCTGTGCAGGGTACTGTAAGTCCCCAGCTATTTTTCTCACACATTTGCTGGTTGATTTCTCCCATAGCTTTTGCAGCAAATAAAAGTTCACTGTGAACTTTATTGCACACACTATCTTTGTTTTCTATGGGTAAGTACCTACAGTCCACCACACAGCATGTTAGCATATAGTTTAGTAAGTTAGTAAGGTATACTGTTGGTATTCCTTACTCTAATGCTGGCTGTAGAGGCTCAGTAAAGCGGTGTCCCATTATTCTGTCCAGATAACTCCAGCATTCCTATATTTCATTACCTTCAGGTTTAGGACAAATAAAAGTGCATTTATCTAGCATCACATTTGTTATTAGCAAGTCTCTTTGAGAACAACACCAAAAAGAATCAACTTAATTAGAAATAGAATTGAAGGAAATGGGTTTAATAAGGACATATTACTTTGGACACATAAATTAATCTCTCAAAACATGAGGGAAACAAATATTTGACTTACTTTTGTTTCATGCTTTAAAATTAAAAGTATTTAAGGAGAAATAAGTTTCAACTAAAATCATACAACAACATGGGGCTAGAGAAATATCTCAGCTAGTAGGAACCTGTGTTGCTCTTTCCGGTTCCCAGTGTTTTGTCGCCAGTACCCACATGGGGTCTCACAACCACTATTGCTGCAGTTACAAGAGATCTAGGGCCCTTTTCCAGCCTTCGTGAGCACCAGTTGCTTATGTGGTTCACATACATGCACACACATAAACACACATAAAAATATTTTAGAAAAGATAATAGAACATGCAAACACCTTGCTCTGGAGCAAAACAGAGAGAGTGAAATCCATCTGATACACATCTACCAGGCTGGGAGAAGATAAAGGTCACAAAGCTGTTTTTAGATCTGCAAAGAGTATACATCCAGCAGTCTTCCAACTGTTCCTATTTGGTTGGTTTTGTGTACCAGAACTCATGCTTTCTCAAAGCAGAAAAATCCTTTGGTTTGAAGGTCTTAAGATGGGTCTAAGTGTTTTTTTCTTCTTCTGTTACTCATTAAAACAAAAATAAGTTGGTGGATAAGTCCAGGTTTCGGTACCTAGGTTTGTTGGGAATATAGACATTTATGGCCATTCTCAGTCATTCATATTTTCTCTGTGCCTCACTCTCTTCTCCCTCTTTCTCTGCTCAGTATTCCTCCTCTTCCACGGTGTTTTGATATACAGTCTAGGAAGGCCTACACCTCACTATGTACTTAGGCTGGTGTCTAACTCATAATCTTCCTGTCTCAGCTGTAGGGCCTCCCAAGTACTGAGGAAATAAGTATTAACATCTACCAATTTTCAAGATGAAATTCATCCACCAATGATAATAGATCTGCCTAAATGTTCTCTGGCTTGTAAAGGAGAAAGAAGGCTATATTGCACGAAAGAAGCATCAAAATTATCTTCAAAGCACAGAAAATACTCAAATTGCTTTTAGAAGTTTAAGTAAACCAAGACTCAATAAATAAATGAATAATTAAATATTTCTGAAATAATGCATAAGTTTAACTAGCAATGTTGGGTCATATGATGCTTATATTACAACCATACAAAAGATCAGACCTTGGTTGATGATGTGGTGATAAGGGGAAGTGACAGAGAATTTGATAAGCATCCATAAACTCTTGAGTTCATTTCTGAGCAACACACACATGCATGCACACACACCAGACATTAGCTCATTTGTGGTTTCATTTGAAAGGAATATCTACAGTGCTTAAGAGCTAGATCTTTGAACTAGATGACACAGCTGCCTGTCAAAAGCCTTCTTGTGAATTCAAAATATTTACCTTTATGCCATTTTACTACACAATCTTTATAGCTTAATTTCACATATTATCAATTTATTTTTGATAATAGTACTGTATACATGTGGGATGACAAATACTTAAGTTATATTTAGGGAATTTAGCTTCCCATTAATGATTAAATGTATGGTAATCATTATCTGAATTAAATACTAACACAATGTAGATGGACTTTTGACAATTCACGGGTCATTTGAAATGATTTCCCACAGCAAAAAAGTATATAAATTAGTTAACTCAGGCAGTAATCTGTTCTTAAGGAATATTAAATGTTGGGTGTCAATTCAAAAATCAAATTGAAATTTAAATCAGAATGTGGATAGTTGCAAATGATCCTTACAAATGATCCTGTTAATTATTAAATGACCTTCATGTAATCCACACCCATCAATAAGGAGTACATTACGGAAAGCCTTGTTTAGTACACTGGTGGTCAACAATTGGATAAATGTAATGTTTTTTAAATTTTTTGGAAAAGTCATAAAAATGGTCAAAAGCTATTTTATTTCTAGACTGTCTTCTCCAGCATGGTACTATTGTGCATTGAAGTTACATAGTCTATTGACTTGAAACAAAAGAACATGGCCCAATCTTTCTCCACATAGCTGAGGAGCCATGCTGTGCAGAGACTGAATTTGCTGCTATGAATCTTAGATTATTTCTGTTTTCAGTCGTTGTCCTGACCCCTTTGCCTCCCTTGTTGGTCCCTTTTATTGCTATGTGCTCTATGCTGCTCTGAATCTTAGATTATTTCTCTTTTCATTTGTTCTCCTGACCCCTTTGCCTCCCTTGCTGGTCCCTTTCATGGTTATGTGTACTATGCGGAGTGGTTTGATAAATTGCTGCAAAATAAATGCCTGTCGTTCAGCATGGAATTAACAAGTATTTTTCTGTTCTTCAAAAGCTACATAAAACAAAACAAAACACCCGCAGGCCATAGTGCCAATGGCCATGTTGTCAAACTAACTTCTAAATATTCATTTTTATAGCCATAAACTTATGTCAGCATTTATCAGAGACTCTCCTTCCTGCAGTGTCTATTGCAGAGACACATGATGTTCAAAGCACTGAGAAGAAGCAGCTGTGAGTGGCCAGCCTTAGATGGGACTTCTGTGCCAACTACCTTCAAGGTTCAGGGATCAACACAGAAAAGGGGCAGAAAGAATTTATGAGCCAGAAGATGATGATGATTATGTATGTGTGTGTATGTGCGTGCGTGTGTGTGTGTGTGTGTGTGTGTGTGTGTGTGTGTGTGTAATGCTGTCCTCTGAATATGACAAGGCTGTCACACACAAGAACTCACATCATAGCAGCTATGGTACCTTTGATGCTTGTAAGGTTTGTCAATTTGTCATAAACCTAGACATATTTGGGTAGACAGAATCTCAGTTGAAGAACTGTTTCTTTCATATTGCCCCAAGATTATCCGTGGAACATTTACTTGATTAGTGATTAATGTGGGGGGAACCAGGCCACTGTAAGCTTTAAAAAAATAGAACAGGAATCTGGGAGGGAAATGTTTGGGAGAAGTTCTGGGACAACTAGAGAGAGGTAGTATAGAGTAGATATGATGAAGATAAAAATATATACTTATGAAATTTTTCAAAGAATAAAGTGCACTGTTGCTTCTGAATTTCTGGTAATTTCTCTGTTTTCATTTTTATAACATTTACTATTCTTCCCAAAAGACTGGCAGTAGTATAGAGCAACTGCCATAGTATGTTTAATTTAATTATGACTTTGGAGAATACAGGAAAAAATGGAAATGCTTATGCTGTACATCAGAGGATATACAAACATTCGTAGGAGGCTGGTTATTATCCTTATTATGAATTGAAGAGCTACAAGTGAAGACCTAAAATCTTAGGAATTTTTCTGCCTTTGTCTATAAGGGAAGCAAGGCCCACCATTCTGGGCTTTTATTGGTATGTCATTTAAATTCAATTTGAATCCTTCTAATTCTGACTCTGTATGTTATCTATCTATCTATCTATCTATCTATCTATCTATCTATCTATCTATCTATCAATCTACCAACCTCCAGAACAGAGGCTCTTCTCTGTGTGTCTCCCAGACCATTCCCACCACAAACTCACCAGGAAGGTAAGGATTGGCGAGTGTCTGGAGGTGCCCACCAAGATTTAGATATTCTCAGGAACTCTGGAAGTTCTTTGGCTTTTGCCACTTGATTTCCACAACTTAGGGGATTCCCTCTTCTTCAAATCAGGCTATTTTCCCTGTAACTACTCTCTGATCCCAGGCGAGGACATGGGAAAAGATAGTAACCTCCCTTCACGCTACTTCTCAAAGGAAACTGCTTTGCATTGTCTAAAGTCCAACCTCAGAACTTCAGATCTCCCTGACCTCAGACCTAACTACAGATTTAAAAAAAAATAATTAATTATTTTATAACCCAAATGCAGTTCCCACCTCCTCTTCTCTCATTCTGTCCCCTTTCCCTTCAATGTACTCCTTCTCTGATTCTTTTCATAAAGGGGCAGGTCTTCCATGGGTATCAACAAAGCATGACATATCAAGTTGTGATAAGACTAAGCACTTTCCCTTGTATTAAGGTTGGGCAAGGAGCAATCCAGTATGAGGAATAGGTTAGCAAGAGCTACCCAATAGCATTAGGGACAGCTCCTGCTCCCATTGTTAGGAGTCCCTCCCACAAGTAGACCAAGCTACACAACAGCTTATATATATATGTATACACACACATATATATGTGTGTATGTGTATACATATATATATATACATATATATACACATACACTTTTGCATATGTGTATGTATGTGTATGTGTATATGTATATGACCTACGTTGATCCATGCAGGCTCCCTGGTTTTTGGTTCAGACTCTGTGAATTCCTATGAGACCGATTAGCTGTTTCTGTGGGTTTTCTTGAGAGGTCATTGACCCCTCTGTTTCCTACAATCTGTGTCTCTATGTTTCCATTTTATAGCTGTCATATGGCTAAGATAAAAATCCCAAATGACAGCTTAGGCTGCAGAGGATGTGGAGCAAAGAGAATATTCCTCCTTTGCTGATGGAAGTGAGAAATTTTACAGCTACTTTGGAAATCAATATGGCTGTTTCTCAGAAAATTGGGAATCAATCAATAAATCAATCACAAAACCCAGCTTTAGCACTCTTGGGCATATATACAAAGGATGCTTAATCCTAGCACAAGGACACTATATCAACTGTGTCCATAGCAGCTTTATTTTTAATTACCAGAACCTGGAAACAGCCTAGATGCCCCTCAACTGAATAATGGATTAAAAAAAAATGTGGTACATTTATACGATGGAATTGTGTAATTCCTCAACTGTTAATAACAATAACAATATAAAACTTGAAGCCAAATGGATGAAACTAGGGAAAAAAAACCATCCTGAGTTAGTTAACCCAGACCTAGGAAGACAAACAAGTTTGAACTCACTCATAAGTTGATATTAACTGTAAAGTAGAGGATAACCATGCTATAATCCACATGCCTAGAAAGGCTAGGTGACAAAGGCGACCCAAGAGGTGATTCTGGGAAAAGAAACAGATGAGATCTTGTGGGTAGACTGCTGGCAGATGGAAATGGGAATACAAGTGATCGGTCTGAGGAATGGATGGAGGAGAAGAATACTGAAAGTGATGACTGGAAAGGGGCATTTCAGGATCAAGTAGAAACCTGACACAAGGAAAACTCCCACAAATCTACAGTGATGACTCAAGCTAAGATGTCTAGCAATGGTGGATGAACTGGCCACATCCTGTGACCTAGTGGGACTTCCAGTGGAGAGATTAGAATGCTGGCCCAGCTAAAAGAAACCTTTGACCTACAGTCTGTCCTGCTTATAGGATTTCAAGGGAAGGTAAGGATGGTATGGAGAGTCTGGGAATGACCAGACCCATACCATGAGAGTAAGTCCACTCCTGAAATGACCTGGAGTGCAAGGACCCAGAGGCTGATACTTATCCTAGCTCTGTTTCTACATCATGGTACCTATTTCTTGAGGATATAAATTCACTTTAAGAGATGATTGCTCCTATTCCAAGATAGGCCTTTTTGTATTGGACTACTGCTCTCCTTTCAAATAAGAATAACTTATGTCTGTGCTCTTAATTTTGATCACTACTGCATTTTATAAACAAATAAATGAACAAATTCACTTTTTGAGATCTTTGCCTTAGGTAAGCCTATGATAAAATAATCAACAACAAGCCTCTTCTTATGGATGGAGTTTTGGTTTTCTCCCACTCTCCACCTTATTCCAATGGTTCTTAACATGTGGACCATGGCCCATTTGGGGTCACATATTAGATATTTCATTATAACTCATAACATTAAAAAAATTACAGTTATGAAGTAGCAATGAAATACTTTTATGGATGGGGGCTACCACATGACAAACTATATGAAAGTTCCTATATTTACATTTTTACTGTATTAAATTTCCTGTATTTAACTTTTTACCCCATCTTTTAAGCTTTTACATAGTTTTCTCTTGGAGTAATTCACTGCAAATTATTAGATCCACATCAGGGCAATGGCTACCCTGGCTAGGTTCCTTACTGGGTCCCCTAATTTCCAACCTCATCAGACTCAATCTATAACGCGCTGTTTAATTATTGTTTTCAAAGGTTTATCCTAGACTTATGACTTCATTAGCATAATGCAACTCAAAGGATCAAGTCTGATATAGGTATGAATAATTTGCATTAGTATACATTTTGCTTTATTGATAGAGATTTATGGTAAATTTTGTTATATGTATATGTATTTCTGATATTGATTAAGGTATTTTGATTGTGTAGTTCATTATTAAAATGTAATGTATAATTAGGAAATATAGGTTGTTGATGGATAATCATAAATAATAGTCAAGTTTGTAGTCATGTTAGTTAATATTTTCTAGATGTGCGTAGATATATTTTAGATAGGCATTCTTCATATTTTTCAAAGATTATAGAATATGGCATTTTAAATGTTTTAATAACTTAGAACTTTTCATGACAATGAGACACTCTGCTCCTGGCAGCACCAATCTACTTCAAGAGGAAGATGGGCATCGAAGAGGCTCGTTATGGAGTTTGAAAGCCATTTGGGCAAGAAACTGCTCTTGCCTGGACTATTGCATAAACTGGACACAGAGAACCCACAGAGAGAGGACTACTGAATTTGCCTAAAGGTGAGATGATCTTTTGGGGCTCCTGATTCATGAAAGAGTCTGCAAGACATTCTTCAGGACAAGCAGATAGTGACTGCCTTTGAAATTTCCTGCTTTGTGGAAATGTCTGCTGGAAACTATGGGCCTGTAGGCCAAAGATGGATGCCCCAACGGTACAGAGAAACTTTGGTTGACTGTCCAGGCAGTGAGATGTCTCTGTCATTTCTCGAGTTTTAAAAGTTGCTTTTTTCTTGTTTGCTTAGGTAGTATTGTATCTTTCTGGAGTCTTTGATGGAGTTAAGAATAGTTAGTTATAGTTATAGTTTTCCTTAGTTATGATAAAGATTATTGTAACTTTTACTTGATAACTGTTTCGTTATATGTAATTTTGCTATGTTAAAGTTAAAGCCTTTTTTTTTTTTTGTTTAAACCGAAAAAGGGGAAATGATGGAGGAAGGTCATTGGTTAAATAAAAAGAAACTGCTTGGCCCTCATTGGTTAGAAGATAGGTGGGAGGAGTAAACAGAACAGAAAACTGGGAGGAAGAGGAAGTGAGCTCAGACTCCACAGCTCTCCTCTCGGGAGCAGATGCCTCAGAGAGACGCCATGCTCCCAGCTCCTGGGCAGACGCATGCGATGAAGCTCCGACCCAGGATGGACATAGGCTAGAATCTTCCCGGTAAGTGCACCTAGGGGCGCTACACAGATGATTAGAAATGGGCTAAATTAATATGTGAGAATTAGCCTAGAAGAGGCTAGATAGAAATGGGCCAAGCAGTGATTAAATGAATACAGTTTGTGTGTTGTTATTTCGGGCATGAGCTAGCCAGGCAGCCAGGGTGCTGGGGATGCAGCCCTGCTGCTCCTTATTACTACACAAGTCAAAATTTTTCTCTTGCTGCAGTAAGTCAACCCTACTATGCCTCCTTAAATCCTGAAGACAGACACTGAAAGCTCAGCTACACACCCACTCAACTGGAAACAGCCAGATGAATCTAATGCCCCTTTTCTCTTTTGTGCTTTCAGGGTCTGGAATAAAAGAGTAACGACCTAAAGCAAAGGTCCTCAAAGGAGCTGATAAGCATCGGACTCAGTATACCATGAAGAACACCTGCCCAATATAAAAGCCAGTACGGTAAGAACATCTAGAGACAGAAACAGGGAGGCACCTGAAAAAATGGTGAACGTATGGCAAAAAGATCTGTTGGCCCTGATATTCTCTTTCTTGGCATTCAAAGCCCCAAGCCCTCTGCACCTCAGTATGCGGTCTCCACTCCCCTGGGGAGATTGCTACTCTTCAAGTTCTACTTACAAAACAATCTGCTTCTGTTGAGGTGGATCTGCTCTTTCCGTTATTGTCAGGAATCCTCCATCAATTAATACCTAACATAAACAAACATCTATTCTTCACAAATGATTCAACATATAGTATTTAGTTATAACAAAAAAAATATGCTAAGACATTGGTACTGGGAAAGATATGCTAATGTAGGCACGAACTTAAAATTTCATAAAATGGTTTTATGAGAACTAAGGAAATGGTTATGAATGGAGGAAGATGACTATTTTTAATAAATCTAAAAATTAATTTTTTTAATTTCCATTATCAACCAGTATTTGGGCAAATTAAAAATCTTGTAACACTGACAGTTTTGACAATGTGAGAAATAGGGCCTCCAAAACACCCAGTAAAAAACCTTGATATGAGACTGGAACTTGAGACTGCATTTAAGTTATTCTGGATGCTTCTTGATCTTTACAAATTATTTTTTTTTGTTTTTTTTTTTTGTTTTTTGTTTTTTTTTTTTTTTTGGTTTTTCGAGACAGGGTTTCTCTGTGGCTTTGGAGCCTGTCCTGGAACTAGCTCTGTAGACCAGGCTGGCCTCGAACTCACAAAGATCCGCCTGCCTCTGCCTCCCGAGTGCTAGGATTAAAGGCGTGCGCCACCATCGCCCGGCTGATCTTTACAAATTATTATACGGAAAATATTTTCAACAATGAAGCAGTGAATTAAATGGAAATAGGGAAGTTAGAAGTTGAACTATCAGAAGAGTCAATGGCATTGGCACCAAAAGTATTAGACCTTAAAAAGCCCTTTTAAGAACAATTATTTTAACACATTAAAATACTTAGGACAAAAGTAAACTAAATGGAGTAAAATAATATCAAAATATTTTCACTGAAACTAGAAGGGACTCAAGGCACTGGCATCAATCTTGGAGAGAGAGATTACAGGAATAAGAAAGAAAACAAGAATTTCTCTGATGAGAATGAAAAAGTTATGTGAATATCTTAGTACATCAAGCTAACTAGGATAGAATAAATTAAAGTCTATAAGAGCTTTGAAGCAGTGTTACAGAGCCCAGCAGAGGTGACCACTCAGATACAGTTCATAACCAACTGAAAGTCTTTATTCCAGCTGGCTGGGACTATACTCAAGTTTTCAGAACCTAAGTGTACCCCCAAGCATTTAGGCCAAGGAACTTTAAAGCCAAAAATCTACATCTTGTTACCTTACTCAGCAGCAGCAAGGGGAAGGTTTACACAAGAAAGCAGCTTAACAGAAGCTAAAATAAGCTAGCTGGGTCATCTTGATCTCAGGTTCCTAGAATGGAGTTGGGCAATTGTCCATGGGATTCTCCATCCTGGAAATCAAGTTCTTGTAAAACCTGAAATGACCTCAGCAATAGTAAAAGATGGAAGAGCCTTTGTATTGTCTTTCGCTGTCACAGAAGTTATATTGCCAAAAAGTCACTGGACTGAGGTATAAAAATGTAAATTACCCTAGGGATTAGTTTGGTTTTGAGATAGGTTAAGACTTAGCAACTTTCTATATAAGGCCAGTTTGGCTTACAACTGGCTAGGAGAATAATTCTTCTGTATACTGTGAATATGTATACTCTCATTGGTTAATGATTAAGCTGATTTGGGTTATAGCAATGCAGAATAAGTCTAGGCAGATAAGCCAAACTGAAAGCACAGCGAAGGACAGAGAAAAAAAGCAAGCCAGCCAACAGAAAAACAAGATGTGCTAGAGGGCAGGGAAAGCCATGAGCTATATGGCGAAATGTAGATAAATAGAAATGGGTTAATTTACGTTATACAAGCTAGTAAGTAATAAGCCTGAGCTATCGTCTGAACATTTTGTAATTGATATACGCTTTTATGTGTTTATCTGGGATTGAGTAGTTCATCCAGAAAAGCTCTACTTCCATTTATATATGGTCCCAATGTTTGGCCAGAATTTCCACATAGGACCTAACAAAGCTTAAAAGAATGACTCTAAACACAGAAAAAAAAAAAACAGAGCCAAGAACAGCTTCATAGTTTATGTCTCTAATGTAGGCCACAGTACAGAACTATATTCTCTAGTTGTGATGGGCTTGAGCTACAGATGGTAGATTCCTGTTGCTTCACACAGGACACAGTACAGAGAGCGGGGGGAGGGTGTCTCCCAGCTGTGTATTACATGGTGGATTTAGGATTTTTTGTTCATACAGACAAAAGGGTTAGAGTTGTACATTAAGGAGAGATTTGCACAAAAGGCCTGTAAACAGGTCACAGTATGTTTAAAATGTGTATATAGGCTTGGGGGAGAGAAGAGAAGGAAAGAAACGGTCATAGATAAAAATGATTTAAAAATAATAAAGTCCTTAAAAAGGAAATAGAGTATTAAAAAACTATGATAATACATATAAAGATGGGAAATACACAGTCTGAATTCAATATTTTATTGTGTCTTTTTTGACCATTAATGGGCAAATGATAACTGCTGAGAGACATTTAATTGCAAACCAGCATATATATTTTAAAATATCTTGAGTCCAAAATATAAGTCAAATGGTATGTCTCTCTGGGAGACATTTTCCTTTTACGGAAATAAAAGACTATGGGTTTATTCAAAGTTAAAGATCATCAGGTTTGATCAAGAAAGACCCACTGAAATCCTAACTATATCCTACATTGGAAAATAAACCTAAAGTAACTACAAGACATGTAACAAATATTTTATTGATCAAACATAAAACAAATAATATCTTTGGCTGGCTTGCATACAGTGCACTGTTTATATTTTTGTTAATACAGATATCTATGTTACCTTTAAAAGTTTATGTATTTTTAGAACAAGGGGACCAGACTCCAATACAGATGGCCCAGATGATCCAGCATTTCAAAGTGCCTCTGTTGCAATCTCCTCTGAGTTCTATATCCAGAACAGCTTCAAGACTGCTGGCTGAGATGATCCAGCCTCATGAAATATTCCAGTCAGGACTTGACCATGATTCTATTTTTTTTCAGTGTCCCTCAAAGATCAATAACACTCAGCAATAGCAGGAAGTAATCTAGATAACTATGCCCAAATTCCCCAAATATTACTCATGAATGTTTGTTTACATTTAAAGGGTGTAGTTACAAATTGTTATTCATCATAGTAAATCTCTTTCCAAAATAAAAAGGCAGATATGATATAGAAATGTTAGGAAAAAGGAAAGATTATTGAATTTACTTCAATCTACAAAACAACTGTTAATCTCAAAATATTTTACATTGGTGTAGATTTTAGTTTATTGATAAAAATTTAAGGTTAATTTTATACTATATGTATATTTCTACTCTTGTTTAAAGTATTGTGTTTATACAACTCCTTTAAGATATAAGTATAATTAAGAAATATAGAATTATAAAAATATAGTTAGTTATCTCTAATAGTCAAACTTATAGTCATGTTAACTAGATTTTGAGGTTATACAAAAATATATTTCAGATAAGTATTCTTCAAACATTTCAAAGACCTACAGAATATAGCATTTAAAATAATTTAATAACTTAGAATTTTTATGAAAATGAGACCTGTCTGCTCCTGACAGCACCAATGTAATCCAGTAAAGATGAAGGGCATCAAAGATACTCTATAAGGAGTTTATTTTCTTTATGTAAAAAGCTAGCCATACGTGCAAAGAAATCACCCTTTGCCTCAGTTGCTGTCCAAACTGAACCAGCAGGCCACAAGAAAAGCAACTGCTGAGCCTTTCCAAGGCAAGGTAGGACAGTTCTTCAAAATTCCTTATATGAGGCCTGTAGACCATAGATGAATATGCCAATGTTACAAAAAAAACCTTGGGTAATTGTTGAGGCAGCCAGGTATTTCTGTCATTTCTCATATTTTTAGGAAGTCACTTGCCCATTTTTTGTTCTTACTCCAGTAAGGTTATTTTCTTCCCAGGTAGTTTATGGAATTGAAGACTAGAGAGCCATAGTTTTCTTAATTTTGATAAAAGATAAATTAGATATAAAACTTTGAACTCATAAAGATAGGATAGATAATTAAATATTTTCTCTATTTTGTCAAATATAAATAAACTAGATTTTTTTTTAGTTTTTGAGACAGTGTTTCTTTCTAGCTTCGGAGCCTGTTCTGGAACTAGCTCTTATAGACCAGGCTGGCATCATACTAACAGAGATGCACCTGCCCCTGCCCTCCCGAGTGCTGGGGTTAAAGGCATGTGCCACCATCACCCAGCTAGACTAGATATTGTAACTATAATTTTACTTAATAACTGTTTTGTCATATATGTAAAAGTTAAAACCTTCCTTTTGATTAGACAGAAAAAGAGAAATGCTGTGAGATAATTCTGTATGCTGTGAATATGTATTACTCTCATTGGTTGATAATAAGGCTGATTTGGCCTATAGCCACACAAAACTGAGAAAGGTGCATATGGAAATGTGTTATACTCTTCAGTGCTATATTCAAATTTGCTGAGAGAAGCAAACTTAAAAAATGAAGGTCATTTCCCATTCCAGCTGACAGTGTCCTTGATAATGTGTTCAGTGGGATATGAACTTGCTACAAAAATGACACTACTGCTTTCCTACCCACTTTTCTCCCAAATTAGAGTCCTCTATCATTCTCCCATTACAAAGCATAGAGAAATATCATTTTAGTTCATATGTCTGGACCTAGAGGAATCACAGCAGAATTTATGCTCTAGTGATGACTTACTACATTCACATACCTTAGCCTTCAAGATGAGTCAATGATTGGGTGGAATTTTGATGTGTAGTGTTTTAAAACAAGGTTTATTTATTGGAATATTGGGGGGCATACTGTTTGCTCAAATGTCATCTGAGACACAGACAATAATGTTCTTCTAGCTGGTAACTTCAAAGCTAAGTCTGAATGTGATTAGCAGCCTCTCTAGCACACCTCCCACTTCTAAGACAGACAGCTACCAAGACTCCTTTAATCCAAGGGATGGGGGAAGATGCTGAAGGAAGCAAAACACTCTGCTAACTGCATGGGCACAAACCTAAGTAAGAAGAAATAAATTGTTTTGTGAAGTACCTGGGTCACAAAGGGAGTGACATTTTGAAGGCTCTAGCTCATCAAAATGAACTCAATGGCTTGAGTAAAGTCATTTTCTTTTCCTCCATACTGCTCAGCCCTTCTACTCCCTCATCTCTGTGGTTCAGGGAGGAAAAGAAATATAAAAATAATGGTGAAAGTGCACACAGAAACCTCTACCCAACTACAAATGTGCTGTTTCAAATGCCACAAAGTGTGGGTAGAGGGTTTCTTTTTTCCCTTCCCATATAATGGAGGATCAGAGGTCAGATACACTCAGAAGAAGATTACTGTGAAGGTCTTATGGGAATTTCATAATGGGAAGAGGCCTCTGTGCGTTCTTCACAATCAATGCAGAACAGTGGATTGTGGGTTCTATAAGCAAAAGTGCAGACATTTAATCACACAAATGCACACAGATTCCAAAGAGGAATTAACTATTAAAGATGTTGTGGTTAGGCTCAACTTTAATTAATAAATAATATACAGAAGCAACGTTTTCATAAAAAAATAAGGTAGAGTCTTATCAGAAGCCTCCACCTCAAAATTTAAGTGGTCATTTCTCAGCAGTAGTAAATTCTAATGGTATTATATTCCAGGCAGTCCACAATAGTTTTTAACATAGCAGCACCAACTGGTCAGAATGAGAAAAAGACTTTATTAATATTTACAAAATTCTTTTCCGCAGTATATGATAGTGTGCTGTAAAAATGGCAGAATTCAAACTGTGACCTGGGTGCCATCCAAACAGTGATGATTAATACGTACAAAGATGACAAATTTCTCCCTGTTGCTATTATGTCTAGACAGTGTCAAAGCATTTTGAATCCCAAAACTACTGTAAGCGAATTAACAAACGTCTTAGAAAGTAATACTCATCAGGTTCCACTTGAAACAAACGGTTCATCTGCTCCAGGCTAATGTATGTGACGAGTTACTTCTGGAAATCCATCAGTAGTTAGACCCAGAAGACGAAGAATATCACCAGGGAATGGTACTTTCTTTTGAGATGCATTATGGTCCTCTAGCTTTAGGGGGAAAGGACCCCAGTACAACTCTAGGGAAAAATAAATTGTTGAAGTCAAAATTTGAGATTTTTTTTTGAGTGCCTCTGGTGACTCCTCCTTTCCTCTTCTTGCCACAACAGTAAGAGAGAAACAAAACATGATTTCAAATTGATGCTTCAAGCTTCTTTGGTAATAACAGAATTTTTTTTTGAAAACCGAGAGACATTTGGACAGCTTCCCATCCAGTAAACTGAGTGCACCATTTCCTGTCACTTCCGTCTGTCTCAGCAGAACTTGTTTCTGGCATATGTGATTCTGTGGATAAAACTGTCTCTAAATATAATTGCATTTTCATAATTCCTTGCCTTTAAAAACCAGGAATTGTTTGAGTCACACAAGTGTTTATTATCAGGATTCTCTGCATCTTTCATTCGAGTCTGAAAATTAGATCATGAAAAGTAGGTACATGGGTGCTGATACAGTGATCAATTTTGCCATAAAGGTCTATTTCCACTTTTATTTATAAATAATTATAAACTTCATGATGAAAGTTGTGGCTTTCTAAAATTTCTCAGAATTAAAAAAATAAAATAATGTAAAGAGCTTGCTCTTTAAGTTTCTGGTTCTGCATTATATTACCTTCTATGGAACTGATGTTGTTCCTTTCCAAGCATAAACCAGGTGCAGAAGTAACAATGTCTCAAGGAAAAACAGATTAAAAATTTTTGTAATATGCATAGAGTTATTATTAAATATCTCCTCTATGATATGTTAAATAGTTTATTATCTATGTTGTATATTTTATAATATATTAAATTTTATTTATAATACAATGTAAGATTAAATTTCTATTATTTAAAATAAGAAAATATTGGTAAGGGTGCATGAAAATTAGCAGCATGGTATACTATTTTAGAAATGTAAAATCACAAGTCCACTATGGAAAATAGCATAAAAGTTCTCTAAAGAGCAAAGCTAAAATGACCATAGGGTCCATCAATCTCCCTCCCAAGAATTGGCCCAACATAAATGAATCAGGATCTTAAAGAGATATCTTTCCTCTAAAGTGCATTGTAGTATCCCTCTAAATAGACAAGACAGAGATAGTGGAAATGGTTAGCAGTGGAAGAATAGATAAGAAAATATGGTGTGTGTGTGTGTGTGTGTGTGTGTGTGTGTGTGTTAATATTGTTTCTTAGCCTTAAAAGTAGTAAGCAATGTCATTTTCCAAAACAGAGATGAACTTTGAGAACACTCCACTGAGTTATCTGAGACAGCCAAAGAAGGGCAATTTCTGCATGATTCCAGTTATTGAAGGAATCCAAAATGGTTAAACTTCCAGATGTAAAGAATGAGATAGGGAAGGAGGATAAGGTTAGAAAGTTTTTGTTTAACAAGATTTAGAGGTCTGCTGGACAATTAACAAAGTGTACTATATACTTAAACTTTACCAAAGGTTGATTTCATGTTAACTATTTTCATCACCATGAAAACATGAAAAGAAATCCTAGAAAAGGATACATTTCAGGGATATACAAGTCAGTGGTTTCCAGGGCCCAAGACCCAGGCAAATTTCAGGTATAAATCGTACAATATGATCAGCAGGGAAGCTGAATACATCAGGGCCATTTGAGGTTGTAGAAACAATCACAGTTATGATAGCAGTGCTCACAAAGGCTGTATAGAAATGTCCAGACTCAGCAAACTGGGCACTCAAAATAGGTGGATTTTTGTTATCAAACAATAAAAATGAAATTGAAGTAAATGGTAGATGTTTATAATTAGTTAAGACCCAGCAATGACAAATGATGCCAAAGAACTGTTTTCTGGATACAACAAGGCAACTGCACATTTAAGTTTACAAAGGTGTGGTAACATGCACAAGTTCTATTCAAGCTGAAGGCAGAAAACAATACTACACTATGGAGATAGGTGGGCATGAATGCCCATCGCTACCTAAGGAACTATTGGCAACTAATAGCTGCTGGGAAAGCATGAGCCAGATTATGTGTGTGTGTGTGTGTGTGTGTGTGTGTGTGTGTTTGAATATAGACCCTAGCCAGGCTATGATGGTGCTATAATACTAGCGCTCAGAAGGCAGGGGTAGGTGGATCTCTGTGAATTCAAGGCCAGCCAGGTCTACAGAGCAAGTTCCAGGACAGAACCAAAGCAATAAAGAAAAACTCTGTCTCAAAAACAAAACATAAGATTATAGCCCCTAGTAGACTGCTAGAGACAGTGGGAAGCCACATATGCAAGAATATATGAGTAGTACAAACTGAACTTGATGGATTAAAGAGAAAATAGAGAGTACAAAGTTGAGTAGGAAGGGAGGTGGTAGATCAAAACACATTATTTGACATTCTCAAAGAAGTAATTAATAAACAGGCAAGCAATTGCTAATGAGGATATACAGCATTCTGGTCCAGGTCTCTATACAAAATTTCAGACATATATACCTTTATTAAAAACAAAGCATTATCTTGAATATTGGACTCAATTTTTTCAAGCTGTAGCCATAGTTTTTAGAGAATTGGGGGGGGGTGATAATACTCCTTCATCTGGTTGTAGAAGCATGCATATGTAGTCATGTACTCAGGAGCATAAAGCAAGAGGATCATGAACTGAAGGTCAAAGTAGAGTACAGTTCACGACTAGAGCAGAAGAGATATCTCTTTTTCATCTTTGATGAGAGATAGATTCTCATCTACTATTTTTCCATGCAGTATCATAGATAATATATCTTTGTCTACTCATGTAGTGTGTGTTTGATATAAATTTCTAAAAGTGAGATTGCTGGATCAAAGGCTCTTCAGAAAAATTTCTAATTTGTTTAAAATTTAAATTTTGTAGAAAATTCTAAGGGTTAGTAATGTGATTCTTCCTCCAAAGCTTCACTCTACATAGATCCACATAGGCAACTTGGTACTTCATTCTTAAATGTGCATTCAGTATGCAACTATTTAGCAATATGGATAATCCTCTATAGATCCAAATAGCACTGTCAGACAAATTATGTAACTTTACAAATTTACAGTTTCCTTTTTTATTTAGCTATTTTTAAAATATTCTAAATCCAAATATGATTTACAATTGAATTGAATTTTTATTTTATCTATTTTTAGTGTTTGCCTAATTAATGACCCTTGAGTATGTAAAAAGAAATGGTATATATTCTATACTCATCTGATAGTGTTCAGGTGATTAAATACTAGAGAACCATTTCTAACAACAGTGTTATTGGTTAATGCCTTATATCAGGAAGCACATGAATATTAGATCATACTATGGTTAGTGATGCTATGTTTGTTCAATTGGTTGAAGAGGGTACCAATCAGACCTTTAATGGTAAACAACTTTTGTCTTGTTGAAAATTAATAATTGTTACTATGGCACCATGCTGAGTGAATAACTTGAGACTCATTATCTATGAGTTCAGGACTAAATCCTTGCTTAGACTAGAAATTATATAAAAGAATGATACTTTCCTAATTCTTTTTTTATTTATAAGTTAGTCCATGTCTTGGTCTTTTCTTTGTTCCTCTTACAAAACTACCACATTCTGTTTTATTTGTTTTGCTTCACTGTCTTCTTTACTCGTATTGTCTGTTGTAGGTTCTTAAACATTGAATCCTTAAAGGAATGCTCCTCCTCCTCAAGGTCCTTAACCACTGAGCTCTCTGAAATTCCCAGGTCTCCCACAATTGCTAGACTTTTCTGCTCCATCTCTGGAACCAGTTGTGCCGCCGAGGAGCCATGGCATTTCCAGCAAAATATGACACTTAGGGAACAATCGCTAAGTACAACTGTCCCTGGAGTCACATTTCTTCTAGGCTTTTCCAATGCACAGAATTAAATGTTCACTTTATAAAATACCATGAGGTTATTCAGGTATTTTGAAGAAAACATGGTATAACAGCATTTCCTTGCCATTTTGATAGTTGAATCTTTTCTTATTCACAATGAATATTTTTGGTGCTAATGATATTATATTTGCAATATCAGTTTAGCAAAATGCACACACATAGTCATTTTTTAAATTTATACTACTCATATGTAACAAATTTTAAGACTTTTTATTTTTCTTTAGAATAGTACATTAAACAAATTATTTAAATATTATTATATCTACTTTATTCTTACTTTAAATATTATCAATTTGTTTCATTTATTCCTACATATATACAAATTACTATTTATTCATCCTTTTTAAATAAATTTTCTTTTCTAAATGTAAGTTACCATCCTAATTTTAAATACATGAAAAGGCAAAGAACTCCTTCTAAAATTTCTGTTTTCCTTATTCTTATCTACCCCTTAACATATTATTTTCATCATTCTTCAGCTTGCTTTTATTCCTTCTTCCTTCCCTCCCTTCTTCTATCCCTCAGTCCCTCTTTCCCTCCTGAAATTGGGGGAGAGGATAGGCAGGACAAAGCCTTGCATATGCACATTTCTACTTCTCTGCCCAATGATACATCCAGATTGTGTTAACTGCTTTTCTCAATGCTATGACAAAACCTTTGGTTGTGGAAGCTTGATCCATTTAGCCAATGACATTTGGAGGTGACCTGCCATGAGCGTGGTCTTCTCCAATATGTGACAGGATAGGAAGAGAAGTCTGGGGTTGCTCTCTCCCCTGGATGTGGAAGACTTTTGATGAGACATTCAGTGACCTGCTGGGAGCTTTCTCCATCCTTTGATGGTAGACAAAGAGACAATGGCATCACTTTCCACTGTATCCATAAGTGTGTGTTCCCTATTTCATCCCTTAATTAAAAAATTTTTCTTCCTAAGCTATAACACCCACAGAAACAAGCTAAGAAAGAAGAATTTATTTTGGTTCTGTGTTTAAGAAACAATACACTCTCCTTTGCTGGACAGTAGTGGCACACACCTTTAATCCCATACTCAGGAGGCAGATGGAGGGAGGCAATCTCTGTGAGTTCAAGGCCAGCCTGATCTACAGAGTGAGTTCCAGGACAGAGAAACCTTGTGTCAAAAAACAAAACAAAACAAAAAAACCAAAAAACAAGCAAACAAAACAAAAAAGAAGGGTAGAAATGACGCACTCTCGTGGTGGAAAATATGGCAGTAAGCTGGTCACCTTGAATCCATACTAAGGAAGCAGAGAGCTGGATGGTGATGCTTCATCCTTTATCTCTTTTTATGCATCCTGGAAATCCTACCCATGGGGTTCACTCACATCCAAAGAAGACTTCCTTAGCCAAGCCTCCCTGGGACCTCAGTAAAGAAACACCCAAAGAGGTATCTCCTAGATTACTCTAAATCAGACACGTTTGACAATGGTGACTAATTACCACATAGTGGTAAGTCTCTATGTAAGTCACATGTAAGTCTCTAATACAACAGAAGCATTAAGTTTACCAGTTGGATGCTCTTTCCTGTTCCATGAAAACATAAGCATGGAAAAGAGAGGACAGACACAATTCCTCTTTTTCTGTCCCCTGAGAGGTCTGCATAAGCAAGCCACTTAAGGTGTGGGTTATTGTGAAATTATGTTCGCTGGAAAAATGGGCATCAGAAGATTCTTAACTGGAAGATAGACTCCTCTTACTTCTAACAATGTCTTACAGAGTCCAGTGTGTTCTGGAGTCACTCCAGAACTGGGTTGACAATCATTCGATCTTTCTCTCTCTTCTTCTTCTTCTTCTTCTTTCTCTCATCTTGATTTTTTTTTTTTGTTGACAGTACTTAGGATTGACCTTAGCGCTTCATGCATATTGGACAAGCACATTATCATACAGTTATATCCCCAGAACAGTATTTAATTTAATATAAATTAATTTTAATTTGAAATAAGGTCTCACAAAGTTTCTCAGGCAGTCCTTGAACTTGTTCTCCTATTAGTTTCTCAAAAAATTATGAAAGTTTTCTGAAATGATAGAGCACCATGAAGTCATTACAGACAGTCTGGGTTGTCACTGCCTAGTCTTCTCACTGGCACAGAGCAACAGACTTCAGGAAACTAATGGGATACATGATACATGTTGTTGTCAATGTTGCTGTTGCCAGCAACGATAGATGCTTTGCTTTAAAAAAAATCATTATCCTATTTACCATGAAAATGTTTTGCTTTCTGCTGTTCCGGTTCAGTTTTGTTTTATTGCAGAGTTATATGTGCTCAATCTCGAGGAAAGAAGCAATGAACGTAGCCTTAAGTGCACACATAACTGTTATAAATGACTTACATGCATGTGAGTTTGTCAGTGCAATTGGCTCCAATATCTATTTGACAAATACTCAGCTGCAAAATCCCACGAGAAGTTTTTAGAGCTTTAATAAAATAAAATAAAATGAAAAATTTCTTTAATAATTTAGATTAACAACTTAGCATGTGGATTATTTGTGAAGACCCTGAAATATGAGCATACAAACTTAGTATTAAATTGCTTTAGAAAGTTTTAATGAGTTATGCCCCATGGTAGAGATCCATTATTTTTATTTTGGCTTTGCAGCACATAGTATATAAAGACAAAATATCTACAAAAGAATGAGTACAGCAGGGACATTTAACTTTTCACTGCCGTTTGTTTCTTCCCATTTCTCATTCATTTTCAACAGCTGATTGGGTATTTTGCCACCATTTCCCAAAGTTAGACATGGTATGGACTCTGAGATCTCCCATTATAATAAAAAAACTCTTATCTAAAGAAGCCCTGTCCAGACAATCTTTTCCACTTAGTATTAACTACATGTTATGACTACAGACTAATCACAGATAAAGATATGATGTGGTTGGAGCTGTAAGAAAGCTAATTTTCATCTTATTTGACACGGTTATTTCCTTTTACTATTTTTTTTAATTTTTTAATTTATTTATTTATTAAAGTCCTTTTACTATTTTTAAGCAGCAAATGAATTGGCTTGAAAGGACAGTACTAGGTAGCATCCATTCACTGGTATGTTTAACTGAAAATGTCTGCAGAATTCTTAGTACCCATAAGAAGCTATTTTGCTCTATTGTGGATCTTCTTTGTGCAAAATAACTTTTACTGAGAAAACAAAAAGGGAGGTAAAGAATAAAAAAAAAAGCTCAGGGTTGGAGAGCTATCTCCATGGTTAGAGCACTGGAATTTCTTGCAGAGGACCATGTTTAATTCCCAGCAGCCACATAGTCACATGCAAATGAGTTGGAGGAAGGATGGGGAAATTTTGGTGGTAAACTGTTGACCTTGAATCCTGGGACAAACATGATACTTTATGATTTTCAGCAGAAGAATGGGTTTTATACTCCAGGTTGTATCAGCTCTTTGAAGTTGCTATATAGATTTTTCTCTCTGACTATCTGGCACCATATTACCCCAGGCAGTAAGAAACACAGGGCCAACTCTGTGGGTGTCTCTGGACATAGCCTCTCTACCAAGCCTCTTATTATCTTTTTTTTATATTATTCTGAATCTCCTCCTTCATGATTCATTCCTTTCCATTTTCTATTTCCTCTCTTCTCACTATGCTCTCTAATATCCTACAGTGTGACAAACTGAAATAAACAAACGTTTTCCTGTACTTAAATACCACATGGATGACTCCCATCTACATCATGAATTTTCTTTCTCCCTGGGTTTTTCTCTCTTTGAAATATTATAATAATGCCCACTTTGTGGTAGTTGAGAAGTAATAAGTCTTTATTTCAAGTTCAGATTATTGTTACTTTGCTTTCCTAAGGGAGGAAAATAAATGAAAATATAAAACCTTGATTTTCAAGGTTTCAGGATAACCTTAGTCCTTATTGTGAGGAGTCACTTCATAGCTGATATTCACTGAATATTGGCATATTCTCCTCTGACTTCCAGATCTAGTCCCTATTTCATCTTTAAACATTTTCTCTATACCCTGAGCTCCAGCCTGGATGACCTGCTTGCCTTGTTTGAATGCCACATATTCTCTCTAGTTTTAGTGCCTTTTTATCTGCTGCTTGTTTTATCCCTGGTTCATAATGTCTGTTGCTGAGTGGTATAGATTGTTCCCCTTAGTGAACATAAAGTTCTGGAATAGTGTTTCTCTTATCTCGGTGCTGACAGTTTCCAGTGAATTGTGATGTAAGAACAGGAGCTATGCTGGTTCTTCTCTATGCTCTGTCAACTGGTTGATGCAAAATGTTTTTTTAAAATTGTATTTGTGCTGTTATGTGTATGTGTATGTTGTATGTGTGTATTCTGTATAAGTACGTGTATAGGCACTGCAGAAGTTGAAAGAACTGCTCTGTCACTTTCTAGCTTCATCCTTTGACACAGGATTTCTCATTGAACCTGGAGCTAGTGTGGTATCCAGAAGGGACCAACCATCCTCTCTCTGTCCTTCAGCCTCTCCCAAAAGAATTAGTGTTATTAACGTTCATGACTATGCCCAACTTTTTGTGCAGATTCTAGAGTTCTGAACTTAGTTCCTCATGTTTGTATGACAGATGCTCTTGCATTCTAAGCCATCTCCACAGATCACAAAACAATAGCTTGTTCACTGAGTAGATGTGAGCAAAAGAGTGAAAAAATTGTCTATTATGAGTTTCCAATGTGGTATCTAAAGACCAAGATGAAGTTGTAGAGTTATATCCCCTTCCTAGCCAGAGGATTCAATGACTTATAACTTCAAGAATTTCCCTTAGTCTTATCAATATTTTGTTCTATTTCTACAACTCTTCCTGTTCACTTCTGACTCACCATGCAGGATGCCTTTAATTCTAAACATAAACAATATAGTAATATGATAGCAAAGAGAGAAAAGAAGAATAGAAAGAAGGGAGGGAGGGAAGAAAGGAAGGAGGAAGGAAGGAAGGGAAAATGGAGGGAGGGGGGGAGGAAAAAAGGAAGGAATGAAGAAACAAAGGAAGGAAGGAAGGAAGGAAGGAAGGATGGAAGGAAGGAAGAGGTAGCATGACTGATGATGGCCAAGATTACATTTTGGCTTCAACATGAGAAAAACAAATCAAGAACCAAATATAGGTAGTTCGTTTTTTTATGATTTTCATTGCGCTGACATTTTTTCTGCTGCCCTTCCTGCCCCTCCCCTCCCAACTCTCTCCCAAGGTCCCCATGCTCCCAATTTACTCAGAAGATCTTGTCTTTTTCTACTTCCCATGTAGATTAGATCTATGTAAGTCACTCTTAAGGTCATCATTGGTGTCTAGGTTCTCTGGGATTGTGATTTGTGGGCTGGTTTTCTTTGCTTTATGTTTAAAAACTGCTTATGAGAGAGTACATATGATAATTGTCTTTCTGGGTCTGGGTTACCTCACTCAAAATAATGTTTTCTAGCTCCACCCATTTGCCTGCAAATTCAAGAAGTTATTTTTTTCTGCTGTGTAGTACTCAATTGTGTAAATGTACCACATTTCTCTTATCCATTCTTTGGTCGAGGGATATTTAAGTTGTTTTCAGGTTCTGGCTGTGACAAACAATGCTGTTATGAACATAGTTGAACATGTGTCCTTGTGGTATGATTGAGCATCCTTTGAAAATATACCCAAAAGTGGTATTATTGGGTCTTGAGGAAGGTTGTTTCTTAGTTTTATGAGAAATTGCCACACTGACATCCAAATGGGGCTGTACTAGCTTGCATTCTCACCAGAAATGCAGGAGTGTTCCCTTTACCTCACAACCTCTCCAGCATAAGTTGTCATTAGAGTTTTTTATTTTGGCTATATTTACAGGTGTAAGATGAAATCTCAGAGTTGTTTTGAGTTGCATTTCTCTGATGACTATGGATGTTAAACATTTTCTTTAGTGTCTTTCAGCCATTTTAGATTTCTCTGTTGAGAGTTCTCTGTTTAGGTTTGTACTCCACTGTTTTTAATTGGATTATTTTTTTTTTTATGACCAGTTTCTTGAGTTCTTTGTACATTTTGGAGATCACAATCCCTAACTTCAAACTTTAATACAGAGCTACAGTACTGAAAACAGCCTGGTATTGGTATTAAAACAGACAGGAGGACAAATGGAACCAAATCGAAGACTCAGATATTAATCCACACAATTCTAAATACCTGATTTTTGACAAAGAAGCCAAAAATATCAAATGAAAGAAAGAAAGCATATTTAACAATTGGTGCTAGCATAACTGACTATCAACATGTAGATGAATGAAAATAGACCCCTTTCTATCACCATGAACAAAACTCCAGTCTAAATAGATCAAAGACCTCAACATAAAGCCAGCCACACTGAACCTTATAGAAGAGAAAGTTGGAAGTACACTTGAACACATTGGCACAGGAGACCACTTCCTAAATATAACCCCAGTAGCAGAGACACTGAGAGAAACAATTAATAACTGGGACCTCCTGAAACTGAAAAGCTTCTGTAAAGCAAAGAATATGGTCAACAAGACAGAACAACGGCCTACAGAATGGGAAAAGATCATTTCTTACCCCACATCAGATAGGTAGCTCTTAATCCTTCTTCCTCATCTCATCGTATCTAGAAAATATTTTTGGTACACAGATTCAATGGTTCAATATTGGAAAGGGATTGAGTGAATAGAAAAGTAGGAGTTATATACATTGAAACTTCTTACTGATGTATTATTTTCATACCTGGACTAGGGTTATAATTTCTTGCACATAGTAACACACATGATTATATATGGCCATTGACCATTTTAAGTGGTTAATGTATTTAATAATATCTATAAACATTATTTGCATGCCTTGGAGTTGAGCTCGCTTAATTAATTTCAAAGAATCAGAAAGAGCAGCACTGATTTGTGCTATGAAAAGAAAATGAGACAACAGTTTTGAGCATCATTAGCAATAGATGACAAAACTGTAAGCACAAATATTTAAAAGCTTTTCCTACTTCCTCTGACAAATTTCTTAGTAAGAAGAAACTTAAAATTAGCAGGTCATGCCTCCTTAATGTCTTCCTGACAACTCAGAAAGATGAAAAATCATTGTTTTGGTTTTATCTTCTGACCTTTGAGAGATTCCAAGAACAACAGTTGCTGTCAAGGCTGTATGAATAATAATAAATCCTGATGGGTGAAGCACCTCGTCCTCATGAGCCTATGAGGATTTTATTATCTGGTAGTTACTGTCATCATTTACATGTGATTTTAGTTTACTCATTTTAAGGATGATTTAAAACATATCTCTGTAAAGTCTGAATTATGAAATATTTTTCTTTATTTTATCTAAAAAACACAAAACAAAAACAAATCTTTGTTAACAAAAACAAACTATCTCTTTTCACTTTCCCACTCCCTCCCCTTCTCACATTCCGTCCAATTTCCCCCCACCCTACCTCCCAACCCACTCTTGCTTTGAAGAAGGACCAAGGACCTCCCTCCTATATCTAGGCTGAGAAAAATATCTATCTAATGGGGAATGAGTTCCAAATAACCAATACAAGCAATAGGGATAAGGCCTCAGAGTTTGCCCCAACCATACATACAACTGTCAGCCACATTCAGAGGGTCTGATTTGAACTTATGCTGGATCCTTCACCATCCAGCTGGAGTTGATAAGCTCCTATTAGCTCAGTTAAGCTGTTTCTGTGGGTGTCCCCATCATAGTCTGCACCTCTTTGCTCATATTCACATTTTTCCTGCTCTTGGAATGTACATTGGGAGCTCAGCCCAGTGCTTTGCTATGGCTCTCTACTATTGCTTCGGGTCTTAGTTGGGGTCATCCTTGTAGACTCCTGGGAATTTCTTTAGTGCTAGCCCCATAATGGTTTCCTCAATTAGGATATTTCTTTCCTTGTTGTCTGTCTCTGTCCTTCCCTCATCTTGACTATCCCATTCCCTCAGTTCTCCCCTCCCCTTCTCCCACCTCCTCCTCTTCTGCCCTCCCTTCTTCCCTGACCCCCATGTCTCAATTTTGTCAGGAGAACTTGTCTATTTCCCCTTCTCAGGGGGATCTATATATGATTTTCTTGGGGTTCTCCTTGTTACTTAGCTTCTCTGAGGTCATGGGCTATAGGTTCGGTATACTTTGCTTTAAGCTAGTATCCACTTATGAGTGAGTACATACCATGTTCATCTTGTTGGGTCTGGGTTGCCACACTCAGGATGTTTTTTCCTTATTCCATTCATTTACATGCAAATTTCAAGATGTCATTTTTTTTTTTTACCACTGAGTAGTACTCTATTGTGTAAATATACCACATTTCTTTATTTATTCTTTGGTTGAGGGGCATCTAGGTTGTTTACAGGTTCTGACTATTACAAATAATGCTGCTATGAACATAGTTGAACAGATGACCTTGAAGCATGATTGAACATCCTTTGGGTATATGCCCAAGAGTGGTATTGCTGGGTCCTGATTTAGGTTGATTCCCATTTTTTCTGAGAAACAGACCTATTGATTTCCAGAGAGGTTGTACAAGTTTGCATTTCCACCAGCAATGGAGGAGTACTCCACTGATTCCACATCCTCTCCAGCATAGGCTATCATTGATTTTTTTTTTTATGAGCCATTCTGACTGGTGTAAGAAGGTATCTCAGAGTTGTTTTGATTTGCATTTCCTTGGTGGCTAATTTCTTGAGTTCTTTATATATTTTGCAGATCAGTCCTCTCTCTGATGTGGGGTTGGTGAAAATCTTTTCCCATTCTGTAGACTGGCTTTTATTCTTATTGACTGTGTCTTTTTGCTTTACAGAAGCTTCTCAATTTCAGGAGGTCCCATTATTTATTGTTGCTCTCAGTGTCTGTGCTATTGGTGTTATATTTAAGAAGTGTTCACCTGAGCATATGCACTGAAGTCTACTTTCCACTTTCTCTTCTATCAAGTTCAGTGTGGTTGGATTTATATTGAAGTCTTTAATTTATATAGACTTGAATTTTGTGGATAGGGGTAGATAATCTATTTTCATCCTTCTACATGTTGACATCCAATTAATGCCAGCACCATTTGTTGAAGATGCTTCTGTTTTGCCGCTGTGTAATTTTAGATTCTTTGTCAAGAATCAGGTGTTCATATAAAGCATGATGAATAAATTCCTGTTATTTTTCGGTGGTTGTGTTTATATGTCTTTCTACTTTAGGATTTGCTGGTATGAGGTTATCTGTGTTTTCTCAAGTAAAGTTGGCTTCCTTGGGTGGGAGATTTCCTTCTAGTATATTCTATAGGGTTGGATTTGTGGATAGGTATTGTTTAAATCTGGTTTTGTTACAGAATATCTTGTTTTCTCTATTGATGGTGATTGAAAGTTTTACTTGGTATATCATATACATATAGGTAATATTCAGTACAAAGAGGTCATGATTTCAAAAGAGGGCAGTTGGATGCAGGAAAGGGAAGAGGGAAAATGATATAAATATTTTTTTATAAACTAGGTGAGCAAGTCATGGAGAGTGAACCAGTGACTAGTATTCTGCTATGTTCTCTCTTTCAGTTCCTGCATACAGGTTCCTGCCTTGGATTCCCCTAATGATGGACTGTAAAGTACAAGACAAACAAACAAAAGAAACCTTCCTCTTCAACTGGAAAAAAAAAACGAGGAAATGTGAGTGTTCAGAAGTAGATGGAGCATCTATTTTAACCCCCGCCACCCTGTAAGGTTCAGGGAATACCTTCTAGCTCACATCTTTCCCTGTAACAAGGAGAAGAAAGATTGTAAGATCTGAAAGGCAGAGGAGAACAGTGAAGTGCCTGTCTCTGGACATGCATGGGACTTAAACAATTGAATGCAGAGAAGCTATGGTTACATGCATATAACCAAACCAGTTAAAAATTCGACATGGAAGGGGCCTCTGGTCACCCACCATTATATGGAGAGATTTTAGCAGTAATAACAGCTGAGGGACAGACTGTCACTTTTCTTTGTGGGATGGACATTGATAGGTTGCTTAAGTCACAGTGGATGATCCCTCACCTATCCACATAAGGGAAGCACCAATTAGATTCAGTGGCATATATATATATATATATATATATATATATATATATATATATATACACACACACACACACACACACACACATATATATATATATATATATATTGACATTAAGTTGGGATGAAAACTGTTACACAGTAGGGCAATTTATAGGAGGTAGATACGATCATGATATATTGTATATATGTATGCAATTTTTGAAGAATTAAAAAGAATAACTGTGTAGGTTGCATAGAGCTTGTGAACCACAGTCTCTGTTCCAGCGGACGAAATCCAAAGCGAGTAGAGGTGTGTCACAGCAGAATCATATGATCTTGGTGCTATATTCTTAGTGTTTACAGACTCATTATGCCTGCTGTGTTGAGAGTCTATTATGGATTGTTATAGGGTGGTAACTAGAGAAATTTGGGAGGAATTTCAGAAGTTAAATTCACTATCACTGATAGTGGTGAGAATTAGTAAGATTGTTTATATATTTAAGACACCATTACCCTTCCTCCTTTTGGTTCAGGAGATCAAATCCAGGGCCTTACCATCCTACGAAAATTCAATCTAGCCACATTTTCAGCCCTCCAAAAATTTATTGAGTAAATGTGAGATATGGCATTGTAATAAAGCAGTAGTTCTCAACATTTCTAATTTTAATATAGTTCTTCTTTTGTGGTGACACCTAATCATAAAATTATTTTCATTGCTATTTCACAACTGTTATTTTGTTACTGTTTGAATTATAATGCAAATATTTTTGGGGACAGAGGTTTGCCAAAAAGTTTGTGATCCACAGATTGAAAATCACTGTGTTAGAGGGCAATTAAGAATGCTAAGTAGGCTTTGTATAAACAAATATCAAACAAGCTGAGAATAAACTTAAGGAAACAGCACCCTTCAAAACTACCACAAGTAACATAAAATATCTTACGGTAACTGTATCAGAGCAAGAAAAAGACTCATACAACAAAAATTTTAGGTTTTGAAGGAAGAAATTAAAGAAGATATCAGAAGATGAAAAGCTCTCCTTTGTTCATAGATTGGTAGGACTAACACAGAGAAATATCCATCCCACCAAAATCCACAGATTCAACATAAGTCCCATCAAAATTCCAACAATTTTTTTACAGAACTTGAAAGTATAATTTTTAACTTTATATGGAAAAACAAAAAACCCAGAGTAGCTAAAACACTCCTGTAAATAAAAGAACACTATCCCTGAGTCTAATCTGTACTATAGAGCTGTAGTAATAGAAACCTTGTAGTACTGGCATAAAAACAGAAAGGCTGATCAATAGACTTGAATTGAAGACCCATATATAAACCCATATACCCATAGACACCTGATTTTATAAAGAAGCCAGAAACAACACCGTAGGGGGTAAAAGCATCTTCAACAAATAGTGCAAGTCTACCTGGATGTCTACAAGTAGTAGCATGCAAACTGAGATAACTGTACAAAACTCAAGTTCAAGTGGATTAAAGACCTCAACAGAAAACCAGATACACTAAACCTCATAGAAGAGAATGTGGGGAATAGCCTTGAACCCATTGACACAGGAGACAACGTCTTGAACACAACACAGGCAGTAAGAACAACAATTAATAAATGGAACCTCATGAAACTCAGAAGCTTATGTAAGGAAAGGGACACCATCAATAGGACAGAACAACAGAGTACAGAATGGGAAAAGATTTTCATCAACTACATATCTTATTGAAGGATAATATCTAAATAATAAAAAGAACTTAAAAAACTAAATAGGAACAAATCAAATAATCCAATTAAAAATGGGTACAGGTCTAAACAGAGAATTCTCAATTAATTTTAATTGATAGAACTATCTAAATAAATGTTCAACATTCCTGGTTGTCAGAGACTTGCAAATCAAAACAATTTTGAGACTCCATATTACACTTGTCAAAACTTCTAAGGAAGATGGAACATCATAAATACTACCATGTACCACTGGGCATTTTCTACACTTACTTTTGTGACCTCAGGTGTCTCCCAGAGCTGGGGTTTGAGTGAGGCTCTGATATTTTCCTTATAAAATTCTTATTAGTACTTGAGCATATTTATAATCTTCAAACATTCATCACTCTTCTGTATGGAAAAAAATCCTAATCCTCTCCTCCAGCATTTAGAAATGCATAGGATACCACTGCTATTCACAGGCCCTCTTCTATACAACAGCACAGTGGAAATTCACAACTACTAAGCATAATAGAGATACTGTTTAATACTAAACCTTCTCTCACTCATTGTCCACAGCCTCTGGTCCCAACCATTCTACTGTTCATCTTTCATGAAATAAGCTTTAGATTTTGCTTATGAATGTAAAAAAAATACTAATACTTTTATAACATTTGTTTTTTCTAATTCCCACCAAACTGTACAAGGGACCTCTTTCTTTTAAATCCTCACCAACACTTGCTATATTTTGCCTTAGGTATCTACTCTGGTTTATAAAGAGAGTAGGCATGGCACTATCATCCATAGTGTGTGAAGGGCTCATTGCTTTCCCAACCAGGAAAAATCTCCCAATGTCTGCTGTCTGGGTTGTGTAAGGGCTGAACTAAAAGAGACAAAGTGCCTCTTATCCTCTATTTGATCTAGGTATTCATGTTTCACCTCACAGGAGCTTAGCTCTTGTGAAAGTATTTTCAAGGAGGAAAACTTTCCTGTATTTATGTGCTTTATAAGGAGAAGTGCTAGAAATTTCTCTTCTATAATTTTGTGGCATTAATACTTCATACAGTTTAGGAAGAAGCCAAGGGTGGAAGGAATTGAGTTCTATTTTTTTTTTTTTAAAAAGAGTCCATTATTAACTAGAATGTCTTCAGGATATACACATGCAAGTGGGAATGACCTTGTGTTTTGTTGGTACTATTAGGCAAGAAGGCACAGCCCACAGAGGAGAGAGATCAGGGATGAAAGATGATAGAAACAGAGTAGTAATCAGATTGAGCTGCTCCGAGACTGCAAGAGTTTAGATTATCAGAAATTTTCTGTATTAGTTGCTAAAGAACAGCTTCATGGTAAGATGAAGGTAAAGAATAACAGTTTGTATAGTTTTTTCAGCACTTAAAGTTTGATACTGACTTCAGAGGAAATCATATAGGTAGCAATGGAAGTAATAGAAATGTTTCCTGGAAATGGAACTAATACATAATCAGAATAAAAATAATTTCAACTTTGATGTGGTACAGAACATCCACTGTTACCAGTGAAGAATAGGTGGAAAACGGAGTGTTATTTTTTGATTTGTGTGATCTGAGCACTGCGTATTTATGTCTAGAAACAAAAGGGTATTTGCATGAGACTAAGAGACTAGGAATGGCCATTTGTTACCTTTGTGTAAGAATGAGAAGGAAGAAAGGTGACTTTGATATGTGCTATTAAAATATGTACATAATGTAGCTTTATGGAAGTGAGTAAAGTAATTCCTAGCCATAATCAGATGCTAGTGTTTGGAAATAAGCACTGACTTAGAGTTAGATATTTTTCCACTATATACCTTATAAGAATTAAAATAAGAAGAAATAGCCATCAGAGGTTTATGAAAGATCATACCAAAACAACTACATATTTTTTTAAAGGTGAAGGAATATTTGAAAAGTGGAATGAGCTGGAAACAGCAGGCCCAGATGGTATTCACAATAGGCTACTAAAGACACCCAGCTGTGAGTTCACTAAACTCAGTTGCTTTGGTAAGCAATAAATCATGGGCATCTGAATGGGAGTAACCAAGTCCAATTCACAGAGAAATAAAAATCAGACTGTCTACTGAAATGGAAAGGAAAAAGTCAAATAACCTTGTAAGGAAATATATACACAATAAAAAAAATATTGTCAACAAGCAAAAGGGAAGCAAAGGTAGTGTTAGTTGAAGTGTGAAAAATAAAACTCAGTGTTTTACCTTTTGATTTTCCCTCAAGATCTGTGAAGAATTTTGATGGGACCTTGATGGGGATTGCATTGAATCTGTAAATTGCCTTTGGTAGAATTGCCATTTTTACTATGTTGATCCTCCCAATCCAAGAGCAAGGGAGGTCCTTCCATTTTCTGGTATCCTCCTCAATTTCTTTCTTCAATGCCTTAAAGTTCTTGTCAAATAGATCTTTCACTTCCTTGGTTAGAGTTACCCCAAGATATATTATGCTGTTTGTGGCTATTGTGAAAGGTGAAGCTTCTCTGATTTCCCTCTCTGCTTCCATATCCTTTGTGTGTAAGAGGGCGACTAATTTTTTCTAAGTGAAATAAATAAGCTTATTTGTAATTCTAAATTTACTAGATTTATAGCCTATATATTATAGCAAAGCAAGAAGGGTCCCCACTGAGTGAGGAGAAAAAAATAATTTAGCAGGGAATGGTGTTCATCTTAGAAAGTACTTGACTACTACCTTAACACAAACAGTCAGTATCTTAGAAAAATCAGGTCAAGAATCTTAACAGCAACAGCAATATACTTACTATATTTTCTTGAAAATAAATTTTATGTAAACATGTATTTTTTGTGTTCTGGAAAGACTTGATACATATATAGTAGGGGAACTAATATAGTTAAGTCTACCTGATAATGCAAAATGAACATTGTTTTTTTTAAGTATATAACATTTTAAGGTTCACAATGCATATATTGTAACCTCTTCTCCTCTTTCTTGCCTACAGTCTTGCTAGTCTCTTTATTTTGGAGTGCAAATTCCTGTTCTAGATAAATGAATCTACTCACTTGGCTGGGAATACAGTTTGTTAGAAGGAGATGTGTGTACAGGATGTAGGCAGATATACAAAGATGGATGTGTCTGCCTTATATGCAAATACACACATCTTCAAACATACATGTATGCACACAAACATATACAAACAGGCACATTCTTGCATGCAAACACACACATGCACACATGTGTTTGTACGTAAGTTTGTATTTGTACATGCACATATATACATGAACACCCATTCAGACATACCTGTGTGTACACATATATTCATAATGAGGAAGATGTATCACACTTCCAGTTCCCCAATAAAAATGGAATCAAAGTAATAAACAGTAACAGACTCAGTCTTCTATGAAATTCTCACCATGTCATATTATTTTCAGTCGTTGGGAGACATTGAATGAAATCAATAGATGTGGGAAGTCCTTCTGCATGTGTTGCTTTTATTGGTTAATGAGTAAAGCTGCTTTGGCCTATACCAGGGCAGAATATAGTCATGCTGAAAGAGACTAGAGAGAGTGGAGGAGATATCATGTAGCTGTATATGGAGACAGACACCAGAAACTTACCAGTAGGCCAAAATCTCATAGTGATACATAGATTAATAGAATGGGTTAATTTAAGATGTAGATTTAGTTAGTAAGCAGCCTGAGCAAATAGGCAAAAAAATGTTGTGATTAATACAGTTTTTGTGTGATATTTGGGTCTGGGTGACCGAGAAACAAAAGCAATCTGTGTTTACAATCCACTTTTGATTTCTCATTCTACGTAGGAGTGAACATGGAGTCTAAAGAAATTTCAGAGTTTCTGGCAGACCCATTCTAATCAAAAAGAATACCTACACAGCAAAGCAGATGATGAATAGTTATTGAAGAGTCCTCTAACATATACAAAGGAAGTGTTCACTTTTCCTCAGGTCTTGTCTTGGGGAAACATATTCTGCATCATTAGTGATGTATTCTCAACTTCGAAGAAAACGGCTGTGTTCATCAAAATTGTGTTGCCATAACTTTGGAAACGTTAGAACCCCCTCCCCCATTGCAAAAAAATGCAGAACACAGATGTCTGAAAATAGCTATTGATGTGGGAGTGATTTCTTATTAATAAAGAAACTGCCTAGACCCATTTGATAGGCCAACCCTTAGGTAGGCGGAGTAAACAGAACAGAATGCTGGGAGAAAGAAGCTGAGTCAGGGAGTCGCCATGGTTCTCCCACTCCAGACAGACACAGGTTAAGATCATTCCTGATAAGCCAGCTCGTGGGCTACACAGATTAAAGAAATGGGTTAGATCCATATGTAAAAGCTAGCCAATAAGAAACTGAAACTAATGGGTCAGGCAGTGTTTAAAAGAATACAGTTTCCGTGTAATTATTTCGGGTAAAGCTAGCCTGGTAGCGGGACACAGCCCGCTGCTTCGTATTACAACAAGCTATGAGACATAGTATGGTCTGGTTTTATTTGGAACATCCAAATGGAACTGTCTGCCCAGTTGAACCCTACTGTCTCCGAGTGCATGCTGTGGGTCTTCCACCTCCAGGGTTGTGGTGATAAATTAAGTTCTAAGGGCAGATCCTCAACATTTAACTGACAGATGTGTGTAAAGGAGAAAAAGACAGGAAAACCACTTTTTTAGGTTTGTTGTAATGGCAAAGTTTTTGATTCAAAGTGATCAGCCTGATCTCGCCCTCAGTAGATTTTCTCTTTACGTCCCTTAAGTGGAGATTTTCTTTTTTTTTTTTTAAATTTATTTATTTATTAAAGATTTCTGTCTCTTCCCAGCCACCGCCTCCCATTTCCCTCCCCCTCTCCCAATTAAGCCCCGCCCCCTCAGCCAGAAAAGCAATCAGGGTTCCCTGTCCTGTGGGAAGTCCAAGGAACCCCCACCTCCATCCAGGTCTAGTAAGCTGAGCATCCAAACTGCCTAGGCTCCCACAAAGCCAGTGCGTGCAGTAGGATCAGAAACCCATTGCCATTGTTCTTGAGTTCTCAGTAGTCCTCATTGTCCGCTATGTTCAGAGAGTCCAGTTTTATCCCAGGCTTTTCCAGACCCAGACCAGCTGGCCTTGGTGAGTTCCCAGTAGAACATCCCCATTGTCTCAGTGTGTGGGTGCACCCCTTGCGGTCCTGAGTTCCTTGCTAGTGCTCTCTCTCCTTCTGCTCCTGATTTGGACCTTGAGGTTTATGTCTGGTGCTCCAATGTGGGTCTCTGTCTCTGTCTCCTTTCATCTCCTGCTGAAGGTTAATATTCAGGAGATTTTCTATTTTTTAAAAGGATATATTCTTTCCATTATGTATCTCTCTCTCTCTCTCTCTCTCTCTCTCTCTCTCTCTCTCTCTGTGTGTGTGTGTGTGTGTGTGTGTGTGTGTGTGTGCGTGTGTGTGTGAATGTATATCACATGCATGTGGTACATGCTAAGGCCCAAAGAGGTTATCAGAACTTCTGGGAGCTGGAGTTGTAGGCAGTTGTGAACCATCCAATATGGGTGCTAAGAATTGTCCTTGGTCCTCTCGAAAAACAGAAATTGTTCTTAATCACTGAGGCACCTCTCTAATTCCAATCTTCTGCCTTTCTCTCCCTCCCTCTCCCCTCTCTTTTTCTCTCCTCTCTTTTTTCTTCCTTCCTTTCTTCCTTCCTTCTTGTTTTCCTTCTTTTTAAGCCTTATTTTCTTTCCTCATCCTAGAGCCCACAACACACATACTAAAGTCACCACTGTAAACACTGGCCAGAAGTTCCTGTCCTTGTCTTGTCTCTTCCAGAACCTAAAGGTGAGTGAGGCAGAGGCCAGTTTGGTATCTTGGGTTTTTGTTTGTTTGTTTTGTTTTTCAGAATAAATGAACAAAAAAAAATCATGTGATAGTTAACAATGATTATCAACTTGACAGGATCTAGAATCAGCAAGGGACAAGTCTTCAGGCACATTGGTGAGAGATTATATGAAGTAAATTCTCCCCTGGGAGAGCCTGTAAGGGATTATCTTGATTATGTTGACTAAGGTGAGAAGAACCCATCTAAGAAGTGTCAGTAACCATTCCCTGGTCTAGGGTCCTGGATTGAATAAAAAGGAGGCAGTCGGTTGAGTCCCTGTAATCTCTCATGTGACTTTCTGACTAGAGATGAAATGTGACTAGCCGCCTCACACTGTTGCCACTGGAATTTCCCTACCTCTAATCACCCATTTTCCTATGTATTGTCATTATGAAAGCAGCACTTCTAATTCTGTTTAAGAATTTCCTTTCTATTAATGCTCAAACTATGAGGCAAAAGTAAGCCCTTTAGTTCCCTTAAATTGCTTTTGCCTAGCATATTTTTTTTAAATTACCATAACAGAAAAGTAGCTAAGACAGAATCTAAATCCAAAAGCCTGTGTACCTTTTAGTACAACATGAAAGAGGGTCTGATTTATTGTTCCCTACACTGCTTTGCATGAACACGGTGTGTGTGTGTGTTTCCGTTTGCAATCTCCTAGCTCAATTCTTTAACAGTTAATACAAGAATTTGGCAGGGTCTAGGAAGCAAGAGATGGCTGACTGCACAGTCTGTGTGACTGGGTAGATGGGAGAGCACACAACAAAGATGACCTGCGGTCATCTGTCATTTCAGGAACTTGGCTAATATACTGAAGAAAATCAATGAGAAGATTACAACACATTGCGAGAACTCAGAAAGAGGAGGATGCTGAGCAGTAGGGGGTTTTATGTTTACAGGCTTTACATCTTGGCTAGTTAGTGACTTGTATTAGAAACTGAAGACTTCGCATGGAGGGACTGAAAAACAAAACTGTTTAAGTGTTAAATTTTGAAAGGAATTGATTGATAAATGAGAAGAAGCTTATTTTAGCCAAGACTATCAACAGTCAAAATGTTCATAAACCAAATTATCCCCTTTCTCCAGGAATATTCTTCCCTTCTAAAATACTCAAACTTTGTGGGGCAGTGTTCTTACATAGGTTTTTGAGTGTTTCCATTTCAGATTGCCTACAGGATATTCTAAATAGACAGTCAAAACTATTGAACCTGACTTGGTACCTAAAGCAATCTGAAAGTTCCTTTTCTTAACCGCTGGAATAGCACACTTGGTAACATAGATCAGCACTTAGATTAGTCACTGTCCAAGATAAATAGCTTAAATTCTCCATTCTTTCCATTTGGAACCAAAAAGCTCATAGAAATCTGTTCCGGCGAGCGCTCTGAGGATTAACTAGGCAATATGATTTCTCTCAGTATTGGAAATGCTACTTTATTACAAAATATTAATATCATCAGGCCGAGAAAAGCTAAGAGTTTGCTTTATGAAATTTCTTTAAAAACATGACTGTCCTAGACTGACTCAGTTTGAAAGTTATTATTAAATAAAATAGAATTCAAAGCATTTTACTTTACTGTGGATTCAGTTTAAGATTTTTCAGATAAGCCCAAATAGCAAAGCCATCAAAAAAGCAGACTGTGATTAACATTAGAAAAAATTTTAGTTCTTTTTTAACATTTAACAGCAATTAGAAAATACACATTATATTCAGCATGTATAATTTTAAATATATAAAATGTGTTTAATATTTTATTATTCCACTTTTTTTTATCATTGCTCATAGTTATAGTTGTCTCCCTAAGGATTTCTAGTAGATATTCTTGATTTGATTCTACACCATCAAACTAAAGCAAGTCACATGAACATGTTTACACAATAATACAGTCTACAAGTGTATGATGTCTAAGAAAGAAACTTGCATACTTAATTAAAAATGCATTTGCTAATGATTGAAAATGAGTCTAAGAAGTTGGAAATTGTTTGCTGTTGGAGTATCTTCACTCGATGTGAATGACAACAGACTTACCAGGGTAGATGACGTGGTTGTGACTATTAAGATAAGACAACTCAATGTGCTACATCAATGGAGTTTTCCTTTCATATGAGATTTTCTGCTACTGCTTTGCCAATTAAGTTTATGCAATACTTTGAATATTTTGTTGTCATGCCAACAATCTTTGTAGCATCTTCACTGGGTATAGATTTCATTTCAAAAAGCTGCTTTTATTGCTTATCCATATGAAGCACTTCATCTGTTACCATGGAGTAGTACTCCATTGTGTAAATGTACCACATTTTCTTTAGCCATTCTTCGGTTGAGGGGCATATGGAGGGACTGGGAGGTGAGCAGGATTGGGTGCATGATGTGAAATTTGCAAAGAATCAATAAAGAATTATCTTTTAAATAAATAAATACTGCTACACACACATGCACACACAAAGAAGCAGTTGTTGCAGCTTCTATATGAACACTGCCTGCTTCACCTCACAATTTTATGTTACAGAAATAAGTGCTTTCATTAAATATCATAGACTGATCTCTCTTTGCTTCCAACTATTTTCCCTACAGTTTCCTCACTTGCCTTGGTCTTCACAGTGCTGAAGAGAAGGCCTTGGCTTAAGGGAGTGTTGGTCTGGTCTGATCTTCCATCATGACCATACATGCTTGCTATCTCACAAATAAGGCTGTTTCATTCTTGAATCATTAGGATGTTCCCTGTAGTATCAATTTTATTCTGATTTTAATTAATTTAATTCTAATTTTACTCAAGAACCCTTCCACCTCAATCTCTTTAGCAGATCCAAATAAATTTATAACTATTAGAACCTAGAGAAAAATCTATATACATCAATGTATACAAGTTAACTATATTTCTAAATAGCAAACACAATTAACAAGACAAAAAACCAATAGGTTAACACAGGTGGATACATATGGCCAAATCTATTTAAATACATGTTTTCCTACACAAAAGATTATACATTGTTACTGAAAAATTAGTAATAACATGAATAAATGATGACTACCATTTTTCTAGTACGGAAAGCACAATCAACTGTATTTTATTCAATGAAAAGTTCTAATGGATCACAATTATAATACCAGCAGGATACTTTGGTGGAATGTCAATCTAATTCTAAAATATATGTGGAAAATTCTTTTTTTAAAATATTTATTTATTAAGTATACAATATTCTGTCTGCATATATGCCTGCAGTCTAGAAGAGGCACCAGACCTCATTACAGATGGTTGTGAGCCACCATGTGGTTGCTGGGAATTGAACTTAGGACCTTTGGAAGAGCAGGCAATGCTCTTAACTGCTGAGCCATCTCGCCAGCCCCTTATGTGGAAAATTCTAAGAGAAATTTGGAACACCTTCAAGTACAATAACATCAGACATGTGCCATCACTCATGAGTTATATCACATAGCTACAAGAATGAAGCCATGTGGCATCTACCCAAGTATCAAAAAAGAAAGATGAAACAAAATATAAAATAACAGAAAAGATTCAAGCATATATAAACGGTTGGTTATATAGAAAAGCTAGCCCTATAAAACTGTGACAAGTACAGAGACTTGCTGTGCCTGCCCCCCAAAGGAACCCTGTTGACTTCATTATGCAGGGATAAAAAGAAAAAAAAATAGATTTTAGATCAAAATGTATAAGGTAGAATATTTTTTCATGATATCTTCATGATTTAGAGAAAAATATAGATGTTGAAATGGCAAGGATTCTTAAGCAAGGAACACAAGCCAAAAAGAAAGTGCACTGAGAATATATAAAACTTAAACGTTAACAGTGAAAAATCAACTTATCAGTATCTTTATTTAGCAAGCATATAAATGCTATAAAATGAATGCCAACAGCACCACCAAATACAAAAATGCAGGGAGGGACATGAAGAATAAGTTCCAAATACAAACACATCCATTTGGACAGCAATGAAAGCAAGCTCAAACTTAATTTTGGAATTTTAAAACTATGGTCAGATAGTTGTAATTAATAACTGGGAAGTGTGAAAAATAATATTATAGGAAAAAAAGTAAAGCAGCTAGAATTTTTATCCATTGCTGGTAGAAATCAAAATGATCTAATACTGGAAAATTCATTACAGTGGTAGGACCAGCTACACAGCCACATACCTATAAGCAGCCAGTCTACTTCTAGGTAACACCTCCTGTTTCCCAGCCACAACAAGTCTATGAATAATTTAAAAATGTGTGTGAATGTCCACATCAGAGTAACACTTTTTGTGTACTTATAGGTGTCTACCCCACCCCTTCACCCTGAGTAAGTTTATAAATTAATTGCACAATATATGTGAGTCTCTGAGGTTTCAGGGTAGCAATATGGAAGAGCTCACTCTGAAGTGATGAAGTCAGAAGTAGCAAAGGCATTAAACTTTGGTGCTCCTACTTACATGCCATTGAGTTTCTGTTTTCATAGCCCTTTCTTTCTAGTGTGGAAATCGTTGCTCTCATCATCACTAGGAAGTTAACTGTGAGAATAGTCTCAGCAACCTCAGCACCTTAAACACACTACCAGCTATGAAGTCAGATGTTCAGGAAATAGTAGCTGAAGGAACGAATAGGCCCATCACATGTGATGCTAAACGTTGTTTTTCTGAAAAGCATTGGCAGTATGAGACAGAGACAAAAGCAGCAAGGCGAGTTTGAAAATGCCAGCATTCTGACGTTCTTTTCTTCAAATCTAAATAGAGACACTTCGTGTCCTTTCCAGTTATGTTTGTCCAAGAAATTTTTCTTTTATATGATAATAATCATGACGAATAATTTTGATATTGGCCAAACAAGTCACTTAAGAGAAGAACATTAATGTGGTTAGAGGAAATACCTTCCTGTATTTATTGATTGGTGACTTTTGCCCATTAATCTTCTGTGTTCTGAGAACACAGAGGCATCTGAAGTACATAAATAGCTTCAAGGAGCTCACAGAGGAGTGAAGGAGAAGGCATATTCCACCATGTAAGTGCTTTTAAGCAACATTAAATCACACAAAGAGTGAAATAACTCCTTACAGAGAACTGTTGAGGACGTGGATTCACACTGCGATGGTTTTTGTGAGAAATGTCCCCCCTGAGCTCTGGCATTTTATTTCTTGATCCCTCATTGATGGTGCTCTTTGAAAGCTTTAAAGAGCTGTGGTTTTGCTAGAGGGAGTGCATTACTGGAGGTAGGTCTTGAGAGTTTAGATCAGTGGTTCTCAGCTTCCTAATGCTACAACAGTTTAATAAGGTCCTTGTGTTGTGCTCAGCCCCAACCACAAAATTATTTTTGTTGCTTATTAATAACTGTAATTTTGCTACTATTATGAATTCCAATGTAAATCTCTGTGTTTTCTGATTGTCTTAGGCAACCCCTGTGAAACGGTCCTTTGATTCCCTAAAGGGGTCCCAACCTATAGGTTGAGAACCACTGGTTTAAAGCTATGCACACCCTTCCTCTGGTTTGCTGTCTCTGTTTAGTGCTTGGGGGAAAGGATGTGAGCTCTAGACATCTAGTTCTTGCTGCCATGCCTGCCTCCTGATGCTATGTTTCATTTCCAACTGTAATGGACACCTCCTTCTGAAATGGTAGGCCCAAATGAACTCTTTTTTTCCATAAATTACTTTGCTCATGCTATCACAGCTTTAAGCAAAATCTTGCTCTGGTATTTGAACCCTGAACACTGGTGATTGCAAGCATCACAAGTTAGCTTTCAAGAGTTGCTTTTCCAGGGTTTAGGAATTTTGTTAAGCAGCCTCTGAACACAGTCATTATAAAAATTAAAATACATAAATTTACTCAAAAATTTAGATATAAATAATAGTGTTTCTTGCCTCTCATCATTAATAAATAATTTGACATTTTATGGTTCCATGTGCTCTTGAGGTCATGTGCAGTCTTTGCACCCATGTACGCTAAAATGTCACTGACAGTGTGGCATGAGCACACTCTGTCTCAGCTCCATGTTCCTTGATGCCACAATGCACAAAAATTAAGTATGGTGAGGGATAAATGCTAGCCCACAGATGTTCAGGCACCAGACATCGCTGCTGAAAGGATCAGTCTCCAGGAAACTCAGAGTTTGAGGGGGCACCTACAGAGTCAGTGGACTATCAGTCAACTTGACTGTTCTGTCCATGGGAGTAAAACTTAATTCGTTGGGGTTGGCAAGGGGGCCTAAACTTAACTATCAGAAGAACGTGAAAAAGGGAAAAAAACACACATACTCTCTTAGGGTCTTTCTATCACCTTCTGTCTCGGTTTGTCTCCTATTTTTCTTCTATAGTTTATATAGCCAAACAAAATCTTTTCATGCAATATAAAAATTACAGTATAGTTACCTTTTATTTTTCAAGTGAATGATTGAAAGCATAAATCACAAACAATCCCACACCAGTTTGGAATTATGACCAATAGAGACGATATTTATTTAAAGGGGAAAAACTTACAGATAACCATCCCAGACAACAGCCCACTGCTCAATCAGGAAGGGAGCCTAGTTGCCAGAAGAGGAGCCGGAAGCCAGAGAGAGAGCAGAGGGAGGTGGCCGCTTTTTTAAAGGGAGAGAGACCACGCGAAGGACCTACCGCAACAAATGATTATAAGGTATGCAGGTAGAAAACATGTTCTCATTTCCCTTACATGATTAAACAAAGTTATCCTAAGAACCCACATGTATTCACATCTAAGTAACTAGTTGTAGGTTACTTAATAGAGTGTAACCAAGCAAGGTATTTTTCTCAGTTTTACTGGCATGCTGCATATTACGGTTACAAAGAAAGAATCAGTTCCTTTATGTGGTGATATTTTGCTTGTGCTTTAACAAATAAAGCTTGCCTGAAGATCAGAGTGCACAGCTAGCCACACTAGTTAGCTATAGAGGAAAGGCAGTGGTGGCACACACCTTTAATCCCAGCACTCAGGAGACAGAGGCAGATGGATTTCTGTGAATTCAAGGCTACTCTGGGCTACACAAGATTGAATCAGTCTTAAAGAGAAACAGAGCCAAGAGGTGGTGGTTCACACCTTTAATCCCAGCTCTAGGGGCACTAGGGAAGTGGGCACTAGAGAAGTGGAAATGATATGGCTGGGCAGAGAGATGAATATAAGGTGGGAGGAAAAAGGAGCTCAGGATTCAGTCTGAGGTTTCATAGAGATGGCATTCAGTCTGAGGACTTGTAGAGACAGGATACCCCATTCAGACTGAGAATTTCATAGAGGTTAAAACTAGTGGCTGAGTTCTCAGTAGTCCTCATTGTCAGCTATATTCAGCGAGTCCGGTTTTATCCCAGGCTTTTTCATACCCAGGCCAGCTGGTCTTGGTGAGTTCCCAATAGAACATCTCCATTGTCTCAGTGTGTGGGTGCACCCCTCGCGGTCCTGAGTTCCTTGCTCATGCTCTCTCTTCTTCTGCTCCTGATTTGGACCTTGAGATTTCTGTCCGGTGCTCTGCAATGGGTTTTTGATCCTACTGCATGTACTGGCTTTGTGGGAGCCTAGGCAGTTTAGATGCTCACCTTACTAGACCTGGATGGAGGTGGGAGGTCCTTGGACTTCCCACAGGGCAGGGAACCCTGATTGCTCGTTGGGCTTTCGAGGGAGGGGGACTTGATTGGGGGAGGAGGAGGGAAATGGGAGGCGGTGGCGGGGAAGAGACAGAAATCTTTAATAAATAAATAATAATAATAATAATAATAATAATAATAAAAACACTAGTGGCTGACTCCTCTGTTTCTCTGATCTTCAGGCAAGCTGTATTTGTTAAAGTACAAACAAAATATCACCACAGCTTTATTACTTATCTTAAGAAGGGATATTAAAGAATTATCTTATAAGGAATCTTAAAGAATCACAAACCTAAACTTTTATATATGAAAAATAATCAGTCAGCTCTACTTTAAATCTTCAGGGTGCATACTCATGAGCCAACAGGGATTTTGTCTTCTTCTTCTTCTTTTTTAAAATCAGGAAAATGAGGGCAGAAATGGGCACAAAGAATTAATCATCATCTTTGCCCATCAACCAATCCTAGCATGTCAGCTTTGTTCTTGTTTTCTGATCTTAGCAAGCTGCTCACTCAAGTATGTGCCTTTATAAAACTTTGGATTTTTTCTTTGCGTTTTTCACCTCAAAACAAAATATATCTTATTTAACTTTAAGTCATTTTCAAAGCTTTGTTTCAGCTATGATGCACTCTAAACCCTGTGGACACATCTCACAACATCACGATTAAAAGAATTTAAGCTAGCTGGGCTTTTGGGACTCCAATGCTTTTCTTAATCTTTAACCTAAGCAATAGTCTATGCAGTTCCTCAAAAGAAACTAGCTTCGTGAAATTTCCTTGTTCTTATTTTTTATCCTCCGCTGCATCTGCTTTATCAGACAGGGGCAACAATGTATCCTACCTTTACCTATGATAATTTTTCTACCAAACTAACCTCATATATATATATATATATGGTTTGGTATATATATATATATATATATATATATATATATATATATATATACTGATTTCTGATTTTTCCTTACTGTAATCTCTTATATAACCTTCAATCATCAAAATTCTGTTTAAATTGAAACTGCTATTATATAAAATCATTGCCTTAGTTAAACAGTGCAGGTTATAAGGAAACCATCTTCATAATAATCCACAGGTAAAAATGCCTAGTAGAACAGGATATTTCTAAGAGATAATCATATGATATTAAGGGCTGTGGGGATCTCCCCATTCCCATTCTCACCAGGCCAGATACCAGAGAAAAATGGCAGTGGCAAACATGCAAAGACACAGCAGTGAGGCATTCTGGGGCTGAGGCTCTGACGGACCTTGCTTTGCTTCCTGGCTGGTTAACTTCCTGAACTTCAACTGCCATCTGTTGCCTCTCTGAAAAGGCTACCAGCACTGATGATAACAACACTACAAATAAATGCTTGATTTTTTTCACCTGGATTATGAAATATATGTCCTAATATTGTTATATTATACCTAACTTTGTTATATAAACTTGGGAGTTTATATAACATAATTTAGTGCTAGTAAATTATGATAAAATTAAAATATATGTTATGTTTCTAGATGCTGTTTTTGAATAGAAAAGTCTCTTTTCACAGTTGGAGAGTTTTTGTTTTACTTTCACCATATTAGTGAAATTCAAGGTTCAACTACATTTAAATTGGATGTACATTAATCAATCATATGCAACCATACATTGCATATGGGTTTAACACTTCAATAAAAATAAACTTATTTACAGTGAATTATACTGATTTGTAAATGTTAGGCATATTTGTACATGGAGGAGGAATAAGGAAAGAGATTTACCAAAAAACACATAAGCAAGTTAGGAAAATCAAGGGCAATTTAGGAATTTTCCATAAATAGTATTATATACAATATCTTCTTAGGCAAATGCTTGCTACTCTGTCCTTACTAATAAATAGAGTAAACTTTTGTGTGTATGTGTTCATTTAACAAATGTTAAAAAAATGATGGGGAGCCACATATAAGGACCAATTGTGGTAGAAGAACTTTAAAGACACAAAAGCAAACACAGTTGGTTACACTGATTTCTGATTTTTTTCCTTACTGTAATGATTAAGCACTATTTCCCAATTTTCCAAAGGCATCTACACAATAAGTTACCAAAAATTATACGCATGTAGATACTACATAGATATGTAGATACTAAATATTAGTGCATGCCAATTATAATTAACAAACATCAATATGTATGAAAGTACATGATTTCTTCTAAGCTTCTCACAAAGTTCCTTGGGGGCCTTTCTTTCTTAGCAGCCAGGTTGACTACTTTTCATGTATTCTTTGTTAGCTTGGCTTGCCCTTGAAATACGTATGAAAAATACTTCTTTCAAACAGAATTCTGGTTTTCATAGGATATGTAAGCATGTTATAGCTTCATCAGTAGTTCACTGCAAACACACGTGCACACACACACACAAACATACCTATTGACCTCAGTGTTAAGAACATTAAAGATAAAAAGGAACCAGAGCTCCTTTAAAGTCATGCTCCAGCAACCTGAAGACATTCCTCTAGCGATCACTTCCCTATAGTTCTTACAGTTCCCAGTAGTCCCACAATGGAGAACAAACTTTAAAACATTGTCTTTCAGTACATATTTATGATAAAAGCTGGAGCATCTAATATGGAGGAAATGTATTTGAGGTCAAGACGGTTAGACAATGGGCGAGAAGAACACAGAGTGGCAGGTCCATTTCAATATTTTAGATTCTGATTCGGAATCTTGCCTGATGGTTACACGGGGATATCCAGTTCTTGAAAATCAAGAAGCTGTAAAGTTGGGATATTATGTTTAAGTGTCTGTGCATGAGATAATCCCTAAAACAATGTTAAAATAGTAAGAATTAACTACTAATGTTCTCTGCCTAGGATTTGAAATGAATGAAACAACAAAGAATTTTATCAGTAACGTTGAATATACACTTGTTATATATACACTAAGAGTATTTAGTTTTAATTTATAACTGAAAGAAACAGAAATGGCCTTACAAGGTAGTGTTTACTTTTAAAAAGCAATATATTTATTTTACTTTATTTTTAATAGTGTAGCATAATTACCATATTTCTCCTTTCCCTTTCCTCCTCTGAACCCTTCCATGTATTCTCTTCATTCTCCTTCAGATACATGCCTTCTTTTATCACTCTTATTGCATTTATATATCCATTCCTAGACATACTTGTTCAGCTCTTCAGTCCATATCATGTATGTATGTATCTTTTCAGGGCTGCCCATTTAGCATTGGGCAACAAATTGGTGTACTCTTTCCTAGGAAAGAATTCTTCTTGCATCCCCAGATTTCCTCAGTTGTCTATAGTACTTAGTGTAGGATTGAGGCCTTGTAGAATTTCCCCCATCCACTTTGGCATGTCCTTTGATGTCATCCTTATACGTTTCATATTTGGGAAGTCAGGCTGATGAGATTTTATGGGTTTAGCTTCTGATGTTACTAGAAAACACAATCACACAAACAAACTCCCTGATCCCAAGGTTTTTACAATCTGTAACCCTCCTCTGCCTCAATGCTCTCTGACCCTTAATAATAGGGAAATTTTATAGGTGGATTGAATTTTATAGTAAAACTCTGCATATTGCTTTGTTGTGGTGTTCTGTAGCCATCTCCAAGTGTTGCAAAGAGAAGTTTCGTTGATAAAGGATGAAGACTAAGCTTATGGGTATAAGGACAATGCTTATAGAATATTATTAGGGATTATGCTCATTTAGTAAAGTTGTGGTAGTAGATTCTCCTCCAATAAACATGACTTCACTAACACTGAGTAGTAATCTAGGTTTCCAGTACTAGGCATGCTATCTTTCTTGTTGAATTCATCTTAAGTATAATTACAGATCTGCTGGTTGCCACCTAGGTTAGTGTGTCACTACTGAGCCCTTTGTGCTGTTGTGCCATTCTGTTTGTTGATATGGTTCATAGCATCATAGCCAGATAGGGCTATTGGTTGTCTTCATCCTTTGGAAGATTGTCTGGTATCTTTTAGCACCATGAAAGATAGTGCTTGATGTTGGGAGAAGCATTCAGGTCACTTCCAGCTCATGGGTCTCTGAGCCCTGCTTCTGAAGTACACATTGTCTTCAATAATAGAGTAACCTTCAACCTCTGAGGGATAACCAAGTACAACAGTAATGAGAGGTTTGTTTTGAGTATCTCTTGGGCAATTCTAGCCAACAACTCAAAGGGGGCTTCTCATGTCTTGTATTGGGACTTTTATTAAGTGATCTCTGGTTCTTGGAAGAAGCGCTATCAGCCCAGATGAGAAAATTTATTAAAACCACACATTTATACTTATAAATACAGAATTAACATGCATTATAGGTTGTTTTATTTTTAGTAGATACCTAGTACAATTCCGTGTGACTTATTCAGACATTCTTATCATTGTACCCACTTCACTCCTTCCTCAGGCATTTACCTTCTTCCCCCATCTCTAAAGGGCCCCTACCAGAACACTTGTATCTTGATATTCTCCTTTACCATCCTTCAACTTTCTTATATATTTACCTCCCTGCCCCTCCACCATGGAGACCCATTTCTCATTTCCTCTTTTGGCATCTTGTTATTCCCATTTGGCCTCCTTTTACCTTCGTCTGTATTTATCTCCTCTCCTCTTTAAAGAACCATCTGTTTTTTCCATTTCCATGATCAGATTACTTATATCCTGCTCTTCCCCCTCTCTATTGCTTCCCAAATCTCCTTTCCTGGCAATCATCATATCTTCCTTGAGTCATGCTGTTTGCTGATGTGATGTATAGGGATCATAGATTCTATGGTTACTATTGGCTATGCATTCACATCTCAAGATTTGGAGCTAGGAGTCTCCAATGAGAAAGAACATGTGGATTCTGTCTTTCTGGACCTGGATTACCACACTTGATGTGATTCTGTTTTTCAGTTTCATCCATTTACCTGCAATATTCATGATTTTTCTTTATAGCATCTATCAGTGTATTTGTACCGAATTTTCATTATCAATTCATCAGATGAAGGACATTAAGGCTGTTTCCATTTTCTAGCTATTGTAAATAGAACATCAATGAACCTGACTGAGCAACTGTCGATAGGATGTCAAATCCTTTGATTAAATGCCAAGCAGTGGTATAGCCGACTCATCCCGTAGATTTATTTTTAGCTTTCAGAGAATTCTCCACACTGATTTTACTCACTTTTTAATTTCCTAATTTTTCTTGAAATATTTACAGAGAATTCATCTTTCAAATCACAGTCTGGTTTCCATAATGGTTAATTTTGTATAGTTGAACATTTTCTCTGACACTGCTGCTGTTTTTTCTGTTTTTACATTCATCGTGAAAGCATCACAAGTAGAATACAGAAAGGAAACTACAATAAGAATAACTTAAAAGTTATACATTTGAAATGTAACAATTCTATAGAACTACTCTGTCTCCAATCTCTCTCTTGTTCTCCTTCTCTCCTCCAGAAACATTTCTTAACTTTCAATATTGCGGTGGCCAAATTGAATTTGCCTTCTCTGTTTTCAATCTGTGTTATTTCTCTCTTGACACTTTCTCATTTCCCACCAAGTTTCACAGTAGTAACAATGGAAACACAAAACTGGTTAGTCATTGCCTAGGCTTGGTTGGTCAGTTTGCACTAATTCTCTCATATGGCCCATGCACCTACCTAATCATTTGCAAAACAAGGAATATTTTAGCCTTTCTTTCATTCAGTATCCATGATTACTTGTAGGGTCACACCTACTTTTTAGCTATTTCTTGCATTCTATACAATTATTTTAACTTCCTTTCTGATATAATAGTAACTGTATTATAAAGTAGTTTGCAATTACTTCAGAGAATCCATTCTTATTTTAAGATTGAAACGTGGCAAGCTGTTGAGTCAGTCATTAAACAAATACTTGGTGCTTTCGAAGGTAATGTGATTTTTCGGGCCATAGATAAGCAGAAATTGAAGAAGATTGCAGTGGTTTGTATAAGAATGACCCCACAGTCTCGTATAGTATGGCCTTATTGGAGGTGAGGCTTTCTTGGACAAAATGCATCACTTGGAGGGGGTTGAGATTTCGAAAGCACATGCCAGGCCTCAGCTTTCTCTCTACCTCAGTTACTACTCCAGTACCTGCCTGCTCCCTGCCATGCTCCCTGAAATGCTCATAATAGACTAAACCTCTCCTGAAACTGTAAGCAACCCACAATAAAATGCTTTCTTTCCTTAGCGTTGCCTTGGTCATTGTGTCTTTCTTCAGTAGTAGATAAATGACTAAGACAAAGACAAACGACAAACTTGGTCTTGTTGAAGGAATATGCCTGTAATCCCAACACATGGGAGGTAGCGAGATCATGAAATTTCTTTCTATTATAACTGACTAATATAGGAAGTACACATATCAGCAAACTATGATGTGGGTAGGTAAGGAGCTAAATGCTGGAGAACTAGGGAAAAAATAAATATAAAGAAAGAATATTTAAAACATAATTTTATGATTCATGTAAATTCAAGGAGTTAAATTTTGGATAACACAACATCAAGAGAAACTCATTATCTGAATTTGAAAATTATAAACACACCTCAATGAAACTTTGCATACACACAAACACCAACATGTACATACATATGCATATACACACACGCCTGTGTGCACACATGTACATGCACACACACACACAAACACACACACTGTGCCAACAAGGAAATGTGAATAGATACAGAAGAGGCTCTTCTTACAAAATTTGTCATTCTTCAGCCTGAGGATTGTGACAAAAAAAAATCATCTGGGAATAATGCATCCTATAGAGCTTACAAAGTGGCACTTGGAGAAATTCTGTTTCTTTGAAAACTTTTTTACAGTTGAATTTGCGGCATGAAATAATCCGACATTTAAGGAATTCTCAAACATGTGTGTTTTTCTAGCAAGGTAAATCCCTCCCCAGAATGCAATGAAGTTTCAGGGAAAATGCTAATTCCAAAGACTAGGTGGGCAAAATGTTTTTTTCTTTTTTTTTTTTCAGAGAATTACTTAGAAAAAAATAAAGAACACTTTGCCATCTCCCATATTTTTGCCACCATGGTTTACCAAATTAATTTTGTATTTATCCATAATCTAGCCTTGAATTTTTTTCCATTGAAACTGTAAGCACACCTATCTCCTTACTTTTCTATGCGAAGCATAAGAGGACCCTTAAACACAATTCATTTCATGATTCAGTTTTAAAAGACCTAATAATAAAAAGAAAAAGAATGATGTTCAGAGGGCTGAGGAACCAGAAAAGAAGATTCCCAGTGGACAACAGACAAAATTAAACTGCATTACTCATAAATTATGATCTGTTAGATGCCATAATAATGTGTGAGTGCCAACTAATAAAAAAGACAAAAAGCAAAAGAAATATGCTTTTTGAAAGGAAAATGACCATTTAATAAAAAAAAGTGGCAATTGCAAAATTAGGAAATTATGCTTTTATAGCCTTCACAATAATACTTGGTTCAGTAAAAAAATGATCACTAGAGGCTAACAAGGAAGAAATTGCTGATAAGAGTATGAATGTTTATGTAGTTTCAAATACTTCATCAAAATACATAATTAACCATAAAAGAAACAAAGAAGAACTTTAGATAAGAGGAATATTTACATGTTAGTCAAAGTTATCATAAAAACAATGAGAAAAATCAAATAACCTGTTGCCTGACATTGTGTACTAGAAAGATATAGCATGTACTCATGTACCATTCCAGTTAAAAGTGCATATGCCATGTCTGGCTGGAAAGGCAATTACTCAATGAGTAGGAGAGCTTGCTGTAAAAGCTGGAGGACTTGAGGCTGGCTCTCCAGAATCCACATAAAAAGCTGGTATAAAGCTTGTAACTCCAGTTCTAAAAGTTCTGAGTCCCTGTTCTGGCATTCAGGGACATACATGCAGGGCACAGATATATATGCAGGCAAAACACCAGCACACATAAAATAAAAAATAAAAGAGATATACTTTCTTAAGTTTGTAGTCACCCAAGCAGTGTGAGATATGGGTTCCACCTCATGGACTGAGCCTTAAATCTTATCAGAGAGCTGTTGGTTTGTCTCAAAAATTTGTCCCACAATTAACTGGTATATCTTGCAAATATGCCCATATGTGCTTGTAACCCCAGCACTGGGGAAGGCGAATAGGGTCAAGAAGACTGCCGACTTTCTGGCCTGCCAGTCTCGCTAGAAAATCTGTGAGTGCCAGCTTTAGTGAAAGATCCCATCTCAAAATCTCAGATGGAGATCCATAGAGGGAAGAAATGCAAGAAAATGGACTTGCTGAGTCTAACTGAGAAACATCAGAGACTCTCTAAGGGTTATTCTCCAAGTAGATTCCTGTCTTCTTTAATATTTCAGTATCATAAAAGATAAAAACTAAGAAATAAGTCCACATTAAAATGAAACAATAAGTCCAACTAGATAAATGCATTGAATGATCTTATACAGATTGCTTGTAAGTAGGATAAATTATACTATGAAAATAATATTGGTACAACTGACATAATCTAGTTCCCAAGTAAAATGCCATATGGTTGCACCCATAATCTCATTTCCTAGGGACTTTAAAAAAAGGATCTTCATTGGAATTTCTGAAATTTTTAAGAAGAGTGTCCCTTCTTTATTTCCTAATTTTTAGCATCTGCTGGCCCTTGCAGAGCAGGGCCTAAATTGACGATAACTATAATTTTTATTTTTATCTTCTCATACTTTATGGTCTACCACTTCATCTTAGTGTTGGTTAAACTTTGTTTAACATCCACACATCTCTGCAGTCTAAAAGTATCATTTCTCCTTCTGTGATTATATATAATGTTTGCTGAAAGAAAAAATTTCCTTTTCTTTGACTGTTTTCTTCATGGATGACACAGTAATTGTAAATGTGTTCAACCACTTTTATTCTTTATCGTCATTATATGTAAAATGTACTAAGTTAATTAATATAATGCAGATTTTTTGCCTGTTTTTGGTAGTTTAAGTGGTGGAGGAATGAAAGAACAAAATCTTGTATTTGTAAATAGGTATGTCAATATAATCTATTTGTTTTATCTCATTTACTCCTTATCATAAGTCAGTAAGAGAGAAAATTTTGATTCAGAAATATTGAGCATCTTGCCTAAGGTAAGCTGGGATAGTGTGATTTAAGAAAAGTTCTCTAGGGAAATGCAACTTCAAAGCATTCAAGATATTATACTACAGCCATCAAAATGGCCAAGAACAATCAAATAAATGACAGTTCATTCTGATGAAGATTTGGGATAAAAGGAAAACCCATCCATTGCTGATAGAAGTGCAAAGTTCTACAGCTGTAATAACTTGTTTGTTTCTGGCTGCTCAGCCCTGAAATAACCACACTTGGCCCATTAGCTCTAGCTTCTTATTGGCTAGCTCTTACATGTTAATTTAACCCATTTCTATTAATCTGTGCATCACCATGTGGCTGTGGCTTTCCAGGTAAAGTTCCAGCGTCTGTCTCAGGTGGGGCTACATGGCTTCTCTCTGAATCCAGCTTCTTTTTCCCAGCATTCAGTTTATTCCTCCCCCTCCCCCTTCCTACCTATTTTCTGCCCTGTGCAGGCCTAAGACAGTTTCTTTATTTACCAATTGTATTCACAGCATACAAAAAGGAATTCTACATCATGTCTCCTTTTCCGTTTAAATAAAAAAGAAGGTTTTAACTTTAACATAGTAAAATTACATATAACCAAACAGTTACCAAGCAAGAATTATAGTTACAATATTTATTTGCTTTATCTCTTATCATAACTAAGGAAAACTATAACTATTACTATATATTCTTCAACTCCATCAAAGACTCCAGAAGGATATAATATTACCTAAGTAAACAGGAAGTGCATTGTAATCCTTATTTAAGAGCTTTTTTACCATTTGAGTTTCCTCTTTTAACCATTCTTTATTTATATCTATATCCCATTTTTAAACTTAGTTATTTGTTTGCTTGATGCTGAGATTTGGAGTTCTTTTATACAATTTAGTTACTTTCCTTCTACTAAACTTGTAGTAAAATCTTTTCCCATCCAGCATCCTGCTGCTTTGTTCAAATGACAGTTCCCTTTTCTGTAAAGAAACTTTTCAGTTTCATGAGATTCTATTTATTAATCATTGTTCTTAATGCCTGCACAATTGTTGCTCTGTTTAGAAAATCTTTCTGTGCCAATAAATTCATGACTGAAAAAAAGAAAAAAAAAAGTTCTCATAGTGCAAATTTTAGACTTGGATTATGAAGGGCAATTTCTAGCTCTCAATTTGGGCAACTTAATAGATAACAGTATTAAGTAGGAAGATGACCAACTACCACACCTGTACAAACACATCACACACCTCCTTTCAGGAAACTTGCTACCTAGAATGTAATTGCACAGTATCTTTGTTGTTTTTATAGTTCTAAATTAAATTCAGTATATGGTACATATTTGTGTGTGTATGTGTGTGTGTGTGCGCGTGCACACACATGTGCTCCTATGTGTGTGTTTCCTTTCTTTCATGTACTCTTCTGGAACTTGGTTCTTCCAAATAGTCACTTAATTTTATAATATCTTTGTAGAGTAGATAATACAGATATTATTGTGCTTTTTTTCCTTGGGAAGAAATTGGAACTCGTGTTTAGGGTGTTAGTAAGTACACAGAATTGGGTATGGGAAGATATTCTTCTTTGTCCTGACGTTAAATAATTTTCTAAATAATAATTGAATTCATCTAATAATCACCACCCTTTGACACTGCCACACAATTTTCTTAAAGCTCAATTATAGTCTTTATCACACCTGCTACACTGTAGAGTTCTTTCTAATCACATCAGAGAGTGTAATTAAATTCATGATCTTCATCATTGTCTTTGGAACAAAGTTTCATACATAGTGGGTAATCAGCAAATCTCTAATAACACATCAGATGTAGTAAATGTAAAATGGTGATATTTTATAGCTTTATATTAAATTTCTTTATAAGCTCAATTACAGGAAAGCTTTTATTTAAATTTTGCAAGAAAGGTGCAAAATGAATGTGGGAATAGGGGGTTTTCAATTCACAATGTCCCCAGTAAGTAAAGACTGCAGGTGTCTACCAGGCATGGATCTGTTTTTGAACCATGACAAATGTAATTAGCAGGTAGATTCCAACTTCAATCATCGAGGGGTTGAGTATAATTATGCAGCTGCATAGAGAAGTCAATAATCATAGGTGAGAAAAAAAGCAGTAGACACCAGACACCGAGCTTCAGTCTTAGGTACATTTCCATTTGTGGTGATGCCAAAAACGGTGGAAGTCATTTTGATCACATTGTCATAATATGATCAGAGTGAGCTTATGTCACTCAGAAACTGACAAAGAATGACTTTTTCTTTTTAAACTGTGAACGGCCTTTGACCCAGGAAATAATTATCTTCCACATTGGTAACCTGTTAACAGAAAGTGCAAGCCAATATTCAAGCAATTATGGATTTTTTTAGCCCAACACATTGCCTTGGAGCACTCTTTTCCCTAAGTAGCTCCTCTGAAAGAAAAGAAAAGGACATCTCCTAGCAACACCCTCCACCCATCTTTTTTCTTTAAAGGCTAAATTTGATGTCCTTTCTAATTGTAACTGGTAGAGAACTTACTATCTTGGAAACTATTAAGTCATTTTAAATGCAAAGAGAATAGCATAAATGTGGGGTATAAAGCAGGAAAGTAAAAAAAAATCATTAACAAAGGATATGAAATCCTTTTATAAATATATACTTTGGCAACTGTGTTTTTCCTAAGCTTGGAAAAAATAGTTGATATCAATGACAGGGAAATTATTAGTATGTTCCTAAACATCACAAATTACAAACTGTTGCTTTATTAGTTTATTATAATTACTGTGATCTTTTTTTTAAAAAGGTTAATGTCACATAAGGACTTCTCAATTAAGTTTCAGGTTAAGACTGCTATCTCCAAACTTGTTTAGGGTGTAATAATTCTAGACTTAATTTCTTGTTTCTTTAGTTTTATGGATATAGCAAAAAAATTGTTTGATTTTTACTTTGTAATACATCTATGTGAATTGTCCCTTCATGAAAAGACTTTAATCAGGTCCACATCAGCTTGTTTATAAATCTTCGCTCCTGTCTTTAAGGGCTGTCTACAAATGATCAAAGCTCTTCCCTAAGAACACAAAAGGAACCTTTTTGAAACAATATCTATATTTATGAATGAAATTTTATTGAAATCCACCATGTCAATTTATACTATTAGTGGCTATTTTTGTATGGCAGTGACACAGTTGAGCAGTTGGTACTGTGTTTTTGGGTGACCTCAACTACAAATCTAACATCCCAATCTTAGTAAGTTAATCAAAGAAAACCTTATTCATACCCTCAAAACCTGCATTTCTGTCAGTCCTCTTCTGGGTGGGATGTCTTATCTTTCTGTGTATTATATCCATGATTATGGATAAGACTAGACTCCTGGACTTTCTTATAATTAATTGGGTTATATGACTGAGTTTTGACTGATAGGATAAAAGTTTGGTTGTGGATAACAGTGATGTGAGGTATATTATATTTTTTATATCTTACATTTACCTTAAAAAAACTCAGATCTTGTTACTGTCTACTTATGCTTCTACATAGCTCGGTTACTAGAAGATTGTGTCTATAACTTATATTGGATTTTATAAGAATGAGAAAATAATCACATTTAGTATGAACGAGAATATAGTGTGGATATTATTGCAGTGTTGCCTAACTTATTCCTTCTAATACATGCATGTAATCTATTCTTGAAATTGACACATTGTTTTTGGATCACCTAGAATGACACGCTTGGGATTTATATTGAAAGACAGATAGGGAATCATGCATTGGAATCAGGATATCTGGTAGTTGAGCCATTGTGGAAAAGAGACAGTTAATCATGAGTGTACCATTCTGGGTATGAGCATGAGGCATCTATATGGGACCTGAAACTCATGCTGACAACACCAGTCTTGAATGAAATTATTTCTCAATTTATGATAAAAGGGTCTCAGAAACTAGACATGAACATGAATAGAAAGTGGAAACTTATAGATGCCTCCTATTGCTCTGAGCAACAGAAACTAATCTTGGGATCATAACAAGAGGTACAATTAAAACTGGATCATGCTATAATACTCCCAGGATAACAAATGTGAAAAGCTTTCTTGTCAGAGTCAGGATTGGGGCAATCTTCAAAGTGTAAATAAATATGATTTGATTGCTATGTAGACCACACTTAAGGTTATAAATGTCTAGGTTCCATAACAAGGATTTACTATCTGTTGCTTTGGTGTGCTTGAAACCATTAAAACATGTCAAAATGCAGACATCTCACCGTGGGTAATAGAGAAGATGAAGGTAATTTACAAAAGTGATTCAAAACCTCAGAAAAGTCTTACCCCCTATCAAATACCTTCTGAAAGAAAAATCCCCTCTGTAAATTAGAGAGGAAAACAAATTGAAAACACCCTTAATCCTTTACCCAGTGGAATGAAAGAGAGAACTCCAGAGAAAAATGTCATAAGCACCCAATATTCTTGGGCAAAGAACATCCACACTGTGAAAAGCTTGCTGTGTTCTAATTAGTCTTAGGCAAATGAGCCCTTTACCCTGAGATGATCTCTTATTTTTTTTAATAAAAAGAAGCATAATATTCTAGGTTTGGGTAGGAGGAAACACACATTCATTAACATAAAAGAGTTGTTACATTTTCCAGGTCATTTTGTCCTTTGAAAAGAGACATTGGAGAAGAAAGGATCCCTCTGGTCAGAGAACTTTTTAATCTTATCAGTAGAACTCCTACCTGATCTACTTTATCTTACTTCACTTACTTCTAGTGCCCTCAGACTGGGCAATCCAGAAATCCCAAATAAAAGCCTCTTTTATTGATCTTCAGCAATTATAACATGAGCAAATTTAAAAAAAAGACTCCTAAAACTCATGATTTCTTTTAAGTTTACATAGAGTGCTAATTGTTGCTGTTGATAGAATAATTTCTTTCAGAGTTCAGTAACATAATTCAGTTCGGTCACAAATTTATGATACTCAAAACCATAAATGCCTTACTCTTCCATGGATGAATAACTAAACATAAATTATCTGCAAAGAATAACTTACTTTTCTATGAAGTATAGGCATAGCTTCTGGTGATTCACTCAGGGATTCACCAGACAGTAACCTATACATAGACTGGTTTTCACTATCTATCAACTGATGCTTGAACCCTTAAACTGGTACAATTTCATTTCTTATAGAAATAGGTCGGGCTTTGAGCCTCAACACCTGCCCACTCTCCTTTGCTATGTAGCTCTACCGCTGCTTATTTGCCCAATGGAACAAGAAAGCAACTCTGTTACTTTCCCCATTTCTGACTTACAAACCCTCTTAGGAGGGTTCTCCTGATCTAGGTATAGTCAACAGTACACCCTTTTGAGCAACACAGAATCAACTGATAGAGACCTTGATATAACTGCCAAATCCCTTCATCTTTCAATACAATATAACATTAAATGATATGATAGAGATATCCTATAGTATCCTCAGATCATTTCACCTTACTTCTTTAAGACTCCCAAAGTTTTCCATTTCATTTACAGTAAAACCCCATGTAGTCCTTAAGGTTCAGTATTCTCCATTTTCTGCCTCTCAAACCCAGTCTCACATCTCATGTGCTTTGGCTTCAATGTCAGGTAGTCACTGACTTGTTGCTGCAATGGGTTTACACCTCTGCACTTCCCTTCTCTTCCCTGGGGTTTTCATAGGGCTCGTGACATCTGTTGTTCAGGCCTTGAAAGAAATGCTAACTCACATTTAACATTTGTTTTTACAGTATATCTGGGTTTTGAAAAGTGTGCTTTCTAGTTTTTATGTTTATTTTTTTTACAATATAATTTTGCCTCTTGAGTTAGACACCTAATTTCACCTCTAGGAAGTCTCAACAATGCCTTCCTTACTCAAGTAGACATTGCTTTTTGTTTGTTTATTTGATTTTCAGTAAATTTATTCACTGTGTAGTCTCAGATTTAGAAAACACCCATAGACCCTTCATTCTAATAAAGGGACATTGACAAATTCAACATTTTTTTGTAAAGCATGAAACTTTTGTTCCCATCGTTGTTCATGGGAATGTTCTCACCAGTCTAAAGACTTGAATATCATTTTTCCTTGGTTTTCATGTCCTGTTCTCTCACACTACCTTCTATTGAATTATAGTTATTACTCTGTAACCAAAAAGAGGTATACGCATAGGAATACACCATTTTTGTTTAGCTCTTTCTATAGCATACATACATAAAGCAATTTTTATATTTTTATACATAAATATTAATTCATTATACTCTTTTGTTCCCACCTAGGTTAATTTGAATTGTTGATACAAAGAATGTCTTCAAGGGGATGGATTTCTATAGGCAGATTTTTCATTTGGGTACCAGCTCACAAAAAAAAAACACGGAGACATATTATTAGTTATGAAAGTTTGGCCAATAGCTTAGGCATGTTTTGAGCTAGCTCTTATAATATAAATTAATAAATTTCTTTTCATCGGTGTGCTGCCCCAAGGCTCATTACCTCATTTGTGTGCTGTCCACCCTGATGTCCTGCTGCCTCCCTCCTCACATCTCTGCCCCTTTTTCCCATCCTCCTCTTTGCCTGGAAATCCTGCCTAGCTATTAACCATTTAGCTTTTTTTATAAAGCCAATCAAAGTAACACTTCTTCACAGTGTACAAAAGGTTATTCCACAAAGGACATCTCTACCTGTTCTCTTCTGCCCTCTAGCAAGTGCTGTGAAAATGCTGAGCACAGTACTGCTTGGTATCTGTCCTCTAGGTGTACTTTGCACGCTATGTGATAGGACATAAAAGAATTAGCAGAGTTCAACTCAGATATGGTTTATAGCACATCAAGTCAAGAATCAAATTGGAGGACTGGGAGCCACATGTGACCACAAAACAATTTTTATTGACCCAACCAGGGTTTAGCAACATCCATCAAGCAGCTCACTGACAGCTACTTGATATTTTCTAGCTGTAGCGACAATTCTATTGAGCTCTTTAGAAATTCTTCTCATCTATCTCCATGTTTGCTGTCCTTTCCCAACCATCAAAACTCATTTATGATCAGGTCATTTGACCCAGGGGCACTGGTCTTTTAAAAAATATGTTAGAACAAGAGGGGATTTTAAGCTATCATTTCCTCTTTTATATTGTTGGGCATGATGGCACAAAGTATTTGAATTTTTCTGATAAAAGTTCATATTCTTTTGGTTATATGAAATTTAAATATTCTTTCAAAAGAAGATGTAGATGACCAGTGCAAAAATTTATACTTAAAAACTCTTCAAGTAGTGTTTCTTTAAAGGGAACTATTTTGGAGTTCACGGTACTCAGATTTAAGTGAACCTGTGTTGAATTTTAAGAAATCATCATTAGGTCTTATGCAAATTTGTTTTCTTATTCTTCTTCAATTTTGCAAAGTAAATTTCAAAGTGACTAGTAGATATAGAGGAAGACATAGCAAAGAATAGAGTTCATCTACTCACATTTTATGTTGCTATGTTAGCTCCTGTGCACAATGTTCCTATGTACTCACAGTGATTACTCTATTATGTCCAAATTCATGTATGTCTGGCTCATGTTCTGCTTAGCTGTATGCATTAATAAATACTTCATGGATTTGAACTCATGTTTTGTGAATTCATTTAATAATGATTACTTTACTTGCTGAAGGCTGGTGAACTTTTGTTTGAACTAACTATAGCATCTTGTCAAATATTTGCTGACCTTCTATGTAGTAGGCACTATAATAGATCTATAGTGTATGCAGAATTTAGAGATAAGAAAATATGCTGATAATTTAGTAAAAAATCTGCAAAGGAAGCTGACTCAGAAGAATAGATTGACTGCACTAGGGGGTCACTAATTATCAGACATAGTATTGTAACCCCAATGTTTCTGCTTTTCTTTATTTTTATGTTTAATTTTTTATTGTAGAAAACTACTTATTACAAATTCAGAAAAAATTCTGGGTCACTCCTTACAACTAAATATGTAATGAATGCATATACATGTGTATATGTATATATCATCAGATATTCATTTTTCTTTCCATAAAATTTGACACTTTTAAATTTTGCACTTTTTAAAGGATACTATATATACTATGACTCTTTAAAAATGAGTAATTTGGGTTTATTTTTATTTTATTACATAAAAAATAGACTAATCTTGCATTGTGGAGTATGTAAGACCTTATAAGGTCATAATATTAGATACAATCCAAAACTATAAAAATACCTAGAAAAAAAATTAACATTGAGATCGTATTTTATTTCTGTATTTTTATTTAAACTTTTTCATTCGTTATATTTTAATTATATTCTTTCCCCTCCCTCACATCGTCCAGGATGCTTCCACTCCCTATATATCCAAATTCATGTTTCTGTCTTTTTCTAAGAAAAACTCAAACAAAAACCAACAAAAAACAATTAATCCAAAAAATTTACACAAAACATGTAGTATTCTACTTAAAATAAAGATAAATATAGAAGAACAGGTTTGCTAAATTCAGATTGTGCTGACTTTCAGCAGATTTATTTTTTAGTATTTATTGAAATACAAAATTGAAGGTTTTGAGAAATTTTCAAAGAGAGCTACCGTCTTCTGTCCTTTTATTTTCTAAAACAATACCCTAACTACTGTTGATGCAATTGAACACAACATAATATAGCATTCAAAAGTCAAACTATCTAGATGCAATCAATAGATTTTGACAGTACTATAGGGAATTATACAGGTTTTAAGCAAATACTCTACCAATAAGTTATGCCCCCAAAATTTTTATATATTCTTCATATTTTAGAATATGGCTATATATCACTTCTGCAGTAAACCAACTGCCTTTTCACTTTTGCTGAAGGACCATCTCTGTATTTTAAACAAAATAGAAGTGACTATGGGCAAAAATGGATTTTCAAAGTAACTATAATACTTATAAGATATATTACATATGGTGTACTATGATAAACAATGTATCCTCAATATCCTCCTTAATATTACCCTTTGAGGTAGTTATATCTCTATTTTCTCCTTTACAACCAGGGGTTAGGTAAGAACACTGCATACCTTTGCCAAGGTCAAGATGTAAGTGACTCAAACTGCCACATGCAATTTCATCAAGATAAATGACCATACGTTAGCTTCCTTTCTAGTATTTAAGTTAATATTGTCTTAAGCTTTCAGTGTTTTATGAGCTCTTCAAAGATTTGATCTTTCTTCAAATGATCACAAGGTGGCAGTGTATCAAACTTTGATACACTACAGTATGTTGGCAATTGCCTGGGTTATAAACTTGACAAGTGATTGATACTTATTTCAACAAAAGAAAGCTATAGAAATTGTTACAGCTTTACTAGAAACTCAAATTGTATGCTATGTTTTGGTTTTACCAATTTTTTTAATTCCCTGTTTTTCTGAGAAAAGGTCTCACTATATAGCATAGTCTAGAAATGGCAATCCTTCTTCCTCGGCCATTTGTACTGAGTGGGTAAATATCTGTGATTGTGCCTAGATTAGACTTTTTCCTCTTTATTTGAAGATATAGAAATATAACAATCTTTGTGTTTTTATATGAAATGTAAGTACTTTAATGTAAACCTATTTCTAGGACCTAAAATTTGCATGAATTTCTTACTTGAAAGCATTTGTCAGGTCAGTATTATTTTTGATTATACATGCTCTGCTTTCAGGAATCATGATAGAATTCATCTAGTGGCAAAAATAATGTTAGAAAATTACAAGACTTTTTGCAGACCTTAAGAGTGAATAAACTGTAAGTTTAAAATCATTATTGTGCAAATGACTGATATTTCTTCTAATTCATGTGAACTTTTAATTCTACAACTATTACTTTCAGCTCCTTATTATCATTTTTGAGTTATAAATATCTTTCCTTAACCTAAATCATTAAGAGAACTTTTACTAACGAGGCATAATATTATAGAACTGATATTTCATGTAGATAGAGAATGAGTCAGATGTAAAATTTAGAACATCATATTTCTTGGATGTAATTTTTAATTAACTTTTGTCTTCATGCAGTGGATTAAGGATTTCCTAATAATATTCAAATGATAACAAGGAAGACCTTTCTGAGAAGGGCATACACAGACATATTGTTAGTCTGATAAAAAACTTGAGGTCAAAAAAATTTGTTACATCTCTACAATTCAGAATTTCTACCATACTTTTGTAACTTTCCTGTGAGTATCTCTTTCACAGACACATGTTGGCTTGCAGAAGAACACAAAGTAGCACGATGAAGACTTACAGATAATTCTTGAATTTAGACCCCTCCTTTAAGCATGGAGAAAATGAAACACAAATGTTCTTTTGGTATCTGCACAACATTTTTCTTTATTTCTCTTGGTATGATAAAATACCTACCTGTAAAAAATAAGTCTCTCTCAATTTCTATGAATAGGTAACAGAAACAAAAATGTAGTAGAAGTAAATATTAAAACCAATGGAGAATAGATGATTGCTTTCTTGTCAAATTCAGATTTATAAAATAAATATTGCTTTTGTGTGTGAGCTTTAAACTCAAGCATTATCTCCAAATGCTTTTTTTATTGCTTTCGGTAATGCTGCCAATTTTCTGGGAACAAATTCATCTAATGAATTCTATTTGTTTTACATGTTACTCTCTTCAATTTATCTTTTCCAAGAAATATTTCTTATTTAATTCTATTTATATACATACATCTTTTCATAAACATCTATTTTATTCCTTCCTTTGTGTCTTTTACAGTTTGGCGTATGCTGCCCAGAGGAGACTGAAGGGAACTTTGAACTCTACACTTGCTATCCTAGTAGATACTGATTAGCATATATATAAACCTTCTAAAATTTAATGATATGGTCTTTGGAATATTCATATTATCATGGAAAATAGATTTTTTGCAATTCTATTTTAGCTTAAAATGTTTTCATTCATCATCTATGAGCCATTTTTTAATTTAATCATTATTTTATATTCCAACCTCAGTTTCCCTCTCTCAGTTCCTCCCATTCCCATACCCACCTCTTATACACCACCCCCGAGTCCACTCCTCCTCTGTTTCTGTTCAGAAAGGGTTATGCCTCCAATGGGTATCAAAAAAGCATGACATATCTAGTTGAGGTAAGACTAAGCACCTCCCTTTGTACTGACACTTGACTAGGCAATCTAACAGGAGGAATAGGTTTCCACGAGCCAAACCCTGCTCTCTGTGTTAGTAGTCCTACAAGTAGCCTAAGTTACACAAGTGTCACATATATACAAAGGACCTAGGGTCTGTCTCATGTAGTCTCCTTAGTTGTTGGTTCAGATTCTGTGAGTTCCTATGAGCCAGATTAGTTATGTCTGTGGAATTTCATGTAATATCCTTGACCACTTTGGATCCTCTAAGACAACTTCATGAATAGAACACCAGTAGCACAGACACTAAGACTGACAGTTAATAATAAAAGGGACCTCATAAAACTGAAACACTTCTGTATGTAAAGGACACTGTCAATAGGACAAAACAGCAGCCTACAGAATGTGAAAAGATCTTTACCAGCTCTACATATGACAAGAAGATCTTCAAAGTATTTAAAGAATTTGAGAAACTAGATATCAAAAACACCAATCATCCAATTGAAAATGGGATACAGACTTAAGAAGAAATTTTTCAACAAAAGAATCTCAAATGGCAGAGAGACACTTAAAAAACTGTTCAGCATCCTTAGCCATTAGGGAGCTACAAATGAAAATGACTTTAGATTCCATCTTATATCTATCAAAATAGCTAAAATCAAAAACACAAATGACAGCTTATGCCAGAGAGGATGTAAAGCAAGGTTAACCCTCTTCCATTGCTGCTGGGAGTGCAAACTTATACAATCACTTTGAAAACCAATATGACAATTTCTCAGAAAATTGGGAATCAAGACCCAGCTATACCACTCATGGGCATATACTGTAAGGATGCCCAACATACTACATGAAACATCTACAACTTCTTTGATGAAATGTGGTAACTCACAAAATTACTAAATTATGGTTTCTGATGGTAACTCAAATTTTAAGATGACTATGCTATTTGAAGTTTTTCATGCTTTTTATCTAATGCTTAGGAGAGTTAAAATCAGATATGCTGGCTGTCTTTCTCATATGTTTTTTTTTAATAAACAAAGAATATAGATGCTTTTTTTTTGGAGGAAATAGGAAAATACAGTTCCCTTAGGTTTCCTATGTATATTTTAGATACAGCTAGAATGTACAACCATTTACACACATGATTGTAACTAAATCTTATTTTATGCAAACTGATGAAGCACTATTATGAGTTTGTGAGACAGTAGGCAGTGGTCAGTGCCAGAGGCAATAGAAAATAGAATTTCTGCCTAATGGTACCAGAATTTACATTCTAAAAGAAAAATGAGCCTGAAAGAGTTTAAGAGCTCAAGAGATAGAGGACACCAGACAAGGTCCTCTAAGCAACGTTCATATGGACTAACAGAGACTGAAGCAACAAACACAGACATACAAGTACCAGGTCCTCTGCATATGTATTATAGCTTCCAGTTTACTATTTTGTACAGCACCTCCTCCTTTTATTTAAATAAGAGTGTTCTAAACCCAATGCAAAATTATATACAATAAGAACAAATATCAAGTATAAAATTAGAATTACAACCAGTATAAACAATATAAAACAAGAAATGTGATAAATGTTTCAATAATTATGCTATCCTAAGAGTCTTGTATGATAAATAACTTGGCCAAATCATGAGAGGAAAGTAACTATGACTATGTAGTCTTCAACCCCATCAAAGACCCAAGGAGGGAAATAATATTACTGGATTAAGCCAGAAGTACAATCAAGCAACTTCCAAAATGTGCAACAAATGACAGAGACAACCTGGCTACCTGGGCAATCACCCAAAGTCTCATTTGCAACATTGGAGCAACCAACTTTGACTAAGACATATTGTAACTGACAGACTATTTTCAGAAGCAGTAAAATTTTCAAAACTGTCTTACTTTGTCTTGGTAGGATTTGCCAGTCTTTTTTCTTGTATCCTGCTTGTCCTTTATGGACATCATGCATTTTATCAGTGGTCAATGCATGGGATTCCTTGCCCAAAAACCAGGTTTGCCAGGAAGAAAATGAATCCAAGTGGACTGTCTTTAGTGCTCACCATTTTATCAGGAATAGATCAGTGCTGCCAGGAGCAATAGTGTTTCACATCAACAGAATGCTAAGTAAGTTAAATGCCGTATTCTACAGCTCTTTGAAGTGGTTGAAGATTACCTATCAATGAAGAATATAATCTCTATGTATCTAAAGAATCTGATTTGTCTAACTATAGGTATGACAAACATGGATAACTATCAGCCTATAATAATTAATACCTATATAACTTAAAGACTAAGACTTCACATTAGAATATTAAACAATCTTAAAACAACTGATCAACAAATGAGGACAATGACTTCAAATTGTATCAAAATACAAAATATCTTAATCAGAGGTAGAAGCATGCATGCATACAATATGACAAAATAACTTTGCCTAGGTATACAAATATTGTAGAAAAATAGGAACATATTCAATATAACTTGTTTGTATCAATATACAAGAATTTATACCAATATAAATTGCCTATAAATAATAGCTCACAAGTATTCACTCTATTACTCACTATTATTATTAGTGTGAGTGAGCTCACACTTATTATTCCATCCAATTTCCTTTTTTTCAAAGAGAGGAATGCATAATTTTCCCCCAATCCCTAACCCTATACCAATTATAATCAACCCTTAATTGTTAATCCTAACCCTGAAGACAAACATTGTTGGGAGAGGGGATGTCATCTTCTAGAATTACAGCTGTCATGGGGGTGATGTTCTTTCTATGGGATCCTGTGAAAGTAAAATGATGGTTAAGTTTCAAGATTACTGTCCGGTGCTTTTTTTTTCCTTTTGTCCCTGGCTCATTGGGCTACCAGCCATCCCTGTTTAGGTGCTGAGGAGCTCCATCTGGATGGGTGCTGAGGAGCTCTATTTGGACGGATGAGTGTGTACTATACAGGGGCGGATTGTCCTGGAAGAGAGCATAAAGCCCCCTTCCCCAGCTCCTTCTGCAGGGCTGTCTTTCTTACACATGACCCCCCGCCCAAGCCTGCATGATCTGCAAGGTCCTTTGCTCAGGAACAGTTTTCTGTTCCTACACTAAGGCTACCCACCCAGAGAGGTGAGTGCCTGCCTACTGGGCAGGCCTCAAGGACCCCCGAAGGGAGTCCGGGCACCTTCAGCTTGCCGGGCAGTGTCTCCTGTCTTCTACTAGACCCCGCCCTGCCCTCCAAGTTCACCCGTTTTTCCACGGGTCATTGGATTACCAGGCGTCCATGTTTTCTGGACGGGAACGGTTCCTGCTTCTACACTGAGGAGATACACCCAGAGAGTCAATCACAGCAAAGTCTGGACCAAGACACCAGGCCTCTCCTGGCTCCATTTGAAGGAAGAGATGGGAAGGCAAAAATGCAAGAATTCCTCCAACAACCTGAAAGGCAACATGACATCACCAGAATCCAGGGATCCCGAAAAAAGAAGAATTGTACCCCCTACTCCAGAAGAATTAGAAGAAATCGACTCAAAATGAATTATATGAAACTAATAGAGGACCTTAAACAGGAGGTAAAAAACTGCCATAAACAATTAGAGATTACAAACAAAAAGGTAGAGTAAGTGAATAAATCGCTCAAAGACACCCAAGAAAACCAAGAGAAACAAAAAAAGAAAAGAAAAAAAGCAATCAAACAGGTAAGGGAAACGGTTCAAGACTTGGAGAATGAAATGGAAGTAATGAAGAAAACACAAACCAAAAGAAGGATGGAAATGGAAAATCTGGGTAAACCAACAGGAACTACAGAGACAAGTACTGCCAACAGATTACAAGATATAGAAGAAAGAATGTCAGACACTGAAGATACCATAGAGAAAATAAACACACTGATCAAAGAAAACAGCAAAACCAACAAATTCTCATTACAAAACATTCAGGAAATCTGGGACACAATAAAAAGACCAAACCTAAGGATTATAGGGGTAGAAGAAGGAGAAGAAGTACAGCTCAACGGTCCAGAAAATATATTTAATAAAATTATAGAAGAAAACTTTCCCAACCTAAAGAAAGATATTCCTTTGAAGGTTCAAGAAGCATACAGAACACTGAATAGACTGGACCAAAAAAAAAATCTCCTCGCCATATAATAATCAAAACATAAAACATACAGAATAAAGAAAGAATATTAAGAGCTGCAAAGGAAAAAGGTCAAGTTACGTATAAAGGTAAACCTATCAAACTTACACCTGACTTCTCTATGGAAACCATGAAAGCCAGAAGGTCCTGGATAGATGTACTGCAAAAACTAAGAGACCATGGATGCAAGCCCAGATTACTATACCCAGCCAAGCTTTTGTTCACTATAAATGGATAAAACAAAATTTTCTAGGATAAAAACAAATTTAAACAATATGTAGCCACAAATTCAGCCTTACAGAAAGTAATAGAAGGAAAATCGCAACCCAAGGAGTCCAACAATGCCCACAATAACTCAGACATCTAATGACCCTTCACCAGCACAACTCGAAGAAGGGAAACACACAAACTCTAATAAAAAAGAAAGAAAAAATGACCAGAGTTAACAACCACTGGTCATTAATATCACTTAATATCAATGGACTCAACTCACCTATAAAGAGGCACAGGCTAAGAGATTGGATACGAAAACAGGATCCAACATTCTGCTGTTTACAAGAAACACACCTCAACCACAAAGACAGACATCTACTCAGAGTAAAGGGCTGGGAAACGGTTTATCAAGCAAATGGACCTAAGAAACAAGCAGGTGTGGCCATACTAATTTCTAACAAAGTTGACTTCAAACTGAAATCAATTAGAAGAGATGGAGAGAGACATTTTTTACTCATAACAGGAACAATTCATCAGGACAAAGTCTCTATCCTGAATATCTATGCCCCTAAAATAAAAGCACCCACTTACATAAAAGAAACATTACTAAAACTCAAGGCAGTCATCAAACCACACACACTAATAGTAGGAGATTTCAACACTCCTCTCTCACCAATGGACAGGTCAATCAGACAGAAACCTAACAGAGAAATAAGAGGATTAAAGGAGATAATGAATCAAATGGACTTAACAGACATCTATAGATCATTCCACCCAAATAGGAAAGAATATACCTTCTTTTCTGCAGCTCATGGAACCTTCTTGAAAATTGACCACATACTCAGTAACAAAGCTAACTTACACAGTTACAAAAAATATTAGTAACCACCTGTGTCCTATCGGATCACCATGGATTAAAGTTAGAATTAAACAATAATGCTACCCCTAGAAAGCCTACAAACTAATGAAAAATGGACAGTCAACTACTGAACCACATCTGGATCAAGAAAGAAATAAAGAAAGAATTTTTTTTAAGATTTATTTATTTATTATGTATACAGTGTTTTGCCTGCATATCTGCTTGTAGGCCAGAAGAGGGCACCAAATCTCATTACAGATGACTGTGAGCCATCATGTGGGAGCTGGGAATTGAACCCAGGACCTTTGGAAGAACAGTCAGTGCTCCCAACCACTGAGCCATCTCTCCATCTTGGGGTAACTCTAACCAAGGAGGTGAAGGATCTATTTGACAAGAACTTTTAAGTCCTTGAAGAAAGAAATTGAGGAGGATACCAGAAAATGGAAGGATCTCCCTTGCTCTTGGATTGGGAGGATCAACATAGTAAAAATGGCAATTCTACCAAGGGCATTTAAAGATTCAATGCAATCCCCATTAAAATCCCTCAAAATTCTTCACAGATCTTGAGAGGACATTAATCAACTTTATATGGAGAAACAAAACCCAGGTTAGCCAAAACAGTCTTATACAATAAAGGAACTTCTGGAGGCATTACCATCCCTGACTTCAAACTCTATTACAGTGCTTCAGTATTGAAAACATCTTGGTATTGGCATAAAAACAGAGAAGTCGACCAATGGAATTGTATAGAAGACCCAGATTTTATCCCACAAACCTATGAACACCTGATTTTTGGTAAAGGAGCTAAAAGTATTCAATGGAAGAAAGATACCATCTTCAACAAATGGTGCTGGCAGAACTGGTTGTCAACCTGTAGAAGAATGAAAATAGATCCATATCTATAGCCATGGATAAAAATCAAGTCCAAATGGATTAAAGACCTCAATATCAGGCTGAACACACTGAACCTGATAGAAGAGAAAGTGGGAAGTACTCTACAACTTATGGGCACAGCAGACCACTTCCTACGCATATCCCCAACAGCACAGACATTAAGGACAACATTGAATAAATGGGACCTCCTGAAACTGAGAAGCTTCTGTAAAGCAAAGGACACTGTCACCAAGACAAAAAGGCAACCTACTGACTGGGAGAAGATCTTCACCAACCCTGCAAGAGACAAAGGTCTGATCTCCAAAATATATAAAGAATTCAAGAAACTAGACTTTAAAATGCTAATTAACCCAATTAAAAAATGGGGCACTGAACTGAACAGAGAATTCTCAACAGAAGAAATTTAAATGGCCAAAAGACACTTAAGGTCATCTCATCCTCCTTGGTGATCAGGGAAATGCAAATTAAAACAACTTTGAGATACCATCTTACACCTGTCCGAATGGCTAAATTCAAAAACACCAATGATAGCCTTTGCTGGAGAGGTTGTGGAGTAAGGGACAAACTCATCCATTGTTTGTGGAAATGCAAACTTGTGCAACCACTTTGGAAATCAGTGTGGCGATTTCTCAGGAAATTCAGGATCAACCTACCTCTGGACCCAGCAATACCACTCTTGGGAATATACCCAAGAGATACCCTCTCATATGACAAAATCATTTGTTCAACTATGTTCATAGCAGCATTATTTCTAATAGCCAGAACCTGGAAACAACCTAGATGTCCTTCAATGGAAGAATGGATGAAGAAAGTGTGGAATATATACATATTAGTGTACTACTCAGCAGTAAAAAACAATGACTTTGCGAATTTTGCATGCAAATGCATGGAAATAGAAAACACTATTCTGAGTGAGGTATCCCAGTCCCAAAAAGATGAACATGGAATGTACTCACTCATAATTGGTTTCTAGCCATAAATAAAGGACATTGAGCATATAATTTGCGATCCTAGAGAAGATAAATAAGAAGGTGAACCGAAAGAAAAACATATAGGCAGCCGCCTGGATATGGGAAGTAGACAAGATTACAGGGCAAAACCTGGGAACTTGGGGATGAGGTGGCATGGGGCTAAGGGGAAATGGGGTGAGAAACGTGAGAAGGGGAGAATGGGGGGAGCTTGGGGGAATGGGATGGTGAGATAAAGGAAGGGTGGACATGGGAGCAGAGAAATATATAGCCTAATTAAGGGAGCCATCTTAGGGTTGGCAAGAGACTGGACTCTAGAGGGGCTCGCAGGTGTCCAGGGAGATGTCCTCAGATAGTACCTTGAGCAACTGAGGAGAGGGAACCTGAAATGACCCTATCCTATAGCCATACTGATGAATATCTTGCATATCACCATAGAACCTTCATCTGGCAATGGATGGAGATAGAGACAGAGACCCAAATTGGAACACCGGACTGAGCTCTTAAGATCCAAATGAGGAGCAGAACGAAGGAGAACATGAGCAAGGAAGTCAGGACCACGAGGGGTGCATCCACCCACTGTGACAGTGGAACTGATCTATCTGGAGCTCACCAAGGCCAGCGGGACTGGTACTGAATAAGCATGGGATGAAACCGGATTTTCTGAACGTGGCGGACATGGAAGGCTGATGAGAAGCCAAGGACAGTGGCACTAGGCTTCGATCCTAATACATGAACTGTCTTTGTGGGAGCCTAGCCTGTTTGGATGCTCATCTTCCTGGTCCTGGATAGAAGTGGGAGGACCTTGGACTTCCTGCAGGGCAGGAATCTGGACTGCTCTTCATTCTCGAGAGGTAGGGGGAATGGAGTGGGGGGACGGGGAGAGGAGTGGGGAGAGGATGAGGGGTGTGGGGGGAGGGGGCGATGTGTTCAAGGAGGGGGAGGGAATTAGGAATTTTTTTTGCAACAACTAAAAATAAAATAAAATAAACAAACAAAAATAAAATAAAATATTCCCCTCAAAAAAAAAATTACTGTTTGGTATATTTGCAAAGTCTCTGAGTAGTAGGTAGGGTTTTTGCTGAGGTTCCTATTTGGAGTTCTGTTCAGAACATTGTAAAAAGGTGCACCATTTTAGCTAACCAAGGTGGAACCATATTGAGCACCTGGTACCCAAACCAGGTCTTATAGTAACACTATCAGCATCATGATGTCCTATCAACCAGGTGGAGTCATCATTGTGGGGCCCCATCTTCTTCCTGGAAACTTCAAAAATTACTGCAGGAAAATTCATTGTTCATTGTAGAAAACTTAAACATTATTTATATAGACATATATTCAATGAAAGGTATGATAGAAACAAAAATAGGTATGAAGTAAAGTCATATTTTTTTCTGAATTCTTTCTTCTTTCTGTCCCACAGAAGATGGCTTCTGACATGAGACAGAAACTCTGAATTTTTTTAACAACATGCTTGGATTTAGAGAAGGACAGAGCCTTTGTCCAACTCCAAAGCCAGCTTTGATTTTTTAAGTGAGTCATGATTATTATTCTAATTTATGTTCAGAGAATTTTACCCTCAGACGACCTGTCTGAGGTCATAATTCTCTTTGCTTGATGAACCTACCTAGATAATTATCTTTTCTTCTTTAAGCATCTAGATGTCCAGGGTTTCTTAACTTTTTATTTGTTTGTTTGTTTGTTTTTTAAGACAGGGTTTCTCTGTGGTTTTGGAGCCTGTCCTGGAACTAGCTCTTATAGACCAGGCTGGTCTCGAACTCACAGAGATCTGGCTGCCTCTGCCTCTTGAGTGCTGGAATTAAAGGCGTGTGCCACCACCGCCCAGCAAAGGATGGTGGGTGTCTCTTAACTTTTTGAAGATGAATATTTTCTGGCAAAGACAAGAACAGAACCCTGTCCCAAACCATATGAAATTTCCTTACCACCTGATTGTCACCTCTGTGGATGAGCCATCATTTCTCTTTCTGAAGAGATTTCTTTTTTCCAAAATGAATCTTTATTAATTTTGATGGTATCCATAACTTTTCTTTTCTGAAAACAAGACCAAAACCCCTTCCCCAATGTAGCACATTTCCTGGTTTCCATTTTGAGGTCAACATATCCTTGAATACACCAGCTGGTGTAATCCAAAAGACTTTTCTATATTCCAATGTCTCTCTGTTACTGTTGTTCCTTTCTCATTACCATTAAGAAAATTCAAGGTTATTAAAGCATTATGTAATCTATTTCTGGCGGTATTTCCTTCCTCTTCTGTTTGTTTAACATATCCTTTATAGTTCAATTTGATCTTTTTATAACTACCTGACCTGTAAGATTGTTTGGTATACCTGTAATATGCTTTAAATAATAATAATAATAATAATAATAATAATAATAAACAACTATTTCATTTTCTTAGAAACATATGCTGGACCATTATCTGTTTTTATTTGTGCAGGTATACCCATGATGGCCATAACTTCTAATAAATGTGTGATTACTGAATGAAGTATTTCTAAGCTCAAAGCAGTTGCCCATTGAAAACCTGAATAAGTGTCAATGCTGTAGTGTACATCTTTTAATTTACCAAATTATGAAAAGTGGAAGATATTCATCTTCCAGATCTTATTTCTTTCAGTACCCTTTGGGTTAGTTCCAGCAGGTAATGATATTTACTTATAGAAAGAACAAGTAGGACATCTCTTTATAATCACCTCAGCCTGTTGCCGTATAATGGAAAACTCTTTCTTTAAACCTTTGCTATTGACATGATGCTTCTTATGAAATTCTGAGGCCTTAAACACACTTCTAATCAATAATCAATCAATTTCTGCATTATCTTGTGCTAGAGGACCTGGTAGATGTGTAGTGGATCAAATGTGCATTACGTATTTGAGACTAAGCTTATTCCTGATTACATCTGAACCTTTATGAATAATGAAGTCAATTCTGCATAATCTGGTATAAATTCAATGGTTTTGATATACAAGACAACTCTTTCTGCTTATTGCAAACCAGTAACTATATTGAGAGATTCTTTAAAATTCCTTAGTACCATGAGAATAGCACATAACTCTGCCTTTTAGACAGAATTATAAGGGCTTTGTTCCACCTTACTTAAATCTTCTGATTTGTAACCTGCCTTTACTGATTTATTTGTATCAGTACAGAATGTATGGGATCCAGTTATTGGTGTGCCCTGTAAAATGCAGGGAAGGATGCAAATATTTCTTTTTATAAGGTTAATTCTATCACTTTTGGGATAATTGCCATTAATCTCTCCTAAAAATTTATCACAAGCTCTTTGCCAAGATTCATTGTCTTCCCATAATTGTTTAATTTCATCAATAGTAAAAGGGATTATAATCTCTGAGGGTTCTATACCTGCTAGTTGACAAAGTCTCAATTTTCATCTTATAATTAATGTAGAGATTTTTCCACATAAGTTTTTGGTTTTTACTTCATTTATGTGGTAAAAAGATCCAATCTAAGATAATATTTTCCTTTTGCATTAAAATTCCTGTAGGAAAAATTCTGGAAGGCATTATGACTAGAATGCAATTAAGATTTGGATTCACCCCATCCACACGTGCCTCCTGTAATATTTTCTTTAACAACAATCAATTCCTTTTCTGCTTCAGCTGTTAATTTTTCTGGGACTATTTAAGTCTTTGTCACTATCTAACATTTAGTTTAAATACTATTAGATCAGGGATTATCCTAACACCTGGTCGTAAGTTGGAAATGTCTCTTAACAACCTTTGAAAGTCACTTAGAGTCCCCAATTGTTCTCTCCTAATTTGTGCCTTTTGTGTTCTAATTTTCTGTAAACCTATTTTATAACCTAGGTAATTGACAGAATTTCATCTTTGTAATTTTTCAGGAGTAATTTGTAATCCCCATTTTGACAAAACTTTCTTTACTTCTTCAAATATTCTTTCTAAAGTTTCTGTTTGAATCAGATAGCAAAAATGTCATCCATGTAATAGTAAATTATAAATTTAAGAAATTTTTACATATTACTTTTAATTGTTTGTTGTGGGAGCTCCTTCCGCTCCTTCAGCCAATAGTTGCTGAGATACCAGCCCATTTGGGGTGTGGTCTCTCTCTCTCTCTCTTTAAAAAAGCTGCCACTGTCCTCTGCTCACTCTCTGGCTTCCGGCTCCACTTCTGGTGACTAGGCTCCCTTCTTGATTATGCAGAAAACTGTTGTCTGGGACGGTGATCTGTAAGCTTCCCCCACTAAATAAATAACCATTCTATTAATCATAATTCCAAACTGGTGTAGGATTTTTTTGACTTACTCCTTCAATCGTTGACTTACAAAGTATTGACATAGGGTGGGACTATTGGGCATTTCCCACCCTATGCCAATAGGAGGCTGGTCCATTGGTATCTCCTAGTAGGCTGAGAATTGTTGTAAGTAGGCACTGTGAAGGCAAATTTTTCTCATTCCTTTTCTTGTAAAGGTATAGTGAAAAAATAATCTTTCAAATCAATAGTTAAAAGAGGGCATCCTTTTGGTAATGGAGAAGGAAGAGGGATTCCAGATTGTAGAGGGACCATAGATTAAATAACATTGTTGAGTGCTCTTAGATATGTCACCATTCTTTATTTATCAGATTTCTTTTTAAGAACCAAATACAGGAGAATTCCAAGGGCTGGTTGATTCTTCAATATGGTAAGCATCTATTTTTTCCTGCACCTGCTGTTCTAAAGACTACAGTATTCTCCTGTTTAAGGCCACTGTTTAACACATATTGGTTTCTCAGTTAACCATTTTAAAGGTAGGGCCATTGGTACCTCTAAAGGTTTTCTGGTTGCTTTGTGTTTTTGTACAGCCTGAATGACTGGTGACTTTTGTGTATAGTACCTTATAATAGCCTTCCCAGAAATATGAGATTCTGGGTATTACATTACTGTGGCAGGTCACAACCCCATAAATTCTCTGCAATATTAGCTACATATGGCCTCAGCCTTCCTTTTCCTCTATGCCTTTCTGGCCCAGTGCATTCAACCCATCTCATGCTTTGTTTCATTTGAGATAGGGTTCTAATTCTTAGTAATTGAACATCTGCCTCTCTTGAAAAGACCAATTTGGATGCCAAGACTCTCAAGTAATGATACTAACATCTGCACCCATGTCTATCAAACCCAAAATTACAGTGCTATTTATATGCATTCTTAGCTTTGTTCTTTGATTATTTATAGAAATCTCCTAGAATACACATTTTCTATTTCCTATGTTTATTTCATCATCCAGAATAGTACAGTTTTTCACAGAAGGCTCTGGAATTTTTAATTTTTCTTGGTGAGATATCCCCTCCACAGTGATTGGGAATGACTGGGCCACTTTTGATTTGGGGGCCTGTGAGAGACCCCCCCAGAAAGTGTCCCAATTGTATTGGGTTGCCTTGTCTGTCTTTTGTTGATCTGCATTCTTTGGTCCAATGTCAGCCTTTGCCACACCTTCTACATTCCCAGAGCAGACATTATTCCTAAAAATCCCTTGTCTAAAATCCCTTCTCAGATGTCTTTTTCTACCACAATCAAAACATTTGGCATTTTGATGTCTCCTTATTCCTTTAGAAATTGCTTCTCCTACCCAAGGGTCAGTACTATAGCCAAATGTCTCAATGTTCGTTGTATACAGAAACCATTCATCTATTAGTGCCACTCTTACCTTTAAGGGACCAAGTATCTTTTTGCATCTTAAGTTGGCATTTTCAAAATCCAAAGACTCAATAATTGTTCATCTATCATCTGTGTCTGTTACTCCTATTTGTACAGCCTTAGTTAGTTAATCTTTGTAAAAAGTCACTGAAGTGTTATCTCTGGCCCTTTAAAACCCTGTTAGATGATTCAATTTATTTTCTTAGTTCTTGAATCCTTTCTCAAGCATTTAAGGCTGCTTTATGGCCTAAGGACAAGATTGGTTCATTGTAAGGAGCTTGAGCCTGTGGGCCAACATAAGTGCCCTCAACAAGAATTTGAACTTGGGACCTTTAATCTTGTTTTGCTTTATCTGTTATTCTAAAATTTTTGGCACTTATCATAAATAACATTTTTTAATTTATTTATTTATTATATATACACTTTCCAGGATACAGTGCCAGATCTCATTACAGATGGTTGTGCACCACCATGTGGTTGCTGGGAATTGAACTCAGGACCTTCGGAAGAGCAGCTAGTGCTCTTAACCTCTGAGCCATCTCTCCAGCCCCATAAATAACAATTACACAGAAGTTTTAAACCCAGTCGTCTCGGACTGCTTTATTGCTAGAAGCCCATGTCTTTACCATTTCCCTGGCAAATGCTGAATGCAAGCCATAAGATACTACAGCTTGCTTTATTTCTTTTATCTCATTCACTTTTATAGGTATACATCTACTTTCTTTGGATCCTTTTGGGTATTTAGAACTTCATATTTTCTCAGGGTAGATTACAAGGTACAAAGCTAAAACACTAGGTAAATCATCTCTGACAGGTACTGGCAATGTTAAATCCTGACCTTGTACCTTCTTTTTCTGCTCATCAGCTACAATAAAATCCTCAGCTGTTTCAAATCTTTTAAAAAGATTTCATAAAGCCTGAATCTCCTGACCTGTATATATTTCTAATGATTTCACTGAGGCACCTATCCTCTGGTCCTCATTCTCCACATGTGATACCAAGGTCTGAAGTTTTTCCTTTAAAGATAACATCTCATTATTGGACATTACTTGGATAGTGTGCAGATTGCTTTTCTTGAGTGATATTCTATCTGCTAATCGAGTCCCAAAATCCAATAAATGGATGTATCACAATAACCATAAAAGCCTTGCAGAATACAACCTATAATTTTAGCAAAAAGGTTATTGAAATTTTGCATGGTAATGTTTTCTGCAATTATATAACTTTCAAGTTTATTGATTTATTTATTAATCAAATAATTACCTTTGTTATGAGATCCAGTAAATTGTTTTAGATGTAACAATTGGTGGCACATCCCGTGGTGGCACAAATAGTTCTGCACAGCTTCGGCCTTCTTACCTTTAAAGGCCCAAGTACATTTTCCTCCACCACTGCTGCATTCCCTGCTGCATGGCAACTTATGCAGCTTCTGATTTTTGCTCCCTGATCATGAGTTCTGGGCTCCTTGCTTAATTTACAGATTTGACTTGATTACTTTTGGCTTGTCAAGCAAAGCATATTTGTCAGTATTTGACCAAGGCAGAAGTCATTTATAGTAAAAGACGCCATATACAAGTGGGCAGGTAACTTAAAGGCTGCTGGCTAAAGGATCTCTTACAGCAGGAGGTTATCAGGATATATTTGTGAGAAGTCTAATTTCAATGAACTGGAATAAAACAAAACAAAAACAAAAAAAGAAAAAGAATATAGATTTTCCTCCCTCAAATAATGTATCCTGATTACAGCCTCCCCTCCCTCTACTCCTCCTAGTTCCTCCCCACCTCTCTTTCTATCTGGATCCACTACCTCTCTGTCTCATTTGAAAACAAATGGGCTTCTCAGGGATACTAATAAAATAAAATAATGATAATAAGATAAAAGAAAATTAACACATTGGAATTGAACAAAACAAACATAAGGAAAAGAGTAAAAGAGAAGGCATAAGAAAGAGACCCCCTAATTTTGAACACTCAGGAATCCCACAAAAACACTAAACTGGAAGCCATAATATATACCCAGAGGATCTTGTGCAGACCCTTGCAGACTCTGTGAATATTTTCTCAGTCTCTGTGAGTTCACATGTGTGTTAACAATCATTCAGTTATTTCTTGTCAGTAGAAAAATAAAGCGAGACATTCTGAAAGCTTAAGGGTAAATCAGTATGATAATGAGCAAAGGAAAACTCAGAGATAGCTTCTCATGAGTCACAGATATGGTGACATAAAAGGAGATTACATTAATTTATTCATGTCCTGTTAGTTTGGCCTATGTAGAATAAATGAGCGGAGGTATAAAGTATCTATGTTTATAGTCACAAAGAGTGACTTATTAGGTGCTTGTCTGAGAAATGCTTGCACAGTCATGAAACCACAGTCCATTTCTACTATTTTGTAGCATCCTCAGCACAAGTTAAATTAGAACTAACAAAAAAGCTTCTATGTATTTCTCCCTTAATTCATTTTACCTAGTACCATATCAGACTAAATATGACTAATGATAATGTGTATAAAGTTTATTAGTTTGACAAAATTTAACCTATTCACAATAACTTTAAGTGCAACTTTTTTCAATATAATATAAAAATAGTCTACTAAGGATATTTTTTTGTTCTTGCCTAACATGGATTTAAAAGCATTGTTTCTCAGTGTGGGTTGAGTATTACCCAATCCCTTGTAAATACAAAAGTCTACATTTAATTCAAAGTGTTTCTTATTTGCTCTTAGAAGACTCTTGTCAAGTATACACTTAAGCTCTAGTTACAACCTGACATTTTCTGTTTTGCATTTTACATCAAAGGGCCAAAAAGAATTTCTGTGTTTTATGGTTTATGTGTAGGTGGAAGTGGAGGATACATGCATCTGTGAGGTCATACATGTGCATGTGCAAAGGCTCAGGTATTCAGGATAGAAGTCAATATCAGATGCCATTCCTTAGGTACCATCCATCTTGGTGTCTGAGGCAGAGTCTCTTAATGGGGCACGGAATTCACACATTAGCCTAGGTTGGACAGTCAGTGCCATCAAGGGACATTGCAGCCTGATTTAATAGCAATGACATTGAAAGCACGAGGAAAACCTTTGTCGTAATTGACATTCCTTTAGTAAATTCCAAGACAAATAAATCACAGAATAAGATCTGTAAGGTACCAAATAAATCACAAATCTGATGTATAACACATTCATTTTACAGCGTTGATTTTAAGGATTTTTACATTACTTTACCTTTCAGATGCCTTAACATCTTAGAATAATACCAACTGTTCTGTGAGTTATTTGCTACATAGAACACTCCCAAGCACTGTCCTGCCAAAGAACTTAAATTTGTTGTTCTTTTTCATTACACATAGCTAGAATTTTGGAACACCTTAACAAATGCATTCATTTTTCTTACTAATTTAGGAACATATATTAGAATGTTTTGCATTTTCTTTGGGAAAATTATTTTCTTAGGCTACTGAAATTCTTATCTAAAAAGTTTTTCCCCTCTGTAAATGGCTTTTTACCCTGTGAAGTATTATTATTTAGCTTTAAAGTCTCTAATTAATGTAGGTATTTGAGAGCAAGAGGAATACTGACAGAACATTTTAACCTGAGAAGATGTCCTCGAATTTTCAGATGAGTTTGCTCTTCAGGAAATTGGAGAATAGATTTTTTTTAAGTATTGGTTTATTATAGAACATGAAAAATCACAGTGAATTATGGAGCTTTGGCACTGTTAAAATTTTACAGGCTACAAAGGAAGGAAATTAAGTTGCCTTAGCGTATATTATCTAAATCAAAAGAGAAACTAGGAAACGTGACAATTCTGACATTTTTTTTCAGTTTGATGAGCTCAGTGTTGGGTGATATATTCTTTAAAAACTAAATTTTTATGCAGAAATTACCTTTTCCCCATTTAAAGTGTATTTGAATGAAATGATGCATTAGAATAATGCAATAGCTTTAGAACTTAAGAGATCAGGCTTGAGTTCCTCATGTCTTTACTGTCAGCACAGACAACAACAGTGTCATGGGAATGACTTCCTTTCTTTGCAAAATTCTTAAAATTGGTTGCTTTCTGAAGTTTCTTAGTATAAAATAAACAGAATGCCTTATACTAGAATAATTGACTTACGTTTTATTTTTAGGCATTTTATAGCATTTTGATAAATAAGTAAACAGTATTGATTCCACTTTAAACAAATTTCATTTACTAAGTTCCCAAGATAAGTATTGGAAGTTAAAAACAAACAAAAATCAATGTAGTATGTCTTTTACACTTAAAAATATCATTTTACCCTTTTTTATTTTTGAGAATTTTATAGACATATACAATGAAACATTACATTATAATTCATTACCCCAATTCTCCCCAGAATTGACTTCTGCAAGTCAGTCTCCCAAATTCATGTCTTTTAAAATTCCCTTTATGGATTCCACATGGCCATGGAAGGATCATCTCCTGGGACATGGGCAACTGAGCCTTGTCCACAACACTTAAGACAATGATTCCCTATATACTAGCCACTGTCCACTGTTGCTAGCTTCTCACAAGTTCACTTGGGAAAACATTGTATTTCACATTTTAAAAGAAAGATGTGGGGAATAATTGGATGGACAACCATGCTCCATATTTAGTAAATACCTATTAATTAGATAATAACTACCACTGTAATGGCTTTTGGTAAGAGATATTAGCTTTTGGAATGATTGCTTTGATAAAATACTAATTGCTCTAAACACAATATAGTTCTTGTATTGGGAATTTTTTTTTTTTTTTAGATTAACTAGACTTACAGGAACATCCACAGTTGTCCTACAGAATTCATTGAGGATTGGTTTCAGGACTACTGAATTTAGCCAAATCAAAGGAAAGTTAAATCAAAAGGTACATGATTTTCTCTTAAATTTAAACTTCCTCCTATATCTCTAGATTATTTACAATACTTAATATAATGGAAGCACTACATTAACATTTGTTAAATTGTGCTGTTCAGGACATATTGAGAGGGGGCCTATATATAATCAGTATAATTATTTTTTGTTCTTGTTTTTTTTTTAATGCTCCTCACTGCTACCCAGACTGAGACAATATCCCCACTAAGGGAGGCTTTATTGAAATAAGCCAAATACTGAGTCGGCTTCAGAAAAGAATTGCAAGATAAGACAGAAAAAGGAATGCAAGTGAGCTTATTAAGTAGAAGTAAGGATAGTACATGCTTCAGATCTAGGCAAGGATGCTTGATGAGAGAAATACTTAAAGTATTGCATACACAAAACATGGGTGTCAGCTTCTCAAGAGTCTGCGTAAATGTCTTAAGAATGGATACATACATTCATCTCTCTCTCACAGACACATACACATACATACATAGATGCCACACAAATTCTCTCACATTCATCAAATAATACACACACATAGAAAGTTTTTGAGTTTCCAAGTTATAGTGATCAAAGGATTTAATTTATAAGCTTTAAAGATTAATACTATGAAAAATTAAAATTGAATAAAAATAATAAGTATGCGTTATCTGAAAGATTATTTTATATAAATGAAACTGTTTTCATTTACATAAATTATTTGGTTTTGTGGATAGCAGGAGAGTACTAACAAAGTAAATCAGAGGACTTAGATAATCTGGCTCTAGGCATGAGTAGTTTGTTGCTTTGAACAACCAAGTTTAGGAAATGGAGCTCATTACTTTTGTAGGAATCCCTGCTTTGAAGGGATTACATGACAAAAATTTCAAGTCTTAAAACAGAAATTGAAGAAGAAATAAGAAGAGGGAAATATCTCCCATGTGAATCAGAAGGATTCACAGTAAAAGTGGTTATCCAACCAAAAGTAATCTACAGATTCAATGAAATCCCCATCAAAATTCCAACACAATTCTTTACAAACATTTAAAAGACAATACCCAACCTCATAAAGAAAAACAAAAAACCCAGAGTAGCTAAAACAGTCCTGTACAGCTAGAACATCCAGACGTATCATCATCCCTGATTTCAAGCTCTACTACAGAGCTATAATAATTAAAAAAAAAACACATGGTATTGATATAAAACAGACAGGTGTCTCTATGGAATCAAATTGAAGACCCAGACACATATCCACATACCTATGAACCCTGATTTTTGATAAAGAAGTCAAAAATTCAGTGTGGAAAAAAGTATCTTTAATAAATGATGCTTGATGCTTTCATGTAGAAGTATGCAAATAGATCCATTTTTATCACTCTTCAGGATACTCAATTCCACGTGTATCAACATAAAACTAGATATACACCAAACCTAAAAGGAGAGAAAGTAGAGAATAGCCTTAAACTAGTTGACACAGGAGACAACTTCCAGAACAGTACACTGATAGCACAGGCACTAACAACAAAAATTAATAAACAGACCTCAGAAAACTGAAAAGTTTCTGTGAGAGAAAGGACACTATCAATAGGACAAAACAGCAGCCTACAGAATGGGAAAAGATTTTCACCAACTGCTCTTCTGACAAAAGAGCTAATATTCAAAATATATAAAGAATTCAAGAAACTAGAGATAAACAAGTCAAATAATCCAATTTAAAAAATGAGACGTGGATCTGAAGAGGTGATTCTAAACAGAGGAATCTCAAATGGCTGGGAAATATTTAAAGAAATGTTCAACTTCCTTAGCCATCAGGAAAATGCAATTCAAGACTACTTTGGCATTCTATCTTACAATTGTTAGAATGGCTAAATGATGGTATGGTGGTTTCTCAGAAAATTTGTAATCCATCTATCTCAAGACTATGCTACACTACTCTTGGGCATATACCCAGAGGATGCTCCATCCTACCATATAGAGACTTGCTTAATCATGTTCATTGAATCCTTATTCAAAACAGTCAGAAACTGAAAACAGCCTAGATGTCCCTCAACTGAAGAATGGATAAACATAATGTGGTGTGTTTACACAATAGAGTTTTAGTCAGATTTTTTTTAAGAAAAATGCCATCATGAAATTTGCAGGTAAATGGATAGATCTAGAAAATATCATCCTGAGTGAGGTAACCCAGGCCCAGAAAGACAGATATTGTAGTGGACATTAGTTGCTAAGTAAAGGATAATCATGCTACAATACACAGACCCAGAGAGGATAAGTAATAAGAAGGGCTCACGGTGGGAATGCATAGATCTCCCTGGTAAAGAGAAATATAGTTGATTCAGTAGGTGATCTGGGGGTGGATTGGGATGGGAACAATGGGGTAGACATCAGGCAGGAGAGTTGGGAGTGGGATGGCCGGTACTAGGAGAGATAACTGAGATTGCGGAGGGCAGGGGAGGCACAAGGGAGATGATGTAAAAACCTAGTGCAGTGCAAACTTCATGGATTCTATAAGAGTGATCCTATCAAAGTTTCCTAATGATAGAGGTTATGGAGCCTGTATTGATGATCTTAAAAGCTCCTAGCAGAGGTACTTGGATATCAACCCAGCCGCAAAACTTCAATCTAAAATCTGTCCTGGCTACAAGATATGCTGGGGTAATAGTGGTGCAGAACTATTGGGAATGGCCAACCAATAACTGCTCCAGCTTGAACCCTGTGCCACAAAAGGGAGCCCATACATGACACTGCCTGGATTGCCAGGAACTGGAGGCAGGGCAGCCTAGAGACCCAGTATAGAACCAAACACAATTAGCAAAAACATGTCAATGATATGATTCCTAATGATAGTCTGCTATAAAATAAAAGCACAATAAAAACAAGACCTCACAAGTACCCAGCATCCCTAGAAATAGAGCTGTTACTTCCTTCCACCCCATTGTAATTTAAATCTAGTTCCCTGTAAAGCAATATCAGGCTTCAGTTTAAGGAAAACTGCTGACCAAAGGAAGTCGCCCCTTGTCCCAAAGGGAATTTTAATGATTCCATTCTGTTCATACTGTGAATGAGGAAATTGAGATCATACATAGCCATTCCCAAACAACTTCCTCCTTTCCTGTGGTGTTGCCTGTGTCTGAATTTCTCACTCTCAGAAAAATTATGCAGTGTAGGACTATTTGGAAAGGATTGTACCAGATGATCTAAAGAATTCCTTACCATAAGAGGCTTCTTGAGTGCCATTAAAGGTCAACATGCTTTAATTATTCTCATCCTTGGACCAAATTAACTAAAGATAAAAAGATCATTGTGGTTATTGTTTCCTAATACCATGTCTTGTAATGGCTAATTATTAAAAATAATTTAAGGTATCTCTAACCTTTCCACTATTATATTTGAGTCTTTATAAAATTAAAACCAATTAATTTAATAGTACCTATTTCTCATTAACTTTCATCAATTCTCTTTTCAATAACAAATACTTTCATGTAATTATCTTAATCTTCATGCACTAATTGAATAATTAGTGTAAAAACCTGTTCTCTTTGTAACCAAGATATAACTGGACAAATTAATTGTATAGTCAAGGTTACATCTAGAAAGCCACATTTAAGAGTGATTCCTATTCAGCAATTCATGGGAAACTCACTACTAATAAAAAGGGATTAGTTTCACATATGGGACCAATCATAAAATCTCTTTGAAGAAAAGATATTTTATATCTGGATTATACAATTCAATCTCATAAACGGCAATGGCAGATGATTTTTAGCTATCCAAGAACACCAGAAAATTTGTGAACCTGAAGAAAAAAGAAGTTCCTTAAACTACTGTAGGTGAAGATTAATGAGAAGTGCCCAATTTGTGACCTTAAGAAAGACAAGGGGATGAGAGAGGATGCTAGAAGGCACTAAGATGCTGAGGGAGAACTTCAGGTAGCTATGTCCTCTGGCCTTTTGAGGTAGTTGTAGAACAAATTGGAAGAAATGACTGTAGTGGGCACTCCTCTTCACATGAGTAAACAAGGAGGACAAATGGAAAGAGGGAAGTCTTTTTGTGATAACCAGGAAGAAAATGTAGCAATTTTTGTTATGTGGATACAGGGAAGAAAGGTTGGTGAGTCTTGATTAGTCTCAGACTAGATGAAGCAGAGTTTTGTACAGGCAAGAAGCAAATACATACTGTACAGTAGAATATACTAGACAACAGCTGGTTTCTCATTAAATCTAGCAATAATCATAGGTCCTGTTTTAATATTTAAGACATTCAATTATTTTATTTCTTTGCCATGCTTTTCTCCCCCCACCCCTTCCATCCTTTCCTCTCTCTTTCTTTCCTTCTTTCTTTGGGGTTTTTCTTTTTTTTTTGTTTTTTTGTTTTTTTTTTTTGTTTTTTCGAGACAGGGTTTCTCTGTGGTTTTGAAGCCTGTCCTGGTACTAGCTCTTGTAGACCAGGCTGGTCTCGAACTCACAGAGATCCGCCTGCCCCTGCCTCCCGAGTGCTGGGATTAAAGGCGTGCGCCACCACCGCCCGGCTTTTCTCTATGTAGATTTGAAGCCTGTCTTGAAATTCACTCTGTAGACCAAGCTATCCTCAAAACAGAGATCTGCCTGTCTCTGCCTCCCAAATGCTGGGATTAAATGTTTGTGCGATTACTGCCCAGCCTGCTATGCTGTTTCCTAAAGTACCTTTTCTTCTTATCAAATATATATTAAAACAAACAAATATTCACTCTTTGATAATTTCATTTTGCAGCTATTAGAAACACTAAATTAATGTTGCTGAGATATTTTCTATAAGATATTTTTTTCGTGACATTACAGCATACTAATACCACAGTAAAATGACTGAATTAATCATTTGGTGATTTTTTATTAAGATCTATTAAGCAAAACCAGTTCTAATCTATTCATACCCTTCTAAGCTCCCCCACTAGATTATGGCCATTCAACTGTGTTAAATTCTCTACATCAAAAGTCATTTTTTATGAAAGAAAAATCACACTTAAGAGCCTTGCTGAATGCCAACCATGAGCTCCAACTATTTCTACCAAATTAATTAGCTATCACTTAGCAATGAATAAAATTCTGGCATTGTAAGGACTAGAGCTACAGAAATACAAAATAGTTGACAATATTACCCATGAAAACTGATCTGGAGTAAATTACATATGATGGACTTTAGATGGGAAGAATCCTAGGAGTATTGGAGGGAGAATAAGCAAGAAGGCTTATCTTCATCACTTTTCCATTGCTGTGACAAAGCATCATGACCAAGTTAGAGTTAGAAAAGATATCATTTAATGGAGGCTGAACTTACAGATTTAGAGGGTGTGTCCATGATAATTGTGGTAGGAAGGAAACATGGCAACAGACAGGCTGGCATGGTGTTTGGAGCAGTAGCTGAAAGCTTTCGTCTGATCCACAAGCATGAAGCAGAAAGAGCTAACTGGGAATGGTGTGGGTTCACATCCTGAAACTTCACATCCTGCCCCCAGTGACACACCTCTTCCACCAAGGCCATACATCTCAATCCTTTACAAACTGTTCTACCAAAAGGGGGGTAAGCACTGTAATATATGAGCCTACAAGGGCTATTCTTATTTAAACCATCACAAGGAGTTTTCAGGGTTCTGATGTATGTTGTTGGCTGTTTTTCATAATCACAAGATACATTAGGCTTACCTTAATATACACTTTTAAGTATATTAGTACTTATTTATATGAAGATAAAAGTGTTACAGTGTTTGTGACAACAAAGTATGGAGAATTTCAAGTTGGCAGAGCTGGCTTTGGAAAGGCTGGTAGAAAGTGCCATCATAGAAACAAACCAATTAACAAAATAGTGGTTTCAGTTGAAAACCCTCTTCATTCTTTCAAGAAATATAGTGTTTTTCTAGTTAAAGCCTGTACAAAATGTCTCTTTTCTACGCCCAGTCTTTGTAGTGGGATAAAAGAACAAGAAAGTCGGGTGAATGCAGTGAAGCATAGATTTCTGGTTGTGCTGTTAACAGGGAAAACAGAGTAAGGACTTGTCATTCATTCCTGTCATTTCCGACCATGCACAACTTCAAACACTTCATCAACAAAGCTGCAAGAGTAATCTCACTAGTTATGATGATGCTCTTTGTACTGAAGCAAGAGATCCTGTGGATGAGCTTGTCTCCCTTGTATGCCATGTATATTCTTCTATGATGATTGGAAACAAGAATATCATCTTGAAGAGTTTTCTGAGGTATCTTGAGAAAAAAGAAACAGCAAAAACAAAAACATCCTTCAATACACATCTATAGATAAACAGGATATAAAGGCAAGCTGCATGCCTGTTTTTATCCATGCATATAAAGGCATGTAGCTTTGAATTGGGGAGTTGAATAGCTGTCAGTTGATATGAATGAAATACACCCTGTACATTTCTGACTAAATTTATATTCTATAATTTATTTGCTTCAAAACCTCCATATGCCATTAATTATAACTAATAGGAAATAATATATTCTTAGAAAAGATTTTTTCTTAAAGTAATGCATGTTTTAGGAGTTGGAATGGGTCAGTGTTTGTGCAGCATGTACTAGACCCTAGTATCAGTCTCTGTTACAACAATATATAACTATATTTTATCTTTTTTCTCTTTGCTTTTAGTAGCACAGTGTAAGTAAAAGTGTTTAACAGTATTTGCATAGATACCAGTCTTTGAAGTTTTACATGAATAGAAAGGTACAAAATGCAGAAGTTCTAATTATAAATCTGAAATTGTTTTGATATAGTGAAGGGTCAAATTTGATTTTATTTAGCTGATCAATGCTTGGGTTTAAAGCTACACATATAGTCAAGTCCTCCAACACCAAGCTAAAATCTCAATCCATATTAAAAATGAAAAATATGCAAACATCTTTGTAAAATTACTTTTGAACAAATATGGTATCCTTAGAGAACTTAGTCTCAAATTGCATTTTGGTACAATTAGAACTAATGTTTTCAGTATTAGTCCTTATAAATGATGAACATTATTATATTCTTTAGCTCAATAAATTAGGATTATTGTCTTTTAAAAATGTGTGAAGACTACCTTTTTCTAATTTTAAAAATGTTTTATTAGATTGTAGGAGGTAACTACTATAATCACAGAAATTTTATTAATTATTAATGTAGAAAGATTGTTTGCAAATTCAGGTTGATACTTTTAAATAAAACACATTGCCAGGAACTAAGGGACAATACTCTTTAATAATATTCATTATTAATATTAACTTGAAAGGGGAAATCGAAAAGTGTAAACAATGAGAAGTGTGAGCAATCGGTATTTTCTTAAGAATCTGCTACAGGGTCAGTGATATCGCATCACTGCTAAGAAATCAGAGAAATATATAGCTGTTCTTTTCAACATCTAGGTTTGACCGTCAGAGTGAGTCTGAATTCAAGGACCTTAAAAGCACCAGGTAGAGTGTCAAGGAAAATAAAGTATATAAGTCTAAAGAAAGAAGGGTCGAAATTTTCAAAATTGATTTTATTAAAAAAATGGTTTTGTAGCATTCAAGAAAAAATTCAGAAGAACAAACAAAACTTCTCAAGAAAGCTTTGTTTCATTTTAACCTTTCCCATGCCTACTGTGTCTCAAACTTAAAGACAGAGCAGCATCTCAGAGTGAACCTCCCCCCCACAACCCTCCGACTCTGTTGTGAGTAGGGCAGAGTATCAGTTTCAGCTTACCTGGGAGTCTCTTAGAAAACAGTGCAGAAAAACTACTTAACGCTGTTTTTGCACTTGAAATGCTTTTCTGAGCAGAATAGTGGTCATAGAGAGCATATTGTGTTAAAGCACTGAAATCAAAGTTAATCTTTTCCTGAGACCTGAGATGATAAGAAAACCAACACCAGTTTAGGCAGATGGGATACACCACAACACTGGGGATTCTTTCATGAATCTGGGTAATGGAATGCTTTGCCTACAAAGGAGAATTTACCAAGATATGCTTGTGTTGCAGAGCAGGACATATGCTCAAAAAAAAAAAAAAAGAGCTAAAAAAAAACCTCATTTTTTTTTGACCTGTGGGCCAGGCAGATTGGTGAAGTTCTGAAGTAAAAAAGTGTACAAAACAAGCTATTCTGCAAATATCAGCTAAAGCCTTCATTCCTTCCCTTTTTGGGTAAGCACAAATAAATCCAGGACATTTCTGCAGAATACTCATTTCCATAAGTTAAAATAATTAGGACTTTGGATAACACAAAGCTTATAATAGCTATAAAAATGTTTACAAAAATCATTAGACAAATAAACAACTCTGACGTGGGAAGTCCTTCTGTATATATGTTGCTTTTATTGGTTAATGAATAAAGAAGTATTTTGGTCTGTGATAGGGCAGAGTAGAGTTAGGCAGGAAACTAAAGAGAATGCTGGAAGAAAAAAGGCAGAGTCAGTGAGAAGCCATGTAGCTGCCTGCAGGTGACAGATGCCAGAAACTTGCTGGTAAACCACAGCCACATGGCAATACATAGATGAATAGAAATGCGTTAATTTAAGATGTAAGATCTAGCCAATAAGAAGCTAAAGCTAATAGGCCAAGCAGATATTTAATTAATACAGTTTCTATGTGTTTATTTTGGATCAGGGTTGCAGGGAATGAACAAGCAACCTCCAGCTACACAACTCCCTACAGTAAGCAACCAAAACAAACACTAAAGATGATAAAACTAATTTTCAGTATTATGATAGCATCATTCTCAACTGCTTAGCTTTCCATAGTAGATTATGAAGCATATAAAAAAGCACCAAAGTGTTGAATATGAGGACTGACGAGAAAGTGGCCCAAAAGAAGCAAAGAAATATGACTGTGGGTTGTAGTAAAAGAAACTAGAAGAATAATGAATGTCAAGCAAAAAAAAAATGTCAATATAAAGATATAGACAAAAAGGCAAATTAATGTTCTGAAGTTAGAAAATGAAATAAGTAAAATAAAAATTTTATTAGGGAGCAAATAGATTTGAGCTGCAAATCTTTTGCTTCTCACAAAAGAATCCAATACTGGGATTGGGTTATATCTAATTAAATTGTTGGCCAAAGATGATTTATGAGAACTCCAAAACATCACAGGTTGTTGCCAAAGCTCTAGGTTGCTCTACACAAACTGAGAACAAGACCCACTACTGAAGCAACATCTTTGCAACTCGTTTAATATATATAAGTCAAGCTGGTGGCTACACAGTAGAGCCTTCACCCCTAGTGCTAGCAGGAAGTACAGGTACACGAAGGTACTATGCATGCTACCAAATGAGGAATATAAATACCAACTCAGCCACAAACTCTTTGTTTACAGTGGTGTCTTGTCAGCTAGACACGCTAGTGCAATGGTGACTCACTGACTGTGGGAATAACCAACTAACGTCTGATCCAAGTTAAGGCACATTCCACGAGATGGAACCCACATGTGGTAGACAGGCAAAGGACCTAGGCTAAAACTTAATGCTACTGTTATACTAAAAGAATGAGCAATAAAATGACTACTAATGTCTTTACTAGTCTCATAGATCAATGTCTTGCTCAGTCATTATCAGAGAAGCTTCCTCCTGCAGCAGGTGAGAACAAATACAGTGACCCATAGCCAAACATTATGCAGAGAGTGTGAGAGCTTGGAATACCCAGCTCTAAATGGAAAGACTCCATCAACTCCCTCTCTTCATGAGTCAGGGAAATATCAAAAAAGAGGAGGCAGAAGGAGTGTAAAAGCCAGGGATGATGGAGACCACCAGGAGAACAAGACCCTATAAATCAACCGTATCAATGCACATGTGTACTCAGAGACTAAGGCAGCATGCACAAGCTCTGGGCTCCTAGAAGAAATCTCCAATTGATAACTATTTGCAAATGAAAACTTAGGGAAAGAAAATACTTATTGGCTACCTGCTCAGCAGTACATAGCCAACACAAAATGAAATAAACAACATTCTTGGAGGTTCCTTGCCTCAGATCATGTCAGAGCTTTTTATTTTAAAATTTATATAATTTTTAATTTTACTTTTTTCATATATTTTTCTTACTTTTTATTCTTCAGGTCTTTGTGTATATATAGTGCTTTTAATGGGATTTTAAGTATGCGAAAGAGTCTGTCTCTGCTTCTATATCTGTTTCATGTGTTTTTTTTCTTCTGTTTGTTTTGTCCTATTCCAGTGTATTAATTTTGGTTTAATCATAATATATTGCTTTATTTTATTATTATCCTAAATCCCCTGCTTGCTTGCTAATGAGAGACATAGAAGGAGTGGATCTGGATCAGAGAGGAGCTGGAGGAGAAACTGGGGGAAATAATGGGAGCAGTAATCTGTATATATTAGGTGATAAAAAACACTATTTTTAATAAAAATGGGAATAAAATTTTTAAAAATATATAATACACACTATATTATCATGTGGTAAGGTGAGAAGCAATGAGTTCTAGTGATGTAAATAGTGGGAACATTGGAGTCCATAACCTGCTATTCTTTTATTAATTATATTGTTCACTTCAGATATAAACTAATGATGAAGAGACAGAAATGTTAATCACCCTGATCAGTAAGTATTACATATACAGTTATTGAATTGTAACTATATCTTATAAATATGGACCATTATTTTAATTGAAATTTTTAATGAGTTAGAAATGTTAGTAACCCTGATTTGGTAATGATACACTCCGTGTACCCATGCATTAACACATTACACTTCACAAATCTGCATGATAGAACAATTTTTAAAACAGCTCATAACTAGTCCTGTTTCCTAAGTTGTCACTAAAGTGGCTAATTCTAGACTATTATTATTTCTTTAGAAACTGTTATTAAGGTTACTATTCCTCACTTGGGGAAAGTCCTAATCTATTACTTGTCTCTCTCTGCACTGCAAAGGAAATAAATACCTTGCCAATCATGACCATTAGTCTGTGGCTCACAGGAGGTAAATCCTGGTAGTTACCTGTGTGAACTGGAACTCAGCTTATTTAGACGTGGGCCCCAGTCTGCCAAACACAGAGAATTTTATGTTTCACAGTTTATGACTGTGAAACATGGGATGCAACTGTCACATATATATTGCTTGTTGTTGTGATGTATTAAAGTGCTTTCTGTAGGACAGGCATAAGCAAATGTGTATTAGTTAGATTGTGTTACAAGCACTCAGGCTAACACATCTATCAGACATACATTGTGACACAATGAATGGATGGATGCCGTAAGTCCGTGGGGTAAGCTGAAAGGGATAAAAAACTATCAATGAATGCAGGTAAACAATCAGTAGTTTCTTCTTGTTGTTGTTGTTTTGCTCTTCTTGTCATTTCCTATGTGGTAGGTGGAGAGAAAATTGAGATATGAAGAAAAAAGAATGACAGAAATTAGGCAAAACATCTCACAAGGTTTATGTCTAAATCTCAAGTCAAAAGGACGGGAGACCTTGAAATTGTGTGCACGATGAACTAGATTGTAAAGTGGATGCATAGGTTTCATTTAGCAAGTGTGATAGTCATCAAGAATTTCTCGAACTCCATATCTTAAAAAAAAATTTCAAACTCAAGGAAACATATATCTGCCCAACAATGTGTCTACATTTAATAACTGATTTAGTATTAATAACATGAAATACTATCAGAGAATCACTTTTGTGTTTTAAGTTTTTCAATCATGGGAGCTAGAGAGATGGTTCTGCAGTTGAAAGTACTTGTTACTCTTTCAGAGGACCCATGTTTAGTTCCCACAACCCACATGGTACTTTATAAACACCTTTATCTCTAGATCCAGGAGTTCCAATGCTCTTTTGTGTCTTCTGCAGGCACCAAGTATACTCATGTCATACATATACATACACAGACAAAATATGTGCACACACACACATATATGTATGTATATATATATATATATATGTATACTATTTTTTTAAATTTCAGCAGTGTTAAAATAGAACTACCTCTAGGAATTAAAATACTGTATTTTCATTTTTGTTAATCATTTCTATTTGGTATCAGCATAGATACATGTATACACTTTTAATGATACAACTTAAGAAGCACTAAGATTAGAGAATTTAAATTTACTTTTTACTGAAATCTAAGGAAGATGAAAACTTGAGATAGCAAGAACTTATTTGAATTTACTTTACAAAAGACAGCACTGAGTTGGAGAGTTGGCTCAGTGTATAAAAGCCCTTTTCATAACTACCTGCGTTCAATCCCTGTAGCCTAAATGGTGTAGGAAAAATAAACTCTTGTGAGTTGTAGTCTGATTTCTAACATATGTTGTATGGTTTGCATGGACACACACATGCACATGTGCACACACACACAGTAATAAAATTTCTGAAAAATAAAGGATAGCAAAAATTCACAGCATTTTTGGATCTCCTATATTTAGACTATTACACATATGACCTTGAGCATAAATGAATATTTATTGGTTCCTGAGACTTTCTTTGATGTAAGAATTTTTTAATACAGTCTTTTCTCATTTTACATAGGTATCCCTGTTCCGACTCCCTCTCTTCCTCCTACCCCACTCTCCCCATCGCACCCCCCATTCACTCCTCAGAAAGGGTAAGACTTCTCATGGGGAGTCAACAAAGTCTGACACATCACTTTGAGGCAGGACCAAAGCACTCCCCCCATATCTAGGCTTAGTATGGTATCCTCCTCTTCAAAGAGAATGTGCTCCAAGACTCCAGTTCAAGCACTAGGGATAAATCCTGGTCCCACTGTCAGTGGCCCCACAGACTACCCAAGCCTCACAACTGTCTTCCACATTTAATGAGCCTAATTTGATCCTATGCAGTCCCCCCCCCCCCGCCCCGCTATCAGTCCAGAGTCAATGAGTTCTCACTTGCTCAGGTCAGCAGTTTCTCTAGGTATCACCATCATGATCTTGACCCCTTTGTTGATATTGTTGCTCCTTGCTCTCTTTGACTGGTCTCTGGTAGCTCAGCCCAGTACTTCAGTTTTGAATCTCTATATCTGCTTCCATAAGTTGCTGAATGAAAGTTCTATGATGACAATTAAGGTAGTCATCAAGCTAGTTACAGGGGAAAGGGCAGTTTAGGCATCCTCTACACTGTTGCTTAGAGTCTTAGTTGGGGTCATCCTTGTGGGTTCCTGGGAGTTTCCCTAGTACCATGTTTCTCACTAGCTCCTTACTGGCTCCCTCAGTCACGATATCTCTTTTTTTTTTTCCTCTTCCTCTCTGTTCTTCCCCCTTCTTGAGCATCCCATTCCCTAATGCTCTTCTTCTCACTCCCTTATCTTCTCCCTGCCTTTCCATCCTCCCTCCCCTCCCCTACTCCCATGGGGAATCCATGTATGTCTCTCCTTGTTACTTAGCTTCTCTAGGGTTGTGGATTATAGGCTGAGACTTTTTAATGTATTTTTGTATTAGGTAGTTTATGTTAGATGTATTCCTTTGTAGATGGCTTTCCTTTATCCTCAAAACTTAAGAACCTTAAAAAATCACTAGGCAGAAGATAAAAAACATAGCTGTTCTTCAAGTAAGCTGATGACCACATTCTTTATTTTATTGCTAAGCAGAATGTCAACAAGTTATAGCAATTCTGTTCTTTGTGAGATCCATGAACAATAGACAAAAGGCCTGGGGCATCAAGGCAAACTATTTCATATGTGCTTCTCTCCTATCAAAGTAATGCTTTGATCATAATTCAACTCAGTTCTTTAAAAGACACTACCTCTGATTGAATTAAATGGGTAATGACCTGCATTGGTCCCATATAAAGAATATTTACAGAGAAAACTAATGAAGTAAAAGTTTAATTCAGAATATAGTCAAGCACAAAACAAAAAAAAAAGGTAATCTGATTGATTAGACTTCATAATCCTTCATTTACTTTGTCCTCAAGTCTGCTTTTTACTGATACTTACCTACTTGGCCCTTTATAATTATAAAGGATCATAAAGTTTTATTTTATCTAAACTAATCTTTTTACTGTGTGGTGCCCCAAGTATTATCTACTATTTCTACTTTTCTCATTTATCTGCGGTTTTTTCTTTTGATCAAAAATGATTCCCTAAGTTATTGAAACAATATCTTTATGCAATGTCATAAAATATTTTCTACACAATCTTGCTTTGGATTTCTAAATTTTAATAGAAGTAAGTAAGAAAAATCAAGAAACAAATTCCTTTTTCCATGATCAGATTTATTACTGTGACCAAAGTGATTTTAGTTGAATTCCTCCCTCTGTCAATTTTTACACATTCAACTGAGAAAAAACACTTAACCTTTCAACTTTCTTGTCAATAAAAGAATATTTCCCCACAATAGTAAATACAAACATTGCCAAACAATTGAGACTACTTCATACATTTTTTTAAAAAAAATTCAGACATATCTGAAGTTAGAAAGTTCAAAGTAATTTTTTTTATTTAATTCATTAAAAGCTATAACATACATCTCTTCCCTTAACTAGTAGTATGCTAGTTAAGACACTAACCATTGATTTAGGACACAGAAAAAGACTAAATTTAAGATATTATTGAAAGAGTCTAGCTACATACACTAAGAAATATAGAATGAAATCCTTATGATGACAATAGAAAGGAAGTACTGAAACATCACAAAGGGAAAATATAGGTATCTATATATGAATTCAAGTTAGAGCTTTGATATTCAGGAAGTGAATGTTGTAAATCTGAACCCAAATAATAGGAGAGAATCTCAAACGTTGTCAGTATTACCTTACAAGTATATATGAGGATATTGAAAATACACAGGGAATTTCGGTGTAAATTGAAAGCCTTTGAATCCTCTCTATATAAGGTACTTAAAGTGTCTTACTTATGAGGGTTAAGTATGGTGTGGGAGAATTGTCTGTAATCTGTCAGTCATGTTATAAATAAATGCTGATTAACCAGGCAGGAAATATAGGCGGGAAAACCATACAGGAGTTGAAATGATGCAATGAGAACAGGAGAATTCTGGGAAAGAGGAAGTTGATTCCTCCCACTCCTGCCCAGACCACTGAAGCATATAAAATTTCACTTTAAATATTCTCAATGAATGGCATCAACCATTGGCATGAAGTAGAATAGAGATGTGTTTTTCTGAATATCAAAAATGTCACTACATACTCTATTCTAAAAATATATGTATATATATACATATATATATACACATATATTCAAATTTTATAACGAATACTCTATTTCCTAAGCCAGGTCTCAAAATGGTTGGAAAGGAATGAACTTTTATGACTCAAATGATCAATTATAGATAAAGATTCATGTAAATTCTAGTTCTACAAATAAAATCCAGTATTGTCCCTATGTGTTGGCAGGAATTATAATCTGGCAAATTGGAAAAATATCTGACTTTAGTTAGATATGAACTGAACCAGTATTCAAATACAATTCAAGGCCTTTAATTTCCCAGGACCGTTTTCTGACTTAATTCTCTATATAATGAGTCTATGGAACACAGACTATAACTAAATATGTACGAGGAACCACAGAAAATTATTTTCATTACTACTTCTTGCAATCATAGTATGTGTCAACTACGTTCAACTACATACAAAAAATAGTGAGGGAAAAAAGCTGTGCCTGTAAGATCAATGCTGAAGTTACAATTTAGTGAGTATATTTTTGGTGCTTTTATTAGCAGTTTTAATGAATGCACTCCAAATATAGGAAAGCTGAGTCCTGATTATTTGGACTTATGCTGCAGTGTCTAAATTTCTCAAAACATATGGTGATTCTCAAAATGATCCCTTTCCCAAAAACTGTTAGAAATTTCTTGCCTTTCAATTTCAGCACCTCTTTGGAGGTGTAAAAACCAATTAGTAAGATTTCAATGGGTTTTCTCTTTAAACTGCTGTGTAGCATTTGTATATTCAGCCCTATGAAGATGCTTGACCTCAGGAACTTTAATGTGTGCTTATAAAGTTATATGTGTGTGTGCGCGCGCGTGCGCGCGCGCATATTTCTATGACTACCTGAATCATATCAGAAAGAAACATGAACAAACCTCAATGACCTGTACATAATTTGTCAACTTTGGGATACATGACAAGGCATCAAGTACGTGTCAGTCTTTTGAAATAGACAGCTTTCCTTGTCTAGTCTTCCCTGTGGTGGGTTAGCTAAATATCAGTCCTGTAAATATAGAAAATCCAGCAAAACCAGTGCTTTAACAAAGTCCAACAAAGTAGGCATGTATTATCAAAATTTTGTTTCTGATCTTGATTTTAGTTCAATTACGAGCCATGATCCTGTCATTGTATATATATATATATATATATATATATATATATGTATATATTACTTTATAAGCCTCATCTTATTTTGTATCTTCCCCAACTTATAGAGTTACTTTGACTCCAAACTGTTTGACCAACTATAATGTTAAAACTGAAATAAAGGATTTAAGTTCAGTGTCCAATTTTGAAAAAATTAAGAACAAAAATCGTGGGGACTATCAAACACAGACTCCTGTCCATAAGGATGGTTCACATCGATATTTGGAATTTTACCATTTCTTGACACTTTTCATTTTCCTGACACTTACTGTCTCACAACCTCATAGCAGTGTTCTTTTCTAATCATTTATAGAAGAGTCCTATCAAACACAGAATGCAGTCTATCATATATTATACACCGTCATAGAGAAGCTTATATTTAAGAAGAACACAGACTGGGTTAAACACCTGCATGAAATTCTAGTGACAATTATTCAACACATTTGAGTCTCTGCTCCCTTACCTCGGAAGTAGGATCACAGGACACATTTCACAGTATTTTGTGAAAATTAAATGTTGAATTTTAACTTAGAAAGATTGTGATATTTTACATATAAAAAGCTTCGATTCCACCGGGGCTGTGGCTCAGTGACAGAAGGTTTGCATAGCATGTATAAGGACTGAAGTTTACTCTCAGCATGGGCACTAAGGAATGGGAGAGAGTGAAGGAGTAAGAAAAAGACTCAGCATTCTATTCACTTTCAGCCTGCTGCTGCTGCCTACATTGCATATCTATGCACGTTGGTTTCAGGAAGAAGTCAGAAAAATGTATTTAGGCTCTAAAATTTAAGAGTGAGGGTGGACTAAGAACAGGTAGCTATAAATTACTGATCTTTTCTGCAAAGGAAAGGCAAATAAGAAATAAGAGAAAAATAGACATGGAAAGCTTGATGGATGGAGTTGGTGTGTCTCATAATGTACACGTGTGCTCTCTTTTATGGTAGTCATGAGCTACAGGTGGCTATACAGTGCACCTAACACATGACTTATCTAAAGCATTATATGCTCTGAGAATTAAATATGGATTGAGTTTTGAAGAGACTTAATTTAAGAACTAAACTATTGTAGAAATAACTTGAATATTGATAGCATGTGAAAATAATAAGTAATAATATTTTAAATAAAATGAATTAAATGAAAGTTTTCATTTAAATTTTTTGATCTCTTCTAATTGTAGTTTGTGGAGAACCGAAGATTACATAAATATTTTCCATTTTTTTTCTATTGGACATAAGTAGGTTAGAAGGAAAAGTATAATGGGAACCTAAAAATCTTGAATCTAGTAGCAAAGGGATGATTCAATACACATAAATCAATACACATAATTCATCATATACATAAACTCCAAGTCAGAAATCACATAAATATCTCACTAGATAGAGAAAAAGCCTTTTGATAACATCTAACATTCCTTCATGATTAAGGTCAAGGAGAGTGTGGGAATGGAGAGAGTAAAATTCAGTCCAATAAAGGCTGTCTATGACAAACCTAAATCCAACATCATTCTAAATAGAAAAAAATCTCAAGACATTCCATCTAAGATCAGGAATAAGACAAAAATGTTCACTTTCTCCACTTATTTTCAATATACTGCTTGAACTTTTAGCTAGTGCCATAAGAGTAAGAAATAATGTGGATACAAGAAGAAGAAGAAGTCAGAGTATTCCTAATTATAAATGACATGATTCTGTACTTAAGAGACCCTAAAGACTCCACCACAACCTCCTGAAGTTGATTGATACTATTTTTGAGACAGAGTTTCTCAGTGTAACAGTCTTGGCTGTCTTGGGACTCACTTTGTAGACCAGGTTGACCTCATACTCACAGAGATCTGCCTGTCTTTACCTCTCAAGTTTTGGGATTAAAAGTGTGTGCCACCATTGCACAGCTGATAAACACTTTTTATTAAAACGGTGGGATACAAAATTAATATGCAAAAATCAATAGCCTTCCTATTTAGCAAATACAAGCATAATAGAAAAGGAATAAGAAAAACAATTTCATCAATAATTCATATATGCACATACATACACATGCACACATGCATACAATAATGTTATTACAAAAAATTTGAAAATAAAAATAACCAAAGGAATAAAAGACTTCTACATGGAAAACTTAAAGACACTGAGATACTAAAGTAGAGCTATCTTCCATACTTGTGGATCAGAAGAATTAATCTTTTAAAAGTTGTTACCCTATTAAAAAGCCTACAAATGTATTACAACCACAATAACAAGTTGGGAACATTCTTCATATGAATGACATATTAAAAAAACAATAACCAATTATATGGAAGCAAAAAAATTGCTTTAGGTAACTAAAGCAATTCTAAACAATAAGAGCACTGTGGGTGGTATCACTATACCCAATTTCAAATTATAGTAGAGTACTATAGTAGCAAAAACAGCATGGTAATGACACAAAAAACAGACATATAAGTCATCGGAATAGAATATTGGGCCCAGTATAAACCTATAGAACAACAGTTAACTAATTTTTGAGAAAGATGTTAAAAATAGACATTGGGAAAGAGAGGGTATCATCAACAAATGATGCTGGTCAAACTGTGAATTACATGTAGAAAAAACGAAATTAGATCCTCATTTCTTATGCTGCTCAGATCTCAACTCCAGAAGGATCAAACACATGAGCAGACCTGATGTTCAGATTGCATGCTCTAGCTTATAGGCACATGTATGGCTGTCTGGGTAGGACTGGTGGAAGAGGAAATAAAACCAGAAACTGGCAAGTGCAATCTCCTGAAAGGAGTACCTATACATCAAAGGAATTCCAGGTCCATCAAGAGGCAGTTGCCAGAATGGGAGAAATGCCAGTTATATATCTGTCAGATTAACAGTCTCTAGAATACGTAAAGATTTCAAAATTAAACATCGAGCAATAAACCCAACTAAAAAGGAGATCAGATAAATCGTGACAAAGAATTAAGACCACCAAACATCTTAGTAGTCAGGAAAACGCAAATTAAAATGAAATATGATTGGCCTTTATTAGGGATACAAATGATACCAAATGTTGGCGTGGATATCGGAAAATAGAAACTCTTATATACTGTTGGTAGTTGTGCGAGTTTGTGCAACTACTTTGGAAACCACCCTTGAGGGTTTTTTTTTTAATTTTGATTTTTATTCATTTGTTTACATTTGACCCAGTTATGCCATTCTTGCGCATTTACTCAAAGGACTGTATGTCTACAGACATGTAAAGGCACACTTGTCCATCCATGTCCATTGATGCTTTTCAAAAAACACTGGAAATTGGATTAATCTAGATGTCCATTATCTAATTTTGGGATAAGGCAAATGTGGTACAGATACACAACTGATATTCAGTTGTAGAGAAAAGAATAAAATTATTAAATTTACAGCTAAAAGGACGTAACTGCAGAATATACTCTCAGCTGAGTAACTCGGGCACAGAAACAAATGCTTTGTGTTCTCGCATATGTGGATTCCAGCTTTGGATCTTCTGTGCATTTAACTTTGGGCACAAGAGGACACCAGAAACTAGAAAGCCACATACATGACAGATGTATTAGGAAGGGGAGCAGTATAATATATGTAAATGGAGATTAAAAGGGGGGGATTCTGATGGTGTAAAGGTTTAATCAGGAAAAAAGGAAGGGGTAATCAAATGAAGTGTGTATGAAAACCCACAGGGGAACCTACTAACTTGTAGCCCAATTAAAAGTATAATTAGGATAGTAGAACACATATGATATCAAAGAAGGGGTGGGTCATTTGAAAGTAAATGCTTAAATTGGGATGGGAAATGGGAAAGAGGAAAGAGTAGATGTGTGTTAACACAAACTAAGGTTGTACAAAAAGCCTTATGGAAATACACAGATTTGTAGAACATTTCTTGAGAATACAAATAAAGGATTTAAATGTACCTAGTTTGCATGGGGGAACAGTGATGCTCCCAGAAGGCGTGGGTTATAAAGTGAAAACTACAGTGTGAAGTGTCATTGTCAGTTCTAGGATAATTCCCTGCAATTACTACTCAAGGACACTCCAGTGGTATTCAAAACAATACAAACTGCTCTTGGTTGTCTACATTAACTAGATGGTAAAACCATATCATGGGAGACATTACACATTGTTTATGAGACACAGAAGAATCTATCACAAACTGACTGGAAAATGTCTTCTCTGCTGGATAGCTTTCATAGTGCCAAAGGTTCTATGTAGGCTGCTAGTAAAGAAAGATACCAATGTGATCTTACATAGTGTTCTTCCTGAATGCAGGAATACCAACATACCAGACTGGTGCGGGAGAATTGTCTGTATTCTGTCAATCATATTTTAAATAAACGCTGATTGGCCAAGCAGGAAATAGAGGTGGGAAAACCAGACAGGAAGTAAAATTGATGTAATGAGAACAGGAGAATTCTGGAAATGAGGAAGTTGATTCCTCCCACTCCTGCCAAGATCACCGAAGCAGCAGGATGTGATCTGCTCCACTGAAAAAGGTACTGAGCCACATGGCTAACATAGATCAGAAAAATGGGTTAATCAAGATGTGAGAGTTAGCCAGTGAGAGGCTAGAGCTAATGGGCCAATCAGCTTATAATTTATGGAGAACTATGTGTGATTTTTCTTTGGGGCTAAACAATTGTGGGGAACTGGGCAGGACAGAAAAACCCCAACAAACAAGCAGGCCTGGCTCCTTCATGTTACACAAAAGACTTGCTAGGAGATGATTAAAAGTAACACAAAAGCAGCAGGATGGGGAGAAGTGTTGTGAAAATTTGTCTTTGGGACATGGCATAGGACATCCTCTCAAGGACTCATGGATGCTGTGGTTCCCTGCATAAAATTTGGACAACATCAAGCTAGTCACAATTGAGCATGGGTGGGAGAAAAACATATGAGGTTCTACTATGGCTGTGGTGCTGCTAGTATCTGATGACAGTTAGGAATGATTAGTCATTCTTCTTTGTACTGTGACAACTGGTAGGCTGCCTATGGTCCAATGGATAATCCCCCACACAAATGCATAAGGGAACAATTAAATGATCTTATTAGGAAAAGTCAAAACAAAAAAGCAGGGCATAAAACTGGGAGGAAGGTGTATTTGGGGAAAGTTATATGTGGAACTGAAGGGAAAATGAGTTGTGGTTATGATCATAATACATTATATACATGTAAGACATTCTCAATTAATAAAAAATTAATAAGAACAAACCCATAAAAGTAAGAGTTTTTACCTGGATAATTTAAAATGATTAAGTCTTGAGTTATTCATGATTTAAAATATGAATTAGATTCAGAAGAACTAAATCTTATTATCATGCATCATTGCTTTCATTTTAGGTGTAAATCTACTGGTATCAGAGAGGTTCTAAATTAATTATTGTGATGAAATGCAAAATTTATGCCAATAACAAAAAACAAATAGTAATTTACTGAAGTATCATGCACATTTAAGCACCAATCAATTGCTAAATTTTTTTGTGATTACCCCAAACAATATATATATATATGTATATATATACATATACACATATATTTCATATATATATATATATTTACATCCAAATATAGTCACTACAGGGCTTAAGTTGATGAGATATTTAACTTAGGTTAATTAATTTAGGTAAATGGTATTATGGAATTAAGAAGAATTATAAATTTTAAAAGATGCCAACTGCAATCTTCCTTTTTCAATAAAATTCTAAGGTGGAAAATGAAATATGAATCAGAAAAAGATGGAGAGAGATTTAACTGCTTATCAGACATTTAAAAAAAGAGCAATAATACCTAATGTATTTGGATACTATACTTTAGAAATACAAATAAAATATTCATGGTATTGCTTCCCAGGGATTGCTGTGATAGTTGAAAGAAACATTCACAAAACCCACAGCTACCAATTCTGAGGAAGGGCAACAGTGAAGACTTGTGTAAAATATTATGACATGAAAGTTCCCAGCATAGACGAGTTTCAACTGGGAGCTCTGAATATACTTGAGGAAACAAGAGTTAAATCTGACCTTGAACAAAGTTACCTGCTTTACTCTCTTTTATAGGTCTGAGCCTGAGTTTCATTTGCATCAGAAAATTCTGGCTGAGAAAATTCTTCCATGTATGAAAAACTGCTTTCTGTAATATTTTATTTCCTTTTGTGTGAGTGTGGTGGCTATGTGTGCTGTATGTTGCTAGTATATATATGAAGAAGCCAGAGGAAGACTTCAAGTGTCCTTCTCAGCATATAAAAAAGGGATTGGCCCAAGTTCTCCCCATCCTACCCTTCTCACTTTTCTCTCCCCATCTCCCCTTACCCACCTCCCAACCCACCCTTAAGATCCCGATTTTTGCCTGGCAATCTTGTCTACTTCCCATACCCAGGAGGATGGCTATATGTATTTCTTTGGGTTCACCTTCTTATCTAGCTTCTTTAGGATAACAAATTATAGACTCACTGACCTTTATTCATGTCCTGGCTTTGTGGGAGCCTAGCCAGTTTGGATGTTCTCCTTCCTAGACCAGGATGGAGGGGGGAGGACTTTGGACTTTCCACAGGGCAGAAAACCCTGACTGCTCTTCAGACTGGAGAGGGAAGGGGAGAGGAGTGGGGGGAGGGGGAGAGGAGTGGGGGGAGGGGGGAGGAGGGGGAGGCTGGGAGGAGGCGGAAATTTTTTTTTCTCAATAAAAAAAATTTAAAAAAAGGGATTGGTTATGAAATTTTAATAAATATGCCAATGTGCTTTGTTCTTACATGTTTCCCTTCCTTCTTTGTCCTATTTTGTGGATCATTTTCTTTAGGGCAAACTACACTCTGCATGCCTATTTCCATGTTGTGTACATTTCATTACAATCTCTTGCCCTCCCCCACAACCCACCCCACTTAAAATATTGACTTCCCTTCTCAAGATCTATCTAGTTTTATGGCACAAGATTTCAATGCATATTTCAAGAATAGTGAACAAGGCTCCAGACAAAAGAGTTGCCTACATTCCCATAATCTAGTCTAATTCTGATAGATTTGAAACACTTAAAAATTATTTACTTGAACAAATAAATAACTGAATAATAATATGTATTTACTGGGTTTTATAGTTTCACAAGAAAGAAAGATCAGGAATATAGAAGACTCCATTTCAGGTGGCAGTCTATTCCTCATCTGTGACAGCTCCTGGCTGTATCCTCATAGAAGAAAGGACAAGCTCTCGCAGCTTCCTTATAACGAACTTGGAATGGTCCAACCAATCTTTTACTTCTTCACTAAGACATGCTGTATCAAACGCTTGTGATACATCATACACTAAGACACTGGGATATGGAATCATAAAGTTTTCAAGGACACAAACTTAGCTTCCTACCCTAAATCTCTCCAAATCTTTATGTTTCTCTCATACACATAATGAAAGTTTCATATTATCATCTTTTAAGCATGAAGAACAGAAGGGAAAGAATTTGAATTTAGAGGCTATTTTCTCATATAGGTAACAAAATGCTCATTCATAGTTTATTTACATCTTGGCAGCTAAGAATCATAAAAAGTATGCTAGATACTTATTGTATCTAGCATATAATGTACTGCAAAAATGTAGCTTACAATAATATGAATTTTTTTCTACATCTGGGAATGAAGTACATATCAAAATCTAAAAAATTTTATAGTCAGAGACTATAGAGCAAAAGGAATATACGTGTAGACATTTGTCAGTTACAATATAATTGTCAAAATCAAACCTAAGGTCACCTTGACAGCAGGAAGAGAAAAACAACTTGCCATGTATACAAAGCAACTGTCCAATAGATGAACATCACATTTTCCCCAAGTACTGAAAGTTACAACATATACAGGTAAAGCCATAAAAGGAAAATAGCTGGCCAATACTCTTCTGTTAGACAAACATCTGGCAAGACAAACAGTTAGCCAGTACTACTCTTATTTGCAAGACAAACATCTGTCCAATACTACTCTATCTGTAAGACAAACATCTGTCCAATACTACTCTATCTGCAAGACAAACATCTGGCCAGTACTACTCTATCTGCAAGACAAACATCTGGCCAGTACTACTCTATCTGCAAGAAAAAGACATTTCTGAACAAACAGAACTTGATGAAATCTATTACTATTACATTTGTTTTATAAGAAATGGTGAATACAGTTTTTCAGATTGAAGTGAAAATAAAAACAAAATGATCAAAACAACAATGAAGCACAAAACAAAACTGATGGCACAAAAATGTGGATTCATTGGTAAAGTTAATTAATATATGACACATTTTCACTAATAAGGTAAATAAAGTAACTTTTAATTTAAAAAAATTTAAAAACAAAGCAATAAAATAACAATAATAAAAAACAACACAATTAAAAGTTATGCAATATAAGAAAAATGTATATTGTGTCATTCTCTTGTTGCTGTGGGAAAAATACAGAACAAAATCAACTCTAAAGATGGCAGAGGCATTTAGGCTCCCAGTTGGAGGATACAGTTCACCAAGGAGGGAAATTGTGGTGGCAACACGGCCTCTAGCTATGAGGGCATGAACATTGGCAAGCTGTTTGCACTGTGTTGTCACAGACGAGAAGCAGAGGGGACGGTTGATGCTCTACTGTCTTGCTTACTTTAGCTTTATTTGATACAGGACCCATGCTTTTAGACTGGTCTTTAAATTCAGGGTGGATCTTCAACCTAAGCAAAACTTCTCTGGAAAAACTTTCACAAACATGTTCAGAATCTTGTCTCCTGAGTGATTCTACTCAGTCCCATCATGTCTCAAATAGGTATTAACTAGTACAAGTTCACCCTTTTCTAAGTTGATCTGCAAACACGATGCTTTGAGCGTTTAACTCTTGTAATTTGTATGACTGCAGATGGGCACCATTGAATGACCTTGCCAAGCTGTACTGACAGCTAAGATGCACTCTGCCTGCGATCCAGCATGGTTGTAATGGCCTCCTTGCATCTTGGTAGTTGAACCTGGGAAAATATTTCCCTAAGTGATGCTTCCTGAAATGGAAACTCTTTGATGATGGTGTTCTTCAGTCATTCTCTCTCCTTTCTAAAGGATTTGCATTTTTACAAATTGGAGACTTTGAAGATTGGGTATTATTCTCAAGGAAACTTTCCAGTGCAAAACACATGATTCTTAATTCCACTAGTATATTTAACAATTATAGCCCTGTTCTCTGCACTTTCCTTGTCAGAAATTTTAAATTTTCTCTTGTCTTTTCCTCACCAAATTTTACATTTTTCACATATCTCTGCTGTACTCTCTGTAAACCTAGATATGAATGCTGTCAAAAAATTACTTCATTATTCTTAACCTTTCCCATTCTGGAAGGACATAGTTAAGTATTTAAAATTCCATATAGAAACATACATATGGAGAGAGAGAGAGAGAGAGAGAGAGAGAGAGAGAGAGAGAGATTTAGTTACCCTATGGGTAGGACCCAGCTACTATAGTTAATGGATGTTTTTAAAAGATGAAAGAGTAAGGAAGGAAGTCACAGATATTTGCAAGATGCATATCTAATGAGGGACTTGTATTCAAAACCTACAAACCACTCTCAGAATGACTCAATAAAAAGGGACAGTAAAACTAGACAGAGGGCCAAGGAGGTGGCTCACTGACAAAAGCTTACTGTAGAAATCTGATTACCTAAATTCAACACCTGGATCCCTTGAGAAGGTAGTAGAAAGATAGTAAACAAGGACAATAAAATTGTCCTCTTTCCACACATGTGAAAACATACAGTTTCCCTGCACAGAAATAATATACATACAATGATAACAATAATTACTCTTTCTACTAGACAGTATATTTGAACAATACGTTTATAAAGACTGTCTGGACCTACAGAGGAAATATTAGAGACAGAAAGAAACTTCTGGAGGTTACAACTATATTTATTACCAAATATAGTAATACTTTTGAGGATCATATCCACATCAAAGCATACTGAATTGCATGATTTTGAAACCTTCAATTTATTGGAGATAAATCACATGCCAAACAAACCTGTTAAAAAAGAAAAATGTTAAATCTTCATAATTTAGTTCAGCAAAACCAAAATATCTTGTGACTACGTAGCTGGCATTCTTATTCCAAGTGTTTCAATATTTTCTCCATATAGCATTTTTTATTTTTTATATCTCGTGATATTAATACTTGGCTCCAAATGTCTCTAGAGAGTCACTTAAACTGCTCTCAGAAAAGATTATCATATTTTAATTCAAAATCCCCTAAGGGAATGAGGAACCCACCTGTCCTAAGTGCATTTCTCACTCTGGTATATCAGCTATCCCAAGAGACTTCAAAGACAGGAAGCCATTTGCTGGATGAATATGGCTGCAAGCGTGATTGACTTGGGAACAAAATCATTGCTCAGCTTCAGTAGCTGCTTATGTAATTGAGCTTGCAGGTGGAGAGGAGGTAAGTCATTAGCGTAGTTCTTACTGATTTATAGCTCTTGGTTCACCTTCTCTCTTTGCAGGAGCATAGGCTTATCTTCAGTGCAAAAGAAAAACTATAGCACACTCAGATTCTAGAACAAGTTAACTCAATATTTTCTATGGCTTCCTTATAGTAGTTAGAGGGGAATATTCACAGAATTTAGATGCTTAGAAAATCAATGCTGTAGAAACTGTGCATCCTTGGGTCCCAAACCTGTAAAGGTGAATATCTGCTATTTAAAATCATTAGAGAATAAAATGAAGCAGCATTGATGTGAGAAGTTATAGCAGACAGAACAATTGAGATGACACCCAGTGTCTGTGGATTACAAGAGGCAACATCCTTAAAATGTCCATCCTACATTAAACAATTTACTGATATAAGACAGTACCAATTCTATATTTTACAGAATTCAAAAAGAAAACCTCTAACCTATACATACAACTGTTGAAATCTGCTGGCCTACCTTGTTACTTGGGTATCTGTCCCTTTAAGAGATAATCCCCACCCACTCCCAATCTCTCCCTTCCCAGCAAGGCAAGCAGATCTTCTACCTCCACTACCCTCCCTTGTGTGTGTGTGTGTGTCCATCCTTTTTTTTTGAAGAGACAACTTATGCCTCCCTCCCTTCTCCCCCCTTTCTTTCTGCTCTCTCTCCTGTCCCACTAAATAAACTATTTACAAGCTCTCTCTGCATGGTATATTTGTCTGACTGTCTCTTACCCATTGGGGTCTCCCACCAATCAGGGGACCTGCCAGGATTGTGCTATCATGAATGGTAACATTGGTGCATGACTTGGCTAAGCATGCAAGGACCCTGGACTTAGACTACTTTTTGACTTCCTGTGTATGCTCCATCACTGCACACAACACAGAATAAATGGTAAGGTTCTCTTCCCCAACTCAGCTTTTGCTGACATTCATCTCTGCTGACTCCCCATGGCTGAGGACTGGGATCACATTTTTCATTTCTCAGACTGTAGTCCCTCAGCCACTTGGAGTGGTCTTGGCCCATCCTCTGAGCTAATGAGCCTCGACCCTCACTCTATCTCAAAGACATTTTCGGAGCCTATGGGTCTTGACTCTCTCTCACATGTCCTCAGCCACAGAAAACAAATTTGCCTTATTTACAGATTCCTAACCTTATCCGCATTTGCACTAACAAATGGCCTATGTACCCCTTAAATAACAACCTAACGTGGGAATTTTCTAATTTCTATTAGCAAACAGGCAGGTGGAAAGTTTCTATCCAGCTATGTTAAACTCTGTCCCACCAGTATCTCATGCTTGTCCACTTTTCCTTTCACTGGGCAATCCCCCACCCCTGCCTGAAAATGCTACTTTTCTTACTCCTTTTTTTTTTTTTTTTTGTTGTTGTTGCTTCTATTTTGTCTGAACTGCTCCTGCTTGTTCTGTGGAAACCCACAAAACTGGTTGGATCCACGAGGTGGCTGTTCCAATCCCAACCCTCGCTACCCATGGCAGCTGGCTGTGCTCGGTACTTTTCCTGTCTACTTCATGTATGAAAAATATATAAATGATATGGCCACATGTATAAATGATGTGGCCACAAAGATGTAATTCTGTTTTAAATGTATGTTTTACACATCCTCTATGTCCTTCTTGCTATTTGTATCTGTTTAAAATTTGCAACATGGCTCTAACAATGTGGTTTTTCTGTGCAACACATGACCACTGCCATCTTGACTAAGGGTAAGGAGAACAGGTAAGATGACCTCACCACCATCTTGACTAAGGGCAGATCAGGCAGCCAGGTTGCCATCTTTACTAAGGTATTCCTCCTTGGCTTGTCTCGCTGTTTACTTATGTTTTTGTTATTCTTTTGACCCTTTAAGGGGCAAGCCACACCCACTCCCCAAGACCCGACCCCTGCCCGCCATCTTGGATTCTCTCTTACTGTCCCCCTCTTGGCCTGTGCACATGTGTCTCTCTGTCTCTCTGTCCCTCTCTCTCTCTTTTCTCTTCTCCTTCTCTCTCTCTCTCCTTTAAGTAATAAATGTTCAGTTTCATGCCTATTTACTGTGCGTATGTGCTTTTTTACCAGACGCGAGCTGTCTCTGCCCACTCTCCACATGGAGAGCAGCCCGACCTGCCAGGGACCTCACATGGCCCCAAGTCCTCTCTGCCTTGGGAATGGCTCCCCCCAGAGTCTGCTGCCTGCCTACAGCTGCCGCCTGGGACTCAACAGCATTTTAAAAATCATAAAATTGCTGCCACTTGACTCGGATATCCTGAACCGGGTTCTTTTTCCACTCCCACCACCGGCTTCCCAGATGGCTTCAATTGGTGAGTCCCTCCCTGTTCTGCTAAGGTTGCTTTCGTCCTGCTAATCGTGCTTGGACTGACCCTGGGGACTGACTTCCCACGCAGTGCATTCAACTGGGGACCAGGTCCTCAGTTTCTTTATCTTTTTTTTTCATTTTTTCACTTCTCCTTCCTTTTTCTCTTATCTCATCGTAACTGCCTTTCAGAACGGCCTGGCCTCTCTGGGTTCTGGGTTACCAGAATCAATCTAGGCCATAACACCCACCTGTGGTTCGAACACCCCACTCGTGGTTCGAGGATGCTCTTCCATGAGTCCTGGGTGGTAGCACGGTTTTGTGGGTTTTCACAATTTTGGCTCTGGATAGCAACTGGCTCCCTGGCTTTTAAACTTTCAGCTGACTTTTCCATTCCAGCCATGGCATGGTGCAGTTTTCAGTTCCAGACTTTTGCCCCTCCCCTGTGGTTTTTGTGCACACGTGGACACCGCCATGTTCACTGGGGTCAGGTGACTTTACCACCATCTTGGCTGAGAGCCAGGTCACATGACCACGCTCTCCCAGTTTTACTTATATATATCCTGCCTTTCCCCCTAGTTTTCACTAAAATCTTCTTGTTAACTCTGTTACATGTGTTTTGTGCAATGGCATGCCTTTGATAGGGCTCATCAAAGGCATCCACATTGCCCAATTCCTGTTCACTCTTTCTATGTATAATAATTGTTCATTACATCTCATTTCAGATTACAAAATCATAAGTTTCATATTCTAAACTGGATGTACTTTTAAGTCTTTTTAAAATATATTAAGCTGTTCTCTACCATTGCCAGTTCTGCCATTAACCTTATATTACAAACAGTTTTTTCTTTCTGTCTGTCTTTTTATGAGTGTGTATCTTACCTGTTATGAGCCAGTACAGTCAAGCTCAGACCCAACCTTTTCTGATAGATTCTATGCTGCAGCTATACCTAATAAACAGCCCTCAACTGCTCAGAGATCTGGGGAATGTGATATTTAAGTATTTAATTATTAAAAAACTTTTCACAACAAGAAGAGACAGGTTGGCTCCTTAGCAGCAACACTTTGCTTCCTCCAAAGAAGACAAAAGATAAACGGGTACAGAACAACGCCTTTCTGCAGTTCGCTTCGATTGCTGAGTGCTGACCATAGGGCAAAACTGCCTTTTGTCTAAACTAAAGACCTCTAGACATGGACAGAATCGCTGGAATCGACAGCCTAGGTGCTCAGGTCAAGGTAGGCCTGTCTTCCTACAGATTTCTTATCCCACAGGTTCTTCTGGATCCTGGCAGGCCTGGCGTTAACCAGCAAAGGTCAAATGCAACCTTCAGCGACCATGGAGGACCCAAAAAGAGTAGCTCTGGGTGCCAACCAAGTAAGTTCTCTGTCATTTTTTTTTATCAGTAACTCAAGTAAAATCTTATCCTTCTCAAAGATCTCTGACAGTTTGATAGCTGAGAGGTTTTGGCAGGTTACCTAACCAAACAAATTTCAAATCAAATTTATCTCTTATATGTCTAAAACTTCCATTTTCACAAATTCAAGGAGTTCTTGTGAGTTCCAGGGAGCCGAATTAAAGAATCTACCTTAAACAGGTCAGATACCCCCCTCAATTCCCTGGTCCAAAATTTTTTTTCCTTAATTTAACTTTGTTCTCTGTTCTGCCAATACCTTAAACAGGATAAGGGACACTAGACATTTCCATGCCACAGACACCTGGTCAAGAGCAAAGAGACCAGCTATGCCAAGATGTGGCCAGCACACAGCCTTCTCTCAGGTCCCCGGCAAAGATGATGCCCACAAATCAGCCGGAAGCAGTCTTGAGAATTCACTGCTCCAATTCCATCAAACTGTGGTGTCTAATCTCCTGCTTTTTATTATAAAAAGGATCCAGGAATTTTTTTCTTTTGGCCCTTTAAGGGGCAAGCCACGCCCACTCCCCGACCCCCCCCACCCCTGCCCTGCCATCTTGGATTCTTTCTTCCTGTCCCCTCTTGGCCTGTGCACATGTGTCTCTCTGTCTCTCTGTCCCCCCCTCTGTTTTCTCTTCTCCTTCTCTCTCTCTCTCTCTCTCTCTCTTTCTCTCTCTCTCTCTCTCTCTCTCCTTTAAGTAATTTAAGTAATAAATGTTCAGTTTTATGGCTATTTACTGTATCTATGTGCCTTTTACCTGCTGCGAGCTGTCTCTGTCCACTTGCTGCATGGCAAGCAGTCCACCCCGCCAGGGACCTTGGAGCGAGCAGCTGGGGACCTGCCAGGCTCCCGCTGCTGCTCTGTGAGCTCGCTGCCTGCTCACATGCCCCCCCCCCCAGGGGATCTTACAGGGACCCACAGTCATCTCTGCCTTGGGACTGACTGCTCCCAGAGTCTGCTGCCTGCCTACAGCTGCCTCCTGGGACTTGCCAGCATTTTAAAATCATAAAAGTTTTTGTCTCTAAATTCCATTTACTGACTCTGTTACATGTATGTTTTGTTCAATGGCATGATTTCAGTAGGGTGCACCAGAACATCCACTTCACCCAACTCCTGCTTAATATATGTGCATGTATATGCATATGACTTTGGAGTTAACTTTTGTGTGAATATAAATTAGCTTTAACTCTGTGAGTATATGTGTATAAAACATGGTGTATGAAACATGGTAGATGCACTAAATGTTAAAAATGTTTTAAGTAGTCAGCCCTAATGATTTCTATTCATTGCATCTTATTCCAGACTAAGAAAGAAATAAGTCTCAAATATATTAAATTGATATGTACCTTTAAATCTGTTACAACATACTGTATATGTAATCCAACTCTGCTTTAAAATACATTCTGTATAATGATAGAAATTTAAGGTTATAAAAATCTATTTCAGATTAAGAAAAGCTAACCTATAGCCTTTCCTGTAAACTGTTCTTCTCTATTGTCAGTTCTACTGTTAAGCTTTTATTGCAAACAGTTTTTCTACTTTGTTTTCACAAGTATAAATAACACCTGTTTAGTCAAGAGTCAGTACAATCAAGCTTGGACCCAGCTCTCCAGACAGATCCTATTCTGTAGTCATAGCTTATCTGTGCCTGATAAACAGCCTTCAAGTGCTCAGAGATCTGGGGAATATGTCATTAAAATGTCTAGTTATAAAAAGACTTTTCATAACAGAGAGACAGATTGGCTCCTAGCAGCAGCACCCCACTTCCTCCAAGGAAGACAGAGGACAGATGGACACAGAACAACACCATCTAAAATCCTGAACATCTCCAGACAGTGGAAGGAATCGCTGGAATTGATGGCAAGGTATGCTTGTCTTCCTACAAATGTCCTAACTCATAGGATCTTCTAAATCCTGGCAGGCCCTGCACTAAACAGCAGAAGGCTCCTCAATGACCATGGAGGACCCTGAAGAGTGGTACTATGCAGCCAATTGAGTAAGTTCTCTGTCATTTTTTAAATCAATAACTCAAATAAAATTTTATCCTTCTCTAAGATCTCTGATGCAGTTTGACAGCTGAGAGGTTTTGGCACTTTAAAAGGACAACCTCACCAAACAAATTTTAGCATAACTTCTTACCGTGTTCTAAATAAAGGGTGTTTTATGATATACAAATGCAACTTATTAAGGTGTGTATCTGCAAGTTTTAAAGGTCTTAGGACAAATGCAAGTTATCAAATTTCTTACTCCTACTGCCTTTTATAGTCTTAACATTATCAATAAAATGCTGATAAGCTATTAATCTAACTCTGGTGAGTGCTACTACCACCACTACTGCAAGATCAAGATTTTAAATTCTCTTTGGTTGTTTTCTTTTTTTTTTTTTTCTTTTTTGTTTTTTTTTTTTTTTTTTTTTTTTTTTCGAGACAGGGTTTCTCTGTGGTTTTGAAGCCTGTCCTGGAACTAGCTCTTATAGACCAGGCTGGTCTCGAACTCACAGAGATCTGCCTGCCTCTGCCTTCTTTGGTTGTTTTCTAATGACATTTTACATTGTACAAAAACATTTGTCACAGTCATTATGGCACAAATATACTGTTGTTTAAACAATGTATGTGTATAAAACTTATATACAAACTCAAAGAATTCTTGTAAGTTCCAGGGAGTCGACTGAAAGATTCACCTTAAACTGTCAGATAAACCCGTTCTCGATTCCCTGATCCTGACATCCTCCTCAATTCCCAGGACAAAGAATTTTTTTTTTCTTTCTAAACTTAACATTGTCCTTTACTCTGCCAACACTTTGTCAGGTCCAAGAGAAACTGGACAGTTTCACACTACAAATCCTGGACAAGAGTGAAACAATCAGCTATCTGAGAACATGATCAACACCCAGCTTTCTTAGGTCCCCCAAGACTCCAACATTCAAAAGTAAGTAGGAAGCAGTCTTGAGAACCCAAGGCTTCCATCCCCTTACCCTGCCATACCTAACTTCTCACCTTTTTTATTAGAAGAGAAAGGTGGGAATGTTGTAATCTGTTTTGCCTGCCCTGTCACCTGAGTACCCTCTACCTTTAAGAGACAAACCCTAACCACTCCCAATTCTCCCCTTCCTACCCAGGAGGCAACTAGATCTCCTGCCTCCACTTTATCTCTCTCTCTCTCTCTCTCTCTCTCTTCCCCACACTAAATAAATTCTATACCCAAGTTCTCTCTGCATGTCAAATCTGCCTCTCATCTTCCAAAGTCAGCAACATCATGAATGATAACAACAACCACAAAAACTACTTGTTTGGCTGAAGTCATCTTCTAAAGCACAAGCTCACAAAGTTGTATACACATTTCTACGAATCTAGTAGGGCAGTTTATTTCTACATATTTATTTCTACATGTTTAGGTTGATATTGAATTCCATGGTGTTTGGTTTGGAAGAGAAAGTCAATATTAAAAAGAATTAATTAAATTTTTATTGAGCACTTAGTTCTAAAAGGGACATCTATATCAAGGCCCCAACACCCTTGAACGTCATTGTAGAGAAAGGAAGAAAAACTTTCAGAGCCAGAGGGTGGGGAGAAGTTCCACAAAACTCTGTAATCCAGATAGAACATAGCTGTTACATTCATGAACACAGCAGCCATGAATCCCAGTATAAGATTGGGTTCTGCAATACTTTTTCAAGGTTGGAGAAGTGTAAAGCCCTATCCCTTTCAGGAGATTTATTGATACTGCTGATACTAGAGGAAGAATGTCATTTGCTTCAGTGGTATAATCATTGAATGAGGGTACTCAGAGGAAGGAAAAAAGATAAAAGGGTATTGAGGGCATTAATTTAATAATACATGGATGCATAGATGAAATGGTCAGAAATAAAGAAAAAGATATTTTTAAAGGATTTAAATTCCAAAATGTCCATCTGGGGAAAATATCTTAATTTGTTGACCTTATTTTCATAATTTTTATAAATACATCAAAACAGATCTTGCTCAATGAATAAGTACTATTACAAAAATTGTGCACAATTGAGTAATAGTGGAATGCTCCTCAGAAATGTAGTTAAAAGGGTATAGGTGAATGTAGAGTTGAAATCCTCAAATATTAGTTGGGAATCTAGACTGGCTGGAGAGGGTAGTTTTTAAAGATCACAAAGATTTCTCTGACTACCAACAAAACAGTATTTTCTTCAACAAGTTTAAAGTATGCCTTATGGATTTGAATTTTTAAAAATGTTTCTTTCACCTTTAAAATGGTAACCGAATATCAGTAAGATGATTTTTAACTATGTAGTTGTTCAGAAATTGTTTTTATTTTTAATGTTTTTTAATACATTTATTTGACTAGAAACCTTCTTCCCAAAGCTTTTAAAGCACTGTACTTTGGTGAAGCACATTTTTGAGAAAAGCACATTTGAGAAATGCTTTTATAGGATTTAATGTCATTTACTGCGAGTGTGAGGCTACTATAAGATTGGGTGGTGAATGTAAGAGAGATAGGGGAGCGTGTGGATATTAGTCTTTATAGTCTAAGGAAAGGAGATTACAGCAGAACAAGAGCAATTCAAAAGGATATGAACTATGTGGAGGCCAGAATAGGATTTTATCCATGAGGCAGACAAAATTACAAGTTGCAGTTATAAACGGAATGTCATTTCTTCTAGAACCAATCTTAAGATTTAAGCCATAGAAAGATTCCTCACCCTCACAATAGGCTCTACAGAAATGAATGGAAGCTGTCTCCATCCCAACAAGTTTGAGATGAATTTTAACAGTGGGCAGATTACTTTCAAGTACAAAGAAATGATACTGCTAAAGAGCTGATAGAATCACAAGGCAGTTTTTAGTTACTGACAATTTAGTTTTGAAGAGAGCGTCAACATCCAGTTACTGCCACAGAATTGTGAAGATAACATTACTCAGAGGTAGTAAAGAAAGATCAGAGCTCCGAATGCTAGAAAAAAAAAAAAAGAGTATATAGCAAATTGTTTCATTTACCTAACACAGAGACAGTCTGGTTTTTCTTTAATTCCTTGTCATTTTCTATTTTCTCTTCTCATCCACAACCTTAATTCTGTTCTTTACAGAAAGCTATCCCTTCTACTTTCTTATTTGCTTCATTTGTGAGAAATATGCCTGGAGAACCTAAGATAATGGTTTAGAATGCCACCTGTAGAAAGTGTTTCTCCCTAATGCCTGGCCTATTTAATTGTTATTGTGCTTTGCTTAACATACTGCAGATCATTGTTCTCTCTAGTGAATTTTCTAATGCCCATCTTCCTCTGCATTTCCACAAACTCTTATAGAACCTCCTTGCTCTGGTCAGCACATTTTAATTATAATTATACTTTACATTTAAATTATGATTGTACTCTTTATGTTTCTCTTCTAATAGACTGTCTGTGCCTTTAAGGCAGGAGTCATTTCCATTGACATTTTATGTAGTGTAGCTCTTGGTACATGCACTGAAAAACCACAAGTGATCTGACCCAGAATGAAGAAACAAAGTAATGACCAAAAAGAATCTTGTAAAAACAGTTCAACTCAATTCTGAAACCAGAAATACTTGCCCACAAAGCACAGCACTAATGATTTGTTTACTGCACAGAAACCCTGGGGTTCTCTGTGAGAGTCTCAAGTCAGAGTAAGTGGTATTGAAAGCTCTAAGAGTAAACACAAGACAGTTCAAAAGTTAATACTAAAGACTTGATGAAAAGCCAGTTGGGTCATACACATGTATACAGACACTTATACATGTGTATTTAAAACCATAAGCCATTCATTCTATGCCACATGGGATTATTTTAACTCTTTCTTTAGTATATCTGCTGCTATTCTATACTCTAATAACTGAAGCTGATATAAGGTGTAGGTAGCAACCTAGAAGAAATCAACTGAATTAGCACCGTACAATAAACTTTTACTCACCCCTCCACCATGTGCAAGTGACACAATAGTACAATAAAGGGATGAAGAACAGGAAAAGGGAAAAAATTCTGATTACTTTAATTGAAGCCAAAGTGACGTGAGAGTTGGGGCAGTCAGTTTGTAGGCAGGATATGCTCATTTTCATAGAACACAAATAGAAAAAAGATGCATTAAGCCAAAAGGTTTTGGGCTCAGAATAACCTTCAAGGAGTCTCAGCAAAGAAGGCTAAGACTGATATTTCTCAGAAGATGTTTTTAAGGTTAGGGTTACTTCCCCTTTAGGGAAGTAAAAAGCTAGGTCCCTGGAGTTCCCTTTCTGCAGAATATTCTGGGATATTCTGGTTTCTTCTTATGGTTGTCCTCTAGTGACCTTAGTTCTCTTTATCAATTTAAAGTTCAGAGGGCAAACAAAGAAAATATATCTTATTTATAAAACCAAGAAATGAAAAACCACTCCAACCAAATCTATTCTAATTAAAATCCCCCATTATAAATAACCTCAAGCAGCTTCAGGGAAGACATAGCCTTTAAAAGATGTTACATAGAGTTTAATTTTAAAGCAGAGGGCATGAGACAAAAATACCCTCTCCATTTTATGTAACATAAACTTTGTGGAAAATGATGTGATGTCGAGATACCTCAGACAACAAAGTGCCTGCCACCGGGCCTAACTGTTGACAGGGACTGCTTGTTCGTTTCCCGACTACACAGACTCCAAAACAATCACACAGAAACTATATTATTTAAATCAGTGCTTGGCCAGTCACCTCAGGGCATTGTTAACTAGTTCTTATATTTTTGGTTAAGCCATTTCTTTTATTTTATATTTTACCAAGGTTTGTGGCCTACCAGCAAGGTTCCAACTGCCAGCTCACATCTTTTTCCTCTGGCAGCTCCATGGCATCTCCCTGACTCTGCCTACTCTCTGTATATATCTTTTCCAACCTGACTATATTCTGTTAAGCCATTGGTCAAAAACGTCTTCTTTATTCATTAACCAATAAAAGCAACACATATACAGAAAGACTTCCTACACAACCTAACAACCTGAGTTCAATCCTTAAAAACTATAAGGTAGGAGCAGAAAACTGACTGACACAAGTTGTCCTCCACCCCGTCCCATGATTAACACCAAAAAAAATTAAAGGATACACCCGAACCACAGTAAACATCAAACATTCTTTTCAACGTGTGCTTGCCCAACAGCATTTGTGAATGCTGGCCCCATCCAGAGATTTAAATGTAAACTATAGTTCCTAGAGGGATAGGAAGAAAAAAAAAAAACCTTGAATCAATGCTGCTTTCCACCAAACATGCACCTTAAACAAGTTGGTACCATGTACTTGAATTAGGTGAACTTCTCTAAAGAATCAATGTCTATGCTGCAGCTCTCGCAAACCCAGTAGTTGACTATGACTTCATATAGTGGGAAGACGTAATAATGCAGATCCAGAGCTAAAGCTATCATGGCTATCTTTAATCTCCTTAGCACACACCAATTACCAAACTCTGTACCTGATCTAATATCTTCCAAGTAATAAGCAAATCTTACTTATTAGGCAGTTCACTATTTTCTACCAACCCAGAAGCTAACAGTGTGATCAGAAAGGATCTAAAACCCACAGACAGTACTTCTGAGCTTTGAGCTACATGTAAATACCACCAGTGTATTTGGAAACCCATTTATTTGTGCATTGCCTTTGTTCTGTGATTATAAACATTCTTTTAGTGTCTTCCATAGAGGAGCTTTCATTCAGGGCAACCTAAGTTCATGTTCCTGGACCATGGTTGCTTGTGTTTGGCACAGAAGAACTCCCTCTTGTTCTCTTTGAGGCAAGAGCTGTTTTTTTTTTTTTATCAACAATTCACACATGTATGCTAGTTCCACATCATTAACTCCATTTCATTTTTATAAAGTATACAATATTTGTATTGGTGTAATGTAAGACACTTTAACCCTCTGAATGTAATGGAGCAGGATATCATTCTAATAAAAACTCCTGTTCTTCCCACTTCATAAAAAGGCTGTGGTTCCTGAATTCCTGTTTTGCTTTTCTTCTTTGATTATTAGTTGTAGAGCAATAAGACAAATTATTGGAAAATAATACCAGATTCTGCAATTGAATCATTCATACACACATGTCCATGCACATGAATACACAAACACACATATATACAAGTGCACATATATTCATATAGGTAAAAATACAGACTTTCAAAACAGTACATCCTTTGAGGCCATGTCATATGTAGAACATAACATTGCTTAGGTGATAGAAATATCTAGCCAAGTTATGAGTACGTCCTTAACCCATGCTTAGGAACTCTAATTGCAAGTCAAATTCATCAGTAGAACTTGTAAAATAAAAGTATGCTCTGGTGCCAGTAAAAAACAAAAACAAACAATAACCCTTCAACAATTCAGAACTATTGGGGATGGGACCAGTGTATGAGTATTTATTCCAACTACTACAAATGACACAGATTATCACCACCATTTAGGATGACTGGCCCATATGAGCTGTGACACCAGCCAGAGAGGCTCTATCCCTTTACTTCTAACTCATTTCTCAGTGACTCTCTAGTCCTCGCTATTGTAGAGACATCACCCTGGAAGAATGATTTCTAGTCTCATTTGCTGGGAAGGGCCATCTTCAGGCATCAGCACAGAGAGGTTGAAATTCAGATTCATCAATATTGTCTCTTTCCATTGACCCAGAGGGATTCTCAGCCTGCTGCTGACACTGTCATACTTTATGTCATGGACATTTTGTTGGCCCAAAAGGCTTCTTCTTTTTTCTGTTAGAAAATTCCCAGTAATCTTTGAAGCTCTGCTTATGTGATATTTCTTTCAAGTTCAGGGACCCTTGAACTCTTTACAACCAACAAACAATTTGAAAACATGGGTTTTGCATAATCACATCTTTATTCCTAGTATCCTTTCTATTTCCTCATAGATAATAAATGCTCAATACATGCATGTTGAATTAGTGCAAGTCTTACAGCCAATTCTGTCTCCAAATAAGTGTCCAACTCCTCTGCAAACAGGCTACTAGTGCATACATATATGATTAATTATTGCCTCAGTACTTACAGAGAATAGTAATAATCTTAAATTATTTGATACTATTAACTTGTACTACACACACATGGGTGAAATCACTGAGATATCAGAATTGACACATTGGATTATCTTGTCAGTCTTGAGAGAAAGCATAGTAGCTAAAAGCACATACTGCTCTTTGAGAGGACCTGGGTTCAGTTGTTAGAATGCATGTCGATAAATCATAGTCACTCCAGTTCTGGGAATCTGACTCCCTTTTCTGAACCCACAATGCACACATATATAAATAATTGAACAATTTCTAAATCTTAAAAATAATGAAAAGATTAATTTTTTACTGTCTAATGTGGTTGGAACAAGAATTGAGTTTATTTTATATGATCTCATGGGTCAGAAGCTTGGTCCTTAGGGGAAATAGCATTGGAAGTGGGATGTCTGGAAAGTCTTCATGAATGTAGGGATCTAGCCCATGTTGGTTTCCCTTTCCTTGGACTGTGATCTTTCTATCCGGCCTGTATTTCTGCCATTTTTACTGGTTAGAAAGTGTAAAACCAAAAGAGATCCTATCTGGAGTCCGAACAAGAGATTAAACTTTAAGCCTGTGGGATTTTAACCTAAAAAATTCCCTTTCTTTAAAAGGTGGGTATACCTCAACTATTTCAGTGTAGTAACAGAAAATGGGCCAATATATTATCCAAAATGTAAGTTAACAATCAATTTCAAGCTTTATTAAGAAGGAGTCACATCTTACCTACTACCCTTTCATGCTTAGATTATCTCCTGCGTGCCCGTGCTAGATATTTAAGGCATCCATGAGATGCTGCTGTGATTTGTCACAATTGGTTTATTTATCTTGATTTTTTTCCCAGTTGTGATGGCACTGACACTGTTGTTGGTGCCTATCAAATGCCAGCACAAGAAGCAGAGTCATAAAAGACTCCAAGGAGACTATTTGAAGTTCTTGCCGCATGCTTAACTTAAAAACCCAAGAGTTTTCCACCTGTTAAGTTTTGGCAAACCCCAGTGTTAGATGAGGGTTGTATTTGTTACACACAACACTAAGCCCTCAGTTCTTGACTTCTTGACTCATTCATTCACTGGCACTCTCACTGTATGTTTCCTCAGGGAGAATTTTACCTATGACTATGGTTGGCAGTTGAGAGTGTGGTCTATAGAGGAAAGGCGAATATTTTTAGATATTTAATTGAAAATAATTAACATTCACATTTCTTTTTTTAAAGTTTGTTTCTCAATATCTGTAGTTTAATTTTAATTTTCATTTGTTAAAATTGTGTGGACAAAGTCCAGTGACATAGGATTACAATCCTAGTTATGTGGGAAACCATAGTTCAACCCCTACTTAGGCAAATTAGTGATGTCCTGTCTCAAAATTTAAAAATAGACTAGAGACATATCTCAATAGTAGGCTTTTCATCTCACACACATAAGAACATGGTTTTAATATCCCATGCAAACAAGAAAGAAGAAATGGGAAGAAGAGAGGGCAAAGAAAAGGAAAATTTCTTGGTATTATTTTTATAATTCACATGCCTAGATTGCTTTTAAAATGTATTGAGTCAGAATGACTAAAGGTGAAGTTTAAAAAAAATCACATTTTTACAAAGAGGTACACAGTTAAATTCCATGTCCAGCACTAAAGAGTTAATGGAAAGACCATTAGTTATTAGGTGATCTGTTAAGGAAGAAAGAAACACAAGAGAAAGGTATGGGAATACAGACTAGAATAGCAGCATCTTTGGAACAGAGAAGGTCAAATACTGCTCTAATATGCATTTGAAATGTTCTTACTTTTGTATTGGGAAATAGCTTACTTTATATTAATAAGTCATAGTTGCAGAAGGACTAAATAATTTGTGTCAATTTCTAACTCATAGGTAATCTGTAACTGCAAAAAGAGTAGAATGGGTAAGCAGGAGAAACTGGGCTAGATGCCCCTTCCACTGCTGAAAACAAGGGCAATGAAGTTGAGGTGAAAGGTTGGCGGCTTGGAGCACTTTGATCTACTTCCTACTTGCAGATCTATTTATTTATTGTCTATGATTGAAGCCAAAGTAAATCCCAGATAATTTCTCCCCATTTACTTGTTAATAAGTTTATATATTAAAATGACAGAAACACCTCCCACAAACATATAGCCCCTACATGGTATCTGATGAATTTTTTAAGTAGCATCTTCAAAACTTCCATCAAAATACCTTGAGTTTTTGAGAAATAACCTAACTTATCTTTTTGGGGGGAAGACTCCTTAATATCTCAGTTTTACTCTGTATTTAATTAAGAAGTTTGCCAGATTCTCCAAATAATTTTTGCCTAAGAAAGGCAGAAAATTAGAATCCCTTTCATATTTTTGATATATAAAAGCAACACATATTTTGCAATAAGCCAATATGAGATAATAAATAATTAACATAGTTTATTTGTAATTGACAATGTGGTGTCTGCTATAATATATCTCTCTACTATTATTTGACTAATGTAATATATTTTATAGGCACTAATGATAAATTAGGAGTAAAATTTAATAATATTCTGGATGCTGGTTGCACCTTAAAGATGTTTCAAGTCATACTAATATTCTAGCAGTGATCAAAGCATGAACTGTTTGTTGAAATAAACATTACAGGTATCCTTAAGGTCAACCTAATTAAATATATATGGAGTCTTTTTGTAGCTGCATGTGTCTAGATATAACTCAGTTTTAAAATTTGTTTACCTCTTAAATATTTAGTTCTGGAAAACTGGTAAAATGCAATGTGTCCCCAATTAGTGCAAACTGTTCTTCAAAGTTAATTAACTTTGATTAAATCAAACGATGCATCAGCAAGCTTCCATTTATGTAAGGTGGGGAGGATACTGTTAACGTCCACTGTTTTTGTTAGAATCAAGGTTTTCTAAGCAAATGAGGTAGAATATTTAATATCAGAAAAGAATTCTTTTTGTCATAGTAAAATGTGGATAAAAATGATTATCAAAGTTCTATTTGAAAAACAATGAAACTTCCTTTTAAACACTAAATTCTTTTATACACCACTCACATTGTTTTGAACATTTAGAAAAAATATTGCCACCAAATTCCTTACTATTTTTATATGATAAAGTAAATACTGTATAAATATCATAGATGACATTGCAGAAAAATGCACAGTTGATTATATTTTGTGTGTGCCTAGTGTATTTTAATTCATTCCCCTGTACTATGTTAAATCATCGCCGTGTGAAATAAAGGGTTAGTTCTTAGTTAGCTGAGCAAAAACACTCATTTTTTAATCAGTGCAGCAGAATAATGCTATTTCACTGCACAGGCATGGGCAGGTTGCTTCGAATGCTCAGGGCATTGTCATCCAGACACAGCTACAGTGACAATCGAGATGCGAAGTGGGAACTCAAAACCCTTTCAGCAGATGGGAGATTTGATTTATTCCTAGCAACCAGATGTCACCAACTTCCCTTTCTGACACAGGTATTCACTTTTATTTTTTTCAGGAAGAGATAGACTTTCACTCTGGGGTATGTTTATTGAGAGTTTCAACACCCAGTTAAGTAAAGTTCCTAACTTAATAGCAACTAATTAACAGAAAAAAAATCTCTTGTGATCTATGGAATAATCTAACCAAACCTTTATTGCCTATTCATTTAGTAAGATTTCAGGTTTCTATCTGAGCACTAATATGGACTGTATGGAGCAGGAGGAAAAGTCAAAAGTCATCTCACTTGTCTGCACTAAAACTGCCTGGGGCTAGAGAAGATAGAAGAGGATCCTTCAGTGAACAGCAGCTCCTACTCTGAGATCACTAACCTTTGAAATAGTCTTCATTGGCAGTACTTCCTGAGAATCCAATAAAATACTAGCATTAGCTTGAGATAGTGCTTTCTAGGGTGGGTTGTGGAGTTGAAGACTTCTGACATTCTTCCAGAGAAGTTTGACAGATGTCATACTAAATATTACATGGTGATTCTTTCTCCCTGGCTCTATCAACTCAATTAACATGTACATTCTCAAAGTAATCTATGCCATAAATACAAGAAAGTTACTTAGCTTCTTATATCTACTTTCATCTGTGAGACTGATTTTTTTTCTGAAATGTGGCCTGTTACATGGTATTCTCATATATCATGGACCTTGATATATTCTATAATAAAAGCTCATTTTAATTTATGGCAAAGATTATATCCCAGGCATACTCTAACTCCTCAGAGTTATTTTCTTGGCTAACCTTCAACTGACCTTGTCCTGTAAGACATAAGCACTAAGATAGTTGCTGAAAAGCAAAGGACCATAATCTGATTATGGCTATTTTTATACAGGGTAAACCTGGATATTTTCTGTGCCCTTTCCTCTAGACAGTCTCTCACTTAGTGAAGTCTCTCTTTGATTTTTGATTTGTTTGTTTACATATTACGATTTTGCCTCCTGCTCTCATTCTAACTGGTCTTGCTTGCTAAATGGATTTGAGATCAGCTAGTTCAGAGTTGCTGTTGTTGTATTTTTATTTCTCTTTCCCCATCATTTTCATATTGATTCAAATTTCCCATGGATCACCTAACAGGTAATTAAGCTAGTCTACTACGGAATGCATGATCCATGATTCCCAAGGTTTTGCAAATTGGTTTGTTTATATACAAAATAACAGCCAGCTGAAACCAATTTCTGCATCTACCATGGTTCTTTGGTGATCAGTGATGACTTATAACACAACTCGACCTAAGCTGCTCAAAAGAAAGACATCTAATTTGCACTTGTCTAATACTGGTCAAAATACAGACTGATCTCTGCCATTTTTCATCGATATCCCTTGAGCGTAGTAACCTGGAAGCTTAGGAGCATCAATTATCTGAACTTATGTGTAATCTTTGATTAAAATCATGTTGTCAAGATTTGATTCTGCTTATACTAAGGGAAGAGATAGAAATTTTAATAAATAGAATTATTTTATAACTAGACATTTTCAAACACTTGAATAAGTTTCAAATTAAATTATATTGGAGACAGAAAACAATATATGAACTTCAGATTGGGGAAGATCAAATACACTGGTATGAACTAATACAATTTCATGTTTTAATACTGCAAATATTTGGATGACTAGGTAATATTCTTTAATATTTAAATATTTAGGTCTGACGCCAAGCACAAACTACCCAAGATAGAATATAGGGAGCAGACACCAAGAATATTTACAAGCTAGAAATACCATAATTTATAAAAGAAAATGAAATCTAATTGTAGTAAATATGGGTAGAACTAACACCATGTGAGCATGGGGAAGGACTACCCAGACAAGATTACATATAGGCCCTCTGAACCATGGAAAAGAGTCTCAGTATTGTACAAGTATGACAGAAATAAAGGAGGAGTCAAATGATCTCAACTTCATTGTCAAAGGATCACTTCAGCTATGTACATACACTGAGCCGTGGGATACAATAGTAAAGCAAAGAGACAGGGCAGGAATATGGCGAACAGTACAAGAGTATAACAGTACAACAACTATATATGGACCAGAATGGCAGCAGTAGATACAGGAAGATGGGGAAAGAGTCTTGAAAAGCAATAGAGATCAAGGAGGCTGCTGTTGAATGGCTGTAATGACTGAGAGAAGGAAGAAACTAAGAGATGATACCAATCTTTGGTTTAAACAATTGGGTTGGTGGATAGTGTTAACATTACTGAAATAAGAAGTACTAAACAAAATACAGAACAGTCTCTTATGTTGAATTTCAGTTTTAGAAACTTATTAGTTGCAGATATAAAGCAAGCAATTAACAGTTAAGAACTGAACTTCATCAAGTGTGGGACAGAAAACAAAGTTTGAAATCATCAGCATTAAAAGCCATCAAAAATAAATAAATTAAAAAGATAAATTGATAGATACACTGAAAAGAAGCAAAGGTATAGGATAGCTTCTGGGTGAGGGTTGAATTATAAAGCTTAGAATTATATTCACATTAAAGGATGAAGAAAAATATCAACACGGTAAACAAAAAGGGGGCAGATAAACCAGAGGTAAGTTTCATAGAACAAAACAGTCAAGAGCGCAAGATAAGAGAATGAACACATGGACTGGAAACAGTCGTTTTAACTAGCAAAAGATACATGAACATGGTTTTGATGAAAACTATGTTTTCTAATTTCTGAAGTGGGGAACCTAGGAAGTGATTGAGAAATTGGCAGTAAAGAAATACTGCAAAAAATACTTTCAAGAATTCAAGAACAATGAAGCAAAATGATTGGAGAGCTAGAAAAAAAAATGTGAAAACAAAGAAGCTATGTGGAGAATAAAGAGGGAGAGGGCATTGGAGTGGGTTTCTATAGTCATAGCATTGACCCAGCAAAAACAAATTGGTTGATGAAAAGTAAATCCAGGAAGCAGGTTCTTTGGAAAGATGAGATAGGGCATGATGGCAAAGAGCATAGGAAAATATTACTTAAAAGAATAAAAAAAAATGAAACCAAACTCAGGTTAGGATTATAGATTTTGTTGTGAGAAAGTGACATATCTTTCTGACACTTTCAATATTTCAGTGGTCTATGATGCACATTGACTATGTAAGCAGAAGGGTGTTGAAGAGGGCCAGAGACTCAGTGTGGAATATATATGAAATATTTACCCTTATAATAGAAAAGCACTCTAAATTTCATTTTATATTCCAACCAAAGTTCTCCAACTACCCTATCCCTGCTCCCCATCACCTCCCCCTCAGCCCATTCCCCACCCACTACTCTGAACATTTCTTCCTCCTGTCTGGTTTTCCCGCCTATATTTCCTGCCTGGCCAATCAGCATTTATTTAAAATATGATTGACAGAATACAGACAATTCTCCTGCACCAGGATCCAACAAGCTAGCTCAGGCACCAAGTTTAGATCCTGGTTTTACTGCCAGGGGCCCCTCAGATAGCCCAAGCTTCACAACTGACTCACACATATGGAAGGTCTAGTTCAGGCCCATGGAGGTTCCACAGCTCTTCATCCAGAATCATGAGTTTCCACAAGCTTAGTTCAGCTGTCTGTGTAGATTTCTTCATCAGGAACTTGATCTCCTTTGTTGATGTATTCCTGCCTCCCTCTCTTTGACTGAATTCCCAGAGTTGGACCGGTACTTGGTTGTGGATCTCTACATCTCATTCCTTTAGTTACTGAAAGGAAGCTCTAGCTTCTCTGGAGCTGTAGATTGTAGTCTAGTTATCCTTTGCTTTATATCTAAAATCCACTTATAAGTAAGTACATACCATGTTTGTCTTTCTGGGTCTGGTTTACCTCACTCAGGATGTTTTTTTTTTTTTCCTAATTCCATCCATTTGCCTGCAATTCATGATGTTATTTTTTTTTTACAGCTGAGTAATACTCAACAGACTAAATATACCATATTTTCCTTATCCATTCTTAAGTTGAGGGCCACTTAGATTGTTCCCAGGTTCTGGCTAATATTATAATAACACTGTTGTGAATATTGTTGAGCAAGTGTCCTTGTGATTGACTTTGACTATACACCCAAGACTGATTTCACTGGGTCTTGAGGAAGATTGATTTCCAATTTTCTGAGAAACCACTGTGCTGATTTCCAGAGTGGCTGCACAAGTTTGCACTCCCACCAGCAATGGAGGAGTGCTCCCCTTACTTCACATCCTCACCAACGCAAGCTGTCATTGGTGTCATTTTTTATCTTTGTTGTGGGATATTTTATTCTTTTGGATTTTTGAGGGGCCCATCATCCAGTTCTCAAATAAATCACACACAGAGGCTTTTACTTAGCTATGAATACGCAGCGTTAGCTTGCCTTCTTTCTTCCCAGCTTTACTTAAATTATCCTGACAACATTTTCCCTCTTTTATCTTTCTTACTTCTGTATATCTTACTTTCCTTCTTACTCTTTGACTGACTGGGTGGCTGGATGGCTGGCCCCTAATGTCCTCCTCTCCTTTTCACTTGCTCTTCCTCCTCTTCCTCAGTTTTCAATCTGTTTATACTCTCTCTACCTGCCAGTCCCACCAATCCTTACTCCTGCCTTGCTATTGGCCATTCATCTCTTTATTAGGACCATCACGTGTTTTAGACAGGCACAGTAAAACAGCTTCACAGAGTTAAACAATTGCAGCATAAACAAAACTTACACATAGGAAAGTATTCCCCAACAGATCTTAGTCATTCTGACACATGTAAGAGACTATCTCATTTTGATTTGCATTTTAAAAAAGCACTCTTATTTTAAAACACACTACAGGGTTTCCAGGGAAAGTGAGAATTCAGTTGAACCCAAAGACCATGAATTTATAGGTATATCTCTCCACTGCTTGAGAGGTCTGCTCTGCAAGTCTATCTTCTAGAGTTTGGGTCAGAAGCCATAGCGTAGTGAAGGAGAATTTAGGATAGCTATAAATCTGAGGGAAAAGGTTCACACAGGTACTATTCCAGTCACGGCTCTTTATTGCTTGCTTTTATTCTTTTGTCCTAATTCTAATTCCTCATAGCTTCCACTTGCTAGCTTAAAAATTCTTCTTTTGCAGGAGGCTTGGAAATAAAAATAATTACAAGAGTTACCTCTCATTGGTCAAAAGCACATTCCTCGGTAAGTGATAAGTAGCTGAGTCATTTGCCATGGCAACACAAGTTTCCAAAGTTACAGAAGTAACACTGTGAATAGATTAGGAATTGGGGAGCATAAGGCCCATTGACAAACATTGAGACATAGATCTATTGTCAGCAGACTTTGCAAGCAAAAAATTGACATGATTTTCTTATGGTCCTTTGTGTAGTAACCTTGGTTAGATACTGGCCACTCTGATCTTGTGCATAGCTGTAAGGTTTTAAACTTATGATCTGTTTACAAAAAGCCTTTAGTCTAGTTTGAACTTGCTCTAAGGTAAAAGTGAGCTAATTGTATGCAGTTAGTCTGAGCAAAAGGAACAAAGTAGGGTCTACAGTTCTTATGAGACAATTGATCTACCTATGAAGCATGTCCTAGTATATTTTCTATGTATCAAAGTTATATAACTAAACATCTTCTTCTTGATCACCCACAGATATATGTGCCCATAAGATCAAGAAATAATTATGAAATTACACATACACATCACATGAAATTACACACCTAATGCAGATGTTCGGGAGACACCAAACTGCTTTAGCAGATATGAGTACATTTCCAAAGTCGATGATCCTGTAGGCTTTGCCTGGACAGGATTATCTTTCATCAGAGAATCATCCCTCTGATGGTTTGACATCTGAACACTAGTCACCTGCTGTAATCTTATGGCCTCTGCTATACATCAGCATGATAAGCTTCCTTTGGGACCTTACTGCACAAATACAGATACAAAGAAGGTTAAGAGTTTAAATTTCTGGAAATAGAATAGAAGTAGTGAACATTTGCAGAGTGATTTGTTTGATCAATCTTTTAATTGATATTATACTAAGAAGAAACAATACTGAGAATGAGTGAGTGGATTCATGTACACAAGGTATTAAAGAGGTTGAACCACATATTCAAGAAAATGAGCAGTAACAATAAACGTGCTTTTCTGTGTTGTATTCTGGTTATTTTTCATGACTACTGCAGCATACACATTGCAATGATAAGAAGCATAGCTGATGGACTTAGAAACTCATTCATTCACCTATGAACTATACTTTGAGCTTCCTATTCCATACTTTGCTTTAATTCATGAGTTTTATAACAATAAATAGAACAAAATCTTTCTGCCCCAGTGGATTTTATATTTATTAGGCATGATAAGTTTTAGGAAATAAAGATGGAGAGGTGGCCAGCAGCCTGATCAATTAAAAGGTCTCATCAGTTGTGATTAAAAAATTTGACATTCTTTATTACTGTGTAGAAGATTTGGGGGTGTGTGTATGTGTGTGTGTGTGTGTGTGTGTGTGTGTGTGTGTGTCTGTGTGTCTGTGTGTGTCTGTGTGTAGGCATACACTGAGGGAGGGTTAATGTCATGACATGATGTACATATGTAAACATGTAAACAATCAATCATTAGGGCTACAATCTGGAGTATAAACCTGTTGTGGACAATGAAAGAGATCTGTTCTAAGTTTCTGGGGTTCAGAACAGAGATAAAAGTTCTTCCTTATGTGAAGAAAATTTCAGTGAAAGTAAGAAAGGAAGGAGTTGGACTCCATAATAGCATGAATATGGAATGTGCCCATTCTCTGGTTCTCAGGCATCAGTGTTTGAGAGGTGGCTTGGTCATTTGTTCAGCAAATTCAACCCTAAAAGATCACTTCTATTCACTAACTTGCACAATCAAATTTCATAACTGGCAGTTCTATTCAGATTTATGATCCCATCGCCACATCTCTATGTGGTAGATCTTTTCAATAGCTGTGCAGATCACTATATCATGGACCTCAAGCATGGCTTAGGAAGAACTGACACATGAGACAGAAAACTTGGAACTACTAAGGAAACGCTGCATTTATATTTTATTACTTATCTTGACTTAGCTTAATAGATGGTTAGAGTTGAATTCTATCTTGAGAACTCACAGGAGAGCATACTTATTTTTGTTTTTATGATAGCAGAGTCTATACAGTTTTATTACATGAGAAATTCAAGAAATAAATTTGGGTCTATCAAAAAATCTCTTAGTTTTCTTTCTCCTTATAGAAAGAGGTTATGCTTCATAGTTCAGTAAATTACTTACTTTATGTACAGTTTTTGATCTTGTTTCTATATTTTAGAACCAATACAAAGAAAACAATTGTAGCCGGGGAAAGCAATTGTTATTTGAAATTACTTTTATTTTCGGAATGTTCTTTTGCATTTATCACATAATATTTGGGAAGAGAGCAGTGACTATCTCTGGTTTTCATCCTTGTTTCCCCAAGTACCAGACTCTTTCCTCTCTCAGCTAAAGATCAATTAAAAACTTCCTCAGATACTTATGACCACAGTGTTGAAGAAAGGTAAGGTTTCTAGGAGATGGAAAGTCAGTGTATTGGAGAACAGTTGTGTAAATGTGTAAATGTAAAACAGTTACTTAAAATTCTGGCAGGAACAGTGTGACTGAAGGAACTGTGACCCAGGTCCTTAAAACATCAATAATTGAAGGGAAATGGCATAGAAGCCATTACATGCTAGTAATGAAGAGAAAGTAGGTACTATATGCTATCTGCATAGATCTCAGAGTAGAATGGGTTTCCACAACAGTGAGGGAGGGAGATAATGGCTGGGCAACGCTACTGGAAAAAAAGACACCACCCACTCCACTTCCTAGGTGTGAGATCTTAAGAATGTGTGAAATAAAATAGACATTGATAAGTGGTTTCAGCGGAGAACAGGTCCTCTGTTAAGGAAAGGAAACAAAAGGAACAGAGAAAAGACTGAGGGTAGAAAATGTGCTAACCCTGGCATAAGATGTTCAGAGGACATCAGTGCAAAGGGGATATCTTTGTGCAAGTTAACTTTTCCTCAACCCATGCTTTCCCACAAGAGGCATAGACTAATTCTACATGATATTAGCAAAATGGTGCTATTTTAACATATGTTAATAAGGGAAACATTGTAATATGCACTAGTAATGCTGAGATTCTCTACTAATCTGTTAGAAATTTCAGTCTGTAACAGCGTGCTATTTGACAGTCTAACACTTGATGAACCTTCCAATAAAATGCACTCAATGCTGGCCAGAGCTAACTTTAGACTTTGATAGCTTTTAGTACCTGCTTTAAAACAGGCTTGGAAAAAGAACAAGTATAAATAGATTTAGCCAAAGGATGTTTGGCTAATTCATTGTGTTGTTAAGGGCCATCTACGCATTCAGCTATAAATGATGTTCTATGGATTCATGAGAAATAGCAGCTTATGTCCCTTGTGACTTTCCAGCATCAGCTTTCATTTTTCAATTTTGTTTTTCTTAGTCAATGATAAAATTATTTTAATATTATTTCATAACTGAGCATAAAATTCATTTTTATGGCCCCTTCCCCCAATCTGTATCTGGTCAAAAGGTGATGGAGAGAGTAAGTAGGGTTGCCTTAGTAACCCGCATATGCAACACTAAGTAAAAATACCTGTGAGAGTTGGGGCAAGGGGCAAAGATTTATAGTTCACAATATAAATAACTTCCTTAATATGCAATTTTGGTCTTCCTTCAACTTTAGGGAAAAGAAATAATTTATATGGTAGTTGAATTTTTAAATAGAATTTCCAGCTTGTGAATTAAAGGAAGCTAGTACAGCCCAGAACAGATGAGTATCTATAGACAGAGAGAAAAATAAAGCCTGTTTTACATAAAAGGGTACCAGGATGGGAAGATACATAGATGTACCAAAAGACCTTTGGAATAGGCTTAGGGCCATAAGAAAAACAAGGTAGAGATTTGTTGGCTCCAGTGCACAGAAAGGATCAGAACATACATACAGTTAAGTCCCCACAGGTAGACCATGTCTCTTGAGTGAGTTGCAGTTGGAGACCGAGGTTTATAAAAGCCATTGAAAATCTGCATATGAACAGGTCCTCCAAACCTGTTCCTTCTCCTTGCTCTAAAAACAAGATCATTTAAATCTATACCATGCATGCCTTCTCCTTTCAGGCTAGTGCACATCTGTAAACCAACACTCTGGAAACAGGCTGAAGTTATAAATTTGAGGGTCACCTGCGCTACCTAATGACTGTCTGTTGCAGTGAGTAGATTGTTCGTCCCGGCTACTTAGAACCAAAATAACCACACAGAAACTATGTTAATTAAAACACTTGGCCCATTAGCGCTAACTTCTTATTGGCTAACTTTTATATTAATTTAACCCATTTCTATTAATCTGTATATTGCCATGTTGCAGTGGCTTCCTGGCAAAGATTACCTATGTCTGATTCTGGTGGCTCCATGGCATTTCTCTGGCTCTGCCTTCTTCTTCCTAGCATTCAGTTCCATCTTCCCTGCTTACCTAAGTTCTGCCCTATCAACAGACCAAGGCAGTTTCTTTATTCATTAACCAAGAAAAGCAGTGCACAGACAGAAGGACCTCCCACACCAACTGTCTCAAACAAAACAAAACCCCAATAAAAAGAACATGCCCAGTCACCAAAATAGACTTTTAGAACTAGTCAGAAGAGCCATATTCATTAAGGAAAAAAAAAATCAAGAGGCTATTACAATTCTAAAAATATAGGTACCAAATATGTTCACATTCAATTTTCAAAACACGTCCTACTTGATTTAAATGGTAGATTAGTGATAGTGGGTGACTTAAATGACCAATGCTCACCAAATAGGCAGGTCATTTACACAAAAAATAACCAAGAAGGCTTGTGTTAAATAATAACATAAATGAAATGGACCTCACAGATATCTATAAAACTTTTTACCAAATACTAAAGAATATATATTCTTCTCAGCATCCCTTGGAACTTATTCTCAAATTGACCACATATTAGTACACATAGAAAATTCTTTTGAAAATACAGGCAAATTGAAATAGAATCCTGATTCTAATTTATCACAATGGAATAAAGCTGGGTATCAATAACAATAGAAACTATAAAAGTACACAAACTCTCGGGACAAACAACACACTGACTACTGAGCAATAATTGAGTCAAGGAAGAATTCAAGAAGAAAATTTAAAAATCTTTCTAGAATTGAATGAAAATGAAAACACAACATACCCAAACAGGATACAATGAAGGTCTCAAGGAAAAGTTTAGGACACTAAGTGCCTGCATCAAAAATAATTTTGAGGGAGATTAAATTAATCAATGAATTATGTACCTTAATGCTTTAGAAAAAACAAAAACAAAACAAAAGACAGGTAAAACTCAAAACATAATGTTGGAAGAAATAATCAAATTCAGGACTAAAATATGAAGAAAATAATACAAAAAATTTTAATGAAATGTGTTTTTTAGAAGAAATAAACAAAACTCACAAATCCTAAACCAAATTAAACAAAAATAAAAAGAGGTCTGTTAGCATTCAGGCATTTACACTGGCCTGCTCTCAGGGATCCAGCCAGACAAGTCTTAGCTGCAGCTGAGACATGATAATGTAGCTACAGCAGCCACTGAATAGAGAGCACTCTCCCTATGCGCATGCACTATATCCCCTTACAAAAGGCAAACTCCTCCTGCCCCTCTCTTTCCTTCTGCTCTCTCTCAGAGGCTGCCCCTGCACCCCCGCCTGCACAGTAGACCCCTCTACATGAGTTTCATTGAGTGGAGTGACTTTATGGTGCCCCTGGGCTCCACCCTGCACATGGTTGCCTCCCACCGCCACTAAACAAGATCTATATTAATAAAATTATAACTGAAAAGAGAAACATTACAATAGATTCTGTGAATTAAGAGAATTACATAAATATATTTTAAAAACCTCTTTCCAACTGTTTTAGTTACTTTTCTATGACTGTGATAAAACACCATAACTAAATCAACTTGAGGAGGAGAAGATTTATTTCAACTTACAGTTTATAGCCCATTATCAAGGGAAGTCACAGCAGAAATTCAAGGTGGGGACTGATAGGCCATGGAGGAGAACTGTTTATTGACATGTTCATCATGGCTTTCTTTTTTTTTTTTTTTTTTTTTTTTTTTTTTTTTTAACAGAAGTAAGCTTTTATTTCCACGTTTCTTGGATTAAGTTGTCTGAATTGGTTGCTTTGAGAGGATTAGTCAAAGAGACCAAATCCCATATCTTCATCTGATTCCTCCGACTCTTCCTTGGCTTCAGCCTTCGCTGGGGCTGCAGCTGCAGCAGCAGGAGCAGCAGTGGTGGCAGCAGCCACAGGGGCAGCAGCCACAAATGCAGATGGATCAGCCAAGAAGGCCTTGACCTTTTCAGCAAGTGGGAAGGTGTACTCAGTCTCCACAGACAGAGCCAGAACCCGCTTGTACCCATTGATGATCGAGTGTGGCACTGAGGCAACAGTCGGGTAGCCGATCTGCAGACAAACACTGGCAACATTCCGGACACCCTCTAGGAAGCGAGAGTGCAGAGCCTGCTCTGTGATGTCAAGCACTTCTGGGTTGTAAATGCTGCCATTGTCAAACACCTGCTGGATGATCAGCCCAAAGGAGAAGGGGGAGATGTTCAGCATGTTCAGCAGCGTGGCTTCACTGGCTCCTACTTTGTCTCCAGTTTTTATCAGCTGCACATCACTCAGAATTTCAATGGTGCCCCTGGAGATTTTAGTGGTGATGCCTAAAGCCTGGAAAAAAGAGGTCTTCTCGGGCCCCAGACCAGTGTTCTGGGCTGGCACAGTGACCTCACATGGGGCGATAGCACCAGCACGGGCAGCAGCTGGCACCTTATTGGCCAGCAACATGTCCCTAATCTCAGTGAGGTCCTCCTTGGTGAACACAAAGCCCACATTGCCCCGGATATGAGGCAGCAGTTTCTCCAGAGCTGGGTTGTTCTCCAGGTGCCCCCGGATGGCCTTCCGCATCATGGTGTTCTTGCCCATCAGCACCACAGCCTTTCCTCGCAGGGACATGCGGATCTGCTGCATCTGCTTGGAGCCCACATTGTCTGCTCCCACAATGAAGCATTTTGGATAATCATCCAAAAGTTGGATGATCTTAAGGAAGTAGTTGGACTTCCAGGTCGCCCTGTCTTCCCTGGGCATCACGGCGGTGCGTCAGGGATTGCCACGCAGGGTTTAAAGACGATGTCACTCCAACGAGGACGCCTGGCGAGAGAGCCATCATGGCTTTCTAAAACTGCTTTCTTATCCACACCCAGGACTACCACCCCAGGGGTGTCATTGTCTACAAGCGATCAGGGTTTCCTGACATCAATAATCAATCAAAAAAATGATCACAAGCTTGTACACAGGCTTATGTGGTTGGACAATTTTTCAACAGAGGTTCTTTTTTTTTTTTTTTAGATTTTTTTTATTTATTATGTATTCACCATCTGCCTCAATTTATGCCCGCACGCCAGAGGAGGGCGCCAGATCTTAGTACAGATGGTTGTGAGCCACCATGTGGTTGCTGGGAATTGAACTCAGGACCTCTTGAAGAGCAGCCAGTGCTCTTAACCTCTGGGCCATCTCTTCAGAACCAACAGAGGTTCTTCTAAAATGACACTAGCTTGTGTCAGATTGACATAACCAATAAACTGGTTGATCTAAAAGTAATGGGCAAATTTGTAGATGCATACAACAACCCAACAACAAAAATAAAAAAAGGAAACAAATACTTTAAACAGACCTACAATCAGCAATGAGATTGCAGCTGTAATAAAATTCCCCCAACTAACGAAACTCAGGGCCAGATGGTTCAAAGCAGAATTTCAAAGAAGGGCTATTAACAATAGTACTTAAATTATTCCATAAAATAAGAAAGGAAGAGAAGCTTCCAAACACTTCTTTTTGGTGCCAATATTGCCCTGCCACCAAAACCAGATAATGGCATAGCAAAATATGTAAAATGCAGACCAATATCTCTGATGAACATGGTTGCAAAAGTCTCAATAAAACACTGGCATATTGAACCCAAGATCATATAAAAAAGCATTCATCATGACCAACTTGGCTTCATTACAGCTATACAAGGATAGATCAACATACATAAATCAATAAATGTTATATGTCACATAAATAGACTCAAAGACAAATCATCTGATCATTAGATACAAGGAAGTCTTTGACAAAATCCAACATCCCTTCATTGTAAGTGTCCTAGAGAGTCTAGGAACACAGAGGGCATATTTCAACATCACAGAGGATGGGTAAAATGCCCATAGTTAACATTATGCTAAAAAGTAAAAACTCCATTGTTCCTCACCAAGCTCAGAAACTAGATTTCAATCTAGTTCTCTCTGAGCTCTTCGCTGTTCCTGTCTCCATGCCTTTTCGGGGCCATCATATACTCTAGCCCTTTCGAACCATAAGCCCAATTAAATGCTTTCTTCTATAAGATACCTTTCCCATGTTGTTTTATCACAGCAATAGAAAAGTAACAAATACATACAGAAAAAAAGGGCAATTTCAAAATTTAGTGTACATGAAGACACTATTTGAGAACCTATGGTCTTTTAGTAAGAGGAAATCATAAACCATATCTGATATGAAAGTAAATGGGGAAAGTACACTAGGAACTCAAAGTCTATAAGAAAATGGAAGGAGTGGCTTAGAGGAAATTAGACATAATGATTGGTCTAATCAAAACAGGATACATAAATGAACCTTATGAAAGTCTACTCATTTTCATATTAATTGTGTGTGTGTGTGTGTGTGTGTGTAAACAGGACTTTGAACATAGTATCACACATTAGTTAACAATACTACTCCCAGAAGACATAGATTATTAAATGAAAATCATAGTGCCAGTTATGGCTTACCTCTCTATGATCTGGTTCCAGAGGCAACAGAAATACCCAAACAATATAGATTACTGTCATTTCTCATGCTCCCCACTATATTTAGATGGTAAGACACTGTAGCTGAAGTCATTACTCACTTTGACTGCAGAACACAAAGAAATCAGTCTTAAGTTATCTTGGAAACTGTGCTAGCTAACTTTCTTTTTTTTTTTTTTTACATAAAACTGCATTTTCTTTATTTTTGCATACTTTTAATTTCGGAACAAAATAAAACAAACAAAAAAACCCACAATATACAATACCCAACCCTGCTATTCTGTGTGAGGGGATTTTCCTGCCTTAAGGCACAGGACAGGGTAAGAGATCCTCTAGCATGAGCAGAGAGCCAGGTAGGTCAGGGTCAGTCAAGGCTGCTGGGGGAGCACAGGGAAACTATACTGATGACATGGTCTTCCCAAGGCATCTCTAATCTACTTCTTCCATGCGGGAGGCATCCTCATCACCCTCAAGTGGGGAGATCTCATCAAGAACAACAACACTGGGCTCCTCTGCTGTCACCTCATCTTCATCAATGCCCAGGCCTAGTTTGATCATGCGGTAGATGCGGTTGGAGTAAGTCTGGGAATCCTCAAGTGAGAAGCCAGAGGAGAGCAGAGCAGTTGCAAACAGCAGCACCACAAGGTCCTTAACAGCTTTGTCATTCTTGTCAGCCTCAGTCTTCTGCTTCAGGATCTCCACAATGGGGTAGTCAGTGTTGATCTCTAGGTGCTTTTTGGCCATCATGTAACCCATTGTAGAGAGTCGTCTCGAAGTGCCTGGGCCTTTATAATCCTCTCCATGTTGGCTTCTTCTTCATGAGCTTGCAAAGATTCTCAAACTTTGCCTTGCTCTTCTCCATCTTCTTCTTCTCTTCCTCATCCTCTGGTAGCTCCAGGCCCTCCTTAGTCACTGAGATCAGGCTCTTTCCATCAAACTCCTTGAGCTGCTGCAAGCAGTATTCATCAATAGGCTCAGTCATGTACACCACCTCAAAGACCCGCTTCTGCACACGTTCCACAAAGGCAGAGTTGGCCACCTGCTCTTTGCTCTCACCAGTGATATAGTAGTTGGACTTCTGTGTCTCCTTCATGTGCGACACATACACTGACAGGGAGGTCATCTCATCTCCAGACTGAGAGGTGTGATAGCAGAGAGGCACCAACAGTTAGTAGAATCTTCATGGATCCCAAGCTTTAAATTCTTGGAGAAGGCCTCATAGAATTTCTTGTAGTTCTCGTTGTCTTCAGCCAACTCAGAGAAGAGCTTGAGGCACTTCTTCACGATGTTCTTGCAGATGACTTTCAGGATCTTGCTCTGCTGCAGCATTTATCGGGAGATCTTCAAGTGCAGGTCCTCAGAGTCAACCATGCCGCCGATGAAGTTGAGGTACTCAGGTATTAGCTCGTCACAGCCTTCCATGATGAACACATAGTGAACATATAGTTTGATGTTGTTCTTCTTGTTTTCAAAAAGGTCAAAGGGAGCTCATCAAGGAATTAAGACAATGCTCTGAATTCCAACTGACCTTCCACAATGAAGTGCTTGACTGCCAAGTAGTCCTTTCAATCATTGGTGAGACTCTTATAGAATTCACCATACTCCTCTAGAGTGATGTCAACAGGGTTTCTGCTCCAAATGGGCTTAGCCTTATTCAGCTCTTCCTGATCAATATATTTCTCTTTAATTTTCTTTGCTTTCTCTTTCTTATCTTTGCCACTGTCATCCTCCTCATCCAATCCCACATCATCAGTCTTAGCCTTCTCCTAGTTATTCTTTTTTTTTTTTTTTGATTTTTCGAGACAGGGTTTCTCTGTAGCTTTTTTGATTCCTGTCCTGGAACTAGCTCTTGTAGACCAGGCTGGCCTCGAACTCACAGAGATCCGCCTGCCTCTGCCTCCCGAGTGCTGGGATTAAAGGCGTGCGCCACCACCACCCGGCTCTCCTAGTCATTCTTATCTTCCTCCTCTTTCTCACCCTTCTCTTCCTCTGCCTCATCATCACTGATCTCCTTCTCTCCTTCCTTTTCCAGATATAGGGTGATAGGATAGCCTATGAGCTGTGAGTGCTTCTTCACCACTTCCTTGACCCTCCTCTCCTCCAGGTATTCTGTCTGGCTTCCTTGAGATGCACGATCACTTTGGTGCCCCGGCCAATGGGCTCACTGTGGTCGGCACCCACTGTGAAGGACTCACCAGCAGAGGACTCCCAGGCATACTGTTTGTTGTCATTGTGCTTTGTGATCACAACCACTTTCTCTGCCACCAGATAGGCTCAGTAGAACCCAACTCCAAACTGCCCAATCATGGAAATGTCTGTACCAGCCTGCAGAGCCTCCATGAAAACCTTTGTGCCAGACTTAGCAATGGTTCCCAAGTTATTTATGAGGTCAACCTTGGTCAGGCCAATGACTGTGTCCACCAAAGTCAGCATATGCTCCTGAGGGTTGAGGATGATGTCAGTTTTCACCTCTTTAACGCTGTCCAACTTGGAAGAATCTGTCAGGCTCTCATAGTGAATCTTTTCCACGGCATCAGAAGCATTGGAGATCAGCTATCGAAGGAAAATTTCCTTGTTCAAATAAAAAGTATCCATGATTAAGAACATGAGTGAGCAATTTCTGCCTGGAAGGCAAAGGTCTCCATCTCTTCCTCTCCATGGTGCACTTACTCAGGCATCTTGACAGAAAAGCCTTGTAGTAGCACAGAGCAGGATGGGCACAGAGCACGTACGACCAACCTAGGCTGTGTGGGGGAGACTAGAGAGAGCAGCTAGCTAACTTTCATAGGGCTGAATGATATTTTACAAGCTTGAAGTGGGGGTTGTGGAGATATCGATAGTATTATCCTGTGCAGTACCCCTGTATGCTACAATAGTGACCTGCCACAGAAGATTTGCCCACTGAAAAAAAATAGTGGCATGGTTGTTATGGTAGAAACTAAAATCTTTCTTAATTAGATTTGAGGCCTGTTCCACAAGAGGGAATTCAAGCCTACTATTGTAAATATGTTCAAAACCCTGGCTAGGGAAACATCTTACTAATGTTACTTTTCTAAATGGGCATATTCTCAAAATGCCTTCTAAATATTTCTATTAATATCCATAGATTTGTGCTTCTTATTGCAGTGGGTAGTTGGTTAATTCATAAATGGCCTACAGTTTAAAATGCTGACAATAAGCAACTGTGAGTACTCAGCCATAGATGGATCGCTGTGCCAAAACCTCACAAAGACTTGGGGAACATCACAAAAAAAGGGGGCCGAAAGAATAAGAACCAAAGGACGAAAAGGAGAGCTATAACATGCTGTCCTAGGATACAACATGGCTACTGTGCACATGAAAATACAGCAGATACAGTTAGCTTTACAAGATCTGTGTATGATCAAACCAGATGAACATTTAAGTATGAGTTGTGGATGATCTCTCAGGGTCTAACCTGAAGGGAAGGGAAAAATCATTTTTCTTTAGGAATATAGACATTGTTATATTTCCTATCCCTTAGTGAATGACTCTACACATGCATAAGAGCATAGTAATTGGATTCAGTGGGTTAAAAAATATACAATTATATTGTTATAATAGCTATCGTACAAATGCACAATTGCAAACAGAGAGCATAAAGTTTGGGGGGAGATGTAGGGAATGAGTGAAAGGTTTATATTAATCAGATATATTGTGTAATGTACAGAATTTTCAAAGAATAAATAGCATTTTTAATTCGCAGGGAAAAAAAACTAACAACAAATGAGCATATAAGTTTAACAAATGCGCATGAAATTAGCAAATAACAATGTATTGTAGACAAATATGGGGGAAAACATTTAGGGGTCACAATTGGATATCAGTATCTAGTTCTAAATCAAATTCTTAAACTTTCTGTGTTCATTATTACTAATCAAAATATGGAGTTAATAATATCACACACTTTACAGTGTTATTGACTGAATTGCATGAGACAGATATATAGAATGCACTCAGTCACCATTAGGTATACATTTGCTGAAAAAACAATTATCATACTTTCAAAAATAATTTTTATCAATTAATTAAACTTATTCATTTATTTTACATCCTCACCGCAGGTTCCCCTTTTTTATCTCCTCCAATTCTCTTTCCCTACCTCCCTGCATCCCAATCCATTACTCCTCTTTTTCTGTTCAGAAAGGGGGAGGCCTCCTGTAGGTGTCAACAAAGCATGGCATATCAGGTTGAGGTAGGACTAAGCTCCTTTCCTTGTACTGAGACTGGGCAAGGCAATCCAATATGAGGAATAGTCAGCAAACACTTCTCAGTAGAAAGAATTACCGGGGAGTTTATGGATGGCTAGTGGGAAAACGTGCTTACCAATAATCCTAAGAATCTGAGTCCTATTTCCGGGACCTGAATGGTGGAGATGAGAAGCAACTCCTACAAGTTGTCCTCTAACTTCCACATATGCACTGTTACTCAAGTGCGCGCGCGCACACACACACACACACAAACTAAATGATATACATATATATTTTTGGATTTTCGAGACAGGGTTTCTCCATAGCTTTTGGTTCCTGTCCTGGAACTAGCTCTTGTAGACCAGGCTGGCCTCGAACTCACAGAGATCCGCCTGCCTCTGCCTCCCGAGTGCTGGAATTAAAGGCGTGCGCCACCACCGCCCGGCTCTAAATGATATTTTTAAAAGAAATGTCTAGAGTCCTGATAGTGGGAAATATCAACATTTATGCTATTCTTAGGTGAGTAAGGACTTACTAAGTCTACAATATTAATGTAAGGAAGGTTGGAGTATTTAATTTATATGTTTGGATACATAATCTTAAATTCAACACTTTTAATAATCAAGTGTGAGGATCAAAATTGGTGAATTAAAATGTAATTTCAATAATCTTTAAACCAGACAATGTTAGAATTTTATAAAAACATTGTTAGTCAATTAAAAAATTTCTATGCAGCAATTGAAAATGATCAGTCTCTGAGCCTACACATTTTAGAACAAACACAAAAAGGAAGGCATTAAACACACTAAGCACACTTATCATAAATTAAATAGGTTGAATTTGAACGACTAGGAATTTGTCAAAAGAAAAACATAAAATTCAGTTCCATAAGCATTGTCTTCACCATTCTTTGTTCCATTAGTTGTTCATGGCGCCCTTTGTTTATATCCACTTGCTGACTAGGACCAAGGCTCTTTTAGAGAGGAGGTCTCAATGGTCTTGTTCAAAGCAACTCTCTCTGCATAGTTAAACAAGCATTTATACTGTATAATCCAATTTCGTCTCCCTCAGTACTACTGTTGAGTTTCAAGAACTCTTAGTTTCAAAAATAACACTTTGAACTTCAAGTTGAGAACTTCGTTGCAAGCAGGAGATACAGAGAATTGGAAAACAATTATTATTAAGTCAAAACAATTAAATGGTATTTATGAATATATTCTAGTATTCTGCTTTTCATTGCTATGTCAAAATACCAAAATCAAGAAAATCTGTTAAAAATATAGTTCATTCTGCTCATACCTTTGAAGGTGAAAGTGAAGCTCAACACCCCATCATTTTGACTTCTGCTGAGAACTCATGGTGGATGGCATCACAATAATAGGAGCTGTGTGAATGAAAGATTCATGGGTCAGTATCTCTTTTGTAGTAACTCATTACCACATGAGCTAGTTATCTCACAAAGGAGTAAAAACAATCTTTTCTGAGGGCAATTGTTGCTGGAGGCTGCTTGTTCATTTCCGGCATCCCAGACTGGAAATAACCACACAGAAACTATATTAATTAAAATCACTGCTTGGCCAATCACTTAAGTATATTACTAGCTAGCTCTTACATCCAGAATTAACCCCTTTCCATTATTTTATGTTTTACCATGAGGCTCATGGCCTACCAGTAAGGTTTCAGCTGATAGCTTGCATCTTTCCTCTCTGGTGGCTACATAGTGTCTCTTTGACTCTGCCTACTCCCTCTCTATATATCTATCTCTTTCAGTCTGGCTATATTTTATAAAGCCATTGGCTGAAAGCAGCTTTTTAAATTGACCAATAAAAGTAAGACATATACAGAAGGACTTCCCACATCATCAGGTGATGTGGGACTTCCCTCTGTATTCTGTGATTACCATTAATGAATAAAGAAACTACTTTGGGCCTATAGCAGGGAAGAACAGAGCTAGACAGAAAAAAAAAACTAAACTAAATGCTGGAAAAAAAGAAGGCAGAGTCAGGGAGATGCCACGTAGCCGCTGCCAAAAACAGATGAGCCGAAACCTTGCCAGTAAGTCACAGCCATGTGACAATATATGATTAATAACGATGGGTTAAATTAAGATGTAAGAGAAAGCCAATAAAAAGATAGAGCTAATAGGCTAAGCAGTGCTTTAATTAATACAGTTTCTGTGTGATTATTTCAGGTCTGAGCAGCCAGTCAAAAACAAGTGGCCTCTTATATCAGGCAATACTATGTTCCACCTAGACGCTACAACTAAATGGTTTCTACACTTTTTACAGACTCACACTGGAGATCAAGATTACATTTATATTTATATCTATAGATTTGTGCTTCTCTCAAGCTTGGTCAGAGAAGCTTCTTATGTAGTGGGCAATGGTTAACATGGAGATTAATAATTGATAAAGTTACTGAGAACAAGGAACTGTTAGTGTCCAGGAGTAGATGGGATATACACATCAGTCCTCCTTTCCAAGTCCCTGACTTCATCTCAGAAGATGAGACAGAAATATACAAGAGGCAGAGATGGGAAGGAGTGCTGTGAAATGCTGTCCTCTGGATATGACATGGTTTTTGCACATTGAAGTCACAGCAACTGTGGTTACCTATATAAGACTTGTACAAAATTCAGCTAATTAAAATCTTTAGGATGGTGTGGGGTGGGCTCTTTAGCACTATCTCTTCAAGGAGCTTGACAGTTTATTGCTGCTTAGGAAGGGGGTGACAGTTTTCATTAGGAGTGTTGCCACTAGTATGTTGTCCATGTTCCCAGGGATGACCACATGCCCATGAGCATATGGGCAACACTAAACTGGACTCAAGAAATTAAAAAAAACAAACAGGACATGAAGTTGGGAGGTAGATCTGTTGGCATTTTGTGGGATCCTGGAAGAAGTTAGAAGTAAAATACAGGGGTAGATATGATCAAGATATGCTGTATGCATGCATTAAATTTTTAAAAATTAAAAATAAAGCCTACAGAATTTTGTGGTGGCTAATCTGGTCACCTTGACCACATCTAGAGTCAACTAACACTCAAACAGCTCAACACTTCTAAAAAATAATTTTCTCTTAATTGGATTATTTGATTGGTGAAGACACACTCTATCTGAACCATACTTGTTGGCAGCCCCCATGATAGGATATGGATAAATGTGCTTTGTTTTTTGCCTTTCACTCTTATGGGAAAGTTCATCTTTCCTGTTACTACTGTGAATGCTAAATCTAGTATCTTCAAGACACCAACATAAACTGAAAACTATTAGCTCTTCAAGAATCCTCCTGAACTCTAGGTCTGGGACTGCTGAGCTCTGTCCAGCCAGATTCTTGTTCTTTCTAAACTGAGACAGGCATTCTTGGACTACCTATCTTACAATAAAATCACATAAACAAAACAAAAATCTTCGCTAAAGAATTTTAACTTTCTTTCCAGTAGCCTATTGGGTAGTTTCAATTAAATTACTCTAAAAGAAAGAATGGCTTCCCATTCAAATAAGACAGATTATGGTCTGATTGATGGCAGAATTAAGCCTTCTTCTTTCAGGGCAAAAGGAGAGACTGTGGAGCAAGAAGGAGGAATTGACCTTTCCAATCAAGACAGGCTAATGTACCACCCAGGTCAAGTGGTTTGCTGTAGTTCAACAATAATATTTTATATTTCAGCAACTTAGAAAACTAAGGGGAAGCCAGTGAGATGGTTGAATTGGTGAAGTGTTTCTGTGCAAGCATGAGTATCTGAGTTGGAATCCCCAGAACTCATGTAAAGAGCTGAACATGGTGGTACATGCTTATAATCCTAGCATTGAGGAGGAAGAGCTAGGAGAATTGCTTGGGTTTGCTGAAAAGTTAATTGGTACCTCTAGGTTCAGTGAGAGATGCTTTACCAAAATTTGCTTCCTATATAATTCCAAGTCTAGACATCCATCAGTTTGAAAAATAAATGTAGAATTATTTGTATCAATTAACCCTTCTAGAGGTGATTGGCAGATAGACTGAGTAGCCAGAGCTGGAGAGGGATGTCTAAAGGAAAATTTAAAGATTGGAGAGAAATTAGAGTTTTGAGCATGGTGGGTGAGAAATCAACCCATAGGTTCATAATGTTTGAATGCTTGGTTTCCAATTAATAGAACTATTTTGAAAGAATAAGAGGTATGACCTTATTGGAGTAGGTATGGCCTTGGAGTTGTGCCACTGGGGGTAGGCTTTGAATTTTCAAAAACCCATGCATAGACCCATTTCTCTCTATTTCTCTCTCTCCCTCTCCTACCTCCCATCTCTGGTTGATACCTATAGATCAGGATGTAAAGCTCTCAGCTACTGGTCAGTGCCAAGCCTGTCTAATTGTTTCCTACCATGATGGCTGTGGCCTAACTCTCTAAAACTGTAAGCAAGCCCCCAATTAAATGTTTCTTTATAAGAGTAGCCTTGGTCACGATGTCTCTTGACAACAATATAACAGCAACTAAGATTCACTCTTCAAAAACTAGTAGTAGCTGTCTCTTAAGTAGTCATCAGACGCTACTGAGAAGAAGCAAAGCTAATTTCAGGTAAACTGATAACTATTTAATTCTGTGAAATATCCCTGGATAAACAAAATCTTTGATGAACTAGAGAAATAATTAAATTCTGCTTAAGTTATATAATCTATGTTATAAGATCATGAATTCACCAGCTCTATATCAGACATCATGGAACTGTTTAATAAAAACAACAGCTTCTTAGTAGGTTTGTTGCCTAACTAAATGCACTTCAACTATGGTGCCATTTCACATTCTCATAAGCTAAGAATGTAATCTAATTATTAACAGTAGCATACATACTTTCTTTATAATTTATTCTTTGTATTCTACTATTATTTAAGAAATAGTAACTTTAAAGTCTTTTAGTTGGATTGATATTATGACAATCATTTTGATTGATACTTGATACTAACTAACATATTTATCTCCCCAGGAAACTAAACTTTGCTTTTACTCTAACCTTTGATATTTTCTTCTTGTGTTGATAAACATCTCTTCTTTATCAATTTCTTTTATATAATGTATTTGACCAAGAAAAAAAAAGGCTTGGTTTCTAAAAGGTCCCCTTGCTTTAATAAAAGTCAATCACGTTGGAACATCATTCCATCCAGTGCAATATTAACAAGGAAACTCATGAACAGTACATGTATTCTGAGGAGCAGTTATATTCTATATTCGGCAAGACAGTCAAGTCTCATATTCTTATCCCTCTGCCAAGGGGAGATATTGCAGAGATACTTCACTCTTGAAGCAAGTCGTCAAGTACATCTAGGGGTCCTGTTTTAAGATAGTCTACGTGGGCTGCTCCAAGATCTACCCACACTCTGCCATGCCTGATTCAAAATCCTCATAAGCAATCAGTATGGGATATGATGATGAAGGCTTAGAATAGTACTAAATAGTGGCCAATATGGTTTATGGCTTGGAAACAAACATCTGTGATAAATTTATATAAGAGTACAAGTTAAAGATGCTCATTAACACCCTTTAAAAAAACAAAAAGCCTATCTATTGATGGACCGCACTCAGCTCACGTAAACTAGCTCCAAAGACTCAGTGCCACCTAGTGGCTAATCTGAGTGTCAGGCAGCACAGAATGCCATTTGGCCAAGGACTCAGCTAAATCACAAACAAACAAAATGTGCTTTACTGTACAGTGAGTTCTTAAAGAATCCAACACTCACTCTTGCTTGGCTCATATCTGAAATTCCAGTCACTGATTATAGACCGACATTAATAAAAGCCAGCTTTCTGGTATACCTGTTTCCTTTGGGTAGGCTGGCATGGTTCATCCCAGATGATCCTATAGAAGGCTAACATGGAGTTAAAATGGGCCCTGGGACCTGTCTTTCCAGTACATAGATAGCTGCCAGCACTTGAGTCAGAAAGACAAATTCTGCAGTGCAGTTGCATTCGAATTCTATCTCCAATACTAAAAGCCCTAGGACTCTTAATAAGCTATTGAACCTCTTTTAGTCCTATTTCTAAAGATCTCTAAACTATATAGGGACAATAACTCTCAATATCATTGAGCTGTTTTGCATGCTTGAACTGAATTTATCTCTGTAAATTTATAGTTATACAACTTAAAGAAACTGTGAATGTTAGTATTTTAAATCTTTTTGAAAATGGTAAGATGCAGAGAGTTTAAAACAGTCACAGAGGAAATGGTACACTGATGGGCTGTCTATCTGCTGTAGTTTATTTGAGCTTAAGGCCTCTCATTGCTAGCAGACTTTCTAACATTGGATTGTCTCCCAGTCCTTTTCATCATTTCAACATTTTGAGAAAAAATATCACTAAATTTCCCAGGATGGCCTTGAACTTAAAATACTCCTGCTTCAGCCTCCTAAAGATCAAGGAATACAAGTCTGTGCTATCCGGCCCCAAAACAGCTTTTTAAAATTTTCATTAATACTTTATAACTTTATAGATATCAAATTATAATTTTTTTGTTTGACAATCCAAAGTGCCTGAAAATATAAATAGATATTTAGCAATTCTAGGTGTATTAGTATTGAGAAAATGAAATAAATGTCAGAATTTGGGGATCAGGTGATTCACCAACCCTCCCATTCTTACATTAGCCTTTATGACACCAAGTGATACCTTCTTTGGCTTCTTGGTACTCTCAGAACCTGATGTTTCAGAACACATAAGAAGATTGAATTCAAGCCACAGTTACTAGTACTTGTTTACTGGATCATAAAATTCAGAAGGCAAATTAATCACATTCTTGTTAGGTGAGATCGTTCTCTGATCCGCTCCTCACAGAATTTTATCAGGCATTCATCACCTTAAACGTTTATATTTTTAGTGGTAGCAGAAAATAAATCTTACCCAGTAACAACGCTGTGATAAAAAGTGATTGGCTTTACTACTGAGAGCTATTATCCTTAATTACCTTCCTGTCTTCTTTTACATCACCACCTTGAATTTAGGCCTTTGAGTTCTCAACAGCATTGAATATAGAAATGGCTGCCCATGGAACATGGCCAGTCAGAATGTACATCTGTCCTGGGGTATCAACCTGACACGCACTTAGGAGGCTAAAAGGATTTATCCAAACTGCTGCTGGCTAGTCCTCTGCTTTTGTTTAAATTGGCGAATGTTTAAAAATAGGCAGGAAATCATCTTCAGAAGACACAGGATCATGGTCTTTTCATTCTTTTTGTCACTAATCTTTACAAGAGCAAAATGCAACTCAGCTATGAGAAATATAGTAATAAGCTAAATTGTGTCTCAAGACTACAAAAGAATCATCCTATGTAGAGATGGATTGTGTCTTTCAATATTAAGTAAAAAATGTATTTGCCTGGAAGATCGCAGGCTTTAAGTTTTCTACTGAATATAAGAGAGTAAGGAAGATAAATGCTTTGGAATATAAGACTATAGGACAGAAAATATTGTGCAGATTGATGGTGAGTAGCAACCAAAGAAGGCAGAAAATGTCTCAAATACCCAGATAACAGAGAACAATTCAGTAAGAAAAAAAAAAAGGTACTTTAATGTACTTTCATTTTGGTTTTTGGAGTCAGAGTTTCTCTGAAGTTTTCGAGCCTGTCCTATTACTTGCTCTGTAGACCAGGATGGCCTCAAACTCACAGAGATCTGCCTATATCTGCCTCTATTTAAAAGAGTCATTAAAACAATGTATAAGAGGTATCTATAAAGACTATACGATGCATCAAATATTCTATTCTGAATGATGAAATTTTTCAACAAGAAAACCTTTAAGACCAAGGCTCAGCACATAAGAAAATGGCAGTTGGAGGCTGTGGGAGTTTACGTCACTTACCTACTTACAAGGTACACAACACAAAACTATTATAAATGGAAAATGTAGGCGTAATGAGAAATTTCAACAGCACCGAGTGTTTCTAAATGTCTTATTAGTTTTAGTAAAAACAATCCAGCTGACACAAAACATTCCTCCCTCTCTCACATCCTTAGAGAGCAGAAGAAGCAATTAAAATGCACGCTGCTCCGGATTGTATCCTGACAATTAAAATGCACGCGGCTCCGGATTGTATCCTGACAGGCAAGGCAGCATTGCAAGCCAGGTTAAGAGAAGATTGAAAAGGTCAATTTGGAATCCAGCTACTGGCATCAGAAATTCTGGAATCATCCTCAGATTAACTAAAATGGTAAGATTTTGTATCAAAAATAAACCACACAGCTCTGCTTCTTACTTGTACATGCTGCTCGATTCTATTACATTAATGAGAGAGATAAAGTTTGTGACTTTATTTCTGGTTTGATACCTGAATTTTCTCCACATTTAAAAAAAATAACACTGTTATAAAACTGTCTCCATTTGAACGGGTCTGTGGTGGCACACACACTTAATCCAGCACTCAGGAGGCAAAGGGAGTTAGAGCTCTGTGAGTTTGAGGCTAGGCTGGTCTACAGAATGAGATCTAAGACAGACTCCAAAGCCTCACAGAGAAATCCTACTCAAAAAACAAACAAACAAACAAAAAAGTCTCCATTTGAAACTCTAGGAAGGAATTTTTGTCTGCTTAAATTTCTAAAGTTTGGCTGATTGTTGAATTAATTGTATTGACCTGCCACTTGTCAACAAAAAGCATTCTCTGGCCATTCAAGGCTTGTTAATCTAATGATTTAATCTTTTTATTTACTCCCAAGTCTAAATATGCTCTATACATGGATCGGATATATGCATTATATTTTAATGTTTTTAGCCATCTTGTTTAGTTTTCATTTTTCCTACTTCTTTAAAGATATTCTCAATATAGCCCATGTATTATTCCATACAAATAGGACACTCTCACATGAATATAACAAATGTCTTCTTTTAGCAATGGTCCCTTCATTTTATTTAAGCAATGCAGTTATTTTATGAACCAAATTCATAACTTAAAGACAGATTTACCATCAAAGATATTATAGTAGGAAGACACTTCATTGTTCATTTTCCAATTTGGAAATTATGGATATATACATAAAGAGATGATAATATAATACTTACTGGGTTTGTTTCTGTTTTTTCTTTTTCTTTCTTTCTTTTTTTTTTTTGTTTTTTTGTTTTTAGACAGAGCTTCTCTGTGTAGCTTTGGTGCCTGTTCTGGGACTTGCTGTGAAGACCAGACTGGCCCCAAATTCACAGAGATATGCCTGCCTCTGCCTCCCAAGTGCTGTGATTAAAGGCATGTGCCATCATCATCCAGTTCTGTTTCTCTTTTTATTAATGCCCTTGTTCATTATTTTTTTGTTTCATATAATTTAGATATTTAAAAACTAATAACATGGCTCAACTATGTTTATAGCAGCTTTATTTGTAGTAACCAGAACCAGGCAACAACATAGTTGCCCCTCAACCAAAAAAAGGATATGGAAAATATGGGCCATTTATACAATGGAGTATTACTTAGCTTTCAAAAACAAGGACAACAGGAAATTTGAAGACAAATGGGTAGAACTAGGAGTGATGTGGTATTCCCCTCTGTACACTCTGAATATGTTTTATTATCACTGGTTAATAAAATGCTGCTTTGGCCTATGGAAGGGCAGACTATAGCTAGACAGGAAAACTAAACTTTAAGCATTAAACCGGAAAGAAGGCAGAGTCAGACAGATGCCATGTAGCCTCCCAAGAAGCAAGAGGTAACAAACCACAAGCCTCGTGGAAAAACATAAAATAATAGAAATGGGTTAATTTAAAATGTAAGAAGTATGCCTAAGCCATTCATTGGCCGGTGTTGTAATTATTATAGTTTTTGTGTGATTATTAAGGTCTGGGTGGGCAGGAAACAAACAAACAAAAAACGAGTCTCTGATTACACTTGAGTAGAGTAACCCAGAATGAGAACGATAAACATGGTATGTACTTACCCATAAGTGAATACTAGCTATAAAATACTGCAATCCACAGACTCAGAGAGTATAGGTAGCAAGGCGAGTTCATGGGGGGGTGGGATGCCAGAATCTCCCTGGAAAAGGGAAATAGAAGATTTTATTATTATTATTATTATTATTATTAAAAATTTCCACCTTCTTCCCTCCTCCCATTTATCTCCCCCCACTCCCCTTCCCCCTCCCTCTCCAGTCCAAAGAGCAGTCAGGGTTCCCTGCCCTGTGGGAAGTCCAAGGTCCTCCCCACTCCATCCAGGTCTAGGAAGATGAGAATCCAAACAGACTAGGCTCCCACAAAGTCAGTACATGCAGTAGGATCAAAACCCAGTGCCATTGTCCTTGGCTTCTCAGTCAGCCCTCCTTGTCAGCCACATTCAGGGAGTCCATTTGATCACATGCTCCATCATCCAGCTGGCCTTGGTGAGCTCACATTAGATCAGCCTCACCGTCTCAGTGGGTGGGTGCACCCCTCGTGGTCCTAACTTCCTTGCTGATGTTCCCCCTCCTTCTCCTCCTCATTTGGACCTTGGGAGCTCAGTCCAGTGCTCCAATGTGTGTCTCTTTCTCTATCTTCATCCACTGCCAGATGAAGGTTCTATGGTGATATGCAAGATATTCATCAGTATGGCTATAGGATAGGGCCATTTCAGGCTCCCTCTCCTCAGCTGCCAAAGGATCTAGCTGGGGACATCTCCTTGGACAACTGGGAACCTTTCTAGAGTCAAGTCTCTCACCAACCCTAAAATGGCTCCCTTAATTAAGATATATGCTTCCCTGCTCCCATACCCACACTTCCTCCATCCCAACCATCTCATTTCCCCAAGCTCTCCCCATCCTCCCCTTCTCACTTTTCTCTCCCCATCTCCCCTTACCTCCACCCCATCCCCACCTCCAATTTCCCAATTTTTGCCTGGCAATCTTGTTTACTTCCAATTTTAAAATCCCAACAAAATTCTTCACAGGTCTTGAGAGAACAATAATCAATTTATATAGAAAAACAAAAAACCCAGGATAGCCCAAACAATCTTATACAGTAAAGGAACTTCTGGAGGCATTACCATCCTTGACTTCAATCTCTATTACAGAGGTACAGCATTGAAAACAGTTTGGTATTGGCATAAAAACAGAGAAGTCGATCAATGGAATAGAATAGAAGAGCCGGATATTAATCCACAAACCTATGAACACCTGATTTTCGACAAAGGAGCTACAAGTGGAAGAAAGAAAGCATCTTCAACAAATGGTGCTGGCATAACTGGATGTCAACATGTAGAAGAATGAAAATAGATCCATATCTATCACCATGCACAAAACTCAAGTCCAAATGGATTAAAGACCCCAATATTAATCTGAACATGTTGAATCTGATAGAAGAGAAAGTGGGAAGTAGTCTACAACACATGAGCACAGGAGACCACTTCCTACAGTAGCACAGACAATAAGGGCAACATTGAATAAATGGAACTTCCTAAAACTGAGAAGCTTCTGTAAAGCAAAGGATACTGTCATTAAGACAAAAGGGCAACCTACTGACTAGGAGAAGACCTTCACCAACCCCGCAACGGGCAAAGGTCTGATCTCCAAAATATATAAAGAACTCAAGAAATTAGACTTCAAAATGCTAATTAACCCAATTAAAAAATGGGGCACTGAACTGAACAGAGAATTCTTAACAGAAGTTCAAATGGCCAAAAGACACTTAAGGTCATGCTCAATTTCCTTAGCGATCAGGGAAATACAAATCAAAACAACTCTAAGATACCATCTTACACCTGTCAGAATGGAAATAGAAGATTTTTATGAGTGGACTGATGGCAGATGGGGATAGGAACATGAGCGATCAGGTAGGGGGGAGTACTGAAGGAAACTACTGGAAAGTGGGGGAGCATTTCAAGGTCAGGTAAAACCATGGCACAAGAGAATCTCTCAGGAATCTACAAGAATGGCCCCAGCTAAGACTCTTAACAATAGTGGATATGTAGCCTAAACTGGCCATCGCTTGTAACAGGCTACACTTCAAATGGAGGCAGTAGGAAACCAGCCAAGCCATATAATCTTCAACCTACATTCTATCCTGCCTATGAAATGTGCTGGAGTAAAGGTGCATTAGAGATTTGGGAAATGGCCAACCAATGATCAGTCTAGCCTAAAACCCATGCCAGGAGAGTAAGCCCACCTGATACTGCCAGGACCCACAGGGTGGATGACACAGAGACGTATGATAGAACCAAACGTGACTAGAGGGGGAAAAGTTAATATAATGATGCCTAACTATATTCTGCTGTGCAGATAGATTGGTGCTTAGCCCAGTTGTCATCAGAGAACCTTCATCCAGCAACTGATGCAAACAGATGCAGACTCACAACCAAACATTAGGTGGATATTGGGGAATCCTGCAGAAGAGGGAGAGAAGATTGTAGGAGTCAGAGGGGTCAAAATCACCACAAGAAAACTCACAGAATCATCTAAGCTGGACTCACAGGGTCTTACAAAGACAACAACTAGGACTTCTGCATGGGACTGACTTAGGCCCTCTGCACTTAGGTGACAGTTGTATAGCTTGTTTCTCTTGTGGAACTCCTAACAATAGGAATAGGGCCTGTCTCCACTTTGTTACTGGATTTGGGGATCCTATTCCTCATACTAGGTCACCTTGTCCAGTCTTAGTATACAGGGAGGTGCTTAGTATTACTGCAACTTGATATGCCATGTTTTCTTGATATTCATAGGAGATCTGTCCTTTTCTAAATGGAAATGGATGAGGAGTGGATGGGGAGTGGTTGCAGAGGGGTGGGGAAGGGACTGTGAGAATGGAGAAGAAACTGTAGCTGGAATGTGAAATAAAGAAACAATTAATTTATTTAATTATTAAATTTCTTTTAAAAACTAGTAACATGGAAGAAACTAAACTTAAAAACAGGCATGAATGGGGATTTGCCCTTCCACCCACAGCTGTCACTTGAAACTGAACACTTCCCACTTAGCAAGTCAGCTAAAATTCCTCTCTTCTTGGTGGAGGCTGGCTGATATCTCAACGGCTCCGCTTAGACTTGATGCTGGATCGAAGATTGGGCTCCGTTATGATTTGTACCTCTCTAGAGCAGCAGTTTGTGTGAGAACTGATATAAAACAACAAGCAATCCAAGCTATTCATGCATTTTGAAGCCTTTGACTCACATTATCCATTCACATTTCTTTAGCAGAAAGTAGTTGTGTGATTAATTCCAAAGAGAGAATAGACTGGGAATTATTCTCCAGCTCCAGGGGAAGAAATGTTTACTGAACAACACTGGAATCTGTCACAGGAATGTTACATATTTGGGAGTATTTATTTTCTTACTGGATTTTTTTCTCAAAGGACACAAAAGATACTTTTAACCAAGTGACTTTGTATGTATGTAGCATGAAAATAATCCTGCATAAATTTCTTTTTTTGTGATCGGTTCTAAAGAATAAAACAAACCAAAAATTATAGAGGCAAAGTTTAGTATAGTACAAAACAGTTGTATACTAAAATTTTGCAGAGAAACAAGGTCTATTTTTGGAAGGAGGGGATTGGTAGAATAGCTAGTTTGACTTCACAAAGCATATATGTGTTAAAACATGGTATACCTCATAAATATTTATGATATAAAAAGAATAAAAGGTAACTAGAAGTCTTAAGTACATAAGGACTAAAAATCTCTATTCACATTATAATCTTTATATACTTCAATTAATATTATTCATGCTAAGTAACAAAAGTGGACTTAAAAGTAAATCCATGCTTAGAAAATGAAATAGATATGATATGAGAGCAATGGGGGTATCGTTTTAGGAGGAGGAAGGGAACCAGATATGGGGGAATGAAAGAAGAGAGAGCACTGTGAGGGTGGGATAAAAATATTCTAAAGACTTATATTAGTATGCTATAATAAAATTCAATTCTTTGTGTGGTCATTTACAATACATAAAAATGGACAAACGAAAAGTTGATTTTAAATAAAATGTTATAGATATTTATAAATATAATGTTATAAATATTTTATAAATAATATTTTATAAATAAAATGTTATAAATATCTATGACATTTTATTAAGAGATATCAACACAGACTTTAGTAAGTAGAAACTATGCAATGTATATGTTAGTAGGAATTGGTCACTGAAAATAAAACAAATAATCTTAGAGTGTATAGAAATTAATTGCAGGTGGCTCGAAGAGCTTAAATTTAACAGCAAAACTAAAAACCTTTCAAACAAAAGTTAGAAAGCCATTGCTATTAACCTGTAGGTGTTAAAGAGACTTTGGAACAATGGAAGAAATGTTTATCTTTTAAATCAAAATAAAGAAAAAAGTAAAAAAAATAACACATAAGTCATAATTGGCTTGAAACACTTCCAGAACTCCCCATTCTCTTGCTTTCCACCACTCACCTCTCAGCTGATTTCATGGCTCCACATAGCTGTCATCCTGCTGGCACAATGGCTGTGAAGTTCAAATGCCATGTGAAAAAAAATTAAGCTTTACTTCCTTTTGTCTACACTTCATTTTGGGTCCCATTCTCTGAGAACTAAATTTATAATTTATTCTCTTTTCTTTTTTTTTTTTTAAAGTGATTTTAGACATCTCAATGGCTTCTTTTTCATTGTTCTAGAATTTGATACCAGCTCCCACACAATGGCCAATTCTAGAATAGCATCTGAAAAAAAAAAAAAACATGGACCTACCCTGGTTGGCTGTACAACTTGGAATCTTTATGACTGGGTCTAAGTAAAGTTCTGCTAGGATGACCTGCAGAAATGGATCTGGGAACCCCAACTGTTCCTTCAGTTAGGGTGTCCTTTGATCCCAAGAGTGCCCTTTTCTCAGAGGCACTTCTTCTTCCCATGAAAACAGGACGCACAGCACAGCCATGGACAAAGGTGGTCTCTCAATTCCAGTTCTACTCGCTTATGACTAAGGAGATTATCTAGGATTCTGGACCACAGTTTTCCTCAGAAACCCAATAAAAGGAAACAGGGCCCCAACAGACTCCCTGCATTAGCCTTAGCTTAGCAGGTAACTCTAGTCTCCTGCCTATTTCTTTTTCCCCAGTTGGGGGATCTTTTCATTTTTTTAACGGAGAGTAAACAAGGCTGAAAAGATGAGTCAGAGTTTAAGAGCACTGGCCTCTATTTCAGAGGACTCAAGTTTGATCCCCAGCACCCACATAGAAAATTAGAAATGGAAATTTAAAAACACAAAATTCTCTTTTTATTACATTTCTCTATTTTTCTACTTATATATAAAGCCAAATGAACTGGCTTCTCTGTAAGGTCTTATCACTGACACTGCCAAGTACAAAAACACTCCTTCCAAGCTTTGTAGAATGTTATGTAACACACTAAAAAATACCTTGTAGAAAATGAGTTTGATGACTTGAAACTTTTTATCCTATTGACTAGTACAGGAAAAAAAATTTAAAAATGGAGTTGTTCAATGCCATATTTATTTAGATATGTTTATTCTATTTTATTTGTTTTAAATACTAAAAGTTTTAGGAACAAAAAGTGAGCAGGCAAAATCCAATACTTTTTAGAAGGGATGAGGCCACTGAATGTAGATTGGAGTAGTTCCTGATGCCTAAAGTCCTCAAGATCCTAAAGCAATGTTAGGATGATGGTTGGAGGAAACCAAGCCACTGACAGCCACACAATGGTTAAAGAGCATGATACTAGGAGTTATACTCTCTGAATCATTTCATAAACTCATCTCTGCAAACCAGTCTGCACAACACAGGTAAATCAGATCAAAAAGTGTAGAATACAGAGTGTGATATTAACATTTTCTCGACTGTGACCAGGTGACCAAGACTGGCAGTTACTTGTCCTCAGAAATGAATCTCTCATATACAACTCTTGCAGGATACTTTAATTATGCTTCATATAAAAAATATCCCCAGGTATCTCAAATGATACTAAGAAAGGAGAAACTTTGTTTATCCACACAGTATACATCAGAATGTTTATAACAGCCTCACTGTAGATAAACACTATTATTGTCATATATTTTTTCTGCACTGACTGCTGTGGAAGACACTAGTAAGCTTTAATATTGAGGATGTTACTTTAAAACTTTCTTTTAAAAAGCTTTACTTTTTCTCAGTTTAAGTATGAGTGTCTGCTTCTGTGTGTGCATGTGCACCATGTGTGTGCCTGGTGTTTTGGGGGCCAGAACTGGAGTGGTAGATGGTGAGAATGGAGTAGGGAAACTCTTCCTTTAGTTTCAAAATAATTTATAATTCAAAGGCCAACTGCAACTTGGCTATTCTCTCACAATTCCTGAAACAAAACAAAACCAAACAAAATGATACAACTCCTCAGTCACTAGCCTGTCAACAGCATAATTCGCTGTAAGTTACTTTGCTACCCATTTGATATTCCTTCTCACAAACAATGGCAAAACATAATGAGCCACTGCTCAGCAGGAGTGGTCATATTAGCAGAATTGCTGAACAATAATCAAAGAGAATGGATCATGGTGTTCAAGCTCCGGCAGGGGCTACTCTTTTGTGGGACTATTAATAAAACCAGATGGTTGGATCCAAATGAAATTTTAATGAAGTCAAGAGAGCACAGATAGAAAGTGTTAAGGAAATGTTTTATGGGCCCTTGGTCATGGAGAGCACTTGGAGTCAAACTGTACAAATTACCGGCATTGGGAAAAAAATACTAACCAATAAATCACACACACACACGCAGACACACACACACACACACACACACACACACTCACAGAGCTATCTATTACTATCACATATTACCATTCTTGCCTTGTTTTGGTTCATTTTAAATAAAAATGAACAAAGGTTGAAGGGAATGGGAGAAGCAGGGAAGGGAGCAGAGAAAAATGTAGAACTCAATAAAAATTAATTTAAAAAATGAACAACTTCATTACACAAAGATGGAAAGTAAAGTTGTATTTCCAAGGGGTGAAATGGGTATAATCTCAACATTTCCTATATAAATTGATTTTCTTCATGTTACATGCACATGTGTATGGTGTACACATGTGTACAAGTGTTCACATGTGTGTGCAAACTCATGTGTTAGCAGGTACATATGTGTGTATGGGTATGGAAGCCTAAGACTGAAACTGGGAATCTTCCTTGGTGTCTCTTCCACTTTATTGTTTGAGCAAGGCTTCTTAACCAAATGCAGACAGAGTTCATTGATACAGGGGAATTTACACAACAGCTTGGACATGACGATTCCCTGTCTCTGCTAGGGTTATAGGTAACTGTGGCACAAATAATAAAATGCCAGGTATTAAGGTTCAACCTGAAGATCAGAAAAGTAAAGCAGCTAGTCACTGGCTCTTAACTCTACCTCATATCAAAATGGCTATCCTGCCTCCACGAATCCTCAGAATGAGACTGAGCTGAGAGCTGTCTCCTCCCATCTTATATTCCTCTTTAGTGTTGGAATTAAAGGTGTGCACTACGATTACCTGGCTTCTATGGCTAACAAGTGTGGCTACTGGGATTAAAGTTGTGTGCAGGCATTGCCTGATTTGTAGGGCTGACCAGTTTTACTCTCTGTTCTTTAGGAAAGTTTTATTTATTAAAATAAAAAGGAAATATCACTGCAGGTGGTCTGTTTCTCCAGCTGATATTTGCATGGGCTCCGAGGATCTGAACTTTAGGCAACTTACTTTTACAGCAAGAGCTTTAACTTCTGCACCATCTTTCCAGGCCTCCTATATGATTTTAAAAAAAAAAGAAAAAACTGTGCCAATCTTATTTTCTTTCAGTGTCTTTACTATTTTATATAAAAATGGGCTGGATCTACTAAAGGCATGAATATGTTCTTAGTCATCCCACATTTTCTAAGTTGTTATAAAATGAAGATAAGTAAATTTACGTATCTATTGCTTTTTCTTTTCTTGTTTTGCTAGCCTTTTAACAAGACTTCCTGAGAAACATGCACTAATTATCTTTTGTACTGAACAGAAACAGGATCAACTTACTGGCCTAGCAAAGTACTTTCTGGTTCTGTCAAGAATATTTATTTGAAACTTGCAAGTACTGGCAAATCTTGGGATGATGTTATAAGAATCTACTTCCATCATACACACACATACACACACAACTAAAATAATATATAAATAGAAATATTAGCAATACAAAACAACATGAATTGACTAAAAAAGGTCCAAGTTTTCCTCTGACTGCCTTTTTATTGTTAGTTTGGTTTTGTTAGGTTGTTATTTTAGTAGGAGTATAAAATACCAAACAGGCTAAGATGAATTCAGTATGAGAACACTGCTTGCCTGTCATTCAAATTAGGATATTCTCCAAGACCTATATTTAAATATAACATATTCTCATAAAACTATTCCCCAAAGATACATAAAACCCTTTTATGTATTAGTAAACAATTTTAAATATTTTATAAATATTATATTTAAATAGTAATAGGCATATTAAAAATTTCTTAACAAATTCCCATTTATAAGCTATTTCTAATTTTGAATGCATTTTTTTAATTCAAATGAATTTCCCCCCTTGGTTCACCTGACAATATCAGGGGTGAAGAGATTTCTGTTCACATTCTGAGCCAACTTTATAACTACGACATGGGGGAAAAAAAGCTTAAAAAAATTACAGAATCATTAACTATAAAATCCACACAACCTTAATGCCTTCATAAATTATGAATCAGAGGAAAGTGAAATGTGTACTTTTATGTCAAGTTTGAAGATAAATAGATGGTTATAGACAGATGAAAATGTAGAGCAAAAGTGAATTATTTGATGGCAATGAACTGGCTGTCAGCTCCCAGGTACAATGCTGTGTTCCTCCCCATTGCTAGAGGTACAGATATCCTGTATTACACTGATGCGATGTTGTTCATACTGTATTGCCATTGGTTAAACCACTTCGTACTGATTTACATCCTTCATCTAGGGATGGTCACTGACTTTGTGCTTTCAGTGCTTATTTCACAACAGTCCTTTTTGCCTGTGTATATCATGATTTCATTCACTCCCACCCCTTCACATCTGTCCTTCATCTCTAACTTCCCAATAAAACAAAATTCAAGAGAAAAAAAGGAAAAAATAAAATGAGGAAAATAAAAAAAAAAAGGGAAAGAATTAAAAATCTCACCATGGAAGCGATCCAACAAGTCATGCCATATACCTTTGTCCATACATCTCTACCTGCAAGTGTTTATTTCAGTCATTGGTTTGGTTCGAGGTCAGAACTGCCACTTGCCCTGGTCTCCACACACGTTTGATGTTTGGCCCTCACTAGGTTTCTTCCTGGATATCCCACTGCGGCCCTGTGTTGTGGAGATTCTGTAGCTTTGGGTCTGTGGGTCAGCTAACTTTTCCAGTGCTCCGGCAGATCACAGATGGGGTAGACATTGGAACAAGCCAAATCATAACCCTCGGTCTGGGCCTGGGCAGTTGTGGGGTTGGTATACTAGATGGGAACTGGAGTCAGCTCTCCCATGGTCACAATTTCAGGGCTGGTTCACCTACACCAGTGCTAACAATGTTGGTTCTATTGTGCTGCCCTAGTGAGGTGCAGGACCTGCTCTCCTGAGTGTTGTAGTTGGTGGAGGTCAGGTATGATTCTCCCACATTTATGACTCCAGGGTCAGAACTGCTACTTGCCTCAGGCATTTATAGGCAAAATGGGGGCAACTCTTCTGTGCCCATGCCACCACAAGGCAAATGGGTAATAGGGACAACTGTCCCATGCTCACAACTTTGGGAGTGGTTCACTCATATCCTCTGCTCTGTTCGGCTGCCCTAGAAGGGTGCAGGGCCTGGTGTCCCAAGTATTGCAACTGGTGGGCATCATGGGTAGATCTCCTACTCTTATGACCACAAGGTCAGCTCTCCTGTCTGCCCCAGGCACTGATGGGCAGGCAGGCATCTTTCACCTGCCATGACGCCATAAGACAGATGAGAAATGTGGGACACTCTCCAATGTTCACAACTCACCACAGGCCTCTTAAATGCTACCGTAACAAATCAACTCTAGTGCCATAGGCAACTCAAATTTCTTTTTCTTAATTCTGCAGATCAGAAATTTGAAAGGGATATCATTGGATGTATTAGGAATCCCCAGAGAGAAAGAATAAATTATACACGCATATAAATGTATAATATGTATATATAGAGACAGCATATGTATATATATATATGTATATATACACACATATATATAGAGAGAGAGAGAGGAGGGGGGCTTACTAAATTGGCTTAGATGATCAGAAAAGCCCCAGATTATTTTCTGTAGGCTGGAGAGATGAGCAAACCAGCTGCTGATTTCAAAAAGTTGAGCCTCTGAGCAAGAGAGACCAATGATACAGCTTCAATCCAAGGTAAAAGCTGTGGAAGAGCTCTGGTGGACTGTTAAAATAAGTCAATATTCAAAGGCCAAAAGATCTAGTTTTCCATTATCATCATCAGCACCATCATCATTATCATCACCAGCAGCAGCGGCGGCAGCAGTGGCGGTGGCGGCAGTGGCAGCAGAAAAAGCAAGCAAATAAAGCCACCTGCTCAAGAACATCTTAGAATTTGTATGCCTTTCCTGCTAGTTTTCTCTCAAAGGGAGCTCTGCTCACCTCCCCACAACCTCGTATATTGTGCAATGTTGGACAAATTCAGAGTGAGTCTTCCTCAACTCCATACACTGACCCAAATTCTAAGTCTCTAGAAGTAGCCTCACAAACATACACAGAAGTGTTTTTGACCAAATTTCCAGAAGTTTCTCAAACCAGTCAAGATGACAACTAGGATTAAATATCAGGGTGGGCTAAAACAGTGTTAGCAGATGATGTCTGTAGGCCTAGGAAATATTCCTTTCTTTGCCCATCCTGTTTAGACCTGCCTGATTCTCTTTCTAACCAAGATGTCTCATTCAAAGTCAGTGATATAGCCTCTAGGATCATGTGATTCCATTAACCCAAAATAATATCTATTCTCAAAATCTTTAACTTAGTTATATCTTTCAAAATTGTTTAGCATTCATTAGTTGACGGCATTATGAAATGTACATCTTAGGAGAAGGTGTACCCAAACATAGTCAGCTTAATAATTAAGACACTTGTGTATCTGAGCTCACCCAAGCATTAATTCTTTTGTAGTATCAGTGATGCTCTCAGATTTACGAGACTGAAGTGGAATGGCATATAGAATTTCATATTTGTATAAATAAGAATGTGTGACACCTTTTAAATATGTTTCTATTAATGATGATTTTGGTTATGTTTTTAATGGAATCAGCATCATAGGACCATTCTAAGAGCTAAAATTATTGTGAAATTTAGATTTTACATTGAAATCAGAAGAAAATAGTGATGAGTGGACATATGGGGAAAAGATTTAAAGCTATAAGAAAATGTTTCATTTGGTATCAATTTAAAATCAAACCAAATTTTAACAGAAATTAAAGTTCCCAAATGTAGATTCAGTCATAACAAATAATTGTTGTGCTCCATAAAAAGAAACTGAGGTATGATAAAGAAGTAAAAACCTACAAGTAAAAACATCATTGTCTGAGTTATTGTTCTCATAATATATCATAATTAAACATCCATATATAAGTTTGACAAAAATCAAACTACTAATAAAAATTTCCATCTTTCAAGAATTTTTTTCAGAAAAGGCAAATTCAATTTATCTTGAGAATTCCACTTGGCTGAACTGAGTGGGTTACTCAAGTAATTGAGGCACAAAGCCAAATAAAATTACACACACATATCCCACTAAATAATGATTCTTTAAAAAATATTTTATTTGTATGTATGTGTATGTATGTGTGTGTGGCATATGTACACATGCCTGCTGTGACAGAATATGTGTGTGGTATATGTACAGTGAGGTCAGATGATAACATTGCATACCCTGGCTCTTGAGCTAGAGTTATATAAAGTTGTGAGCCATCACACAGGGATTTGAGACAAGAATTCCAGTCCCCCTGAAGAGCAAGCACTCTACTTTACTGCTGAGTCATCTCTCCAGCACCCACATAACAAATTCTAAATAATTAATTTTGATTGCCAGTAAATTTAGAAGCAAGATTCAAAATACTTACAGTTACCACCTTTTTGCACATCATATTGGAAGAATTATTGGATTCAACCGAAAAAGAATAATTAGGGGCATAAGCTCCAGAGGAGAGATAAAGACATTCCCATTTACAAATGGTTTGATTCCTTGGAGGAAGTCAACACTGAAGGATCGGCTACAAATCATAATTAAATATTTATATAGCTGTGTTCTGAAATGTGTTAGGATAAATAACAAAATACTAATAAAAAGTTTCCCATCTTCAAAAAATGTTTTTAAGAAGAGGCAAACTCAATTTACCTAGAGAATTCCAGTTGGTTGAATGACACATTCACGGCTTAAGTCTTCATCATTCACATGACACACAACTTTGGTCCAGAAATATTACCATCTGGGGTTGATATGTTTAAAACTTGAATGATATTTTTTTAGTTTAAATTGAGGTTTTTAAATATTTGCATGATTCACTGAAGTTAGTACTAGATGAGATACAATGTAGTTTAAAAATTATATAAAGTATACAAAATTTTAGGGATCAGGAGATAAATGTTTTGTTTCAGATTAATGATTAGAAATATTTTTGTATTGGTCCCACTAAATTTCCTTTTTTCCCTTATTCTCTTCTAAATCTCCAGTACCCTCCCTTTTACTTTCACCTTCCCTGGGCAAACAAACTTCCACATTTGGGAGAATTCTTGAGATATTTCTTAGAAAGACTTAATTATTTCTCTTAATATGACAATCTCCAGTTTCCCTTACTTTCATGCAAACTACATTATTTTCAATTGTCTTTGTCTTTTTGTCTTTATGGCTGATTAAAATGTGTGTGTGTGTGTGTGTGTGTGTGTGTGTGTGTGTGTGTGTATGTTTGGGCACACTTGGGTGCAATTGATACAGATACTTAGACTGGTTCCAGAGCTTTGCTACTATGCATAGCACTGAGACAAACCTAACAATGCAGGTATTTCTGTAGTAAACTGACTTTTATTCTTTCCTGATCAATAAATTCCTAAGATCTAGGTTGGATCCTATATCCTTTGGCAGTGTCCTGTACACTATTTGACAGACCCTTGTCAATTTGTCAAATTTTTGTCTTTTTAAATTTATTTTTATATTATTTAATTAAAAATTTCCACCTCCTCCCATTTCCCTTCTGCTCCCCCCATCCTCCTTCCCCTCCCTTTCCAGTCCAAAGAGCAGTCAGGGTTCCCTGCCCTGTGGGAAGTCCAAGGTCCTCCCCCCTCCATCCAGTACTAGGAAGGTGAGAATCCAAACAGACTAGGCTCCCACAAAGTCAGTACATGCAGTAGGATCAAACCCCAGTGCCATTGTCCTTGGCTTTTCAGTCAGCCCTCTTTGTCAGCCATGTTCAGGGAGTCCATTTGATCACATGCTCCATCATCCAGCTGGCCTTGGTGAGCTCCCATTAGATCAGCCCCACTGTCTCAGTGGATGGGTGCACCCCTCGCGGTCCTAATTTCCTTGCTCATGTTCTCTCTCTTTCTGCTCCTCATTCGGACCTTAGTAGCTCAGTCCAGTATTCCAGTGTGGGTCTCTGTCACTAGCTTCATCCATCGCCAGATGAAGGTTCTATGGTGATATGCAAGATATTCATCAGTGTGGCTATAGGATAGGGCCATATCAGGCTCCCCTTCCTCAGCTGCCAAAGGATCTAGCTGGGGACATCTCCATGGACAACTGGGAACATCTCTAAAGTCAAGTCTCTCAGCAACCCTAAAATGGCTCCCTTAATTAAAATATATACTTCCCTACTCCCATATCCACCCTGCCTCCATCCCAACCGTCCCATTCCCCCAAGCTCTCCCAATCCTCCCCTTCTCACTTTTTTCTCCCCATTTCCCCTTACTCCCACCCCATCCCCACCCCCAAGTTTCCAATTTTTGCCTGGCAATCTTGTCTCTTTCCAATATCCAGATGATAACTATATGTTTTTCTTTGGATTCACCTTCTTATTTAGCTTCTCTAGGATCTCTTATTATAGGCTCGATGTCTTTTATTTATGGTTAGAATACACTTTTAAGTGAGTACATACCATATTCATCTTTTTGGGTCTGGGTTACCAAATTTTTGTCTTTTAGTCATACTAAAGTGCTAAGTGAATTTCTTCTCAGAAGCAAATATAATGAGAAGTGCATCTGTGATTTTTATTTTTACATATTTTTATCTAAATTTCAAACAATTAAGAGAAAGGGTAGCAAGACAAAATATTTTGAGAATTTTACATTGAACATAGTGAATTACTCTCTGTCTCTGTCTCTGTCGTGTGTGTGTGTGTGGGGGGGTGTATTAGTGCAGTGGGTTCAGGTGTCCCAAGGCGAATGGGGGGAGGGGTCAGAGGACAATTGCAGTCTCAGTTCTAGCCTTCCACCTTGACTGCAACAGTCTTCTGTGGTTTGCTAATACAAACATAGAGGTGAACTGGCCTGTGAACTCCGAGACTTTCCTGTCTGCACTCCCCAACTCTCCTTAGGAGTCCAGGGACTGTAGAGGTGCACTGCTGCTCCCAGCTCTGGGGATTTGAACTCTGTTCCTTGTGCTTTCCCAGAAATTACTTTACGCATAGAGCTATCTCCCCGTCCCCTTGTGAATTATTTCAGATTTTCCTTCTAACAAACTATCTAGACTCTAGACCAGATATTAAAATAAACACAATTAGCATCACTTTGAACAACTGCCATACAAACAAGACAACTCAAATATCAGGAATTGTCTCTTTGCTGGCTCCCTAGCATATACACATCACTTCTTCAGTCTCTGGATTTAGGAAAGTGACAGGAAAATGTATGCCAATGCATTCATTTAATCACTTGAATTGTTAATGTTTAATGGTCAGTAATTTTATTTATTCAGCTTATTTATAATTGCATGTGATTTTGAATATCAAAAGTATTCAAGCACCAAAAGAGAAAAATGGAAATACAAAAATCACCACTTCTTCTGTATTGGACTATGGGCTGCTTAAAGTATGCAAAGCTATCTTTACAGATTTATTTTTGTTTTGTGTTTTATTTGCCTGTATTTCTGTGGGACACATGCATGCCTAGTGCTTGCTGAGGCCAAATGAGGGTATCAGATCCCCTGTAACTGGAATTATAGATGGTTGTTAGCCACCATCTGGATGTTGGGAACCTAAGTAGGGTTCTCAGTAAGATCAGCATATGTTCTTAGCTACTGAGTCATCTCTGCAGCCTCTATAGTCAAAGTTTTTCATAATAGAAATTTAATAACTCTACATCTTATGTTAATCTTTCCAATATATACCTAACTTTATTGTCACTTAATATAAATTTGACTATTTTATTACTACAGCTTTAAATTAAAATTTTAAATGTTTGATAGAGTATATTAACAAGTTAAATTATAAATATTGTCTTCACTTACTGGTAAATTTGAAATATATTAATGTCTTACACTTTAAGAATTGATCTCTCATTTTTTATTTTAGTTACTATTTAATTGCATATTAAGAATAATGTAGAAGCAACACAAAATGTCTTCCTCCACTGCTTGCTAGTTTTTGGTAATTCCACAGTTGCTTAGATAGTTCTTAGAAACTACCATGTAGTTTGATATGGGAAGCAAAAAGATTAATTTTCTCAATTGTTAGAACCTTCATTAGAACACATCAGTTGTTTATAATGTTTGCTATTTTATGTAAGTTCTTCCAACTAGAAATCTGTTTGGGGATCGTATGAAAGAGGATGGATCTACTAAAAATCATCATTAGTGATAGATATTTTTCTCCTTAAATGAGCTAAAATATTCTAAATATTTGGAAAATTTTAATCATAATTTAATAGGTAAAATGCAACTTGGTCCAGTTCCACCTCAAATGCTTTCTGATTTTGCTATGACTGTTTAATTTTCCTTGTTTTTGTGAAGGAAGGAATAGTTGTTTTTTACTTGTATTGAGTAGAAATATTCAGATTTAAATATGAGAACTCATTAAAAGTATTCTCTAAGAAAGGACTCATAATTTCTCAGACTAGAATTCATTGTTTGTGTTTAGGAAAGAGAAGATGCCATGAATATCCAAGTTATATAACTTAACCACATTTTATCTGTTTTTAACAAAGAGTTTGTTAGGATGTAAGTTAGTATAACTATTATGGAAAATGACATGGAGGCTTCTCAAAGAAAAATAAAACAGAAAATGTAAGTACCATGAGATCTAGAACTCCTGCTTCAGGGTACACACATAAAGGGACTATAAGACAGTGCAAAATGGGTGTCCCTACTACTGGGTCTATTGATGTAACACCCACAATAGCCAAAATAGAAAAGCAAAGGATGTTTCTGAGAGAGGTGGGGACAAGTGACAGACCAGGCCCTCCTAATAGCCTGACAGAAATCTAAGCTTAGTTTCAATTCACTAAAACGGGACAGAGCTAAACAGAAAGTCCTCAGAAATACCACAGCCTTCTATTGGCTCAACAGACCCCCAAATCCCCTTTTCTAGCTTAGCAGGTGCCCCTCCACAGTCTCTAAAGACAGCTTTCCCTACCCTGCTGTTGGAAGGTCCTTAACCAGTAGGACCTTCCACCAGTCAGTCCCCATACTAATCTTTCTTCCACCAATCAGCCTCAGATTAATCCCTCCTCTCTGGAATTCCCCTAACTCTGCTTAAAAGGGGCTTGTGCCCTTCTTTGGAGGTCACCAAGTGCTACCCCAATGTTGGAATTAATAAAGTGCTTTTGTTATTGCATACGTGGCTATTGGTCCTTCTTTGGGCGCTTCTCTTGGAACCTAATAATGTCCATCAGTAGGTGTCTGGATGAAGAAAATGTGGCATATCCAAACAATGGATTTCCATTCAGTCTTAAAAAGAATGACTTTGTCATTTGCCCCAGTGTAACCGAATCTAGAGGACACAAAGATCAATTGAATAAGTAAGACACAAAGTGGTAGACATGCAATGATTTCACTAACAAGCTAGAGACAACAGACATACTCTTTGAAGTAGAGTGCTGGTGAGGTGTTGGTTAAAGGGTGCAAGCTTGCAGCTGAGAAAGGCAAATTCTAGTGACCACAGTCAATCACATATAACTCTTATTTCAGAATGGCTTTCAAGAAAGTACTTTTAACATATTCTCAACACAACAAGAACTGAATGAATGGAGGAAAACAACCTCCATTTTGAATGGCTCTTTGACTAACTGTGTCAAAGTTCACTGAGTTATGTAGTCTTTTGGTCTGGTTTAGTTTCAGTGTGAACTATTCCTTATTGGCAACTTTGTTATATATTAATGTTTAATATTTTAAAAATTAGTGAGATAATATGCTAAGTGTTTTTAAATTATGACACACAACTATATATCACATTTAATCCCACACACATATACAATTATTATTTTTACATTAAAATAACTTTCAAAACCTATGTATGTAAGCATCAAACTAAAATAAAAATTTATGTAAGATACCTATACAGAAGGATGGACACAGGTTTAAGAAAGTCTGAAACCAAACCAACCACCTTTCTAATTCAAGAGACTAGACCTAGGATTCTCTTGACATGCTGCCAGCCTCAAAATGAGTCCCAGTGTGTTCAACCAAGCCCAGTCATACAGCTAAAATGTAAAATGAAGCTGTATAATTTATCCATGGTATTTGATTCATTGAATATTTTAAACAAAACTTTCCAACTTTACAAGCAAATGAACAGATGGCTAGTTCTGGACAGAACTGCAGGGACCAGTCCAACACATTCATTATTTGCTAAAGGACACTCTGTCAGTCATGTTCCCAAGTTATTCATATATTTTACTGATGTACAAATGCTACTGTCTACTAGTTATTAAAAGATTGACCTTGATTACAAAAAGGAAAGATTCACTGTAGGTGGAATTAGCACAGTGTCAAACAATTGCTGCATAGTATCCTCAAAACACTTATAAGCAGTGGGTGTACACTGGTAGCCTATAGACACTACAGATTCTGAAATAATCAGTACCAATAGTCTCCTGGCTTTTAAGTATCTCTAATATGCACCAAGGGAGTAGACTAGCTTGCTTCAGTAAACAACATGGATACATAATGTTAAGACAAAAGCAAAAATAGATTACAGTCCAACTCTCAGTCTGCATTATACAAAACATATATTGGCTTCCTTGTCGACAATAACCCTAAAATTCTAAACTATTCCAAATCCCCAAGAATACAAAACAGGTATTCTATATGTTTTATATACAAAAGATTACATGAAACATCTGGCGACACTGAATATACATTTTTATTTTTCCTAATTTTAAATTATGTTTGTATATATGTCTCTCTGAGAATTTAGGCACATGAGTGCAGAACCTGCATAAGCCAGAAACATAAATTAATGATATATGACATATAAGGGGACTGAAACAATTGACAGGGTGCATGGCAAGGTGGTGATGCAGACTTCTGATGATTGTTCTCACTTGTGACACAGTAATGGCCTTTCTTAAAGTCAACATTTCATGCTTGTGGCCAGTGTCCAGTAACTTTAGACGAGCCAGGTTGATAGAAGATCTGATACACTGGGTTCTCTGCTGCTATACAGAAGAAAGACAAAAACAAAGAACAGAATTAGCAAAGACATTCATGGTGAAGGTTGTTGGGGGGGGGAGTCCATTAAATACACATAAAAACAATGGAGCTAAGAGCCATTTTAGATGGTTCATGGACTACTAAAAGTACCCTGACACTGCCTGAAAGATCAGAAATCAGAAGTTGGATGGCACAGAGACCCAACCTAGGTCTGGCAAAAATACATCTGACAAAAAAAAGCAAGGAAAGAAAAAAGTAAAATGATATTCTATTTTACTTGTAGACTAGAGCCTGTCATAATCACCATCCAGAGAGGTTCTACCCAGAAACTGAGGGAAACCACAACCAAACATTAGGCAGAGCTGGAGGAATAATCTATATCAATCTATCTATATCTATCTATCTATCTATCTATCTATCTATCTATCTATCTATCTACTTTCAAATAGGAGCTGGGACCATGGATCAGTCACTAAAGTGAAGACACGAATTCAATTCCCAGCAGCTACAGAAAAACTGAGTTCCGTTGTACATACCTGCAATCAAACTTTGGGAACAAAGAGACAGGAGGATTTCCATACTTATTGTCTAGACAGTTCCTGATTCAAAAACTACTGTAGTGAACAACTGAAGAAGACACTTTTCACTGGTCTTTACACAAATACAGAGTCACACACATGAACATAAACACATACCACACAAACACTTTAAATATAATTATTTTCATCTATGACAAATTACCATAGCCAATTTTAGCTCCTGTTCCTGCTTATGTCTTGCTTCTACATTGAATGAGACACATGGCTGGTATCATCATTATTGATTTATGAAACTGTTCAATTTCAGCATATATGTGATGTGGGATTCCCTTTTGTATACTGTGAATAGGCTGTGAGCATGGCTGGCACTAAGCAGACCTCCACCCCACTATGTTGGACTGGGTGGAGCCAAAAGGTTAAAAAGCAGACTTACAAGCACTTAGCATTTGAAAAAGTACTCTTGGACAGAAGATTATTTCAGATACAAAAGAGGACAGATTCAGACATAAAAGACTTCTAAAGAAGACACAGTATGTTTAAAACATGTACATAGGTGGGCCTGGGCCAGAACCAGCCTAAAGCAGCAAACTCTACAGGAGCAGGACTGAGCCAGCAATGTGGGTCTGAGTGGGTCAGGGACAGTTGAATTCCACAGAAGCAGGACTGAGCCAGTGACCAGGGCCAGAGCAGGCATAAGCCAGCTATGAGGGTTTAGACAGGATTGAGAAACCTATGCAGGTCTGGGCAGAAGTCTGGAACCTTCAAAATAGTAGACATGAGACAGGACCCTTGCAGGTCCAGGCATGAGTCTGGAACCTCTGAGGAACTAAGCCTGAGCCAGGACCAATGTGGGTCCCAGAGTGAGTCTGGAACCTCTGAGGGAGTAGGCAGAAACCAGAAACTCTGCATAACTGGGCATGAGTTTGGAACCTTTGAGTGAGTAGGTCTGAGCCAGGAACTCTGTAGGTCTGGGCATATCCCAAATCTGGGACCTCCGAGGGAATAGATCAGAGCCAGAGACCCTTCTGGGACCAACCCTAAGCCAGGGAGCTTTTCAGGAGCAGATCCAAACCAGGGATATTTACAGAAATAGGTCTGAGTTGGCAACTTAGGCCAGAGCAGGCCTGAGACAGGGAACTCCACAGGAGCAGAGTAAACCAGGGAGTGTTGAGCAACCTCCAGAAACACGGAGTGAACAACGGGGTAGCTGGAACTCTGGCCCTGACTGCACCAAGAGGAGAAACCATCTGAGTCTTGGATCCACTGGCATCTGGAAGATTAATCACCAGAGTCACAGACAGTCCCAACTACAGCAATTAGAGGAAAAGATGGGTACAAAAGACACAACACCACAAGGAGCAAAATGACACCAGTAAAACCTAGTGACCTTCCAACAGCAAGACTTGACCAACTAAACTGGAATTCAAGAGCAACACTAATTCCAGAAAACCCACCGACACACGGAAATTAAAAAATGCTCACCTGAATCAACAACGGATCAAGGAAGAAATAAAGGGAGAAATTAAAGACTTCCTAAAAATTAAAATCAACAAAATAGAAAAAAAACTTTATCCAATCTAAAAAAGGGAAGAGAGAGAATATTTGAAATAACAAAATTAGTAATGAAAATTGAGACATAACAACAGACATGGAAGAAATACAGAGAATCACCAGGTCATATTTCAAAAGCTTGTATTCCACTAAATTGGAAAACTTAAAGGAAATGGACAACTTTCTGGCTAAATATTACTTACCAAAATTAAATCAAGACCAGATAAGCAAATTAAATTGTAACATGAGGGCTTGCTTAGGGGTCCTGCCTGGTACCCCACAGATGGCAAGGTCCCAAAGAAAATCACACAGAGATCTCCATAAGATTATAAACTGATTGGCCTCTTAGCTCAGGCTTCTTGTTAACTCTTGTAGTTTGTATTAACCTATTATTTTTATCTATGTTAGCCACATGGCTCGATACCTTTCTCAGGGGGGAAGCTCACATCTTGCTTCTTAGGTGGTATGGGCCAAACTGTGGAGGGAGCTTCCTGCTTCCCAGAATACTCCTGTTCTCATCACCCCACCTCTACTTCCTGTCTGGTTGACCCACCTATACTTCCTGCTTGGCCAATCAGCGTTTATTTAAAACATGACAGACAATTCTCCCACACCACTTCTCCCTCTTTTTTTTTAAACAAAGGAAAATATCCATAGTCCATTTTGGGGAAATGTGGGCATAATTCTTTAGGCTACTCTTGGCTGGTTGGGGGTGCTGATAATTCTATGGGGACCTAAATAAAATTTAGAATTATGATCAAGTCCTGACTAGAGTATCCTGTGAGTCTTGATCATCTCAGGCAGCTGTCTTGAATATGTTCTGGATGTAGATTTCAGACATCCAGGCCATCTGTTTTTACCAGAGAATTTTTAGGTGGTCTTTCTTGATCAAACTGGATTTTTCTTAACTCAGAATGAAGCCACAGTCTCTCATTTTTTGTAGAAACAAAAGCAAAACCTTTTCTCCAAAGTAACATACATTTTGGCTTCAATTTTGAAGTCAAGGTATTTTTAAAATACCTATCTTGTGTTAATTTAGCAGCATTTATAAACAAATATCTTTTAGCAGCTGTTGTTCCTTCCTCAGCATTCAAATAATTTAAAGAGAGCATAATAGAATATGGTATCACAATTTTTGTGCATTTTTCATCTTTATGTGGCTTTATTTTAACCTCTATTTCTTTTATTTTAAATTTTACTTTTTGAGACAGGTTCTCTGTATATCTTTGTCCTGGAATAACTCTATAGATGAGGCTGTCCATGAACACACAGAGATCTGTCTGTCTTTATTGTTACTGTAAAACTTTTTCTTTTTTGACCACATGAGCCTTTAATTTACCAAGCAATATGGGTAGAATTAAAGCCGTGGCTTTGATGGCTAAATCCAGCCCAGTTTTTAGCTTTTTGAGATTTCAGCTTCATGGCTGAGGTACCGGCTGTAGCCACATTTATTGTCACAACTGTATGGCATTTCAAGGTCCCTGCCAACAAGCAAGCTGCAGCATTATGCTCACAGACCACATTCAAATGCTCCATAGTCAGACTGCCTGCCTGAAAGAGTCAGGAGTTTGCCCTGGAAGGACAGCTCAGAAAGCCAGGATTTTAAATAGACCTATGCCTACTAAAAAAAATAAAAAAGTCATCAAAACTTTCCCAATCAAAAAAAAAAAGCTCAGAATCAGACAGTTTCAGCTCAGAATTCTACAAGATTTTCAAAGAAGAACTAATGTCAATAACACTCAAATTGTTCCACACAATAGAAAAAAATGAACATTGCCAAACTCTTTTTATGAGGCTACAATTATCCTGATACCCAAAACACATAAGGATATTACTAAGATAGAGAATTATAGACCAATCTCAGTAATTAATATTGATGAAACAATACTAAATAAAATACTGGCAAATCGAACACATCAGAACCATCATCCATCATGATCAAGTAGGCTTCATTCCAGAGATTCAGGGGTGGTTCAACATACAAAACTCTGTCAACATAATCCACCATATAAACAAACAAAAAAAATAAAAGCCACATGATCATCTCATTAGATGCTAAAAAGCCTTTCATCAAAATACAACATCTGTTCATGATAAAGGTCTTTAAGAGAGCAGGGATACAAGAAACTACCTGAAAATAATAAAGGCATTATACAGCAAGCCAACATCAAACCAAATGGAGAGAAACTCACAGTGATCCCACTGAAATCAGAAGCAAGACAAGTTGGTCCACTTTCTCCATATCTATTCAATATAGGTCTTGAGGTCCTAGCTAGAGCAATAAGACAACAAAAAGAGACCAAGGGAATACAAATAGGAAAAGAAGAATTCAAACTCTCACTATTTGCTGATGATATGATACTTTACATAGACAACACCAAAAATTCTACCAAGGAGCTTTTACAACCATAAATACCCCCAAAAGGTACTTCTTCCAACAAAAAGCAAAAAGCGGTTTGGGGAGAACTATGCCTAAATTCCCAAATATCGTTTATAAATGTTTGTTTACATTTTTAATGGGGGTTATACTATAAATATTTGCATTGGTATGGATCTTGCTTTATTGATACAAATTTAAGGTCAATTTTGTTATATGTATATTTCTACTCTTTAAGTATTGTGTTTGTGCAGCTCATTTAGAAATGTAATGTATAATTAAGACATATAGGTTAATAGATAATCATTTATAATAGTCAAGCTTGTAGTCAGTTAGGTTTTCTACATATATAGAGATATATTTTAGTAAGGTATTCTTCAAATGTTTCAGGGACCTTCAGAATATGGCATTTAACATGTTTTAAGAATTTAGGACTTTTCATGACAGTGAGACACGGGGAAGCTCCTGGAAGCACCAATCTTCTTCAAGAGGATGATGGTCGTTGAAGAGCCCTTTTATGGAATTTGCTAGCCATTTGGGCAAGAAACTGCTCTTGCCTGTGCTACTTAACTGGACATGCAAAACCCACAGAGGAATGACTGCTAAACTTACCCAAAGGTGAGATGGTTCTTCAGGGTTCCTGCTTCCTGAAAAAGTCTGATAGACATTCTGCAGGACACAGAAAAAAGTGACTGACAAACTACCAATATAGATGGAACTCTCTTTCAAATTTCCTGCTTCATGGAAAATTCTATGGGCCTGTGGGCTGAAGTGTGGATGCCCCAATGGTACAAAATAATTTTAGGTGACTGTCCAGGTAGCAAGATGTCTCTGTCAATTCTAGAATTTTGGAAGGTGCTTACAATGCCCTTCTGTTTACTTGGGTAATATTATATCTTTCTGGAGGTTGAAGAGTAGATAGTAATACTATAGCTTTCCTTAGTTATGATAAAAGATAAAATAGACATAAATATTGTAACTGGAATTCTTGCTTGATATCTGTTTTATGTAATTTTACTATGTTAAAGTTAAAACCTTTTTTTTTATTTAAACAGAAAATGGAGGTGATGTGGGATTCCCCTCTGTATGCTGTGAATACCATTGGTTAATAAAAAAAAAAAAACGCTTTTAGCCTATAACAGAGCAGGGAAGAACAGAGCAGCGTGAGGAAAACTAAACTGAACACTGGGAGAAAGGAGGCAGCATCAAAAAGAAGTCATGGAGCTGTCCCCAGGGACAGACATACTAAAACTTTGTTGGTAGGCCACAACCTCATGATGATGCACAGATTAATGCAGATGGGTTAAAATAAGATGTAAGAGTTAGCCAATAAGAAATTAGAGCTAATGGACCAAACATTGATTTAAATAATATGGTTTCTGTGTGATTATTTCGGGAGTCTGGGTGGCCAGAAAACGAACAAGTGGCCTCCTTACAGCATATGTTTGTGAACATATATGTCATACTCTTTTCTCTATATTAGAAACATATTAGATAATTTTTATGTGATGTTTACTTACAAGCTTCTTCCTTTAATATTACGGATTTCTTTAAATTCTAGTGTTACTTGGGCTGTCATCTTTTCCTCCCATCTCACTTAGTGAGATCATTTTATACATTTGTAAGTCATTGCGATGTATTAATTTTTTCAATGGATCAAGTTCTAAGTAATGGATTAAGGCTTATTCTATGCACTGCTCCAAGCTTTTTATTTTTAACAAAGCATGGTATGACTTATTAACCATGATACCATTAGCTAAAAATCATATGACCCATGTGCTTTGTCCACAGAACTCCATCCAACAAATTCTTGTCAACTATTGATCTGTTAACCTTTTTTGTTTGTTTGTTTGTTTATTTTTGAGACAGGGTTTCTCTGTAGCTTTGTAGCCTACCCTGGAACTAGCTCTTTTAGAGCAGGCTAGCCTCAAACTCAGAGACCCGCCTGCCTCCTTCCGAAGACCAGAATTAAAAGCATACAGCACCACCACCCAGCTCTGTTTGCCATTTTTATAATTTTGTGTATTCCAGAATACCAAATATCTTGAATAATATGGAATGATTAGAAAATGCCAACTTTTTCAAATTGACTCTTCTTACTCAGCAATATACCTTTTAGATTTATCTATGTCATGTTAATGCTTGGATTTATTCTTTTTGTATTTGAAAAATGTTTCATTATATGATTTTGCTCTAATTTATTTATCTACTATTCTACTGCTTCCTGGTTTTAGCAATAATAAATAAACTATTACAATCATCCATGTATAGGCTTTGTGCCAATATACATTTCAGATCATTCCATAAAGAACTCCCAGAACATTTGCTTCAATTATGAAATGTTTGGAGTACTCTTGGGGTGCTATCCAACATTTTTTATAATTCTTCATCAGATGTGTTTTCTAGTATTTTCTTTCAAACCATACTTTTTTTATTCATCCTTTCAGTTGTGGCCACTGAAGCACAGACCTTTGATAATTCATCAGGTATTTCTTCCATCTGTTTTAATTTTGAAGCTGCATCTAAATATTTCATGACCAAATTTAGTCATACAGACTTTATTTTATGTTAATATTTACAAGTTTTTATTTTGTATTATGTTAATATTTACAAGTTTTATATTTTATTTTATGTTTCTGTTTATAAGCTTTATTTTTACCTTTATTTCTGGTAATTACTGTGATAATTTTGGTTTTGATGTCGAGTTATCCTGACACTGCTGATGAAAAGATAATTTCTATATTTAATTTCCTATATATCTTTGTCAAAGATTACTTATACTTGTTAATTTATCTTTAATTAAATTTATTTATAAAATCTATTTTGGGTATTTATTTGTGTCTCATTAATATTGTCTCAATTACCATAGCATTATCTTAAATGCTCTCAGTCCTCTCTGTGTTTTCTTAGTTACTATGGGTCTTTTTCAATATCAACTTTAAAATTTATTTTATTAATATACACAAAAAAGTTTCCTGAGATTTAGGTAGAGAGTTAATCAGACTGAGAAGAATTCATACCTTAATAACACTGAATCATTCAACCACTGAGCAAGTAATGGTTGTTAGTTTATTCAGGTCTTTGAACTCTCTCATAAGTGTCTTCAAAAGTTCTGCATAAGACCAAAAGTATTTTGCATGGACTTGCTCTTTAATATTTTGTTCAGCTTGGTGTCATAGCAATTTTTGTAGGCTTTATGAAGACAGTCTCTTCCCATATAATCCAGGCTGGCCTCACATTTGCAATTCTGCCACACTCCTAAGTGCTAGGATTATATGCTTGCACCACCACATTCAATAGGAAATGTTGCTGTCTTATTTTAACTTCAAAATTTCAAGTAATGAATAGTAATTTATACAATAGCAATTAGCTTTTAAATAGCTAACATACCCTCCAATTGTACTTGCTTTTAGCATTTTTAATTTAATCTGTAGAATTTTCAAAATATGTCAATATTCCAGTTTTTAAAACGATACAATTCTTTGTTCATTTTTTAAACTTTAAATTTGTTTAACTTTTCTTTTTTTCTGACATAAGTTCTGACAGTATATCCTAGGCTACTCTTAAATTTGCCATGTATACCAGCCCAGGTTTGAAACCAATTCTTTTGCTTACAGTATCAAATGTTGATATTATAGGTATGTACCACCACACACAGAACAACATTTCTTTATCTTATTGAAACATAATATCTTGGTGTTATTTTGAATATGACTGATGAATAGGAGTATTCTTGGCTTGAAATGGGTCTTTGATGTTAGGTGTCTAATATAACCATTAAATATAATCTTGCTGTTATTTTTACACAAGATATTTAACAAATTGAAGTTTTCTAGTTCTTGTTCATTGAGAAATTTTGTTGGGGAAGGTGGATTTTAAAAATGTGTTTGAATGTTAATAAGTAAGATAATATGATTTGTCTTAGCCTCTCATGTGAAAGACTTTCTGACTGATTTTTAAGTATTGAACCAGCCTTGCATTTCTGGATTAAATCCCATCAGTTGTGATGATAATTTTTTTTAATTAATTTATTATATTATTACCTAAACAATACCAATCCAATTCCCACTCCTTCCCTCCTTCCCACTCCCAGCCTTCTCCCTCCACAGACCTTCCCATTCCATCCCACCCCAATCCTAAGAGAGGGCCCTGCACCCTGCCTTGTGGAAAGCCCAGGGCCCTCCCTACTATATCTAGGTTGAGCAAGGTTTACATCTAAAGGGAATAGGATCCCAAGAAGCCAGTACATGCAGTAGAGATAATTACTATCAGTGGTCCCTCAGCCCCAACTGTTAACTCTTGTCAAAGGGGCTTGGCTGTTCCCATGCTAATCACTCCCAGTCCAGTTGAAGTGTGTGAGCTACCATTAGCTCAAGCACACCGTCTCAGTGGATGAATCCCTCATGGTCTTGAATTCCTTGCCCATATTCTCACTCCTTCTACTCTTCAACTGGATCTTGGGAGCTCAGTCCAGCCCCCCGATGTGGGTGTTGCATCTGTTCCCATCTGTTGTTGGACCAAGGTTCTATGGTGATATTTAAGATAATAATCAGTCTGACTACAGTGTAAGGCCAGTTCAGACACCTTCTCCTCTATTGCTTAGGGTCTTAGCTGGGGTCATCTCTGGGGTCATCTCGAACTCATGATCCTCCTGTCTCTGTTTCCTTCAGCAAATCTTACCAGCATGCGCAACCACAACCAGTATTAAATTTTTTAATAGATGATGAACCCAATTTGCAACATTTATTTCAAAATACAATCAATAATATGAAATTTATCATATTACACTATCCATAAAATTATAATAAATACTAATTTTATATTAATTTATTTAAAATATGCTTAAACTTTCCTTAATACCCATTTTTGACACATGTAAAATTAGAAAATCAGAAATTCATGCTTTAATTGCTCAATATGTGGAGATGCTTGAACTATTTTCTACCAAAAATAATCTTTTTGTAACTTCTATTCTTTATATTAGTAAAATTGTGCATTTGTGATTTGGAATTTCTTCTGTCTGGGTAAATGTTATATGTTAGATTGAAATGCAAATGTATTTTTGCTGTTATTCTAGTATTTTGTAAATATACATTAATTAACTAATTGGTAGTATTGTTCAGTTCAACCATATCCTACTGTTTTTCTGTCTTTTTGAATTATCAATCTCTGACAAGAGCTGTTAAAGTCTTAAATATAGTAGCTCACTATTCTCTTTTCAGATTATGTTTTCTTAAATTTTATTTTTACTGAAAATAAAGATATTTCCATACTATATAATCTGGTCACAGTTTCTCTTTCCTCATCTCTTCCACATCTTCCATTTCTCCCCACCTGTCCAACTCAATGCCTCCTTTCTCTGACTGCATGTTTCCAACATAATTTTTGGATAATTTTGATTAGTTAGCTATTTTTCTCCTTTGATGAGAACAGAAGGATTATCTGAAGGAGGGAGGACCTTCTTCCAGGTTGGAAAAGTGTCTGGGAATATATTTTCCCTCAAAAGTAAAACTTTTTAAAAGATTCTTGGTATATATTATAATGATCATGGTGTGGGATAATTTCTTGGATCTGTCATGATGAGTACCTAGTTCTAAAGAGAAAAGACAAATGTTCTGGTGTACCACAAAGACAACCATTCTTTCAGGAGTTCTTATGATAGTCTTTATGTAGCTCTCAGCAGTTTGTCAAGATCGCCATTTAATTATTTCTGGCAGCAGAGGATGTTAATATCATTTGGTCCAAGTTAACATTTATCCCCTCTGGCCCCAAACTTGTCTCTCTCCAGATCTTCAGGTGGAAGTTTAAAACATAGGTGATGTCATGTGTTCAATAGAAACTGCTGTTTTGCACTCTGTCAAGATTTTCCTCTTGTCCCTGCAGATGGAAGGATAATTTCCAAACTAGTCACATGCTGAAGTGGAATTTAGCTATTTAAATTTGCCCTTTATTCTTTTTTAAATTTCTTTTCTCAATGTCCATTTCAGATCTCTTAGAAAATTAGAAATATTTACCTATTCCTTCAAAGGCCAATAATTAAGTGATACAGGAGAAATTTATTGACGTTATAGAGTGTTTAATATCCTTATTTTTTGTGATTTTGAATTTCTGTAGAATATGAACTTTTGCAATAACTAATATTTGTGAAATATACTTTAGATTTTAATTACCTCTGATTATTTAATCAAAAACGTAAAAAAAACCTTTAGGTTCCCTTGGTGGTACATATGAAATGAAATTGTTTGATGATTTAGAGGTGAGATTTATTGTATCACAAGCGGCACTTTAAGAAGACTCCAGCTTTCTGTTTGCTTTCCAGAATATTTTGTCTAGGAACTGTTGCAAAGGCTTCCTGATTATTTGTGATCTTCATGGCATAATTTGATTGCAATTCTTCATGCTGTCAATTTCTTGCCAATAGGTCAAAAGTTTACTAAACTGTTTATAAAATGCACTCTTCTCTGTAGTAGGAGTGCAGGGCCGCTTGGTTCCATCCTGCCTGGCTAGCTTAACCCCTGAAATAATCACACAAAATTGTATTAATTAAATTACTGCCTGACCCATTATCTCTAACCTCTTATTGGCTAACTCTCACATCTTGATTTGACCCATTTTCTAATCATCTGTATCGCCACTTGACTGTGGCTTACTAGCATGAGTCTAACCAGCGTCTGTCTCGGGCAGGAGAACATGGTGCCTGCCATATTGCCCTTCTTCTCAACATTCTGTTCGGTCTACTCCACCTATCTAAGTTTGCCCTATTAAAAGGTCAAGGCAGTTTCTTTATTCAACCAATGAAAGCATCATATAGACAGAAGAACCCCCTACATCACTTCTCCATATTTTCTCAAAAGCCATTCCATTAACAAATTTAGTAGATTCAATTATATATATATATATTATATGCATATATGTGTGTTATATTATTAAGAAACTCTATTTGTTTATTTTCATTTTCTCAGGTTATTTTTCTGAATAAGTAAGAAATTCAGGAAAAAACCTTCTGGATAAATGAGGTATTACTATATTATTTATCAGTGTGGGCTGACTAGAGACTAACAGAATTGCTCTAAAGATAGAAAAGTCACTTATAGTCACTACCCAAAGTCTGTTGATTAGCTCTGAACAATTTTCCTCATTGAATATGTAAGAATTAAATGTTTATGCTCTATATTTTCAGTTGAGTGCAATAGATTTAATTGAAGAAAAATATGGAAATGCCAGCCTTTTAACTAAAATATTGTTTTTTCTTTAAGTTAATGACATAAACAAAGTAAATTCCATGGAGTATATTTTAAAACATACTAGGTTCCTAGTGGCTCCTTAATATTGCTTTGATAAATTAGAAGACAGATGTGAATCTCAACTTCTCTAAAAGAAAACTTAAGAGACACTCCAAATCATCACTTTCCAATATATTTTATATGATATAAGTGATTAATTTTTATAATATTTTCCATTTCTCTCTTATGACAATGTTTTCCTAAAAGCATTGCTGAACAAAAATAGAGGAATCCATATTAAATTGGTGAACAGCCAAGAAGCAGACTCTGGAGGTCAATTGTTCCTATGAAACTTCCATGGGGTGGGGTGGGACTGCATTCTAGCAAATACTTGGCTTTAATTCAAAAAGCTCACTGATGAAGTCATCGAGCTGTAAGACTGAGTTAAGAATGCCCTGATAAACACATTTATTTTAGAATCACAGTAGTTATTTCATCTGACAGTAAGCTGAAATGCCATGGCAGTTAAGGTTTTCAGGACCACTGGTAATGATCTCTATCTACATCACTACCTGCTGTGACCTTCAACAAGGAAAATGCATTCTGCCAGGAACCTTTACATTCCTGGGTACATAATGCTATAACATTTCTAAATCCAGTAATAGAGGCACAGGTGTGATTTGAGGTTAGTGAGCAGTAGGAAGACTGAGTCATCAGCATTAGATTCTATGAGTCATACTTTGAAAGAACTTCATTTAGTTGAATTGCCTAATTTCATCAGATTCCATAATTTTTATAACATGAATCTGGTCCTTTGAAATACTTTAAGGCCTATAAATTGTATCTTGTTTCCTTTGGACTATAAATTTCTAAAAAATGTTTTTCCTTCTTATTGGTTTATTTCTTGGCAGCAGCTGAGGTCACATTAATAGGCTACTATTTCTTTTTTACTTTAAGAAATTGGCCACACTCGGTTTGTTAAATAAACAGAATGAAAATGTAAGATTAACGTAAAGCATATATATAAAAATATCATCCTGTTATCATTGACTTGCTTCATAATACTTTTGTACTAAGATGATTTTATTTGAAGTTTATATAGTGGTTAGTGGTGTAGGAGTTCCTCCTGTTTGTGTGTTGCTTTCATTGGTTAATGAATAAAGAAACTGCCTTGGCCTAGTTGATAGGGTGGAGCTTAGGTAGACAGGGACAATAGAACTGAATGCTGGGAGGAAGAAGGGCAGAGTCAGAGAAGCCATGGATCCTCTGCCTGAGATGGACACCAGTTAAAATCTCAGCGATACACAGATTAATGGAGATGGGTTAAACTAGTATGTGAGAGTTAGCCAATAAGAAGTTAGAGCTAATGGCCAAGCAGTGTTTTAATTAGTGCAGTTTCTGTGTGGTTATTTTGGGTGTAGGCTAGCTAGGCGGCCAGGACAAACTAGTGGCCCTCCTCCTTGCAACAGTTGATGCTCAACTAACAGGTTAGAAATAAATAATAGATTTTAAAATGCCATTGTTGTAATCCAAAATGTAACATTTAAAATGTTTTGAAATGATGACATCTAAAATAAAGAAAAATTTGGGCTTTTGATACTTTCCTCAATGTCTCTTACTAATGAAACCTTCCTAGTAGCTGTGTCAGTTCTCAGTGGAACAAATAGCCAGTACAGTACATCAAATGATGGAGAACCAGTTGAGGAAACTGAGTACTGGCTTCGGGTGATCTCCCACAAAGCATTCTAAGTTGTACCATGTGTCTCCAGTTAAAATAAACAGGAAAAGAAGACATTTCTGTTGTTGGTTTTTATAACTTTTGGCTCATTAGGGAGTCCTTCATCCAGCTCACAAATAAATCACACAGAGTCTTATTACTACTTATAAAGGTCTGAACTTAGCTTGGATTATATTTAACCAGCTTTTCTTAAGTTGTTCTGTCTCCCTTTTGCCTCTGGGGTTTGACCTTTCTCTTACTTCTGTGTATCTTACTTTCACCCTTACTCCATAGTGTTGCTGGGTGGCTGACTGCTACCATTCTCCTCCTCCTCTGGCTTCTTCTTCTATGATCTCAGATTTCTCCTCCCATTTATTTCCTCTGCCTGACAGCCCTGACTATGCTTTCTTTCAGCCCAGCTTCTGGCCATTCAGATATTTATTAGACCAATCAGGTATTTTAAATAGGCAAAGTATCACAGCTTCACAGAATTAAACAAGTACAGCATAAAATGATGTAACATCTTTGCATCATTAAAACATAAAAAATGTTCCACAGCATAAACAAATGTAACACATCTTAAAATAATATTCCACAATGTATTTCAGCATCTGTCATCTATGGCTGGCTTGTCCTCTATGCACACATGTCCAGGGAGCTTATGTGAAAATCATAACAAGAAAAAGTCCACATTCTCCTGCTATACAGATACAGTACCTTTTACCTCTAACCCTGAGTCCTCTTCAGTGTGAATTCTTTATCATTCAGCTATGACCCTTTTCTTCTCTGTCTCTTTCTGTATATATTTCTTTCTGTGTGTGTCTGCAAAACACGTAAGAATAAAATTACTTCTTTCTAATTAAATATCGATTAAAGTATAGTGAACTTTATAACTCATTAAACGAGAAAAGACAAAATTTACAAAGAATACCAACTATAATAATAGTGTTATTCTTCTGGGTTCTTCTGTTCACATAACTCAGGATAAACTTTTAATTTTTTCTCTATTCTTAAGAATTTCATATATGTATTCATTGAAATATGATTAAACCTACCTCCTCCCCTTCAATTCTTCACATATAAAATATTTATGAGGTATTAATTACCTTAGAAAATAAGCAGAGTAATACACTATGCGATTAGTGCACCAGAAATTGACTGAAGATAGGAGATAATGAGTGAGAGCTCAATGATAGACAACTAAATCTTGGCTTTTTTGGGTAAAGCATGCTAGAAAAGATTTTGAAAATTAAATAGAAAAATAAATTGAAATATAGTATTGGAAATACTAACCCAATTTGCTCATACATTACTGGCAACTGAACAACTGATCCTTATTCTCAATATTTTGAAAATTACTCAGTAGGTGGCTTGCACAGCAGATTCTTTGAAAATATGGGAATTTGAAATCTACAACAGTAAATACATTCAGCATATTCAAATGTTATGCTATATTTGATCCTTTGTGAATTGGGGAAATTGTAAAGCCATAGGATCTAAAATACTAATGGAAATAACATCAATAAGTTATTTCCTATGAAGCCAGCTACGCAAGGTCATTGAAAAGGCAGCTCACATGCCCAACTTCATAAATAATATAGAAATGTCTCTGTACAGTCAAGTTAGTTGAAATTTGCAATAAAGAAGAGAATGAATGGTGTGTGTATGTATGTATGTATGCCTTTCTGTCTGTATGTGTATGCCTGTGTTTACAAAATCTCCTGGGTCTGACTTATTGTTAAAATTAAACAGTGTACAGTAGCTAATTTTTTTTAAGTAGAAAATGAGAGGATTAAGTATATGCTATAAAAATGTTAGTTTTCAGAGTTTTGTTTTAAGGCTGAACATTAGCTATTATTTTTTAACTATGTTTAAGTGGCATTTTGTTTAGAAAGTGTAAAATTTCAGAAGAACATTAAACTGTTGCAAATCACATCCACAATAAGATTCCTTCTTTCCTCCCTTAGTATTTTAACTAATGATGAGGACTTGGAAAGAGAAACTAGAACTTCATATTTTGCTAGTGTGAATTTAAACTGTTATGACCACTTAGCATTTTGGCAGTACTTCAATATGTTAAGCCTACAGTCACTGTATAAACTTTAATTTCCAAGAGAACTGAAAACATATTTATACATAAAATTTATAAACCGAGGTTCACCACAGCAATTTAAGCAGAAGAGACAAATAACAAAAATTAATGTCCATCAGCAGATAATGGATAAACAAAATCAAAGTGTTCATACAATGAGATACTACACAATAATAAAAAAGAATTGTTTGCTGACAGGTGTTACAATATGTATTGAACATGAAAACATTATACTTGGTAAATATATTAGCTTCCTGAAATTACACATTATCTTATTTCATTGTCAAGGATTTTATAGAACAGTTTACAGAGACAGTAGTTAAACTAGCAGCTACCAGAATCTTAATATGAGTAAATGAATGCCATCTAAGAATTAAAGTATAATACTAGTTGGGTAATACTGTGTATATCCTTTAAAATATTATTTACTTTAAGTAGTGACATTTATTGCATGTGAATTATGTATTTACAAAGATGATACAAAGAATTCTGTACTTTAAAAAATATGAGAATTTCAGACACATTGATGCAATAGTTGAGCCTTATGAAACTGCCATCCAAAATAGATTTAACTAAGAATTTTTTTATCTTAGACAAATGAACTAGTATCCAATGTTGACTTCTTTCAAAAGAAATAATGAATATTCTACTGCTTAGTATTAACGATTAGAACTCATTTAATTACATTTAGCTGACCTTATACCTACTGTATTCAAATGTCTGTAGAACAATAGTTGTAATATTAACTGTTTGGAAGATTAAATGTCTTGCCTGAGAAAAATGCAAATGAACACAAATTACACAATAGTACATGTAGTTTCAGACTCCATACTAAACCTGATAATTTCTTAGTAAAGGTTGATTCATCATAATAACGAATAATAAGAATCTGTAAAATATATGGATCATAAAAAGAATAAACATGTCCATAATCTCAGAATTTATCTACATTTTAAATTAGAATTGGGCAAATAAAAGATGTCTAGTCTTTCAATCAAAATCTATCAAAAACAAATGATTTCCACATCAATCTCCTCAAGTGCTGAAATCTTCCATTTACTTGTGTTTCTCAAAATTACAGCTCTTCATAAAGCATGATGTACATAAAATAGTTATCCTCTTGGCTAAGGGAAGTAGACCCAATTGCCGGGGAGAAAACTGGGATCTTGGGGTGGGGTGGGTTGGCTGTAAGGGGAGATGGGGAGAGAAAAGTTAGAAGGGAAGGAGGGGGGGCCTTGGGGAAACAGGAGGATTGGGATAAAGGAAGGTTGGACAGGGGAGCACGGAACCACAATTCTTAGTTAAGGGAACCACTTTAGGGTTGGCAAGAGACCTGACCCTAGAGGGGCTCCAAGGTGCCCAAGCTGAGGTCCCCAGTTAGTTCCTTGGGCAGTTGAGAATAGGGAACCTGAAATGACCCTATCCTTGAGCAATACTGACGAATATCTTGCATATCATCATAGAACCTTCATCTGGTGATGGATGGAGATAGAGACAGAGACCCACACTGGAGCACTGGACTGAGCTCCCAAAGTCCCAATGAGGAGCAGAAGGAGGGAGAACATGAGCAAAGAAGTCGGGACCACGAGGGATGCACCCACCCACTGAGACAGTGGAGCTGATCTATTGAGAGCTCACCAAGACCAGCTGGACTGTGACTGAAAAAGCATGGGATAAAACTGGACTCTCTGAACATGGCGAACAATGAGGGCTGATGAGACGCAAAGGACAATGGCACGGGGGTTTGATCCTACGTAATGTGATGGCTTTGTGGGAGCCCAGCCAGTTTGGATGTTCACCTTCCTAGATATGGACGGAGGTGGGAGGTCCTAGGTCTTACCACAGGGCAGAAAACCCTGACTGCTCTTTGGACTGGAGAGGGAGGGGGAAAGGAGTGGGGGGAGGGGGAGAAGGGTGGGAGGAGGGGGCGTAGGGGGGGAGGAGGGGGAGGGAAATGGGAGGCTGGGAGGAGGTGGAAACTTGTTTTTTTTCTCCTTTTCTCAATAAAAAAAGAAAAAAGAAAAAAAAAGAAAAGGTTGTTTGATGAACGAAAGGATGATGTGTCTGTGGATTAATTGGAATCTCTCATAGGTTTTTTTAAAACAAACTAAAGATGAAACAGTTTCAATTTTATTTTATGATGTCATCTAGATATATGTAGTATCCATTTATGAGTACTTTGGTTTAATATAGAAAGTAAAGTTTAAATTAATAAGTATAATGTTGGACAAGAGCAAAAATTCTGCCCTCTACATTTTTATTTAGGGAGTTATTAAATATTCTCTTTACATAATCCTAGCCATAAGTAGATTTTTTTTCTCTACTGGTTAGTAGATATGAAGAAATCACCATTGGGATAGTATATCATAGAAACAAATAATACTAATATAATTTAACTCTTCTGGTGATTTTTATTGAGCTTTACATTTTTCTGCTCCCCTCTTCATCTCTCCCCTGCCCTTCAAGGTTCCCATGGTTCCCATGCTCCCAATTTACTCAGGAGATCTGGCCTTTTTCTACATCCCATGTAGATTAGATCTATGGATGTCACTTTTAGTGTCCTCATTGTTGTCTAGGTTCTCTTGGATTGTGGTTTGTGGGCTGATTTTTTTTCCTTATGTTTAAAAACCACTTATGAGTACCTCACTCAAAGTGATGTATTCTAGCTCCATCCATTTGCCTGCAAAATTCAAGATTTCATTTTTTTGTGTGTGTTTTTTTTGTTTTTCTGCTGTTTAGTACTCAATTGTGTAAATGTACCACATTTACCTTATCCATTCTTCTGTCGAGGGGCATTTAGCTTGTTTCCAGGTTCTGACTATGACAAACAATGCAGCTATGCTTTCTGCCTCAGTTTCTATTCCTGCCACTTGCTGCTATGCTTCACTGCCATTATGAGCCCTTATCTCTTTGGAATTACAACCCAAAATAAAGTTTCTTCTTTAAGTTGCCCTGATAATATTATTTTATCACAGCAACAGAAAAGTAACTAATACCCACTCCTGTTATGGGCAGCATTTCCCTATGACCTAAGAGACCACAAAGGAAAGTTTTTACTTTGTGTCTACTTGCCTCCACATCTAACCTGTGGTTCTATAGGAACCCTCCAGGCCTCCAACAATAGACTTGGACTCATCCTCCCCAGTGTGAAGAGAGCATTTTTGAACTATTCAAACTTTAATAGGTAAGCCAATTTAATGAATCTCCCCTCAATACATACTCATTCCATCTATTCTCTTCCTCTAATACAGTGAGTGATCAATAGAGTGATCTAATGGTTAAAAATACAGCCTCATGTGCTGCTGAGGAAGATTTGTTCATGTTGACATTTCAAGACTGCAAAAAAAGTTAAACCTAGAATCAGAGGAGTCAATGTTGAGCTTATCAGAATTATCCACAGAGATGTTTGAGGATGCAGATCCATTTAAAGAGAAGTACATGCAGTAGTATGGAAGGACTGAGAGATTTACAGGCTTTTTGATGTGTGAAATGTGGAGAGAAGGGTCTGCCAGTCACTTAGATAAAAGCATCATTTGGCATCCAACACATGACATAATTAGATCACACTAAGGAAGCAAAGCTACCACCTTTCTGCTACCTCTGTGGCAGGCTTTCTCTCCTTCCCCCCAGATCCTTCACATGAGTCATGGCTTTTCCCATTGCAGTCTCTCTAGCAGCAGCCTTTGGTACCTGCCCAGGCCCCAAACACTGCAGGAGGCTAGACCCTAAGCCATGTCAGATGGGTATCCTTGCACAGTAATTGTCAGCTGTTCTGCTAAAACATCTGGAAATACTTAAAAGATGAATTAAAAATTTTTGTGTGTTGTTTGCTTTCTAAATCTTTCCCATGTTAAGAATGGGGACAATATAAGATAAACGCAGTCAGGATTCTATATGGCTCGATGGTGAATGGTTTGAAACTAAATAAAAAAAACCAGAAGCTATATCAGTAGGGTGAGTGAGTTTCCCACTCCCGGCAGCAGCCCGGGGAAGGAGCTCAGACATTCCTCATCCCCCTATACTTCCTAGTCATCCTGCAGGGGCTATTATCCCCAGCTACTGCCTCTCTCTTCCTACCCCAACCAGCTTGCATCCAGAAATCTCCTACCTTCTGCCTCCCCTCTTTGGGCCCATAACATATCCCAACTCAACCTGTTTGGGCTCTGGGACCCAGTCGTGAGTGCAACCAGCCTGAGGGAGTCCTTTTGTTTCAATAGCCTGCCTGCAGCAAGCAAGGTAGGCCTTTTGTTTGTGAGCTACTAGGCCAGCAAGAAGACCTGATATCATTACCAGAAGCAACATTCCCGTGGCAGCAGCCTGGAGAAGGAACACAGACATTCCTCATCCTTCTATACTTTCTAGTCTTCCTGCAGGGACTATTATCCCCAGCTACTTCCTCTCTCTTCCTACCCCACCCAGCTTGCATCCAGAAATCCCCTACCTTCTGTCTCCCCTCTTCAGGCACATAACATCCCCCATCTCAGCCTGTTTGGGCACTGGGACCGAGACATGAGTACAACTGGGCAGGCCGGAGTGCCATTGTTTCAATAGACTGCCTGCAGCAAGCAAGCAAGCAAGGTGGGCCTTTTGTGTGAGAGCTCCCTGGCCAAAAAGGGGACCTGATCCTATAATAAAAGAAGGCCCATAGGGGAGCATTTGGAGGAAGAGATGGGCAGATGCCAATGCAAGTATTCCTCCAATAATCTGAAAAACAACATGAAATCACCAGAACCCAGCGAACTTACAGCAGGAGGACTTGAACACCTTAATCGAGAAGAAGTAGAAAAAATTGACTTTATCAATGTGGTAGAGGCTCTTAAGCAGGAGGTGAAAAACTCCCTTAAAGAAATGGATGAGAAGAATAACAAAAAGTTTGAAGAATTGAGTAAATCCGTAAATGATATCCTAGGAAACCAAGGAAAAACAATCAAACGGATAATGGAAACAGTTCAAGACTTGAAAACTGAAATGGAGGCCAGGAAGAAAACAAAAACCAAGGGCAACCTGGATGTGAAAAATCTAGGTAAACAAATGGACACTACAGAAACATGCATAACCAACAGAATACAAGAGATAGAAGAAAGAATCTCAGATTCTGAAGATACCATAGAGAAAATAAACACACTGATCAAAGAAAACAGCAAATCCAACAAATTCTCATTACAAAACATTCAGGAAATCTGGAACACAATAAAAAGACCAAACCTAAGAATAATAGGGGTAGGAGAAGGAGAAGTACAGCTCAACGGTCCAGAAAATATATTTAATAAAATTATAGAAGAAAACATTCCCAACCTAAAGAAAGATATTCCTATGAAGGTTCAAGAAGCATACAGGACACTGAATAGACTATGTATAAAAAAAATCCCCTCACCGTATAATAATCAAAACACAAAACATACAGAATAAAGAAAGAATATTAAGAGCTGCAAAGGAAAAAGGTCAAGTAACTTATAAAGGTAAACCTATCAGACTTACACCTGACTTCTCTATGAAAACCATGAAAGCCAGAAGGTCCTGGATAGATGTACTGCAGAAACTAAGAGACCACGGATGTAAGCCCAAACTGCTATACCCAGCCAAGCTTTTGTTCACTATAAATGGAGAAAACAAAATTTTCCAGAATAAAAACAAATTTAAACAATACGTAGCCACAAATCCAGCTTTACAGAAAGTAATAGAAGGAAAGCCACAAACCAAGGAGTCCAACAATGCCCACAATAACTTAAACATCTAGAGACTCTTCACCAGCACAACTCAAAGAAGGGAAACCCACGAACTCTACTACCAAAAAAAAAATGATCGAAGTTAACAACCACTGGTCATTAATATCACTTAATATCAATGGACTCACCTCACCTATAAAAAGGCACAGGCTAAGAGATTGGATATGAAAACAGGATCCAGCATTCTGCTGTTTACAAGAAACACACCTCAACCACAAAGACAGACGTCTACTCAGAGAAAAGGTCTGGGAAAAGGTTTATCAAGCAAATGGACCTAAGAAACAAGCAGGTGTGGCCATACTAATTTCTAACAAATGTAACTTCAAAATAAAATCAATCAGAAGAGATGGAGAGGGACATTTTACACTCATAACAGGAAGAATTCATCAGGATGAAGTCTCAATCCTGAATATCTATGCCCCTAATATAAAAGCACCCACTTATCTAAAAGAAACATTACTAGAACTCAAGGCAGTCATCAATCCACACACACTAATAGTAGGAGATTTCAACACTCCTCTCTCACCAATAGACAGGTCAATCAGATAGAAACTAACAGAGAAATAAGAGAATTAATGGAGGTAATGAATCAAATAAACTTAACAGACATCTATAGAACATTCCACCCAAATAGGAAAGAATATACCTTCTTTTCTGCAGCACATGGAACCTTCTTGAAAATTGACCACATAGTCGGTAACAAAAGAAACCTACACAGTTACAAAAAAATATTAGTACCTGTATCTTATCGGATCATCATGGATTAAAGTTAGAATTCAACAATGAGGCTACCCCAGAAAGCCGACAACTCATGGAAACTGAATAGTCAACTACTGAACCACACCTGGATCAAAGAAGAAATAAATAAAGAAAGAAATTAAAGTCTTCCTTAAATTCAATGAAAATAAAGACACATCATACTCAAACCTATGGGACACTATGAAAGCAGTGCTAAGAGGAAAGTTCATAGCACTAAGTGCCCACTTAGAGAAAATGGAGAAAGCACACATTGGAGACTTAACAGCACACCTGAAAGTTCTAGAAAAAAAAAGGAGCAGACTCACCTAGGAGGAGTAGAAGACTGGAAATAATCAAAGTGAGGGCTCAAATCAACAAAATAGAAACACAGAAAACAATCCAAAGAATCAATGAAACCAAAAGCTGGTTCTTTATCAATCAACAAGATTGATAAACCCCTATCCAAACTAATCAAACGTCAGAGAGAGAGCATGCAACTTAATAAGATCAGGAATGAAAGGGGGGGCATAACCACAGACACAGAGGAAAGTCAGAGAATCATTAGATCTTACTACAAAAGCCTGTATGCCACAAAATTGGAAATTGTGAAAGAAATGGACACTTTTTTATATAAGTACCATATACCAAACAATCTAAATAGATCTGTTAGTCGTGAAGAATTAGAAGCTGTTATCAAAGACCTCCCTACCAAAAGAAGCCCAGGACCAGATGGTTTCAATACAGAATTCTACCAGAACTTCCAAGAAGAGCTAATACCTATACTCCTTAAGGTATTTCACAATATAGAAACAGAAGAGGCATTGCCAAATTCCTTTTATGAAGCTACAGTTACCCAGATACCAAAACAACACAAAGACTCAACCAAGAAAGAGAGTTACAGGCCAATCTCACTCATGAACATCAACACTAAAGTTCTCAATAAAATACTAGCAAACCGAATCCAAGAACACATTAGGAAAATTATCCATTATGATCAAGTAGGCTTCATCCCAGAGATGCAGGTCTGGTTCAACATAGGAAAATCTATCAATGTAATCCATAATATAAATAAACTGAAGGAAAAAACCATATGATCATGTCATTAGATTCTGACAAAGCATTTGACAAAATTCAACATCCCTTTATGATAAAGGTCTTGGAGAGATTAGGGATACAAGGGTCATACTTAATTAAATAAAAGCTATTTACAGCAAGCCGACAGCTAACATCAAATTAAATGAAGAGAAACTCAAAGCCATATCACTAAAATCAGGAAGATGACAAGGCTGTCTACTCTCTCCATACCTCTTCAATATAGTTCTTGAAGTTCTAACAAAAGCAATAAGACAAAATAAGTGGATCAAGGGGATTTGAATTGGAAAGGAAGCAGTGAAACTTTCGTTATTTGCAGATGATATGATAGTGTACATAAGCGACCCCAAAAACTCCACCAAAGAACTCCTACAACCAAGAAACACCTTTAGTAATGTGGCAGAATACAAGATCAACTCCAAAAAATAAGTTGCCCTCCTATACACAAAGGATAAGGAAGGAGAGATGTAAATCAGAGAATCATCACCTTTCACCATAGCCATAAATAGCATAAAATATTTGGGTAACTCTAACCAAGGAAGTGAAAGATCTATTCGACAAGAATTTTAAGTCTTTGAAGAAAGAAATTTAAGAAGATACCAGAAAATGGAAGGATCTCCCTTGTTCTTGGATTGGCAGGATCAACATAGTAAAAATGGCGATTCTACCAAAGGCGATCTATAGATTCAATGCACTCCCCATCAAGGTCCTATCAAAATTTGTCACAGATCTTGAAAGGACAATAATCAACTTTATCTGGAAAAACAAAAAGCCCAGGATAGCCAAAACAATCTTATACAATAAAGGAACTTCTGGAGGCATTACCGTACCTGACTTCAAACTCTATTTCAGAGCTACAGTATTGAAAACAGCTTGGTATTGGCATAAAAACAGAGAAGTTGACCAATGGAATTGAATAGAAGACGCAGATTTTAACCCATAATCCTATGAATACCTGATTTTCGATAAAGGAGCTACAAGTATACAATGGAAGAAAGAAAGCATCTTCAACAAATGGTGCTGGCATAATTGGATGTCAACCTGTAGAAGAATGAAAATAGACCCATATCTATCACCATGCACAAAACTTAAGTCCAAATTGATCAAAGATCTCAATATCAATCTAAATACACTGAACCTGATAGAAGAGAAAGTGGGAAGTACGCAACAATATATGGGCACAGGAGATTGCTCCCTACGTATAACCCCAGCAGCACAGACCTTAAGGGCAGCATTGAATAAATAGTACCTCCTGAAACTGAGAAGCTTCTGTAAAGCAAAGGACACTGTCACTGAGACAAAAAGACATCCTACAGGCCTGGGAGAATATCTTCACCAACCCCGCAACAGACAAAGGACTGATCTCCAAAATATATAATGAACTCAAGAAACTAGACTTTAAAATGCTAATTAACCCAATTAAAAAATGGGGTACTGAACTGAACAGAGAATTCTCAACAGAAGAAGTTCAAATGGCCAAAAGACACTTAAGGTCATGCTCAACCTCCTTAGCGATCAGGGAAATGCAAATCAAAACAACTTTGAGATATCATCTTACACCTGTCAAAATGGCTAAAATCAAAAACACCAATGATAACCTCAGATGGAGAGGTTGTGGAGTAAGGGGTACACTCATCCATTGCTGGTGGGAATGCAAACTTGTGCAACCACTTTGGAAATCTGTGTGGCTATTTTTCAGTAAATTCTGGATCAACCTACCCCAAGACCCAGCAATACCACTCTTGGGAATATACCCAAGAGATGCTCTATCATATGACAAAAGCATTTTTTCAACTATGTTCATAGCAGTATTATTTGTAATAGCCAGAACCTAGAAACAACCTAGATGCCCTTCAATGGAAGAATGGATGAAGAAAGTGTGGAATATATACATATTAGAGTACTACTCAGCAGGAATAAACAATGATATCTTGGATTTTACATGCAAATGAATGGAAATAGAAAAGACTATCCTGAGTAAGGTATCCCAGACCCAAAAAGAGGAGATGTACTCACTCATAATTGGTTTCTAGCCATAAATAAAGGACATTGAGCCTATAATTTGTATTCCTAGAGAAGCTAATTAAGAAGGTGAACCCAAAGAAAAACATAGTTATCCTCCTGGATATTGGAAGTAGACAAGATTGCCGGGCAAAAATTGGGAAATTGGGGATGGGGTGGTATGGAGGTGAGGGGAAATGGGGAGAAAAAAGTGAGAAGGGGAGGATGGGGAGAGCGTGTGGGAATGGGATAGTTGGGATAGTGGAAGGGTAGATATGGGAGCAGGGAAGTACGTATCTTAATTAAGGGAGCCATCTTAGGGTTGGCAAGAGACCTGACTCTAGAGGGGCTCGCAGGTGTCCATGGAGATGTCCCCAGCTAGTTCCTTAGGCAGCTGAGGAGAGTTAACCTGAAATATCCTATAGCCATACTGATGAATATCTTGCATATCATCATAGAACCTTCATCTGACGATGGATGGGGATAGAGACAGAGACCCACACTGGAGCACCGGACTGAGCTCCCAAGGTCCAAATGAGGAGGAGAAGGAGGGAGAACATGAGCAAGGAAGTCAGGATCGCGAGGGGTGCTCCCACCCACTGAGACAGTGGGGCTGATCTATTGGAAGCTCACCAAGGCCAGCTGGACTGGGACTAAAAAAGCATAGGATGAAACTGGACTCTCTGAATATGGCAGACAATGAGGCCTGATGAGAAGCCAAGGACAATGGCACTGGGTTTTGATCTTATTGCATGTACTGGCTTTGTGGGAGCCTAGCCGGTTTGGATGCTCACCTTCCTAGACCTGGATGGAGAGGGGAGGACTTTGGACTGCCCATAGGGCAGGGAACCCTGACTACTCTTTGGACTGGAGAGGGACAGGGAGAGAAGTGGGGGGGAGGGGGGTGGCGGGAGGGGTAGGGTAATGGGAGGCAGGGAGGAGGTGGAAATTTTTTCAATTGAGAAAAATAACTAACTTAGCTAGGAATGACATAATGTTGATTATAATTATTATCTCTTTGGTAATTTATATTTTATCCTTAAAAAATGGTTTGACCTTGGGCCAAATATTAAAAAAAGATGGATAAGATACAAGCCTTAGAAAGTCCTACTAATAAAACTGAGAAAAATATTCATACATGAAGGAATTTAGAGCAAAACCTACCTACCATGCCACTGCATAATAAAATTTAAGAGAAACAGCCCAAGGTTATTAGAAAACCAAGCTTAGTTTACCCATCTGCCATATAAGAATGACCACCAAATGATAGGTATACCCAAAGCTATATATGAATGAACTGGAATCCTACAGAAATTTTATATTTGAAGAGATTTAAAGAAGCAGTCATTTTACATGGTATACTTTCACCCTATATAAAGTAGATGTTAAATACATGGGCAACTCAGAACAGAATTATTCCACAAGACTGGAAAGACTTAGCTACAGCAATATAGAAATCAGGTCCTCAGTTACAATGGAAAACATGATGAAGAAAGGAAGCTATGGTGACAGAATAACAAGATAGGGCTAGATTTTCCAAGATCAGTCAGTATGAAGGTCAACATGAAGGTCAGTATGCTGAATTGCAAAGACAGTTTGTATTTGAAGGTAATACCTTGGCCTTATGTTCTATAGCAGCTTTAAAACTTTCAGTCAGTGTTGAAGTATCAGGAAAGAGGACTGAGTAATTTTCTAAAATTATACATGGACCAAAAGAAGCTTTCACTGTTTTTTTTTTTAAACAAATATTGACTTCGGCTGTAAATAGAATTTTATCATATCCAGAATTTAGACAAATATTAATTGAACCTTTGGCTTTTGAAAATGTTAATTCAGAATGGAAAAGAATGATTAGGCCTTTAAAAACAAGATTAGTACTAAAAGATGAATAGATATTAAATATAGTTGATATTGTATCTTACATTTATGATTATACTTGGATAGGATAATTGATTTCTAAAAATTTTAAGAAGCATAAAAAATAGATGTTTTAATTGTGGCAAACAAGGTCATCTGACAAGGGATTTTAGGCAAGGCATTGCTGGAAACAATGTTTTTTTGTAAAGATAATCCAAGGAGAAGGGCCTTCCTTTTGGGAGTATGCATAAGGTATTGCAAAGGCTAGTATTAGTCTAATACTAAAAGACATCAACAGCGGAAAGTCAAGGTAACCCTTTGCTATCAGAAAACATCTTAGAGAGCCTCTGCCAGGCCCAATATCAAATTTGGTTCAATCATTTCCTTTCTGCATTGGAGAAACTCATCCACAAGGCTAGTAAAAGACATAATGCTGTTGTTAAAAAACATACTGCTCTGGACTACAGAACAGCTTCAGTAGACAAAACAAAAAATACAGGAGAGACCAAAAAACACATATTTTGGCAAATTTCTATAAATGGTCAAAGACCAATGCTAAAATACGAATAGATGGAATTATAATTTGGGTTTACTAGACACAAACACAGATCTAACAATATTTTCACCAAAACCTTGACATCCAGATTGGCCTCTTCAGGAGGTAAATGTTCAGTTTCTAAGGACTGGAACTTTATCTCAGGTAAAAACAAAGCACAAGGTAGGTAGGATAAATAGGGCCAGAAATACAGGTAGGGAAATTAAAGCCATATGTGGCTAACATAGCACTTAGAAAAGATGATCTAGCCTCATAGACTACTTCATCCAGGACTTCAGATAAGCTTTGCGCTTTCCCATCATACTGAGACTGAACAACAGCAATTCTCCGAGGATATGATCATTATCTAAATTTTCTCAGGGTACCCCAAAGATGCTATCATTCCCAGACAAAGGGAAGTAATTTTAAGAACATGAGGCTCATATATCCAAGAGGCAGGCCGGGCAGTGTTTGTCAGATGATGGTTATAGATGTTTATTATTATTTAGAGAGTTTTGTTCCAAGTTGTTATTGGTTATGGTCAGGGATGAAGCGAGGCAAAGAAGATTATATTTAGGGACCTCATTCTAAAAAGAAAAAATGGATGATAGAATAAAAGGGTAGATTATTGAATCTACTTTTAAACTAAACAAACAACTACTAGTCTCAAATATTTTACATTAGTATAGATTTTTGTATATTGATACAAATTTAAGGTTATTTTGTTATACTGTATGTTTCTACTCTTGTTTACAATATTGTACTTATGCAGCTCATTTAACACTATAATGTTTATTTCTAGTTTTTGAATGTTATTATGACAAACTTACTGTTTGATACTGCTTTTGTACACTGTAAAGATTTGCCATTTATATTTGATCCCCCAAAAGATCATCAGTGCCCCCAATCATCAGCAAGTAGCTTAAAGTCTATGTCCATAATCTCAAAAAAGAATGGATTATGGGTGTTTGCCTTTGTTTAGTGTGTTGGTTGCAAGTTGATCAAAATAATAGTCAGGAAAAAAGCTAAACAAAGAATATTATATTCAGGGTCTTGTTTTGAAAAGAAAAAAAGGTAAAATGATGCAGAACATATCAAATGGGGGAAATACAAGTCAAAGAATCCCAAACTAACTCTGAATAAAGTATACTAAGATTTTTATTTATTACAAAATGAAAATTCAAGGGACAGAAATGCTGTCCAGCATCTTGCTGTAAATCGCGGGATGAAGAGGTGTGAGTGGGCAGGACCATGGCTTTTTTGGTACCACAAAGCCATGCCTCAATCTTGTCCAGTCTCTTAAAGGACATTGGCTGGAGAAGGTTCTCAATCATCTCCCCTTTTTGTCTCAATAAGAGAGTTCCAAACACAATACAAAACAATATATAATATATATAATATATAATTAAGATGTCCTGAGGAAATGAGGAGAGAGCATCAGATACAAACAAACCCATGTGTATAAGTTTATTCAGAAGATCTGTGCAGGTGAGCTCGGGGAAACGGTGAACAGAAGTGGAGGAAGAGAGCATGGGAATGACGCCTTTAGCTTTTAAAGGTTTCCCAGCACATGCGCATGATGGGAAAAGACATGCCTATGTGAGACGCTGATGAAGGGCGATGCTATGCCCTGCACCTGCGTATGGGGGCTTCTACATCAAATGCTGGTGGCACAGATGATGGGAGACTCACGCATGTGCACCTGGGATATATACGCTGGCCTCAAAACCCGGAAGTGCAGTCTTATGGGGAGCTAAAGGAATTACATTCATACTTTGGTTTATTATAAAAATTTGGGGGGTTAAAGATCTTAATGGGCAGGAAATGGGGGTGCAGCCAGGTCTCTCATAAAAGCTTTCTGCTGACTTTGTGGGCATCAAGGGGTTTGGAATGTCCGATGTATCCTGACATATCACACCCTGTCGGCTGGCATCCTGGGGTGGCTGATTAAGACTGCATTTCTTCAGGCTTTGAGGAACTGTGTCATCTGATGGCTTGGACCTTGTAAGATGCTGGAAAGACAAAAATTATGTTTAGTAAAGGAAAAAAAAATAAGATGGGGGTTTAAGGGTTCCCAAGGCCAGGAATGACAGAGAAAGAATTAAATGATGGATGGAAGGGGGATTTAGGAGTTCCCAAGACCAGGAATGACAGAGAAAGAATTAAATGATGGATGGGGGGGGGGGCTTAGGGGTTCCCAAGACCAGGAATGATAAAAAATTAAATGATACTTATTCTGCTTGAGTCTGGTCTTCTCAGGTGGGTCAAACTCTCTCCATAGAGTTTAAAAAAAATGTCTGATAAATAAATAAATTGTGGATATGTTAACCATGTATGGTTAGGATAATGGAGTTTATTATTGCATTACCTCAACATCCAAGAGACACTCTGCAGTCAGTGATGAACCTGTTATGCTAAGGAACTTGTTAAGGTTTTGCTTACTACCTGGGCTTTTGACAGTCCTTGTACCTTTGGCTCTATGTCTGATGATAATTCCTGTAACAACAGCTGAGTGCTTATTTGGAAATTTAAGCATGACCTTGAAGGTATATGAGGAAGTTGTATATAGGAAAAGGAGGAGAAGAAAGAGTATATTAGCACAAGAGAGTTGAATAAGGATGGGACCTTTATTTTCCTTGAACTGGAGTAAGGGAGGCTGAACTTGGTGTCCTCCGGAACCTAAGGGAACAGGGTCCTGTCTGAGTTACTATGTATGAGGGGTCATCTTGAGCTGGAGGGGTAAACAGTTTAAGATGTGACAGGTGAATCCAATGAGGAATTCCCTTGAGCTTGGCAGCTGTGGGAGTCAAAAGAATTACTCTGAGGGGACCCTGCCATTTAAGGGAAAAGGGTGAGGGACATTGACCTGGGGGAGAAAATAATACCTGATCTCCTATTTTAATCAGTGGTGAGCATGGGTTAGCACATGGTTGAAGTAATGAGTGGTTGGTAAAATCCCAAAGTAGAGAGTGTAGGTGAGATAGTAGGGGAGTAAGCAGGTGATCAGGAAGGAGAGAGGTTTTAGGTGAGAGGCTGGGGGTTAAAACTGGCTGCCCATACATGAGTTCAAAGGGTGAGATGAAAAGGGTTTTTTTGGGAAGGGCCCAAAGCCTAAGGAGGGCCTGCGGCAAGAGTTTTACCCAGTAAAGGTGAAATTCCTGGGGCATCTTAACAAGAACATCTTTTAAAGAGCGGTTAGTTCATTCTACCTTCTCTGAAGACTGAGGGTGGTACGGGATATGGAAATGCCAAGGAACATTAAGAGTCTTAGACAAGTTTTGGGAAATCTGGGAAGTGAACTCAGGGCCATTATCTGACTGAAGAGAGGTTGAGATTCAAAACAAGGGGATGATTTCTCAGAGAGAACATCAGAGACTCTCTGGGCCCTCTTATTAGTGGTGGGAAATGCTTCAACCCACTCAGACATTGTATCCACCAAAACCAGGAGATATTTAACTCTTTTGACTGTGGGCATATAAGTAAAATCCAGCTGCCAGTCAGTTCCTGGAAGGGAGCCCTAGGCCTGGTGGGTAGGAAAAGGGAAGCTACGGTATTTGGTCTTGTGATCTGACTTTTGGCAGATCTGACAGGAGGCAATGATAGCCTTTATGAAGTTTATGTCCTCAGAGGTGGGTTGGAGGTAAGCCTTAACAAAATGAAGTAGAGCAGCCAGGCGGTGGTGGCACACGCCTTTAATCCCAGCATTCAGAAGGCAGAGGCAGGCTGATTTCTGGGAGTTCGAGGCCAGCCTGGTCTACAAGAGCTAGTTCCGGGACAGGCACCAAAGCTACAGAGAAACCCTGTCTTGAAAAACCAAAAAGAAAAAAAAATGAAGTAGAGCTTTGTTATTAGGATGAAAGAACTGATGTAGGTAGGACAGGATCTGTTGGGTGTCAGCGGGTGTCTGTGAGAATGTGGGCTGTACTGTAAGGACTTCCTAAGGTGACTGAGGTAGATCTGCACTTTGGAATGCTGCTGTTTTAGCTGCTTGGTCAGCCTGATTATTTCCCTTAGAAATAATGGAACTGTTGGTTTGATGAGACCGACAGCGGATAATTCTTATAGCTTTGGGGAGATGGGAGGCTTTTAAGAGGTCCATAATGTAACCTGAGTTAGTTATGGATCCTCCTTTCATTGTAAGAAGCCCGCACTTTTTCCAGATAGCTGCGTGGGACAAGCGGATATGAAAGGTATATTTAGAGTGTATGTAAACATTTAAAGATTGTCCCTTTGATAACTGAAAAGCACGGATGAGAGCTACCAGCTCAGTGTATTGATTAGAGGTATGGGCAGGGAGTGCTCGTGCCTCCACTATCTCAGTATCTGATACTATGGCATAGCCTGCTCTACAGGTCCCATCACATAAAAAGGAACTGCCATCTGTATACCAGGTATAAGGGCCTGGAAAAGTTTGCCCTCCTGTATATGTGAGGGGTGGAGAAGTAGATCCTCTAAGATCTCTATGCAGGAGTGAGATGGGGAATCATTAACATTAGGTTAAGTTAGGAGATTTGAGATATTAAGAGGTGGGCAGCATTGAAAAGTGAGTGTGGCATCTTCTACCAGTGCCACGTGGAGGGAAAGAACTCAGGAAGGGGGTAGGGTTTGTAAGCCTTTGTAAGTTAAGAGGTGGGACAGATTATGGTGGGAGAAGATAGTGGTGGGTGACCCAAAGGTTAGTTTCTTTGACTCATGAATAAAAAGCTCAGCAGCTGCCAAGGCATGTATGCAGGGTGCCCAGCCCTGAGTGGTGAGGTCCATCTTCTTTGACAGATATGCTACAGGTGCAAAAGAAGGTCACAGTTGATGTCCTAAGACCCCAAGGGCATATTCCTCCTTCTCTGCTACATAAAGAGAAAAGGGGAGAGTTAAATCTGGAAGATGAAGAGCTGGAGCCTGGATAAGGGCCTGTTGGAGTCTCTGGAAGTGTTTGGTAACAGGATGGAGAAGGGGCTCATGCAGAGAGCTGAGAGATGCTTCATATATGGGGCAGGCAAGGAGAGAAAAAGAGGGGATCCAGGAACACAGGAAGCCAGCCACTCCTAGGAACGATAGAACCTCTTCTTTGGTGGAAGGAACTGCAGAGATTGAATTTGTTTTTTTATGTCTAGAGTGAAAGCCTTTTGGGTTGGGGTTATAGTTAATCCCAATTAAATGACCAGTGCAGTAGACAGTTGAGCCTTAGAAAGTGAGACTCTATAGCTCCTTTTGGATAGGAAACTTAAAAGGGCAGAGGTATTCGGCTTGCTGATCTCCAATGATGGGCTGCAAAATAAAATGTCATCCACATACTGTATGAGCTTAGATTTAGAGAGAGACAGTGAGAGCAGGTCAGAAGCCAAAGCCTGGCCAAACAGGTGTGGACTATCCTGGAATCCCTGGGGAAGGACAGTCCAGGTGAACTGTGTGGAAATATTAGTGTCAGGATCAGTCCAAGTGAAGGCAAAGATGTTTTGAGATTGAGGGCTGAGAGGAATAGAGAAAAAGGCATCCTTGAGGTCTAGAACCGAGAAGTGGGAGGTTCCTGGAGGAATATTAGATAAAAGGGTGAGAGGATTAGGGACAACTGGATGAAGAAGGACCACTGCAAAGTTAATGAGCCAGAGGTCTTGAACCAGATGCTAAGTTCCATTAGGAAAGAGAGAGGGTACTGAGCTTGGGTAATAGATTTGCTAGGATCCTGTAATTGAATAACAATGGGGGAATAGTGTTTAGCGACAGAGGGGTTTTGGATGTCCCAGACCTGGGGGTCTACCTGGGAGGCTGGTAGAAGAAAAGATTGAATTAGTGTCAAAAGGTTGGGGAACTAGGGGAAGGAGGAGTGGGGCCACCAGCAAGTCTGGGGTAAGGCGAATGGGAGGAGCAAAAGAAATGGAGGCTCCTACCTTTGTTTAAAAATCCCTTCCCATGAGAGGTTCCAGACAGGTTGGCATAACTAAAAATGAATGAGTGAGATAAATGCCTCTAAACACACAATTGAGTGGTGGAGTCTGTTGAAGTAAATAAGGCTGTCCCCCTACCCCGACAATAGGGAAGCTAGAAGGAGAGGTAGGCCCCCCAAATTCCCTCAGTACCAAGTACATAGCTCTGGTATCTAAGAGAAAGGAGATGAGCCATCCCGATCCATAATAAATGCCTGTGGCTCCTGATTACAGATAACAGTGGCAATCAGGTTACAAGATCCCAGACAGCTTCATTCATCCAGAGCCAAGCCCAATAGGTCAACTTGGGAATTTTCCGGGCCCGATGCCTCCATGCCACTATGCGCACAAGGACAACCTTCCCTGTGACACCTAGGGCAAGGTCTCCTAGGACTAAGATGAGGATTAGGGCATCTTCAGGCCCAGTGACCTGTTTTACCACATTTGAAATATGGACCTGGCGGTTCTTGTGCCCCAGGGGGCAGGGAGCAGCACAGATCAGGCAGTCTGTCACCTCAGCCGGTTGGGAAGCTGTGGCTACCTGATGGAGAAAGGTCATTGGTTAATTAATAAAGAAACTGCTTGGCCCTGATAGGTTAGAACATAGGTGGGTAGAGTAAACAGAACAGAATCCTGGGAGGAAGAGGAAGTGAGCTCATATGCCATGCTCCCCTCTCCCGGGCAGACATGATGAAACTCCGACCCAGGATGGACATAGGCTAGAATCTTCCTGGTAAGCGCACCTTGGAGTGCTACACACATTATTAGAAATGGGCTAGTCCAGGTGCGAGAGCTAGCCGAGAAGAGGCTAGATATACTGGGCCAAGCAGTGTTTAAAAGAATACAGTTTGTGTGTTATTATTTCGGAGCATAAGCAAGCCAGGCGGCCGGGAGCTGGGCTGTGGGAAGAGGCCTGCAGCTCCTACTACAACTACCATGTGACAATGACTGCAGGCTTTGTCATTCCTTGCGTGGTAAACCTTAAAAGCCATCTCTAGGACTTCTGCCTGTGGGTCTAAGGGGCCTTTCTCCAAATGCCTAAGCTTGGCTCTAATGTCTGAGTAACACTGATTAAAGAAGTGGGTCATTAATAACAGCCTGCTCTCTGTGGTTTCTGGATCTAGGTTCCTGTACTGTAACAGAGCCTTTGTAAGGCATTCCAAAAATGTGGAAGGATTTTCCTTCATATTCTGAATAATCTCTGAGAGTTTAGTATAATTTACTGGCTTGAGGGCAGCCTTACAAAGGCCTGCCAGGAGATAAGTCAAAAATCGGTCTCAGGCCAAAATCCCACCTGGACTGTTGTAGTTCCAGTGTGGCTCTTGCTCTGTGACTGCCTCTGTGCTAGGAGGGTGGGAGGCAAGATTCTGGCGAACCTAGTCTGCATGTTGTCTTGCCTGCTCTCAAACTCGCCTGTGCTCCTCAAAAAGTAGGTCATTAGATAGAATTATAAAGATTTCTTGGAAAGTGAGATAATAAGATTGAGTAAGATATTGGAATTGTTTTATGAAAGTGGTAGGATTAGACATATAGGAACCCAGTAACTTTTCTATATGGGAGAGTTCTGATAGAGAAAACAGAACGTGTACCCTGACCATTCCATCTATGCCAGCCACCTCTCGCAATGGCAGGACGGTGGCAGGATTGGCTTGATTAGGATTAGATTCCGTAGCAGCATGTGAATGTGTGAAAGGAGGGGTAATGGAAGGTGCCAGGGGAAGGCAGCTGCCACCACGAGGCACCAGAGAGGAAGGGGAACTTGGCAAGGTTTTGGGAGACCAAGCAGCTGGAGAGGGGCGAGAAGGAGCTGCAGAGCCAGGGGTAAAAGCTGAGGGAACAGGGATAGTTTCCCAAGGCTGGAAAGGTAGAGGTTCATTAGCTGGGTACATAGCAGAAGTGGGGGGTTCTTCAAGAGCAGATGGCATAGCCAGGAACATGTGTGTAGGTGAACAATGAACAAGAACAGAGGGCTCAACCTTAGAGCTTACATAGAAAAAAGCTTGGATATGTGGGATTTCTTTCCATTTGCCTATGCGCTATCAACATTCATTATGCAGTCTCCTTTCATCAATTGGTGCTGATATGAACTTTAAAGGCCCAAGGATCTTTTTTTTTTTTTTTGCATTTTGTGTTGGCATTTTCAAAATCCAGAGATGTTATAAGGGAAAGGCTGCTTGTTTGTTTTGGTCGCCTAGCTAGCTTACATCTGTAATAACCATACAAAAATTGTATTAATTAAAACACTGCTTGGTCATTAGCTTTAACTTCTTATTGGCTAACACATATTAGTTTAATCCATCTTCATTAATATGTTTATTGTCACATGGCAGTGGCTTACCAGAGATTCTAACCAGCATCCATCTCAGGCAGAGGCAGAGGATCCCTGGCTTCTATCTGACTCTTCTTTCTTCCTCTCAGCATTAAGTTCTGTCTTCTCCATCTACGTAAGTTCTGCCCTATCAGGCCCAAAGCAGTTTCTTTATACATTAACTAATAAAAGCAACATATGAACAGAATAATCTCCTACACCATTTCCCCTTTTCTGTTTAAACAAAAAGGAAGGCTTTAAATTTAACATAGTAAAATTACATATAAAAAACAGGTATCAAGCAAAAACTACAGTTATAATATTTATATCTATTTTATCTTTTACCATAACTGAGGAAAACTGTAATAATAATTATTTATTCTTCAACTCCATCAAAAACTCCAGAAGGATATAATATTACCTAAGTAAACAGGAAGAACATTTTAAGCAACTTCCAAAACTCTAGAATTGGTAGAGACATCTCACTGCAATTATTGAATCTCTGTGCCGTAGGAAGACTTGCAGCTTATGATTACCCACCTACTGGGGCATTTGCATTGGTATGGATCTTGGTTTTGTTACAAATTTAAGGACAATCTTGTTATATGTATATTTCTGCTCTTGATTAAGGTATTGTGATTGTGTAGTTCATTTAAAAATGTAATGTATAATTAGTGTTCCATTCTGTTGATTATTTCAAGGTATAAATTTTGTCTAGTAAAGATAACATCTCACCATTGGACATAACTTTGATGGCTTGCACATTACTTTCCTGGAGAGATACCTTATCTATTCACCTATTATAACTTTTCAACAGATTCTGATTATTAAATTCAGTAGCACAAATTCTTTGAAATAATGTCTCAGCACCCTTCAACATTGATTAGATTTTGTCTGTCAAATTAATGTTATCCATAATCTTATTTTTTCAACTATCTCTTCAATATTAGTCTGTAAAGACTATATCATTTCTAAAAGTGCCTCATTCTTGGCTCTGTTATCAAACCATTTTCTTAACAATATAATATGAAAAACAAAACTAATTTCCAAAAATCAAATACAAGCAACCAATTTTACCATCAAGTAAAAGTAAACACTGGGGTCCTTTTTTAAATTAGCCTGAAGTGGCATTAAGGAACTTAGTTGTAGGCTGCTGCACTGACTCCATTACAAACCAAAGTGTAGGGTTGGGTCTGGTTTTGGTTTGCTTTTCTTTTCAGTATTCAGTGCCCATGGATTAAGTTCTAGAAATGTTCCAGTTGTGAGGCAGGGATCTGCTTGCATTCCACCATGGGAATGCTCATTGGATTTGGTGCTGGAGGGTGAGGCACATTTTGTTGGACCCATGTCAACTACCTAGTAGTCATCTAGGTCAAAAAATTTATTGTCTCCTCCTTAGTATTCCATTTCCTGGAAATCGACTCAATACTGCAAGATATTTTAAATTCCACCAAATCCTTTCACAAACTGATCCTTATTTTGACTAATTTGTGACAATTTATAGTGTGGTTCCAAATTTTTTTATTGTTGTTAGCAAACCATTTCAAAAGGAGAATGCTCTCAATTAATTCATGTTCCCATCCAGTCTCTTTGTCTGTGAAGTGAGATTTATCCTCCTTTTGTTCTGGAGTTAAATAGAAAATTTTCTTCTCTTCTATGCCTTGGCAATGAAGAATGTATCTCATTATATCCAGATTTTCATAGACTATTAGAATCTTTATAGTTCCTGTTTCCAAATCCTTTAGTGTATCTTTGACTCCAAAACAGTACTTGTCTATGTCCTGGCTCATTTCATTGAAGTATTGCCCTATTAATTTCTTCTATTGTATGAGCTTCATGTTGGAGAGAACTTCAGTAGATATCAATGGCTTGGTTGAATTTATTCTCACCACCAAATGATATATCAACTAATTTTAAAATGTTTGATTGCAACCTTTGACCAAACCTGTCAGACTGACTTAGTTCCACTTTAAAGTCAGCTGGTCCAGTTAAAACCAGACCACACACTCACTTTGTCTCCAGAAATAAAAACTGCACAGCAGTCTCTGCTGCTTTCCCACCATAGTTATGCCACTTTTCCATTTTTAAAGGGGCAAAATGCAAGGCTGCTTGACCTCCTCTGCCATGTTTCTTTTGGAGATCCACAGTGAATTTGTGCAGGACTTCTCTGGTTTTACTTGGAGCATACCAAAAAGAGCACTACTGCCGCCTATTACAATTAAACCAAGTTTGCTGTCATCTGAAAGCAATGCTGTGAGAGCCTCTGTATGAAACTTGTTGTCATACAGATACAGTGCTGTATTAATTGGTTTGAAAGGTTCAAAGTCAATGTTGACTTTCTTTTCCTATACTTCTGTTACAATTGTTCCACAGTAACAATCAGACCATTTGGAAAGCTTTGTTATAAAGTTTGAGTTTCTGTTATACAGATGTGATGGCTCCCAGGATAAGAAGGAGGTTTGTCCATGAGTTAATGGTAGATGTAGTTCCAAACTCATCTGATGACATTTTTGCCACTCATAAAATCTGGTCTTCGGGAGTAATGATCAGCAATACCATACTCGTGCCATTGCTAAGGGCCCAGTCCTGGGCGGTAGCGGCTGCTTCTTCCCAGCAGTGGCGGCTGTGATGGAGGACATCAGCTCCCTCTCTCCAGGCTGCCGCATGTGTTGCATTCCACTCACATGGGGCCTCTGAGTTAATATAATTTTGCTTGATATTTGTTCTTATTGTATATACTTTTACTTTGCTAAAGTTAAAATATTCCCTTTTTTATTTAAACAATACCTGATAATTGTTCTTACTCTTTATGGTGTTACCGTGTTAAGAGTTAAAACCCTCATTTTTATTTAGACAAAAATGGGGAAATGTGGGAGATTTGTTTGCACTGATCCTCTGAGACGGACAAAAAAGCTAAACCTTGAACCAGAGGATTGAAACTGGTTTAAAAGGTTCAAAATCAATGTTGAACCAGAGGATAGAGACAGTGTGTAGATGATCAGAATTAGCCATAGATATGTTGGAGGACACAGGGAGCCAAACGATGAACAGGCAAGAGTAGGGAAGGATTGAGAGATTTGCCAGATTTTTGATCTGCAAAACATGAAAAGTAGGGTCAGCCAATCATTTTTCTACTGCTCTTTGTATTTACCAGATTTTATCCCAATTTCTGACTCCTGAGGTTTTTTGTTTTATTTCTTCACTCTCCTCTCTTCCTCCCCTGTCCCTTATATCCTCTCTCATAATCACCACTCTTCCAATTTGACTCTTGATTTTTTATCAATAATAGAATAATTTAGATAAATACATCAATGGACCACCAAGATGTGTTGGCCATAACATGATCCCATTAATTCTAGTTGCATACTAGAATGATTATCAGTCTATGAATTTTGGCTCATTGAAATTTACTCTGTGTGTTAAGCAATCACTTGCCTTTAAGTGACTTATGCATCTAAAAACTTACTACTTCAATTCTTTTTGAAAAAATAACATATATCGATAAGATGATTTTTAACTCTGAGGCTCTTTTAATATATAGGAAATATTTTATTACTTGTTACATCATGGAGATACATTCAAATACATATCACTCTAATTAATTAAAAATCCTAACACTGTGGAATACATGTGGAATACTATTGAATTATGTCCTAATAATATTAATGTTTGCTGAACAGTCACAAAATACATGTCCATTGTGCTTGCTCAATTATAGTTTACTTAGCTATAAAATACAGTAAATCCAAATTTGTCTCACTCTCAATCCTTTTCAGTCAATAGAAGTGCAATGCTTCTATATTCCTTAACCTACAAGTCATTCCACAAATTCTGACCAAGAACTTCCTGTGTATCAAACTTTTATCCCACCCAGTACTATGGGTACATTGAAAAACAAGAATAACCTGGATCCTCTCCTCATGGAAAATGGGTTAATGAGTTTAGTAAATTTGCTTCTTCTCCCTCCCCAGGCTTCAGAAATGCTAGAAAAATAATACTCAAAAGTCTTACATATTTAGAATCAGAAAGACGTCTCAGAAATCAAATAGGTAAACCACTTAATAAATATAGCTGTTGAGACTTATGGACATGAATATGTTGGAAAACATCAGATGAATGATTAGCAAAGGTAAGTAGAAGTGGATCACCAATATCTTCACTGTTTATGATAGCTGCGTGAAAAATCCATTGTCCAATCAAGTATTATATGTAACTAAATCATACAAAATTTCTTAGGATTATATGAATGTACTCCTTAGATGACTTCTTTGAAAAATGTGAAGAAGATCTGGTCATCTTGATGTATGAAACTGCACTCCTGTCTTCTCCTTTCAGATGAGAAAAAAGAAAGAGAAAAAAAATGTAAGGAAGGCAAACCACCCAAAATTGCTAACTGAAATCTTATTGGCTTCTCATGAGCATACTTCTTCAGTCTGTTTCTCTTGATTGTTGTTACCAATACTACTTCTGAGGATATTTCCCCCTCAAGCCCTGGGACAGTTGTTTCATAGGCTCTTTCCTTGAGAGCAGCTTTACAGTGAACTGGATACTTTCCTATACTTGAGTCTAGAATTAAAATGAGATTTTTAAAGACCTTTTCCCTTTGAACATATTAAAAAGTACAAGTGTGGATTCTCCTTCTTTAGTGTAACTTCTATAGTATAGAGGGTCCTTGCAGAGTTTCTACAGCATTCTTATGCCCTGAAAGGCTCAGAGCACATGTTGGAAGATTCGGAAACAATGGTTCAGACCCAGATATGTCTGTGAAGTTTGCAGCTCTCCAGAGAATGACTATCTGCACCAATTTACCTTCAAGTGAAGAACATATACAAATAGTTTTAACATATTTATAACTTTAATACTATACAGTTTTAGTTCAAAACACCTACCCACCAAAATACAATAGAAGTCCATTACTCTGGTAAACAGGGATGTGATTCAAGCATGTATCTAGTTTTTGAGTATATCTTGATTTATACTTCTTCAATCCCTCATGCTGTATACTGATATGTGGCTTGTTTGGCCAACAAAATATAACTGAAGTTACTGCAAAACTTAAGACCAGTAACTAGCAGATATAATATTTAAGGAACCAAATAAATTCCAGAAAATAGAGATACAGTTAATCCATTCATTAAAAGTTAAAATACATACAAAATTGTATTATATTTTGGTTCTTGTGGGATTCCTAATCAAGGAAGTAGTTGTTGTCTCTGAAGTTTTTGCCTGTTTTTGGGATCCTTTTCATCCTCCTAGGTTACCTAGTTCATCCTTAATATGAGGTGAATTATGTAGTCTTATTGAAACTTGGTATGCCATGTTTGGTTGATATCCCTAGGAGACCTGCTCTTTTCTGAAGGAAAAGAAGGAGTGGATCTAGGGAAGAGGAAAAGTAGGGTAGAGGGCCTGGGAAAAAGGGAGAAACGGGAAACTGTGTTCTGGATGTAATATATGAGAGAATAATTAAAAAATTAAAAATAATAAAATTAAAGAATCAGTAATTTGTAAAAACACTAAAGTGGAAGCCATTATATACATACAGAGGACCTGGTATAGACCCATACAAGCACTGTGGATTCTGCTTCAGTCTCTCTGAGTTCTTATGAGTCTTGATCATGTTGATTCAGAGAGTCTTTTCCTATTGGTATCCTCCAGTGCCTCTTGCTTTTATATGCTTTCTGCCTCCTCTTCTACATGGTTTCCTAAGCTCTGATGGGAGGAATTTGATGAAGACATCTTGCATGTCTACAGTATGTGCATGTTTTCACTGCCCCAGAGACTTCACCAACAGTATCTTCTGCCAGATATGGAATCATTTTGTCTACACTCATGCAAAAAGCTCTGTATCTATAAAGATACTCTAATTTACTCAAGCTTTGTCTCCTTTCATGTTTGTTCTCTATTTTATTTTAAACTCAATATATAAAACATGGGATTGCATATATTGTGTGGCGCTATGCAATGATGTTTTATAATGTTTATACATCTGTCTCCTCAAACATTTATATTTATTTATGGGGAATAGTCAAACTCACATGTGTAACTTAAAATTATGATTTCCCTAGTTGTTGTTTATATGGAGAATCAACCCTCTCCTCACTCTTCTTCTTCTTCTTCTTCTTCTTCTTCTTCTTCTTCTTCTTCTTCTTCTTCTTCTTCTTCTTCCTCCTCCTCCTCCTCCTTCCTTGTCTTCCTCTCTTCTTTCATCATTGGTATTCTTTGCTTTGAAATCATTAATTACGCCTTTATCTACTTTCCCTTTGGGTTGCCAGTCTTTTCCTCACCGGAGAAAAATTTGGGTATTAACCTCTTATCTGTTTCATGAATATTAAATATTTTGTCCTTGCTACAACCAAAGTTGGCTTGTGCCCTGTCTTTATCATATTTCTTCATCATCTTATGGACAGCATCATATAATAAACAGTGATTCTTAATTGTAATGTTGTTATATTTATAAACGAGTTCTAACCATTTATATAGAGATTTTTCTATACATGGTCTGGAAAACAGCTAAGAAAGCATGTGTGCTTTCTTGTAGAGGACATGAGTTCCCGGCATCCACACTGGGCACTTCACAGTCCCCCATAACTCCAGCTCAAGGCAATCTGGACGCTGCAGTCACCTGTACTTATACAAATGATAGTATACACATAATTAAAAAAAATAAATCTAAAACCATAAAAAAATTCATACATGAGATCACATAGGGTTCTTTACTTTCCTTAAAGCCTTTCATTTTTAGCTTTGATTTTCACATGTAAACTATCTAAATGCATCTCATGATGAATGAAAAAAATAATAGTATATTGAGAACACAAATACATATATTCATGAACCCTCTTTTTTATTATGTTAGTGTCTATATTTATGAAATACATGGGTAATTTTAATATTTTATAAATTATAACTGTGCTATATTGACAAAAATTTACTAGAGCAAGTATTTTCATCCTATCTTACTTTTTTAAGATTCTTGAATGTTCATTGCTTGGAGCTATTATATACATTATATCTCTGGCTTGTTTTATTCAGTATGTTGAGTTCTTTCCTTACATACATCAACTGGCATACTGAACCACTCTCATGTGTATTTGGTACTTATTTTTTGTTTGCTTCTAGTCTGTGTTTCTACACATTCACCTGAATTTAACATTTTCTTATTTCCTTCCTCCTCCCATTCTTCCCTCCAGTCTTCCCATTCTAGATAAATTCCATCATTCGTCTTTCTTTCCTCTGGCATACATGAGAAATGGAAATGTTAAATATACTTTAGTACTATAAAATATAGGAAATGCAACATCAGGGGATATGTCTTGTATCCTATCACAGGAGGGTAACAAGATGCAAGGGAACAACAGCAAGGGAAGAGCTCCAGATCTGCTTTGTCATCAGGAATCCATCTCCTTGCTAACTAACCCACATTTGGTAAAAGCAGTAATCCGTACATGAGGGACCTAGAGTCCCCAACTTTCCACACTGCTGCAGTTTGTGTTAAGTTTCCAACACACAAACTTTGGCCATGTATTCAAACCACAGCAATATGTTTTTACTTTAGAAAACTTACATAATTGGTTTCAAATTTGTATTGAATACTCTCACCCATTCCCTCATATTGTTTCTCTGCCCCTCCTCTTTTTTTCCATATCTGCATTTCTAAACATATTAGTCACCATCATATAAAGGGCATATCTGCAAATGTCAATATCTGAATCAATTTTCTTTTTTTCCTGTTACTTGTCATATTTACTTTTATCTTCAAATGTCTAGAAAATATTCACAAGATCCTTAATATTTGTGCAAATGAAGCAGAATATTTAAGTGGTGTTTTCTACTCAGAAGGCTCTTCACCTCTTATGCAGGCAAACTGACTTCAATAGACCTCTTAATCTGACAACAGCCTGAGATGGGGTAAGGACTGATTATAATGTTAGTTAAGTCTATTCTGTTTTTGACTCTGATTCTCCAGGTGGTCATCCACAATCTGAGGTACAGCCCTGAGGTTCATCATCTCCCTCTGATAAATGCGGAAAACTTAGCTCTAGCCATGAGAACTCTGACTTCCTTACTCTCAAAATCTGACAAACACTCTGGACTGCAAATGCATGATGCTTTACCTAACCTCGGACCACTACAGAATTCTCATTTTGTTTTTGGAAATGATTGATGTTGTTTCTCAATGCCAAGAGAGCACCAGAATTCAGAAAATACCCCAAGGGGAACTGTTTTTCTTTGAGTGTCCTACAATTTCTAATTGCCCCAGTAGCCAATCATGCCTCTTGTGAATAGCCTCCACTATAACAAGAGCAGCAAATTTTTATTTAATAATACTTTTGTTTATCCTCCCAAAGCTGTAAATTTCTTGAAGACAGAAATGATCATGATTTTCTGTGTATTTTCAGAATGCCAGAACGAAGCAGAGATTTTTATTAATGGTATGAAAAATACATGAACATGCATCATAAAATGTCTCATTTTTATGTTTTGAATTATGATAAATTGGCACAATAAGAATAGCTTATCAACTACTTTTGTTTTGTGGCCGTCATAGAAAATTTTGTATGTGCACATGTTAACTTGCCTCATTATTATTCTCCCCTGTTAAATTAAGCCCAGAAATATATCTCAACATTGAAGTATATGCATATTTTGTAATAACTATATTGAAAATGACTTCTTTAATCATAAATGCAGTATCATTAGATATTTTTTCAGATTTTATTAATTATTTATTAAAAATATAGTTCCTTCCCTCAAAAACTCTATTTCCAGTTCTTCTTAAGCTATTAAAATTACTAAAAACTTTTCATCTATTTGAAGCAAAAAGTCATTTTAAACTTTTTTCCAAGACATTTATGCAGGTCAAAACTGAAGACTTGAATGTGTGTGTCCCTACAAAGAACTGGATAGGCTACAATACTTACAACCTCTAATTGCTTGCCCTTTAAAGCACTGGCTACTTTAAGTTATAATGTTATTTCTGCCTGTTAAGAAGAAACATGCAGTGGACCTCACTTAAAAGGTTAATGAAAAAAATGATCCTTTCTAATTTGTATAAATGCCAGGTAAGGCCCTCTACTGAGCCATAGCATTGAGAGGACCTGTCTTACACAGCACCTCTCAGAGTTCCCCCTTTGCAAGCATTCACTGCATTAGTTGTCCATTTCAACACCTTGCAAGGCTTTACTAAAATATAGATACTGATCAAGATTGAAAGCATCTCCTATGAACAATGTCTTCTTTGGATACTTCCAAATCTGGGAGCCTTTTTTAGTCTAATGTGACACAATAATTCAGTTGAGTTGTCCAGTTAGCTAGTTACTTGCCTAGTGGAATTATTTACTTTTGGATGAACTTAAATAAGTAAAATGTTTATTCTATTGTAATTTTTAACTATTGGTTAGCCAGATGCAGCACCAATCGTATTAAACTAATACCATATGCAACATTTCTATTGTCTTGGATCCTTTGGAATATACTAACCTAGAATTTTCAACACATTGGGGGTAGAGTCTTTGCTTTTTTGTGAACGGTCTGAGTGAAATTCATGACGTCTTTTTGAGGTATTTCTGATTTATCTCAGAATACATTTTGAACCAAATTTGAGTTGTGCATCCACTTAGAGATTATTTGACCAAACCCTTTATATTCTCCTCCCCAAAGATAGAATATCTCAAGAAATATTTTCTTGGTGAGAAGCACGTTATTGGTTGGAAACTCAAAGGCAAAGCTAAAATTTAATGAAAGTCCACTGACCTCTTGCCCCCGACTCCATACTGCTATTCCATGCCATCTCATTTAACAATATTTCAGTGCTGGTTCTTTCCTAACAGCAGAGAAAGACGCTAATAAATGAGCAAGCTGCTAATACCTGAGTGTTGAGTCATTGTTTATTGGTCAAATTATGTTACCAGTTAGGGATTTGTATTGTGACAAGGAAGTGGTACATATTTCAGACTGAAACTGAACAAAATGTATTTCCAATAGCTGTCACTTTTTCATATAATACTTTTATTCTCTGTTATCAACAAGCATACATGCATGCTTATACCATTTTACAGACCCACATCAATATCTTTACTAAAGAGAATGCCCTTATCCATCCCATATGATCTCTAATCACTACATATGTGAATATGATCCGTTTAGCTATCTCCCATTGAGATTAAAATTCTTTCAAAAGCCATTGTGTCATCATAAACTTGTGTGTTTGACATTAGATATGCATTTATAATGAATATAATTATAAAAACGGCGAGGGGCCCAAAAGCAAAACATAGCAATATTTAACTTCTGTGTTATCTGCCATTTCCATATCCCTTGATCATGCTGAGTTTTAAACTTACAAAGCAGAAAATGTCTAAGTTAATGACTGCTATAAGGAGAGTCAGTATCTTCTGGATGTAGTCCTTGAGAGAATATACCCATGATGCAGCAAGCGCACCAATGCTCATACCAGCAGCACTAACTGGACTGTTGTTAATTCAAATAGACATTTTTATATAACCCTTACTATAGCAGACATTTTATGACAGCTAAGCTTGGGTGGCAATCCTGCTTACAAAGTAGCATGATAAGATTTCCTGATAACTTTATTATAATTGTACTCACAAAACTCCTTAGGAAGAAAGCAACATGGCTAATCTTGTAAGGGCAGAAAAAGTGAGAAGACTAACATATTTACAGCACACCGATATAATAAGACACATTCATTTTTCATAAAATTCATGAACTTAATAATAAAATTAAAGGTACTGGAAAAATAAGTATATGCAGAAAGAATTAGAAATAAGATGCTTAATTTTCAAATATTAATCAACCTGAAGAATGAACAAAATATATTTCTCAATAGTGAAAAAGTAAGTGCATATATGGAGAGAACTTACTATGTCTTGTGTCCCAATATTTTACTCATGATTAAATAATATCTGTAGCATGTATTCAAATAATGTTTTAGACAAAGACTATGGAATAATTAAAGTTCAAAGATAGAGTTCTCATCAAAACAGATCATGGAATTCATAGGGTAGACATGAGACTCAGACATTAGAGATGTCATGGAGAAAACATCACAGCAACCCATGCACAAGATGACAAGTATTAGGTATTATTGGTATAAGTAGTGTAAAATAAGAAAAGTGGGGAGCAGTCTGTTTACTTCTGGTAATTTTAACTATCAACTTTGTACAGTCTAGAATTACCCTGGAAATGAGTCTTAATACAGAATGTTTAGATTTTATTATCTGTAGGTATGTCTGTGAAGGTCTTAAATGTGATGGTAGAAGTATGAAGACCTAGCCTACTGAGTTAGACACCATCCCCTACACAGGAGATCTAGAAATACTTAAGTGGAAAGGGAAAGCTGAGCACAAATGAGAATGAATATATGTTTGTATTTCTCTTTGCTGTTGAAAGCAGTGAATGTGATGATGCAACTAGCTACATTTAAAGTTCCAATCTTGACTTTCCTGCAATGATAGACTGTAATCTGAAATTGAAAGCCAAATAACCACATTACCCTTCAAAACTGTTGTGTAAGAGCATTTTATCACAGCAAGAGAAATGAACCTAAAACAGCATGTGATAATATAGGATTTTCTGTTGTGTTGGAAATACAATATTAGTATAGGAGAGTCATCATTGACTAAATTTAGCCTGAGTATTTGCTTCTTGGTTTAAGAACAAAGAGGAAGAACAGATGATTGGGAACATTTAGAGCTTGTTGGAGGCATAAAAAATTCAATGCAACTAACCTGTCATCTAGGAAGTAATTCTGGTGTATACAGTGACACATATAATAGTAAACTTTTACATTAAACCCTTTCTTCCTCCAATTTCATTATTTTTAGACACAATAAAATCCCCTGAGCTAATTATGCTTGTTGGCATAGTTCATTAAATTAATGTTTCCTACTTTTATTTCACATTCACTGATCATGATTTTTTTTTCCTCTGAAATTGAACTGCAATTAAGCGAATGCCCCTTTCATCATAGTGTGTGTGAATTGCAATACGTTTTACTATACAGGTTTTCCCCTGTCCAGGCTGAAAAGTGCACTCCTGCTGGTGCTATCCCCTGAAGCTCTTCTAGTGACAACTATCCTCAGGGGACCACCCCATCTTCCCTAACATGTCTGAAGAACCTGCATAGCATTAAATCTTTCCAGACTTTGATCAACAGAGTTTTATTATAGATTATTTTTGGAAATAAATTGATCTTTTATCTTCCCTGTCTTTCTATAGTATTGTTAAGCTCATGGTCATTTACAAGCTACACAGTTTTTCAGTCTCTGCTCTATAGCATTCAAAACAAAGTATTATAATTGCATTTGACTTTTCCCTTCTTCCTGATTTCCATTTCCATTAAATATTCCAGGGAGGCCACCAAGCCCTTTAAAGAATATTATTCCTGTGCTGACAAGGTGGTGAGGGATTTTTTTTAAAATGATAAATATTACTATGGTTACCTAGAAACAAAAAAGTATTCAAAATAATAGGACAACTAGGGGAAACAAATGAAAATATCATCTATGATGGCATTGGATTTAAATGAGAAAATAGCTGAATGATTTTGTGCAGCTTTGACTTGATGTAACAATCTTCCTACTCTTTAAATAGTCTGCAAGCATCAAGTTACTTGAATATTAATCAGTACATTACCCTGGAAGTTGCATATATTTGTCAGGACTGGAGTGTATCTCATAAACCCATCTTACTGAACCTTATCTTGATTTAACAAAAGATCATAGTTTACCTGAATTATTTCTTTGATATCAATTTGTTTGATTTAATATTCACAAGACTGAATTTCTATTAGCAAATATTGAATGGTATACAAAATCAACGGTTCCCTGGTATGTAAGAGAGAAAGGATTTAAAATATAAGAGTAACAACAGTGGTATATACTTTTTCTTGCATCTCTTACTTAGTATTTTGAATTCCAGTGAGTTTGCAATTGGGGCTGGAAGTAAGCAATGAAATAAATGGATAATGAATCTAGAATAAAAGGTCTATCACCATTGTCTACCATTTAAACTGCATTGTGCCTGGTGCATCACTATGACTACCGTTTCAGTTTTAAATTCTTACTAAAAAGCAAAGTTAAGTTTAAAATTTAAATGTATTTATAAGTCAAAGATGAAACATGGCTGTTAACATCTTCAATCTTAGCTTTTTGCATTTTCAAAAGACCACTCTATATATTTTTCTTCTTTTCGTCTTTTTGTCTGTCTCTTATCACTTATCCTTGGTATTTCCAAACCTATTGCCTCATCCACTGGTTCACTATTTTGTTATGCAGCCTATTAAAAACTTTTGCAGCTGAAATATCTTCGTTATTTATTTCAGAATGGAAAAGGTCACTATGTGAAAGATCAAAAATCTCTGAAGCCTTTGATATAAAAAATTGGGTAGAGAAAATAAAAATTCTGCCAGAGTGTTTTTAAGGCAATGAAAGAGAAAGCCAAGCCAAGAGAATAGGTTTTATTCAAGCACAGAGCAAAAGAATCATATAACATAATGAGGGACTGTAAAAAATTCTGAATAAAATTTAAATTGGTGGCTTGAAGAGAAAATAGATAGCCCATTCACCCACTGCCTCCTTCTAGTGGACTGCCATTCCAAAGCTTAAATGCCATTAACTTGGGTAAATGCTATGATTCTCTGCTACAGCTGTGGACAGGAGCGAAAATGTGAAATGTGCTATATAAGATAGCCTATGGATTAAATTCAGAAATGGTGAAAGAAATTAGCTGAGAATACCTGAATCTCTTCTATGGAACCATCTATGTAAGGCTGATAAGAGATTACATTAGACACTTTATAACAGGTCATGCGAGACGAGACTGTAGCCCCATGCAAAACTTTCACTGAGTTTTCTGGCAAGTCTACCCTAGCGGATATACTTTACAGGTATTCAATTACTATCTTCTGTTCTTACTCAAGATCTATATTTGGGCTCTATGACTTTCATCTCCTTTCTAACTAAATGTTAGCTGAGTCTCTTCATGACGCAGAGTTGCCGTGAATCAGGTCTTTGCTTTCTTCCAAATTCTCATTTCTCTGGTACACTTTCACTTACAGACCTTTGGACTCTGTGCTTGTTGTCCATGTAAATTCCATTAAGTTTGAGTGAAGGTTTCACTAACAATATAGAAAAGTCCTATGATGCTTCACAGTTGATAGCAAAGACCTTGCTCTTTAATCACAATGTATCCCCACAAAATATCTTTGCTAACTGGAAGTATAAAATTCTCCTACTCAGCCAAGTATGTTTTTCTTCATGAGTGATAGCACTTTGATCATGCAAATAAATGTCTTTGCCTTTTATTGGCCTTTCTTTCCTTTCTGACCTTAGTGTCTGGCTTCAGTAGCAAGGAGCATCCAAAGTTGGGCATGAGGTAAGATTTTCAGAAAAGTATGCTATTTTAGGCAAAATATATTAATTTTTTTCTCTACAAATTTCTATCTCCCTTATCTTATTCATTTCTCTCAACTATAGTTACTGCTTCTCCATTTCCTACCTGTCTTTTTTTTAGGTTCCCTTTTCAACTTTTAATTGCTTCACACAAATACTTACATGAATGGTAACCAAATTAAGCATTACTTACTTATAAAATATTTATGTCATGTTAGATACCACACAGTTCATACCTCAGATACTGCTCAGATTAATTCTACTAAACACTGTTCCTTGTCCTTAAAAAATAAATTAACTATAATATTATGTGATTGACCTGACTTTCAAGGCATTTTGGGCTCTTTTATTCTATTGTTTATGATCCTGAAACTGTAGATTGTACATGAAGAGAAGGACAAAATCTGGCTCATTTCAGGCAATATTGAAATTCTCAGGACAGAAAAGTTCATAGTAAGAACTCAACAAATATTCAATCAAAGAATGAAACATCAAAGATTATATGGATAGTAGTAATAGTAGTGGAGGTAAAAATTGTCAGCATTAATGAGTGATATCAAAAGGGGACAGAAGCATGACAGGAAGGCTCTGTAACAAACCTGACAATCAACTTTTCATAGTGCTCTCTCTAACTGATGTGTGCAAAGACAGGAATGTACAAACCAAAGAAAGACCAACTGTAGAAACTATCTGACCAACATAGATAGCTTAACATAATCACTTGCAGATCTGTTTTCTCTTCTAATAAAACAGGACAACTGAACCTATCACACAAAGTTTCTAACTTATTGGTTGAGCATCTCCACTTAGAACTCTAGATCTTTGTAGTTATAAAATAGACTTTGACTTTTATTACTTGCTATCTAAAGATTTATTGCTTATAACAATATAAACATTCACATATAAACAGGGCTATAAGCAACTAAGAAAAACACACATTGTATAGTTGTCAAAGCCTGGATTTGAATGATAGAAGAACCACTCAAAGAAAGCAAAAGTAATCGTCTTCATAAAAGTGGAAATTACATTAGTATCATTAATATTATGTATTTGATTGTAAAGGTGTTTTATAAAGGATGATAATAACTAGATGTCATAATTTGGTACAGGTTGTGGTTGTTCACTTTATGTTCAAATATTTTAGGCTTGTTACTTACAGAAATTATCTAATCCATCATGTCACATGGGATTTTTGAAGCTTCAAACTACTATAAAAAGACCAGAAATTTCATGACCACATTCCAAAACCAATTTTCTTCTATTTAAAAAAAGTGAATAAAATATTGATTTTGTCTAGTATGATGAGAGTTTTGAATTACATAACTATTATATGAAGATGACACTGCAATCGCCATTCATTATTAATAGAAGTGCTTTTAACAAGAGCAGAATTGAGTTGCTAGATGTTCAAGTTCTCTGAAAATTTTTACAATCAAATATGGTGGTCTAGTACCGGAACATGTTACAGAAAACTAGAAAAATGACTAGATATTTAAAAAAGAGTTCAAAATATTTTCTTTTCCTATAAAATTAAAACAAAATCTAAAGGTAATAAAGAGAAAGACAGTAACATAAGTTCCAAAGGTTATAGGGGTAAGACTGTGACCAGATGGGGGGCCAAATGGCCAGTGAAAAATGTGAGACATAGATCTGTTGTTAGCAGACTGGCAAGAGAAGAATTGACATGCTTTCCTCAGAGTGTTTTGTGAAGCAACCTGGTTAGACTTCTGCAACTTTGACCTAGTACATAGCTGTAAAGTTAAAATTTATGATTCATTTACAAAAAGAATTTAGTCTAGTTTGAACTTTTTCTAAGGCTTTTTCCTCTAAGGCTTTTTCCTCATGGGACACATAGATGTAATTATGAAGCATGTATTGTATATATCAAAATTATACAGCTAAATGAAAAGTCATCTTCCTGACCATCCATGGATATATGTGACTGAGATATAATAAGACTGAGATGTAATCAAAGGATTACTTATGTGATGTGGGAGGTCCTTTTGTATACATGTTGCTTTTATTGATTAATGAATAAAGGAATTGTTTGTGTCCATGAAAGGACAGAGCAAAGCTAGGTGGGAAAAATAAACTGAATTCTGGGAGAAAAGAAGGCAGAGTCAGAGAGAGACCATGTAGCTGCCAAAGAAGACAGACACCAGAACGTTACCAGGTAACCTACAGCTTTGTGACAAAAGACAGAATAATACAAATTGGTTAATTTAAGAAGGCAAGAGTTAATATAAAGCATAAGACTTGGCTAATAAGCCAATCAGTGTCCTAAATAATACAGTTTCTGTGTGACTATTTCAAGCCTGGGCATCTGGCAATGAATAAACAGTCTCTGGCTACACATATGCACATCATACATTACAATTCAGGTACTAGGGAGACACAAAACTTCTTTAGCAAAAGCAAGCAACAGTTTCCAGAGTTGATGGTCATGCAGACCTTGCCTAGATGGGATTAACATCCATCAGAGTCACCCTCTGGGTGGTTGACATCTAAATTATCAACTGTCATATGCTGTATGTTTCCAAAGCCTCAGACACAATAATCCCTCTGTCATTTCAAATACACATAGAAAACCAGAAAGAAAAATATTTACTATATGACATCTTATATCTTGGGTAAACATGTGAACTTGGTAGTAGTGGAAAAAATGACTACTGTCTTTCTATCCCTTGAATAATTATTCCGAATCCATCTCTCCTTCTTTCTCCCCTCTTCTATCCCCTATCCTCCTTCCCCTATTGTCCTCTTTCTCTCTTTCCAATCAATAATCATCTGCCACCTGTAAACTCTGCACCCAGGAAAACTGGAAACTTTAAATATGAAGACCTAAAATCCAGAAGCCCTAAGTCCCAGACTCAGGACAATAGAACAATTGTCCCAACTCAAGTTGTCAGAAAGACAGGCTTTGACAATTTAAATCCCAGTTATGATCTAAACTTACATTATCTGCTGTTTAATAGCTCACAGCATGTATATTCTAATATGTGTCATATTTTATTTTGAAATATTATTAGATTGGAATATATTAGTTTGTGGTAGCACAAAGACTTATACTATTAATCTTAAGAACTTTTTTATTAAAGTTATATTTTTGAAGGAATGCATGTCTCTAGATAGATATTTATGTATATAGGTGTTTTGTCTGAATGTATGCATGTGTACCATGCGTGACTTGTTCTTGTAGATGTCAGAGGAGGGCATTAGATCCCTTAGAGCTGGGATTCCTGATGGCTGTTGGCTATCATGTGGATGCAAGGAACTAAATTATGACATCCAGAAAAACGCCAAGCAACTTTAACTGCTTAGTCATGTCTGCAGTCCCACTGTTTACATTTTTAAATAGCATCACCAATCTTTCACCCATCATAGAAAATTATATTAATCACTAATAACTGTAGCCTAACCCTAACCTGGCACACACACCAGACACCAGAACTTTGTCAGCTTTCAAACAATTCCCAAGTGTTATTTTATTTGCTTCTCAATTTTGAATATTACATGTATTGTCTATAAAAGATAAAGAAAATAATAAGGAGATTTGTCAAAAATATGGCAACCGTCTGTAGCAGAGCAGAGTATTGCAGATGTGGGGGACTGGTATAATGGACACTGGAGATGTCTGTGCAAAGTCTTATAGGCAGCTGAGCATATGCACAAGAAGACCCTACCTTCTACCAATGGCCATGATTCTTAAATGCAATGAAAGTAAAGAATATTCGTCATTTTCTTAAGCTTTGTGAAAGAAATTTTTTGAAAGAAAATCATCAGGACCACTTAATTTCATATGATAAATGCTTTTAAAGTTTCTTGAGAATGTCTAAATAACAAGACTATAATGGTTTGGCTTGGAATTTATGATTTTAAGAGGTACTAAAATCTAATAATGTACCAGATATTGCAACAATCAACATTTTATGCTTAAAAATGTTAATTTTTAACAAATGAAGAGAGAGAAAAAGAGCAAAATTGGCTTTTAGGGAAGAAAATAGTGAACAAAGGAGTGAACCTGTAAGAGTATTTGAAGGTAGTAATTAATTCATTTAAAAATCAAAAGGATTCAGAATCCCTGTGCTGGTACTGAAGTAGAATCATCAAAACATGAAGATTCTTTATGCCCAAATTTAATCTTCTAAATAAACTGTGCAAGTTGTTATTTAATTTTCTCCTAGCATTGGCAGTCAAAGAGCTTATTGCTGCCCAGAGCTTTTCCAGCTTGTTTTTAAAAAAACTCTTGGTGCTGTCACAAGTGGGTTCATTCGTACGGGCCTAGCTCTCTGTATTGACTCAATAATCACGTTCCATAGAAGAAACCAAACCAGTCTTTCCATAGCTGATATAAAGATTAAATTAAGGTTTTTCATCAGAGGGCTGTAGGGGGACACTGCAATTTTTGTGAAGGGTTAATGCAGATACTCATGACACCAAAATTGCAAATCCACCTAGAAACTTAAGAAAAAATTACAAACCAAAATAATTACTATAGCTTTCTTGGCAGTAGCTAGACATAAATACACAGAATTCAGTCCCCAACTTAATCTGTGGGAAATAGAAAGAAATTAGTTTTAAGGCTTTCTGATAGGGAAGGAAATTTCACAGCAGGAAACAGCTTCTAAACTTTTTACTGACAAATACAGCAAAATCGTTAGAGAAAATAAAACACAATATTCCATAAAAACTTCAAATATAAAAATGTTTTTTAACATGGCTAGTGTTTTTCTTAAGTCCTGGATTAATTCTAAAAATTTATGAAAAAATTTTAAATTTATATATTATTCATAATAGTTGCTCACACACACACACTATATATATATATATATATATATATATATATATATATATATATATATATATATATACACACCTACCTAGGGCTTTGAGATTAATGCTTAAACCACACATTTATTTTATCTAGACAAAACATGTTTGGCCAAAGGAAATGCATTTCTGATAACTTTTCCTAACTAGATAAGACAGTATATATATAAACATACACACACATGTATGAATACTGTATTAGATAATTTGTTTGATTACTCAAGAGAGTAAATTCTTAGTTGATGATCATCACCATAAAGATGAAAGCTCTGAGATGTTTCACGTTAATTTCTGAAGATACAGAGACTACACATTGGGCTAATATTAGTGTTAAGAAATTCAGGTACAAAGAAAAAATGGTTCTCACTTTTCTTTTAGTATTCTGTAAGTCCACCTGAGTTCATCTTTCTGAACAAAGTGTAATGGTTAATTCAGAGCCTAGCATCCTGATCACAGTATCAACTTTCAGTTTTACTTTAAGAGTTATTTTTAATTAAGTGGATTTGTGTGTGCCTGCATGTGGATATGTGCACATGTGGCAAGTACCTAGGTTAGATTAGGGTTGAGGACTAGGGTTATGATCTATGGCAGCAAGAAAACAAGCCAGATTCCCTGGAGCTGACGTGACAAAAGGTTTTGAGCCACTTGGAGTGAGTGCTGGTAACTGTACTCAGGGTCTCTATAAGGACACTGCCCACTTTTAATTGCTGAACCACTTTTCTGACCTCTATTTTAACAACTTCTGCATGGAAGTCTTATATTTCATTAAGCATATACCTATAATGCAGCTTTCAGTTTTAGTAAAAATTAATTAATATAATAATAGACATATAAAGACATAATAGTCTGACTTTATTTTCTTAGCAAAAAAATAAAGAAATTAATATTCAAATAACTGTTGGGGAAATATAAATATTAATAACATTTAATATTATTTAGATTATTTCCATGTTTTATAGTTCATATTTTAAGTACTCAATGTTTTAGGGTTTTTTGTTTGTTTGTTTCCCAGGGTTTCTCTGTGTGACTCCCATGGCGGTCCTGGCTCTGTAGACCAGGTTATTTCCGAACTCATGGAGATCTGCTTCCTCTGCCTTCCAAGATCTGGGCTTAAGTCATGCTCCACCAGTGCCTGGTTTTGTTTTGTTTTATTTTTTACAAAAGGTTATTAACAAAAGGAAAACTTTCCAATAGTTTTTCAAAGGCAAATTTAGATGTGTAGCAGGCACTTAAGCATGACAACTCTATAATAAAGAAATTTTTAAAAAAGAAATTAATACAGTAATATTTATAGGTGAGAGAAAAGAGGCTCAAGTCATTAGAATGTTTCTGTTCACTAATATAATGCAAGCCTAATTAGACACATTAATAAAAATAGGAGAACAAAGTAAGCAAGCCAGGGGGAGAAGGCTATTAAACAGCATTATTCCATGGCCACTGTATCAGTGCCTGCCTCCAGGTTCTTGCCTTGCTTGAAGTTCCTACCTTGACTTCCTTCAGTGGTAACTGTTACTTGAAAGTGTCAAACAAAATAAATCCTTTCCTCCCCAAATTGCAAATGCCCATAGAATCCATTTAGCTCCTCAGGGACTGGCTGTTGCCTACTCCAACATCTCCAGGAAATAGGCCACTTATAAGCTGGATGCTTGTGGAGCATCTGAAAAAGTTGGAATACTAGGTGTTTGAGTATCAGAAAGAAGCATAAATCTGAGTTTAAATGCATATTCATTCTGTGCTGAACTCAAGGGGTAATGTTTTGGGAAATCCTTGTGTACATATTATTCAAAACCATACCGTGTTACCTGATCCCTTAGTGAATATTAGAATCCTGCCAGGGAGTTGAGGTATTATTGAAGAGGCTGTGAGCTGGGAAAGATTTCCCAATTGAGGTGGCCCTTGCAGGTGCCATACAGGGAAGTGAACTCCTGCAGAGATAAGAATGAAAACCCATTGCAGATTGACTTATCAACTTGAATCAAACTTGAGGAAGTCTAATAACAGAGGCAGTATTTTTTATCAATGTAATCAAGACCAATACAACTTGAGAAAAAAGTTTCCTGGCATAATACAATCCTTATTGTACAAGGAGTCATAATTGCATTGAAGCTCAATTCAGGATAGATGTCATTTTTTTCAAGAGATGAGTTATAGAGATAGGCTACCAATGTAGTTTAAGGGTCTAAGAGTCTGACCTGGTCTCAGTCATACAGGTAGCACAGAGGTGATGTGGGTTATTAGTCACCTCTAGTCCTGGTTGTGGGAAATTTGGAAAGACCCTGCTTTTAAGGTTCATTTAGATTACTAGCCAACATTAAAAGGGTCTTGGTTGTAAGAGATTAAGGGGCTGTACCAGCTTGCATTCCCACCAGCAACGCAGAAGTGTTCCCTTTACCTCACAACTTCTACAGCAGAAGTTGTCATAAGTGTTTTTGATCTTGACCATTCTTACAGGTGTAAGATGAAATCTCAGAGTTGTTTTGATTTGCATTTCTCTTATGACAAAGATGTTGAGCTTTTCCTTAAGTGTCTTTCAGACATTTTATATTCCTCTGTTGAGAGTTCTCTGTTTAGGTCTGTACTCCATTTGTTCTTTCGATGATCAATTTCTCGAGTTCTTTGTATATTTTGGAGATCAGACCTCTGTCTGTTGTGGGGTTAATGAATATCTTTTCCCATTGTGTAGGCTGTTGTTTTGTCTGGTTGACCATGTCCTTTGCTTTACAGAAGTCTTTCAGTTTCAGGAGGTCTCATTTATTAATTGCTCTCTCAGTGTCTGTGCTACTGGAGTTATATTTAGGAAGTGATCTCTGTGCCATTACATTCAAGTATGCTTCCCACTTTCTCTTCTGTGAGGTTCAGTGTGGCTGGCTTTATGTTGAGGTTTTTGATCCATTTGGACTTGAGTTTTGTGCATGGTGATAGATATGAATCTATTTTCATTCTTCTTAGATGTCAATGTGATGATTTATCAGAATATTAGGAAAGAACCTTCTTCAAAACCCAGTAATACCCAAAAGGGTATATATCTAAGGGATGTTCAATCGTGCCATAAGGACATTTGCTGAACTATGTTCATAGCAGCTTTGTTTGTCATAGCCAGAACCTGGAAAGAACCTAAATGCCTCTTGACCGAAGAATGGATAAGGAAAATGTGGTACATTTACACAATGGAATACTACACAGCAGAAAAAAATAACAACACCTTGAATATTACAGGCAAATGGATGGAGCTAGGAAACATCATTTTGAGTGAGGTAACCCAAACATATAAAGACATTTATCACATGTACTCACTCATAAGTGGTTTTAAACATAAAGCAAAGAAAGCCAGACTACAAATCACAATCCCAGAGAACTTAGACAACAATGAGGACATGAAAAGAGACATACATTGATCTAATCCACATGAGAATTAGAAAAAGACAAGATTTCCTGAGTAAACTGGGAGCATGGGAACTTTGGGGGGGGGGTTAAAGGGAGTAGAGATGCAGGGAGGGGAGCAGAGAAAAATGTACAGCTCAATAAAAATCAATTAAAAAAAGAGTTTGTTACAGACTGGCCCAACAGATAACACAGATCACCAAGCTGTCAATCATTTCCAATTCTCAGCTTTCTGGATGAAAGAACAGGTTTTCATCTTTCCCATTGGAATGATAGTGCTGTGTGCTTAAAATTCCTGGTTTCTCTGGAGATCCATGGATGCAAAAACCTTCATGCTATGCTCCCAACACTCAATCTCACAGTACTTTGCTGAGTAAGGAGCTCACAGCAAGAGCATATCTCTGTACTTTCTCTCAATATTAATAATCATGTTTTCAGATTTATTTGATATGTTAGAGCCTCACAACTAGTGCCCAAGTTCCTTACAGGGAGTTAATCCCATACTGCTGTTTTATTAGTGTATTCATAGAAGGAGAGAGATTCCAGAGTGTTCCATTTTATCATTCTGGGACCAACAAATATTTACCCCAATTTTAAATGAAGTAAATGCTATATGTGCTTAATTTCTTAAGTTCTTTATCAAAACTTTATCTAAGTTTTAGCATCTTTTTGGTATAGTTTCTAGTCTAAATCAAATTAGCTGATCCTACTATATAAACTTATCACTATGACACTTTTCCTATGAATAATCTAAAAGTCTTTAATTTTTCCCTTGCAACAAATCATATATCAATTTTTAGAAAGCCACGACCTTTAATCAATTCCAAGTTAATTTTATTAAAACTCCATTTTCATGTAATATAGTTCCTGAGTTTATTTTACTTTCCTCATATTACATTTTGCTGCCTACATGAGCTTGCAACTTGTGAGCTATTCTAACAAAAGGTAGATTTTGAGGGAAATGGGAAAAGAAATGGCTCTATATACACAGCATTCTACAAAAGTGTGTACAGAAATTATTTTTATATAGTAAGATGTGCCCTCAGGTAAATTCTGCTTTTATAACTGTATTATCTCTCAATTTCTTCAAGATTTGCTATGGTAAAATAGTGCAGCTATTTGTTGCTAACTGAAAAATCATTCTACTTCTACTGACATAAGCACTTTATAAAAGTGGGATGAGGATATAACAGGTTGTTTTAAGTACTATTGTATTTAATTATGTTGTTAGATTACTTGCCTTTATTACACTACTGCATATGTGAGAAAATTTCTTAGTCACACTTTTTGATTATATAATAATTTTGGAAAATTTATGATTTTCAAGAAATTAGGGCCAAGAAAAATATTCTGCATTATAAATACTAACCAATGAATCTAACTTATTTATAAGCTCATTTTAATTTTAGATTTAACTCAAAAAATAGCTTACCATCTTAATATTACAAATATATAAATCTCTTTTTGTGGTCCTTTTGTTTTATTTTGTTCCTGTGTCTTATTGGGGTTTTTTTTTTTTTTTGGTTGTTTGTTTTGATTTTCCTTTTTGCAATATAATGGGTCTTTTGTTTTTGTTTTCTAGGTTTTTTTTTTAAAGAAAGAGAAGTTGGTATGTAGAAAGTAGGATCTGAGAGGAGTTGAAGAACGGGGAAAACATGATCAAAATATAATGTATGAAAAAATGAATTTAAAAGCAATAAATAAATATCCAAACCCAGAATAGAGATCATGTCTTTATCTTAATATCAATTTTTTAATTTAAATATTTAGTAATTGTGTGACAGGTGTTCAAAGACTGGATATATTTCCTTTTTTAAGGATAATTTATGAGCGCACAGTTTATAATTTAGGGAAGTTGATTTAAGGTACTGGAAAACATCGTTGTGTATAGCAGTGATAGGAATCTCTTCCTTAGGGGAAGCAGAAAAAATCTGGTTAACTGGTGGCAGGAGCTGGCGGATGGAAGGAAAGGAGCTAGGGGGAGAGGGTTGGGCAGTAGGGGTTTGGAGGCAGGAGGGAGAAGGAGAGTAACAAAGGAGACTGCTTGATTGGGGTGCATTTCAGGATTAGGGAGAAACCTGGTGCCGGGGAAACTCCCAGGAACCCACAAGGACAACCCCAATTAAGACTCATAGCAATGGTGGAGAGGGTACCATCTTCTGTAAGCAGATTGGTGACTACCTTAACTTCCATCAGAGATACTCTATTCAGTAACTGAAGGAAACAGAGGCAGAGATCCACAGACAAACACTGCACTGAGCCCTAAGAGTCTTGTGGAAGAAAGGGAGGAAGAATTGGAACAGCAGGGGTGATGATGGGTAAATACACAGAGGCAGCTGACCTGAGCTCCTGAGAGCCCATGGGCACTGGGCCAACAGTCAGGGAGCCTTGTACCTTGGTCTCCTAGTAAGGCTTCTAACAGTGAGAGGAGGAACTCTCCATGGTGTTTAGATGGCTTTTAGTAACTTGTTCCCCATGCTGGATTACCTGGTCCCACCTTGATTTAAGGGAAGGAGCTTGGTCCTGCCTCAACTTGATGAGTCCATTGGGAGGCCTGTCCTTTTCTGACTGGAGATGGAGGAAGCATGGATGGGGAGCAGGGTATATGGGAAAGTAGATGGGTCAGGAGGAGGGTAAGGTGGGGAACCTGGTTGGTACATAAAATAAATGAAAAAGGGGTTATTATTTTTAAAAATTCTCTTCTTTGGTGAACAAATACTGATTGTAAAACAAGCTTAGTTTCTATTGGTTTGGTATTGCTGACTTGTGAAACTAGATTTTCATCTTTGTGATCTTCTGATAGATTTTCTGAAGTTGTTTGTGCTTTTTTTGTCATTTTTACACTTTTTAGATGTTCAGAAATAACTTTCATATTTTAGTCCACGTAACATACCCTTGAATTACACATGACAAAATATTTTCTTCCTTTCTTCCTTCCTTCTTTTTAAGTCAGAAACTTATGACTAAGCAGTACAATCAATTCTTCTTAAAAAAGAAAAATCAACAAAACAAAACTATTTTAGAATCACTCCAACATCAAAGGCTAACACAGCTACTAATGTGTAACTTTTTACCATTTGTTGATGTTCCATTCAATTGTTTCCATTTTAACCCTTAAAAGTTGTGAATGTATGATATAAAATATCATGTATGCAGCTTCACAGAGAAAAATTTAGTGAATTGTACCACACACTAGAACATCTATAAAATGATAGTGTACATTTTCATACTTGAAAGAATAGTAAATAAGTCAAAATAGTTCATCTTACAAATTTACAAATTGCTGATCAATAAATCACATTTTTAAAATTGTTTTTTTAACAGTTCTTACTTAGTTTTTATTCATAATCATAAACTTAACTCTGCAATCCAGCTAGAATTGAAGGGGAATGAGGAAAATATGGAACCCAAAGAACTTCAGTGAGAGCAGAGATTACAGGGTACTGCGAGCAGATGGGGCTGGGGTTCTCTCCTGAGCTACAGAATGAATGGTCTGGTGGGTAAGAAGCCCACAAGTCAAAAGAATTAGAGTTGTCCACAGTCGGAAATGGTGACCTTCTTGCTGGTCTTGCCATTCCTGGACCCAAAACGCTCCATGGCTTCCACAATGTTCATGCCTTTTTCACCTTCCCAAAGACCACATGTTTGCCCTCCAGCCACTCGGTCTTGGTGGTGCAGATAAAAAACTGGGAACCGTTTGTGTTTGGTCCAGCATTTGCCATGGACAAGATGCCAGGACCTGTATGCTTCAGGATGAAGTTCTCATCCTCAAATTTTTCTCCGTAGATGGATCTGCTGCCAGTGCCATTATGGCGTGTGAAGTCACCACTCTGGCACATGAATCCTGGAATAATCCTGTGAAAGGAAGAACCCTTATATCCAAATCCTTTCTCTCCAGTGCTCAGAGCACGAAAGTTGAGTAATTGCTAGCTGAACCTTTAAGCAATGGCATTCTTATTTACTTATTAAGACATTAGAGCAATAATTTCTGTTGTGTGCTTGTATATGTGAAATATAATAAATTGCTTGTACAATGTAGATTTATTTTCTTAATGCACAATTAAAATTCTGTTTTGGGGGTTAAATACGTGTATACTTTTGAAAAAAATATAGAAGTGTTGTAAAAACTAAATGTGGACAATCTCAAACTAATTGGAAGTGTAATATTTTGGATGAGCAGATTCCTAACTTTAAGGAAAAAAATATTTTTTAAAGGCAAGGGTACTATAATGCTTTCTAATTATCAGTTGGATTTAAATTTGTTTTAAAGGAAAGAAAATATAGCTTTAAAAATGTAATAGCTTTAAAAATGTATTCAAAACACTTTCAAGAAATTGAGCCACTGCAGATTGGTACTGTGAACACAAGAACAAATAAGGATTACCTAGAATCATAGCTGAGGTCAGCTTGAATGGAATAGAAGATACTTGAATCTCATCCTGAACAAACACCTATATTGTCATTTTGTTGGTTTGCAGAAACCAATGCAGTCTACAATAAAAATGAAGGACCATTCAGGGGCTACATGTTGATGGCCACAGTGATTATTAGTTTGTCTCTCAGATCTACTAAGATGGGAATTCAGAGACTGATGGAGACAAATGCAGGAGTGGACATGGGCAACAGGACCTCATGTTAATAGGAGTGAAAATGACCAATTTTCTTACAAAATAAAAATACTATTACAAATAACCCCCAAATCTTCTTAGTATTTATCTAAATGATCTGAAACCTTTATGACAGAACAAAGCCTGTGCCTGAATACTTAGAATATTTCAGAAATAATTGCTAAATTTTAGAAGTGGTCAAGATGTCCTTCAAGTGGGAAATTAATATAACTCTGTTACATTAATACAACAGACTCCATTCACTACTAAAACAAAGGCTATTCAAATACAGTCAGAAACATGGATATTTATAAATATGCAATCAGAAACTGCATATTTAGTGCAGGCTGCTCTTTGCAAAAGTCAATATAAACATGCTGTGAGGTTCTAGCTACAAAGCATTCTGGGATAGACCAAACTATGAGTAAAATAAGGTGTCAGTTCTCGGTTAGAAAGGTGAGAATCTGAATATAGATATTTTTAAGAAAGTGATCCTATAATGGTGTGAAATAAAAGCCAAACATAATGTTTTATTTTTAAGTTCTTAAATAAACAAATAGAGAAAGGTTTGTTCAAAACACATACAGTGACATTGCAGGCAAATGGCATTTACAAAGTGGCAGGGTGAGTGACAGCTACATTATAAAGGGTGGGAGGGAAGATGTGGGACTGGTACAAATTTTCTGATCTTTTCAAGGTATTCTTATATATAGTTTTATTGCAAAGTAATCTTATACTATATATGAATATATATTATAGATTTGAGAGCATCTGATTTTTAAAAGAGGTGCAAAAATAAAATGCGAGTACAATCCAATATAAACATGGCCTCTCCATATATAAGTTGCCTCTTTAAATATAAACATTATAAAATATGTCACTTGTGTTCCACCTAAAGTTGAAGGTTGTTATATGACCTGCATGAACAGAGCCCCACTCATCTCTTCTTGTATCCCATCTTTCCTCTGTAGGCTCTTGTAATTATGACATCTTAAATGCACAAAGAAAAGAATCATCCTGCTATTGCCATTGTAATATTATTCTATGTTTTAATAAAATAATTTATAATTTAATTTCAAAAGTATAAATGCTCTATACTAACACTTATATTTAATATGTTTAAAATTTATTTAAAATAATATTTTTAAATGAGGAAAAAAGCAGAAAATAATGCATTTCTTTTTTCCCTTTTTTCCAACATATTTTTATTGATTATTTGGGAATTACACTTATCACACTTACTTCCCAGTCTTCCCAGGTCCACCCTCCCATCCTTATGCCCCCTAATTAAAATAAATACCAAGTACAATTTTAATGCCACATATACATTGGAGCATGATCAGTCTCCCAGTGGTCATCCTCTCAAAGATAACTAAATAGTCATTTTCCATCCCCACACCAAAACATGAGTTTTTGTTTGTTTGTTTTAGAACTGTTATCATTTTAATTGGAAATAGATTTTTTTCATATAATAGATTCTATTTATAGTTGGTTGCCCCTACACTAAATCCTCCCAAATTCTTCCTATGGAATTCCCCTCTCTATGCTGTGAATACCATTGGTGTATAAAGAATCTTCTCTGGCCTGTTAACAGGGCAGAACTTAGGTAGGCAGAAATAACTAAACTGAATACTGGAAGAAAGGAAATGGAGTAAGGGAGAAGCCATGGAACTGCCACTAGAGTCAGACATTTTGAAACATTGCTGGTAGGCCAGGACCTCGTGGTGATACAGAGATTAATGGAAATGGGTTAAATTAAGATGTAAGAGTTACCAAATAAAAAGCTAGAGCTAATGGGCCAAGCAATGATTTAAATAATCCTGTTTCTGTGTGATTACTTTGGGGCTGAGCAGCTGGGAACCAACAAACGGCCTTCCTCAACACCTTCCCAATTCCCTATCCATCCAAATTCACACCTATTTTTTTATTTCTTTCTCATTAAAATATAAACAGGATTCTACAAACTAATAAATACATTTCGATAAGAACAGCAAAATAGTTATGTGGAATAGAAATATGGACATAGAGATTTGAAAAGGGTTCATTATCAGAGAACAGAAATACCAAAAAAGAATAACATGCCAATCAAGTATGCACATGAGAAGAATTTGATGTGAAAACATGAGGCAAAAACTCGTAAAATAAGTCTGCCATTAGTAATAGAAATCTTCACCTCTATCTGGAAACTTCAACACTCTTTTTCAATAATTAAAGTATTAAATATCCTAGAAGAGAGTAAGCATATAGAAGACTCAAATAGCATTATAAATGTCACTCAACCTACATTTACAAAATACATAATTATACTTTATTCCCATCAGCAAAATACATACATTCTTTAAGTTTTGAAAAAATAATCATCATAGATGTTATTCAGAGCAAGAAATGTACTTGAATAAACTTTAAAATGCACAAATAAAAAATGTACAACCAAGAGTCTGAAGATAGGGCTCAGTGTACATTGTGAAAGCAAGAAGACTTAAGTTCAAATCCTTAGGACCCCACCAAAAACCAGTAATTGCTGCATTGTGTATTGGAAGGCAGAGACTGGTAGATCACTAAAGTTAGATGACTAGCCTGCTTAGGAAAAAATAATAAAGTTCAGGCTCAATGAGATATTGTGTGTCTGAAAATAATGTATAAATAGCAAGATGGTTCAGTATGTAAAGGCTTATATCCAAACTGCATGATGTCAGTTCTATCCCCAGGATCCATGTACTGGAAGGAGAGACTAGAGTCCTGCAAGTTGTCCTCTAGCCTCTTTAAGTAGATTATGACACATATATAAGAGTATATGTATACACACATACACACACCAAATAAATAAGAAAAATATAATTAAATAAAAAATAAAATAAGGTAATGAATAATAGAAGAAGACACCAGATGAACAACTTCCTTTGCTCTCCATATGAGTATATATGGGCCATACATACATGTGGTTGTACATATATAATACACACAATCATATACATAGCCTCCCACACTGTATGTTCATAGACTATAGTGATTTGATTAGCAATAGAAATATAGCTACAAAATCCCTAAATACTTGCAAACTGGGAACACATTAACACATGACACTAACAGCACATATGTTAAAGATTATAAGAGCCAGATCAGGTAGTTTTCTGTGAGATTGTATCTACTATGAATATTAGAAGCTGTACATACAAAAATCTCACCAGTACAACTGGAGTGCATATAACAACATTTAATAAAAAATTGTCCATTAATTTTTTTAAAAAGCAATATGAAATGGTTTTAAGGGAGGTAAGATAAGGGATAATGATGAAATTATATCATAATACCAAATATAAAAGAAAGACATTAAAGTGTTCAAGAAAAGTTAAAGATATTGTGAATAAGTAAGTGTAAAATTCCAGTTGTTATAATTGCTTTGGATGTATTATCTAGAAAAGTAAGAGCAAAATGATTATTTGTATTCTACATTATGAAAGTAGAGAAATAAGTGGAATGAAATATGAAGTCAGGTAAATGGCTAAAAGAATGAGCACTACAACAGAAATCAATGCCTGCTGTTTCCACATCATATACAGATGTGAAACAAGTGACTACATTGTACACCTTCAATCTACACATTATCTGTCAATTATAATTCAAAGACTGAAAGGTGAAAGTAAAAATTTAAAAATCCAATGGGAAGTGATGCTGAAGGCACATATTTTATATATACAAATCTCTTCACATCCAGTCCTTATAAAAATTATATCATATGCATATATATATAAACTTTATAGTTTTAAACTAGCTTGCAAATTTTTGAACTATCATAACATAACAAGAGGAAGTCTATGAAAGCTTCACTGTTATTCCACATATCTGCATTTATATTTTCTTCTCTACTCACTACTACTCTACTTTACTTTGAGGGCTCCTACCCACACCCTAACACACACAGTCAGCATCAATACTCATTATACAGCAATCATTAAAATATAAACTATTACCAGATTATTTGTTGTTAACAGCTATCAGGGCCTCTCATGCAAATTAAAAGGCCAAAAAGTGCTGTGGGAGAATGTTCTTATACATTGTAAATATTTGTCACTCATACTGGTTTAATACCATGCTGATTGACCAGTAGTCAACCAGGAAGTATAGATAGACAATCAGACTAGATTTCTCGAAGAAGAGAGTATCAGTCACCAGTAAGACCCAGAGGAAGCAAGATGAGAATGCCTCACTGATAAAAGGTGACAAGCTATATGGCCAGGCATAAACAAGAATTATGGGTTAATTTAAGTAGTAAGAGCTAGGCTAATAATAAGCCTGAGCAAATAGGCCAAATAGTTTATAATTAATATTATAAAACACACTCTGTGTGTGTTTCTTTGGGACTGAACAGCTGCAAGACAAGGTTGGAAAAAACTTCAGCTACAAAGTAGAAATACCCAGATGGGCAGTTATTTAAAGGAAGTAAATAAATGAAACCATGGTCTTAATAAGCAATGTTTTAGCTAATGGAGTTTGGGAGCTGAAAAGGCTTTTTGGCAAATATTAGATTGTGCTTCTTGCTAAAGTCAAAACCTGAGACCTGGCTGAAATATAAGTTACTGTTATGTAACTGACAGTCCCATGAAAGCATATTCTTTACTCCACAACATAGAGAAGGGAAAAATGAGAATGTGAAAACATGAGTCAGGAAAATGATATCATAAGTGCACACATAAAATCAAACATGTTTAAGAGAGAAAGATAAGAAATTAATAAAAAAATGAAAGAGAAAATTGTTCAAAATTTCACTGTGAAGGACAGCTGTATTTGTCAAATAAAACAGTATTGTTAATTTTAATAAATATTTAGAGAAAATGCACAGATAATCTGTGTGTTTGAGGAATATTCTGAATGTTCTCCAAAACTACACAGATTATCGTTGTTGTTGTTGTTGTTTATATGGAGTCTTGCTATATATCTGAGGCTGTCAAACTCATGGTGATTCTCCTGTTTCAGCCTCTTAAAAGCTTGAAGTGGCAATGGGATTCCAGGGTACACAAGGAGGCTTTGTGTCAACTCAGTTGTGGTTAGGAAGCTGACCACATGGTTTCTTCTCATTCTCACTTTTTCCCTCTCTCTATATTGTGGAGTAAAGACTATGCTTTTATAGGTCTCTCAACTCAGGAAGCCTAGTGTAAAGGTGCCACCCTTGTAGTTTAAGTGATGTCTTAGCTAGGGTTAATATTGTTAACAATATTAAGCAAGTTTGGAACTCATCATTGAAAGGAGTTAGGACAGGAACTCAAATTACTGCTCATCATTGAAAGGAGTTAGGACAGGAACTCAAATCAGGGCAGGAAGCTGGAGGCAGGAACTTATGAAGAATCTATTAATGGAGGAGCTTTGGTTACTGGTTTGTTCTCTGTGGTTTGCTCAGCCTGTTTCCTTATAGAACCCCGGACCACCAGCCCTGCAGGAATCCCACTCACAATTGCCTAAGCCCTCCCCATGAATCATTCTTTAAGAAAATGCCCTACAAAGCATCATGATGTTTTCTTAATCAAGGTACCTCTGTAGTAATATTTAATTTGTATTTTAACAAATAAAGCTTGCCTGAAGATCAGAGAGCAAAACAGCTCCACTGGTCAGCCTTATAGATCAGGCAGTGGTAACACAGCACTCTGTAGGCAGAGGCAAGCAGACCTCTATGAGTTCAAGGCTGGACAGTGGTGGTACACACTTTCAACCCCAGCATGTGGGAGGCAGAGGGAGGTAGATCTCTGTAAGTTCAAGACCAGCCTAATCTACAGCATGAGAACAAGGAAAGTTCTCCCTGTCTCAAAAAATCACAAATTAAAAATAAAAATCAAAGAAATAAAGTAATAAAAAGTCACATAAAGATAAAAATGTGCAAAGAATCTGAATACTGTATGTTATTGTGTTGTCTTTGAATTGTTTGACTACTAAGGAAAGAGCAACATCTGCTAAAAATAAATGCTGCTGGGTTAATCCAATCTATATATTTTGAAAATGCCTTGACTTCAAAATTTAAATCCAAAGATATGTTACTTTGGAGAAGAGATTTTGCTTTTGTTTTCACAAGATATTAGAGGCTGTGGATTCATTCTGAGTTAAGAAAAATAAGGTCTAATCAATAAAACCCCTTGAAAAATCTTGAATTGGAACAGAAGCCCAAATGATCTGTTTCAGAGAACCTCTGTTGTAATTTCTTCTGGGTTCTGCATCCAGAACACCTTCAAGGCTGCTGACTGAGATGATCAAGCCAAACAGAATATTCCAGTTAGGACTTGACCATAATCCTAAATTTTCTTTGGATACCCATAAGATTACCAGTGCCCCCAATCAGCAGGAAGTATCCTAGAAAACTATGCCCACATTCCCCAAAATGGATTATTTATGTTCGTATTTTATCTAGTGTGTTGGTTACAAGTTGTTGTAGATAATGGTCAGGAAAAAACTAAACAAAAGAATTAGATTAAGGGTTTTGTTTTGAAAAACAGGGGGATATAGATAGGATAAAAGGGTAAATTATTGAATCTTCTCTGAAAAGAAAAAAGGGAGGCTATAAATATAAAAATATAAAAAGGTAGATTATTGAATCTACATTTCAAAAAGCAGCTACTAGTTTTAAATGTTTTACATTGGATTGGGCTTTTGTAAACTAATTTTGCATATTGATGCAAATTTGAAATTAATTTTCTTATAACATAGTGTACATACATTTCTAATATTGTTCAAGATATTGTACCTGTTAACAATGTAATGCAAATTTCTAGTCTTTAAAAGTTATTATTACCAACTCTTTAGGATAATAAGAAAATGCAGGCTAGTAATTAGTCATCAATTGTATTTAAACTTGTAGTCAATTTGGTATGTTTTCAAGGTCAAAGAAAGGAAAAATTTTTTTTGTTGTTGTTTTTTTGAGACAGGGTTTCTCTGTGGCTTTGGAGCCTGTCCTGGAACTAGCTCTGTAGACCAGGCTGGTCTCGAACTCAAAGAGATCCGCCTGCCTCTGCCTCCCAAGTGCTGGGATTAAAGGCGTGCGCCACCAACCCCCAGCTAGAAAGATTTATTTTAAATAGACAGGGCATCTTCAAACACTTCAGAAATCTACAGATATTGCATTTAAGATGTTTTAATAACATAGGCTCTTTTATGACAATGAGACATGACTGTTTCGGGCAGCACCAATCTACTTCAGAGAAGAAAATGGCCATCAAAGAAACTCCACGTGGCGTTTACATTCTTTGTGGCAAAATAAACCACTGGGCAAGAATATGCCCTTGCCTCTATTGCTAACAGTATTCCACTCTAATTGGAGAAGCAGGACACAAAAGAAAGTGACTGCCAAACATTGACATTTTCAATGCAAAGAGAGACAGTTCTTCAAAGTATTTTCCTTTACAGTAAAGTCTATTGAATATGCTAGGCTTGTAGGTCAAAGATAGATGTACCAACATTGCAGAGGAAATCTGAATGACTGTAGGGCTGGAGAGATGGCTCAGTGGTAAAGAGAACCAGCTGTTCTTCCAGAGGTCCTGATTCCAATTTCCAGCAACTGTACAGTGACTCATAGCCATCTATCGTTGGATCTAATGCATTCTTCTGACGCAGCAGTACATGCAGATAGAGCACTCACATACATTAAATAAATAAATAAATAAATCTTTCTTAAAAGAATAAGTTCAAAGGATTTTGTCTTTGGGTTTCTGTAAAAATGAAAATTAAGTTAAATACTTTCTTTAAGAGTGAGTTTTCTCCAAAACTTCACAAACTAGGCCTCTATCTTCTGCATTGGCTTCAACAACATTCTTTTTTTTTTTAACTTTTTTTTTATTGAGAAAAGAGAAAAAAAAAACAAATTTCCTCCTCCTCCCAGCCTCCCATTTCCCTCCCCCTCCTCCCACCCTTCTCCCCCTCCCCCCACACCTCTCCCCCTCCCTCTCCAGCCCAAAGAGCAGTCAGATTTCCCTGCCCTGTGGTAAGTCCTAGGTCCTCCCCCTTCCGTGCATTTCTAGGAAGGTGAACATCCAAACTGGCTAGGCTCCCACAAAGCCAGCACATTACGTAGGTTCAAAACCCCGTGCCATTGTCCTTGGGTTCTCATCAGCCCTCATTGTTGGCCATGCTCAGAGAGTCCAGTTTTATCCCATGCTTTTTCAGTCACAGTCCAGCTGGCCTTGGTGAGCTCCCAATAGATCAGCTCCACTGTCTCAGTGGGTGGGTGCTCCCCTCGTGGTCCCGACTTCTTTGCTCATGTTCTCCCTCCTTCTGCTCTTCATCAGGACCTTGGGAGCTCAGTCCAGTGCTCCAGTGTGGGTCTCTGTCTCTGTCTCCATCCATCACCTGATGAAGGTTCTATGATGATATGCAAGATATTCGTCATTATTGCTCTAGGATAGGGTCATTTCAGGTTCCCCATCCTCAGCTGCCCAAGGAACTAACTGGGGACCTCGGCTTGGGTATCTGGGAGCCACTCTAGGTTCAAGTCTCTTGCCAACCCTAAGGTGGCTCCCTTAACTAAGAACCGTGCTTCCGTGCTCCCCCATCCAACCTTCCTTCATCCCAATCCTCCCCCTTTCCAAAGCTCCCCCCCTTTCTACCCCTCTCCCCCCTCTCTCCCCATCTCCCTTTACCCCCATCCCACCCCACCCCCAAGATCTCAATTTTCTCCCCGGCAATTTTGTCTACTTCCCATAGCCAAAAGGACAACTATATGCTTTTCCTTTGGTTCACCTTCTTACTTAGCTTCTTTGGGATCACCAAGTGTAGACTCCGTGACCCTTGTTTATGGCTAGAAACCAATTATGAGTGAGTACATCCCATGTTCATCTTTTTGGCTCTGGGATACCTCATTCAGGATAGTGTTTTCTATTTCCATCCATTTGCATGCAAAATTCGAGAAGTCATTGTTTTTTACCGCAGCATAGTACTCTAATGTGTAGATATTCCACACTTTCTTCATCCATTCTTCCATTGAAGGGCATCTAGGTTGTTTCCAGGTTCTGGCTATTCTGGCTAATAATACTGCTATGAACATAGTTGAACAAATGCTCTTGTCATGTGATAGGGCATCTCTTGGGTATATTCCCAGGAGTGGTATTGCTGGGTCCAGGGGTAAGTTGATCCCGAATTTCCTGAGAAACCGAAACACCAATTTCCAAAGTGGTTGCACAAGATTGCATTCCCACCAGCAATGGATGAGTGTTCCCCTTCCTCCACAGCCTCTCCAGCAAAGGCTATCATTGGAGTTTTTTATTTTAGCCATTCTGACAGGTGTAAGATGATATCTCAAAGTTGTTTTGATTTGCATTTCCCTGATTGCTAAGGAGGTTGAACATGACCTTAAGTGTCTTTTGGCCATTTGAACTTCCTCTGCTGAGAATTCTCTGTTCAGTTCAGTGCCCCATTTTTTAATTGGGTTAATTAGCATTTTAAAGTCTAGTTTCCCGAGTTCTCTATATATTTTGGAGATCAGACCTTTGTCTGTTGCGGGGTTGGTGAAGATCTTCTCCCAGTCAGTAGGTTGCCTATTTGTCTTGGTGACAGTGTCCTTTGCTTTGCAGAAGCTTCTCAGTTTTAGTAGGTCCCATTTATTCAATGTTGCCCTTAAAGTCTGTGCTGTTGGGGTTACACATAGGAAGCGATCTCCTGTGCCCATCTCCTGCAGGGTACTTCCCACTTTCTCTTCTATCAGGTTCACTGTGTTCTGACTGATAGTGAGGTCTTTAATCCATTTGGACTTGAGTTTTGTGCATGGTGATAGATATGGGTCTATTTTCATTCTTCTACAGGTTGACATCCAGTTATGCCAGCACCATTTGTTAAAAATGCTTTCTTTCTTCCATTGTATACTTTTGGCTCCTTTATCAAAAATGAGGTGTTCATAGGTTTGTGGGTTAAAATTCGGGTCTTCTATACGATTCCATTGGTCAACTTCTCTGTTTTTATGCCAGTACCATACTGTTTTCATCACTGTAGCTCTGTAATAGAGTTTGAAGTCAGGGATGGTAATGCCTCCAGACAATCCTTTATTGTATAGGATTGTTTTGGCTATCCTGGGTTTTTTGTTTTTCCATATAAAGTTGATTATTGTCCTCTCAAGATCTATGAAGAATTTTGATGGGATCCTGATGGGGATTGCATTGAGTCTATAAATTGCCTTTGGTAGAATTGCCATTTTTACTATGTTGATCCTCCCAATCCAAGAGCAAGGAAGGTCCTTCCATTTTCTGGTATACTCCTCAATTTCTTTCTTCAATGCCTTAAAGTTTTTGTCAAATAAATCTTTCACTTCCTTGGTTAGAGTTACCCCAAGATATTTTATGCTGTTTGTGGCTATTGTGAAAGGTGAAGCTTCTCTGATTTCCCTCTCTGCTTCCATATTCTTTGTGTATAAGAGGGCGACTGATTTTTTGGAGTTTATCTTGTATCCTGCCACATTATTAAAGGTGTTTATCAGCTGTAAAAGTTCTTTGGTGGAGTTTTTGGGGTCGCTTATGTACACTATCATATCATCTGCAAATAACGAAAGTTTAACTTCTTCCTTTCCAATTCGAATCCCTTTGATCCCCTTATGTTGTGTTATTGCTATTGCTAGAACTTCAAGTACTATATTGAAGAGGTATGGCAAGAGTGTACAGCCTTGTCGTGTTCCTGAGTTTAGTGGGATGGCTTTAAGTTTCTCTCCATTTAATTTAATGTTAGCTGTCGGCTTGCTGTATATAGCTTTTATTATATTTAGGTATGACCCTTGTATCCCTAATCTCTCCAATACTTTTATCATAAAGGGGTGTTGAATTTTGTCAAATGCTTTTTCAGCATCTAATGAAATGATCATATGGTTTTTTTCTTTCAGTTTATTTATATGCTGGATTACATTGATAGATTTTCGTATGTTGAACCAGCCCTGCATCCCTGGGATGAAGCCTACTTGATCATAATGGATAATTTTCCTAATGTGTTCTTGGATTCGGTTTGCCAGTATTTTGTTGAGGATTTTTGCATCGATGTTCATGAGTGAGATTGGTCTATAATTTTCTTTCTTGGTTGAGTCTTTGTGCGGTTTTGGTATCAGAGTAACTGTAGCTTCATAAAAGGAATTTGGCAATGACTCTTCTGTTTCTATATTGTGAAATACATTAAGGAGTATAGGTATTAGGTCTTCTTGGAAGTTCTGGTAGAATTCCGCATTGAAACCATCTGGTCCTGGGCTTTTTTTGGTAGGGAGGTTTTTGATAACCTCTTCTAATTTTTCGCGACTAACAGGTCTATTTAGATTGTTCACCTGGTCCTGGTTTAACTTTGGTATATGGTATTTATCTAAAAAAGTGTCCATTTCCTTTACATTTTCCAGTTTTGTGGCATATAGGCTTTTGTAGTAAGATCTAATGATTCTCTGAATTTCCTCTGTGTCTGTGGTTATGTCCCCCTTTTCATTTCTGATCTTATTAATTTGCAAATTCTCTCTCTGCCGTTTGATTAGTTTGGATAGGGGTTTGTCAATCTTGTTGATTTTCTCCAGAAACCAGCTTTTTGTTTCATTGATTCTTTGGATTGTTTTCTGTGTTTCTATTTTGTTGATTTCAGCCCTCAGTTTGATTATTTCCAGTCTTCTACTCCTCCTAGGTGAGTCTGCTTCTTTTTTTTCTAGAGCTTTCAGTTGGGCTGTTAAGTCTCCAATGTGAGCTTTCTCTGTTTTCTTTAATTGGGCACTTAGTGCTATGAACTTTCCTCTTAGGACTGCTTTCATAGTGTCCCATAAGTTTAAGTATGTTGTTTCTTTATTTTCATTGAATTCCAGGAAGACTTTAATTTCTTTCTTAATTTCTTCCTTAATCCAGGTATGGTTCAGTAGTTGACTGTTCAGTTTCCATGAGTTTGTAGGCTTTTTGGGGGTAGAATTGTTGTTGAATTCTAACTTTAATCCATGGTGATCTGATAAGACACAGGTGGTTACTAATATTTTTTTGTAACTGTGGATGTTTGCTTTGTTACCGACTATGTGGTCAATTTTTGAGAGGTTCCATGAGCTGCAGAGAAGAAGGTATATTCTTTCCTATTTGGGTGGAATGTTCTATAGATGTCTGTTAAGTCCATTTGATTCATTACCTCCATTAATTCTCTTATTTCTCTGTTAGGTTTCTGTCTGTTTGACCTGTCCATTGGTGAGAGAGGAGTGTTGAAGTCTCCTACTATTAGTGTGTGCGGTTTGATGGCTGCCTTGAGTTTTAGCAATGTTTCTTTTATGTACGTGGGTGCTTTTAAATTAGGGGCATAGATGTTCAGAATTGAGACTTCATCCTGTTGAACTGTTCCTGTTATGAGTATAAAATGCCCCTCTCCATCTCTTCTGATTGATTTAAGTTTGAAGTCAACTTTGTTAGAGATTAGTATGGCCACACCTGCTTGTTTCTTAGGTCCATTTGCTTGATAAGCCTTTTCCCAGCCCTTTACTCTGAGTAGGTGCCTGTCTTTGTGGTTGAGGTGTGTTTCTTGTAAACAGCAGAATGTTGGATCCTGTTTTCGTATCCAGTCTCTTAGCCTGTGCCTTTTAATAGGTGAGTTGAGTCCATTGACATTAAGTGATATTAATGACCAGTGGATGTTAACTCCGGTCATTTTTTTAGTCGTAGAGTTTGTGTGTTTCCCTTGTTTGATTTGTGTTGGTGAAGGGTCTCTAGATGTCTGAGTTATTGTGGTCATTGTTGGACTCCTTGGTTACTGATTTTCCTTCTATTACTTTCTGTAAGGCTGGATTTGTGGCTGCGTATTGTTTGAATTTGTTTTTATCCTGGAAAATTTTATTTTCTCCATTTATAGTGAACGAAAGCTTGGCTGGGTATAATAATCTGGGCTTGCATCCAGGGTCTCTTAGTTTCTGAAGTACATCTATCCAGGACCTTCTGGCTTTCATGGTTTCCATGGAGAATTCAGGTGTAAGTCTGATAGGTTTACCTTTATAAGTAATTTGGCCTTTTTCCTTTGCAGCTCTTAATATTCTTTCCTTATTCTGTATGCTTTTTGTTTTGATAATTATATGGCGAGGGGATGTTCTTTTTTGATCCAGCCTATTCGGTGTTCTGTATGCTTCTTGAACCTTCATAGGTATATCTTTCTTTAGGTTGGGAATGTTTTCTTCTATAATTTTATTAAATATATTTTCTGGACCATTGAGCTGCACTTCTTCTCCTTCTTCTACTCCTATTATTCTTAGGTTTGGTCTTTTTATTGTGTCCCATATTTCCTGAATATTTTGTGATGAGAGTTTGTTGGACTTGCTGTTTTCTTTGATCCGAGTGTTTATTTTCTCTATGGTATCTTCAGAATCTGAGATTCTTTCTTCTATCTCTTGTATTCTGTTGGTTATGCTTGTTTCTGTAGACTCTGTTTGTTTACTTAAATTTTCCATGTCCAGCCGGCCCTCTGTTTGTGTTTTCTTCTTTGTCTCCATTTTAGTTTTCACGTCTTGCACCGTTTCCATTATCTGTTTGATTGTTTTTCCTTGGTTTTCTAGGGTATCATTCACTGATTTATTCAGTTCTTCAAACTTTCTGTTATATTTCTCTTCCATTTCTATAAGGGCATTTTTTACATGCTGTTTAAGGGCGTCAATCACTTTCATGAAGTCAACCTTTTCTACTTCTTCTTGATTAAGGTGTTCATGTCCTCCCATTGTGAGGTCGCTGGTTTCTGGTGGCTTCATGTTGCTTTTCAGCTTGTTGGGCGAATTCTTGCCTTGGCGTCTACCGATCTCTTCTTCCAAATGCTCCCTTATGGATCTTCTTTACCGGATCAGGTCTCCTTGCCTACCCAATGCTGGATCTCCCCAATGTTGTCTCTCCCCAATGCTGGGTCTCCCCAAGGCTGGGTCTCCTGGCGCCGAGAGATCAGGCCTCCGTGCTGATGGGCAGGTGGCAAACAAAGCGCCTACCCTGCTTGGTGCAGGCAGGCCAAAGAAACAAAGGAACTCCCGCCTGCTTGGGTGCCCCGAGGATTCGGAACCAGTGCCCAGACAGGCTGGGCTGGGTGATGTTATGTGCAGAAAGAGGGCGGTGGGGCAAATTGGGGAGGGTTCTGGATGGAAGCTGGGTGGGCTAGGAAGAAAGAGGAGGTATGCAGGGAGTGGGGGCCCTGCCGAGAGCTCAAGAAGGATAGGGGGCCAAGGAAGCTCTGAACTCCCCTTCCCGGGCTGGCGCCGCAGGGTCAGAAACTCACCCCAATGCTCCGTCTCCTGGCGCCTAGAGATCAGGCCTCTGTGCTGGTGGGCAGGTCTCAAACAAAGCGCCTACCCTGCTTGGTGCAGGCAGGCCATAGAAACAAAGAGACTCCCGCCCGCTTGGGTGCCCCAAGGATTCGGAACCAGTGCCCAGACAGGCTGGGCTGGGTGATGTTATGTCTTCAACAACATTCTTATCTTCCAACCTCCTATAGAACAGTTCACTATGCACTAAACACTCAATGGCTTTTCTTGCACCAAGTTCCAAAGTCCTTCCACAATCCTCCCCAAAACATCATGGTCATGTTTGTCAGAGAAATACCCAAAATCCTGGTACCAACTTGTTTTAGAATTATTATTGCTTGATGAAATATCATTACTGAAGGAAAGTTGGAAAAGAAAGGATTTATATGACTTTTGCTTCCACCTCACTGTTCATCACGGAAGGAAATCAAGACCCAAGCTCAAAACAGGTCAGGAACAAACCTGGAGGCAGGAGCTGATGCACAGGCAGTGGAGATGCTCTGCTTACTGGCTTGCTCCTCATGGTTTGCTCTGCCTGCTTTTTTACAAAACTCAGGACCGCCAGCCCTGGTAAGATCCCAGACACAATGAACTCGACCCTCTCCATCAGTCACTAATTAAGAAAATGCCCTATAAGCTATCCAGGCATTATTTCAGTTGATATTTTCTCCTCTTCGTTGACTTTAACTTGTGTAAAGTTGACATAAAACTACCCAGTACACATGGAGTATCCTAAATGCTTTTAGATAACAATAATTAATAAAATTCCTATTTTATTCCATTAAATAGGAGTGACTTAAATATGTGTTGGATCTCTCAACTGCAAATTCGAAAATCCAAAAAAATAAATAACACTCATCTTAATGAAAACCAAATAGAGCCAAACAAAAATTCTGTTTATTTTTGGAGAGAATTCAAAATATTCTGATATTGGGACATTTGCAGGCAGAATATTGTTTAGACAGAGTCTCACTATGTAACTGAGTTTATCTTCAAATTAATGACAGTAATTCTGAGAACCTGAAGTATAAGTGTGTGCCATCTTTCATAGAAGTGCTTTAACCACTAGGAAAAGAAGAAACAATACAATGAGGTCTTGCTTAGTATATGCATTAACTTCGGATTATACAATAACAGAGGCAAAAAAAAAAGGTGGTAATGAATTCTGAAGAGGGATCTCCTTGGAGAAAGAGATGCTCCCTGGGCAGGGAGCCTGAGTCTGCTGCCAAGCTCTGAGGCATTCATGCATTGACTGGAAAAGGTCCATATGCAGGAGACTTTTGATAAAGTAGAATTATGATGCAGAACATGGAAATAGAAAGGGAGCCCCAAGACTTTCAAAGGCAGGTTTTAAAGAATGTATTCCGTTTTGTTTATTAATTTATTAATTGTTTCTTTCAGTGTCTGTGTTGCTGGGGTTATATTTAGGAAGAGCTTCCCTGTGCCAATGCGTTCAAGTGTACTTCCCACTTTCTCTTCTATAAAGAAGAGTATGGCTGGCTTTATGTTGAGGTCTTTGATCCATTTGGACTTGAGTTTTGTGCATGGTGATAGATATGAATCAATTTTCATTTTTCTACATGTTGATATCTAGTTATGCCAGAACCACTTGTTAAATATGCTTTCCTTTTTTCCATTTGATATTTTTTGCTTCTTTCTCAAATATCAGGTGTTCAAAGATATGTGGATTGATATCCAAGTCTTCTATTCAGTTCCATTGGTCCTGCTGTCTGTTCTTATGCCAATACCAGGCTGTTTTTAGTACTGTAGCTCTGTAGTAGAGTTTGAAGAGGGATTGTGATGACTCCAGAAGTTCTTTTCTTGCCTGGGATTGTTTTGGCTATCCTGGGCTTTTTGCTCTTTTCAAATGAAGTTGAGTTCCATTCTTTCGAGGTCTTTGAAGAATTTTGCTGGGATTTTGATGGGCATTGCATTGAATCTGTATATTGCTTTCTGTAGGATTGCCATTTTTACTGTATTAATTCTGCCTACCCAATAAATGTGGTATATTTACACAATGGAGTACTACACAGCGGTAAAAATAACAACAGCCTGAATTTTGCAAGAAAATGGATGTAACTAGAAAACATTATTTTGAAAGAGGTAACCCAGACAACAGAAAGAAAATTATCACATGTACTCACTCATAGGTGGTTTTTAAACATAAAGCAAAGAAAGCCAGCATACAAACCACAAGCCCAGAGAACTTAGACAACAATGCAGACACTAAGAGAGACTTATATAGATATAATCTACATGGGAAGTAGAAAGTATAAAAAGACAAGATCTCCTGAGTAAATTGGGAGCGTGGGGACCTTGGGGGAGGATTAAAGGGAGGAGGGGAGAGGCAGGGAGGGGAACATAGAAAAATGTAGAGCTCAATAAATATCAATTAAAAATAAATAAAATAATAAAAGTCAAAATAAGTACATAAATCTTAAAAAAAAATAATGTATTCTGGTTTTTCCCATCCCATCATCTCTCTCTCCTCTTTTCCCTGTCCAGCTCCTATGCCTTCCCACTGCCATTTCCTGCTCTTCTCTATTGCTCAGCCATGTCTTTTTGTTTTGTTAGTGTCCCTCTGAGTTTGGCCAAAGCTGTCTTTGTGATCTTGATATTGGATTTTTCCACAGGGGCAGAGACTTGTGGCCTCCCAAGATGCTGAGAAGAAATGATAGACGAGGGTTCCGACCTAAACAATCCATTTACAAAAAGCTATTGATTATATCAACCAACCAAAGTAAAGATCCATGTTGGCTATTTGAACATTCATCACTGGTGATGTCTTATTCAAATATAGATAGTGAAAACTAGTCTATACATGCCCTTTCAAATCCTGAAATTGTTCATTAAAATTTGGAATTGACCTGTGAGTACAGTGGCTCCCTAAAAGCCTTACTACTCTTTAAGAGACACAACCAAATATAGCCACTCATCATCTTAAAGGCCCAGTGGCTCTCATCAAACAACAAACCAGCAGACATCTAAAGCAGCAAGGTAATGTGACATGTAACAGATTTTGTAAATGAAGTTTATAGAAAGAGACTCAAAAAGGACAGATGCAATAGGATGAGTAGTTTCGAATAAACTATTATAGGCCATGCCCTGTCAATTTCCTTATTGTTTCTTAAATTTTTTAACCTTTTTTCCCCCCTGCATATTTGCTTCATCTCCACTCAGCAGCACAATTATGAAGAACATTTCTTCCTGAAATTTGTCTTTTCTCCTGCTTTTCTAGTCTATTTTTAAATTCATACACTATGTTCTTTGTCTTTAGGAATTCTGTATTATGATTCTTTTTCTTTTGTTTCATTTGTCATTATACACAGGTTTTCCTGTAAAGGGTATAATCACTGAAATGAAAGCATAGCCAAATGTCTATGTTCAAATAAAAATAACAAGACATTGAAAAGATCAAGGATATGTGATCTATGATAGGTAAAATATTAAAAATGAGGCAAAATGAAAATATTTTTAAAAACCTAAAATTTCAGTTGCCTGAGGCATAAATTTAGACAGCAGGTACCTGGTAAAATGAGGAGAGATACATCAGTTCAAAGGAAAAAGCAAGACTAAGGCAGGCAGATCCCTGAGTTTGAGACCAGTCTGGTCTACAGAGCAAGTACTAGGACAGCCAGGGCTACACAGAGGAGAAAAAAAGAAAAAAAGAAAAGCCTTGAAATAATTTTTTGCAAAGTTGAGTTAACTGACATGTGACAGATGTGCTAAGGGAATCTAATCTAGTCAAGAAACATTTGGGTATTTAAACAAAATTAACTTTAAATCTATCTTACTGTTTAGAGTCTCAGAAGACCAAGCTACACAGCTGTCACACATATTTAGAGGGCCTGGGTCAGTCACATGCAGGCTCCCTGATTGTCGGTTTAGACTCTGTGAGCTCCTAAGAGCCCAAACCGGTTGTTTCTGTGGGTTTTCTTGTTATGCCATTGACCCTTCTGTCCTGTACAATCTTTCTGCCCTTTCTTCAGCAGGATTCCCCCAGCTCTGCCTAATGTTTGGCAGTGGTTCTTTGCATCTGTTTCCATCAATTACTGGAAGAAGGCTCTCTAACGACAACTGGGATAGGCACTGATCTATATATATAGCAGAATATCTTTATGCATACCTACACTGACATTTTTTTTCTCCAGTCGTGTTTGGTTCTATCCTAGGTCTCCGGGCCATCCAGTCACTGGGTCCTGGCACTCCAAGCAGTGTAACGGCTGGTGTCACTCTTGTGGCATGGATCTCAGGCTGGCCACTCACACAGTCTCTGTGCCATCCTTACCCCAGCAGGAAAGACCATAGGTCAAAGGTTGTATGGCTGGGTTGGTGTCCCAATTCCTCCACTGGAAGTCTTGCCCTAGTCACAGGAGGTGGGCAGTTCGGGCTATGTGTTTACTATTGCTAGGAGTATCAGCTAGGATCATCCTTGTAGATTCCTGAAAGTTTCCCTTGGTTTCTACAAGACCAAAAATTGTCCACCTCTTCACTGTTATCTCCTACAGTGCTGTTCCTCTTAGGGCTAACTCTAATGCGTTGGCTGGCTTTGGGGAAGTTCTTCCTGAGTTGCCTTCCCAGCTTTAATACAAGGGAAGATATTTAATTCTACCAAAACTTGAGATATGTCACTCTTTGTTGACACTGATGGGAGGTCTGCCCCCTTTATTAACAAAAACAAAAGAGGATTGGGTTGGGGGTGGGGATTGGGAGAGAGAATGGGAGGAGAAGAAGTAGGAAAAACTACACTCAATAAAAAATGAAAAAAAATGAAAAAATCTATCTCAAATACATGCACAAATTAACTTAGGATACTATGGTCATAAATCTAAATGTAAAAGTGGAAATTATAAATCTCTGAGCTGGGGAGATGGGTGAGCTGTTAAGAACATTTGCTGCTTTCCCAGAGGACCTGAATGATAAGCTCCCATGCAACAACTAAAAAGCATTTATAACTTCAGATTCATTGATGCCCTTTTCTGGCCTCAGAGAGCATCAGGCAAGCAGGTGATGCACACACACACACACACACATGCAGGCAAAACAGTCACACACGTGAAATAAAAATAAATAAATCTTTATAGAAAACTATAAACTTCTAGAAATAACACAGTGGAATTACTTCCAGGTAGCAAACATTAAAAACGAATAAATACAAAAGTGCTAAATTGTAACTTATCAATATTCGAATATTTTGTACGAATGTGAAGGTAAGTCAGAGACTGGAAACAACATTGAGAGAAAATTGTATCTACATTATATCAATACTCTTACTGGCCAGAGAGATGGTTGACCAGGTAAAAGTCCTTGCTGCCCACGTTGATAGATAATATGGCAATTCCTGGAAGTTGTCCTCTGACCCCGCATGCATGCAGCAGCATAAGCAGGTGGGCGTATGTTTGCGCATGTGCTGCACACACACACACACAAAATGAAATGTAATACCTCTACAAGCCAATAATAAGGAAATAAGAAAACAAGCATAAATTAAAAATGGACAAAAATCACTTCATCAGAGATGCTAAGGGCTGAAATAAACAAAGAGAAATTAGCGTTTAGTCATCAAGGAAACTCAAATTGCATAATGAGAAACCGACTCACAAAGAAGAGAGTATAAAAACAGGATGCATATATCTTTCTACATAATCCCTTTTGTGTGAGGATGTAGAACAGCCAAAAAGCTTAAAATCATGAGGTTGACCAAAAGAAGCAACACAGAAAACAGCGCATGGAATGGACTTCTTATAGGAAAGTGTACATTGAGTGAAGGTAATTTATCTTTAAGAAACCAAAAGGTTGGCTGCCTGAACAGCCAAGAATATGAATGAGCTTTGCATGTAACACACACCAACATTATTTTAGCAATCCTTTTTCCAGTGGATAAAACCTTCCTTCAAATCAACAATAGCAGCTGCACTGATTGCTCTTGGCGTTAGGTATTCCTTTACTGCTAGCTGGGTAAAGATGAGAATTGTGCTTCCACAATGGCCCTTCCTCACATGGCATCAGATGGGGGAAAGTTGAGGCAGCAGTGATCTCTGCAGAAGTCAGAAGCTGTGGCATGTTCTTCCTTCTTCTGCTTTTTGTCTCACTCACCTCATTTCTACCACCACACACGTGACTTGGGAGCCACAGCTTCTTCTAGATTTAGTGGCCAAGGTCCCTTCACTGCTGACTAGGGTGACTGGACTTGAGTCTTCAGTGTACACAGCTATAGTTTTTCTCTTGTTATGAATTCTTATTACATACTTTCCTAATTCCCTTAACAACTGTCCGGTTAACTCCTATTGTGAATATTTTATATTATGCCAGTTCTGCTGCTCTCTTACCTTGACAATTTGCCCTTCCTCCTTCTTATATACCATATTTATACACAAATGACACAGACATTTTTACAGCTAAGTCCACATTCTCAAGGATATATACATTCTCCTACTATTCTTGTTTTCACTGTTTGTGAGGAATCTTTAAAAATATACTCCTCTATTTATGATTATTTGACTTGCATCTTTTCAACCTTATAAGACATGAATATACTAAGAAGTCAGTAGAATATAGAGATCAGATTTTGAATTTTGATATTCTCTTGGGCTAGATATGTATAACAAAATCATTTTTCATAATACATACAACACTGAAAGCAGATCTCAGTCCCAAATGAGCATGTAACCATGATAAGACTCAGGTACTCTGCTAAGCACTGTGCTAGCACTGGTGTTTAGGAGATTGAGTTTATTAAATGCATCTATAACTTAAAATATTTTTAGCTAAAATAAGTTTATCTGTGTATCACCCATCATGGGATATTAAGAGAAGATTTATATGGAGATACTTAGGTGCATTAGATAGTAATATCTCATTCCTAATCCTGCTACATTAATTCCTTTAACTCATGTGGAATAAGTCTCTAGATCTTGTCAGAACCAATTGCTACGTGGACAATCTCACATTTCTCATTTTACTGTTAACATTCAACTACTATATTTGACAGGCATTTATTAAACACATATTATATTCCATACATTTCCAAAACATGCAGTTGAAAATTTTACCACAGAGAGCACTCACACACTATAAAACTAGCTGAGAAAGAATCATGCACAGGAACTGTGTACAAACTGAGTAAGAAGAAAGGCCCGAATAGCAAGTGAGGTTTCCAAGGCGGTCTTGATGGAGAGTTCTGAGGAAATCTCTGTGCATGTCTCCCATTCCTTTGTTTACTCCTTAATTTATCCTCATATATCTTTATTCACCTTCATTGAGACTGTCCTTTGTGCAAGGTGGGCACACTTCTTTATAGAGTGGTCTGTAAAATATTTGTTTGAGGGTTTTTTTTAAATAACATGAATGTTAAATTTCCTTTGATGTAAGTAAAGTTATTTGGGGTGTCTCTTCAAGACATACAGCCAACACAGAGTTGGACAAATGGTATAGTGATTAAGAGTGTTTGCTGTACAAGAATGAGAACATAATCTTAGAACCCATGCTACAAAAACGTGGGCATGTCTCTGCATATTTGTAAAGGTGACGGAGATCTGAGCAATGGCTTCTAGCCTTGGTCCTGGTCCAGTGCCAGTTCCTACCTCAGATAAATAAGTTAGAGAGTGGATGTCCCCCTCTGGCTTCCATGTGCACATAGATGCATGCATCTGCACACGCATATGCATATACACACATATAAACACTTGCTCAAATACATGTACATATACAAATCAAAACTGAAAAGAAATATAGTAACTCACATAAAATTATAAGTACATCTGGCACCACGGCTTTATTTCTTAGCTATCTGAGACATACTCTGCTTCCTTGTTATTTACTGAGGTAGTAATATCTAATTTCCATCAGTTTTTAAAGCACTCTATCCTATAGGCCCTGGTAAAATCAGGATAAACTCTCTCTCTCTCAAGTTGCATTTCTCCAAGGCATGCTTGCTTTTTGGTTATGATGCTTCCATTGGGATCACAGCAGAAGGCAGATGGCTCACCCACAGAGCTCATTTCAAAGAGTTTAATGAATTTCCAAATCTAAGGGACCAAGAAGCAGATAATGAAACACCCAACTATTATCAACGCAGGGAGCTACACCTGGGGGAGCACAAAAAGGAAGGGAGACTATTGGAGTAAAGAAAGAGCCAGAGCCTCGAAGAGAATTACTTCTGGTGCCCTGTGGGTATCCTTCTTCGCCAACGTAACTCAGAGTTTAGAAGGCAGCTCAAGACCAGCATTGTCATCCCAGAGATCAGTCTCTAGAAGCTAAAATCAAGGCATAAGGGTGAAGTCTGAACCCCATAGCAGTCTTTGATCTATAGATATTTCTATTTTTCAATCAGCCAGAACTAGTACTCTTTTTCCTCCAACTCACTTCCAGTTTCACATCTTTGCTTTAGCTTTTGCTTTTGTTTGCTTCCTTGCTTACTTTGATTTGTTTCCTCAAGTGAGGGGTGTTTCAGGAATGAAGGGAAGACATGGGGGAACTGGGAGGTTTGCAGAATTGGGGTGTACATGACGTGAAATTTCCAAAGAGTCAAAATAGAAGATATAGAAAAAATCCTTCATAAAGGAATTATGTAGTTTTTTCCTCTTGTTTTTATTTTTGTTTAAATTTTCATTTGATTGAAACTTTTAGGTTCTCTGACTTTCTGACTTTGTTTTTAACCTCAAGGATATTTTATCAGTATTTAAGAGAAAACAGCACAGGTGAAGTGAAAATGGAGACAAAAACAAACATTCTTTTACAGTTAGTCATGGAAGAGAAACAGGCTGCTTAGTAAGAAATGAAAAAGCATTCCAAAGAAAATAAGTAAACTAGCAAGTGGAGGAAAGAGTTCAAAGGCTTATTGTAAGGCCTCCATCCTGATTATTACTATGATTGTATTATTATTATTATTATTATTATCCTGCCCTAGTGATACACTTAGCAAATGAACTCTAGATCTGACAAGTCAGAAATATTAACTTTAGAAATGAGCACATTTTCTTCCTAGAAAGTCAAAGATAATTGAGTCTTAATGCCAGACGCCCACTTTTTACTGACCAAAGTTGTCCTTATACCAAAAGGAACAGACCAGAGAATGTTTTCAAAAGAACTTACTAAAAATATGTTCTAGGGAGGTTGGAGAGAGGACTCAATAGTTGATAACACTGGCTGTTCTTGCAGTGGACCTGGTTTCAGTTCACAGCACCCACATAAAGGCTTGTAGCTCCAGTTCCAGGAGATCTTGTACCTTCTTCTAGTCTCCATATACACACTTTGTACAAATGGTACATGTTTATACATATGGACAAAACACTCATACCTATAAAATCAAAGTATAAAAACTATATCATAAAATATATACAAATGTTGAAATGTGTATTATAGAGTGTAAGCATTATTTAAAACTGAGAACTACAAAAATTAGGACAGTTCATGTAGTCAACACAAAGAGTAGACAGAAGCTAAATTTCCTATGAAGAACAAAGGATGATTTTACCATGTTCCATAAATCCAAGGTGCCAAGGCAAGGGCACATGCTTTAAGCATTCGTTACACTTCTGTCCTCAGAGACTTTTAAAGCAACCCATTGATTTCACACCTTTGGTAACCTTTGGTCATGTTACAGCACAAAACTCCTTACATGTCATGTTCACATGCAGTTACACATCCGCCTGTGGATCTAATATGAAGCATGACAAACATTTTCCAGAAAGAAGACTGACGAATTGCTCTATTCTCGTGGTAACTTCAAATATTTTAGTCATAATGAGGGCAGGACAGTTTCATACTGGAAATTTCCAGACATTGCCATAGAAAGATTTAACAATTTTGTGAGGTTCATTTGTTGGAAATGAATATATCTGAGCCGAGGTAGACTGACTGTTATCCTGAGGGTGGTGCACATTTGTCGGAGTTTATTTTCTACCCTGTGACAGAACTGCAGCGATGGCCCAACTGACTCAGACTTTCTGGTTAATTTCTCACATCAGAATATGATTTCTACCTTGGTAATCCAACAGATGGTTTATCTCTTCCTGCCTTGGATATAATGAAAAAGGGGATCAAATTCAGTCTGGTATGTCCAGTGTTGAAATTCTAACACAAATCATTGACACTTTCACACCTGTGCAGAGAAGTGATGTATCTAGCTGTTCATGCCAGCTTGTCAACTTAAGTGCCATGGTTTCACATCCCTGGTTTGGCATCCTATGGAGAGAGCCCATTTGGGGACACAGTCAGCTGTTTGACTTATACTGCTTCGCATCTTTTTGTCACTAATTTTTCTAGTTCTTCTGGAAAGAATTTTACTATTTTGTTCTGAAGCAAGGTCAGGATGATACCCCTCTCCCTTTCTCTCTCTCACCAACTATCTCCACCCACTATGCTGGCCAAAACTCTCAAGGAGGAAGGGTTCAGGGTAAAGCATTGCAGTGTTAAAAACAGACGTACTTTGAGTATTCTAGAGGGGATTTTTATTGAGTGACAAATTCATATTTTAGCTAGAGAGATTACATGAATGTTACTTGTTTCGAAGCCTTATCTAGAAAATTGCATTCTAACTAGCTATGACAATTCACTCAAAAAAAGCATGTTAATTTTGGTACTCATTCCTGATGTGAGGAAAAGAACGGCCACCCTACTTCCCATTGTTCCATGTACTTTATTGTCTCTCCACTCAACAAGGTCTTGAGGGTACATGAAGAAGCTCACAGTTTTCAACAACTATTGGAAATATTTAAGCAACTAAAAAACATCAAAACACACAAAACATGTTCTTTTAGATCCTGAATATTCTGCATTCACAGAATGTTTTATGAAGAATAATAATGTTTCTTTTTTATAATCTTATTTCTAAATATTTTAAGAGCACAGCATCTATAATTTGTAAAGGGAAAGAAAAACCAATGTGAAAATAGGCTTGCAATTATCAGACATAATACACAAGCAGCTTATTAGATAGTATTAAGTTTGGAATATGTGAAGGAAGAGAATACATAATAAATATTTACATTTAAGGGAACAGGCTTACAGGGTTTATAATGGCAAAATACGAATTTTAAAATAACATTATGGCTTCCTATTATTAGGATTAAAAAATACTGAGTAGAAGATTAAATACTGCCTAAAAGCATAGAAAAACTTAAATAGCTTTATTTTCAAAATAGTGTAGTCCTCTAGTCAGGGTCCTAAAGAATTCCAAAGAGAGTCTGCTTCCCTAAAGAATTCCAAAGAGAGTCTGCTTCCCTAAAGAATTTCAAAGAGAGTCTGCTTCCCCACAACGTGCCTTCACTAGAGGGTGGTCAGCGTTCACAATGGATGCCCTGCATTTCAATTTTGAATTCTCTTAAATATATTGCATTATATTTAAAACGCATAGCAGAGTGCCTGATGCATATGGATATTCAACATCATTCCCCGTGTCCTTGAAAATGGTGGTGTGAATGTCTGAAGGCCAAAGTCCCTTCCATATGTTTACACGATCCCACATCAGTTCAATCACAGCTGTCAACCCATGAAACTGAAGGGTTCATTTTCCAAAGATGACCCAATCCATCCTTCCAGGAGCAATAGCCCCAATCATGGCTGGCAAAATAAGTACAAATTATCCAGCTCTATTTACAACTTGGTTCTAGAGGTTTTTCTTGTCTCTCAATACAGGATGCCACACAGGGTGCAGTCCCTTTCTTATACTTCTCAATTTTTAGTTCCCTAACTCCAGTACGATGTTTGGTTCTGTCTTTCATAGATATGATTCTAAACACGTTAACCTATATAAATGCTGTTAATCACAACTAATATCAAGTGCTTTTGTAAAATAGTTTGTTCTTATCTCCACAAATAAGAGGTAACCTTCTTCCTGGTAACTATTTATCATTCTATATTTTAAAGGACAGCAATTTCTTTACCCTATCCTTCATTTTAATACTTTTATACTTTTTTCATTGTCAATTAGTAGGTATAAGTATTGCTTTATCTTTATTATTAACAGAACTATATCCATCGGAACTTAAAATGAACTTGTACACATCATCACTTAACAAAAACTTCTTTTGACTTATAAATATAGTTGTATACCAATTTGTAGAAATATATGTATATATGTGCTGATTTTTCTGACTTTTCAATTGTTGAGCCTAGAGAAGTACAACAGACAGGAAAGAAGGCATACCTTTAACTCAAAAATGATGTGGAGATTTGCAGAATTCGCTCAGTGGGTAGAATACTAGCTGCATAACCAGGGTACCCTGAATTCATATTTCCAGAACTCATGTAAAAGTCTGGCCTTGGTTCTGTGCATACCTGTAACCCCAACAATGCTGATGGTTTGGAACAAGAGAATCACTAGGGCTTCTTGCTCAATGCCAGCCTGGCTCAAAGGTCCTTGAGAGGTCCTGTCTTAAGTGAACAAGGCAGACAAACAAGGGACAGCCAAACTGCTGTTCTCCCAGTGTCTCCCACATGCACAGGGATGTGCTCATTCAAGTACTGCTTATATACTACATGTGTATATAGTACACGCACAGAGTAATGATGCAATTTTGTAGCAATATGAAAATTCTTGGAAATGTATGTCTATATTACTAAATTTCTAATTTTAAGAGTTATCGAGAGTTAGAACATCTCTCTCTTGCATTAAGTCCATTAAGAAATACAGTTACACTATCTGTGTCTCTCACTACCATCCACACAATTTCCTATTCCAACATGAAACAGCATTGCCATTCTTGCTACTGTATTTTTTTTTATTGAAAAAAAAATTTCCGCCTCCTCCCAGCCTCCCATTTCTCTCCCCCTCCTCCCACTCCTCTTCTCCTCCCTCTCCAGTCCAAAGAGCAGTCAGGGTTCCCTGCCCTGTGGAAAGTTCAAAGTCCTCCCTCCTCAATCCTGGTCTAGGAAGGTGAACATCCAAACTGGCTAGGCTCCCACAAAGCCAGAACATGAAGTAGGAACAAAACCCAGTGCCATTGACCTTGGCTTCTCGGCAGCCCTCATTGTCCGCCATATTCAGAGAGTCCGGCTTTATCCCATGCTTTTTCAGTCACTCCAGCTGGGCTTGGTGAGCTCCCAATAGATCATCCCCACTGTCTCCGTGGGTGGGTGCACCCCTCTTGGTCCTGACTTCCTTGCTCATCTTCTCCCTCCTTCTGTTCCTCATTGGGACTTTGGGAGCTCAGTCTGGTGCTCCAGTGTGGGTCTCTGTAAAGGTCAGTGAGTCTATAATTTGATATCCTAAAGAAGCTAAATAAGAAGGTGAACCCAAAGAAAAACATATAGCTATCCTCCTGGTTAAGGGAAGTAGACAAGATTGCCGGACAAAAAAAATGGGATCTTGCGGGTGGGGTGGGAGGGGGATAAGGGGAGATGGGGAGAGAAAAGTGAGAAGGGGAGGATGGGAGGAACTTGGGGAAATGGGATGATTGGGATAAAGGAAGGTTGGATAGGGGAGCAGGGAAGCACATATCTTAATTAAGGGAGCCATCTTAGGGTTGGCAAGAGACATGGACCTAGAGGGGCTCCCAGGTGCCCAGGGCAATGTCCCCAGTTAGTTCCTGGGGCAGCTGAGGATAGGGAACCTGAAATGACCCTATCCTATAGCCATACTGATGAATATCTTGCTGCTATATTATATAATAGCTGTCACATCATATATTAATTTTAAGTGTTCTTAAGACATTCATAAACATACTTTTCTAGTACTGTGGAATATTTGTCTTTGAGAATATGAATACTCAAATTTCTGAAGCACTTGATGTATTCTTTGTGAAAATGTATACCAGGTAAATTGGATTATAATTAACAAAGCAACTGAGATGGTGTTGGGGTTCACTATAAACACAAAATAAAACACATCAATCCTAAAATTTGCATAAAAGCTGTAACTGGACAATTTAAGAAATTTTATAGTTCAATTTTAATTTTTACCTCAATATGTAAATGAACACATTGCATTCTTGTTTGCTTAAATTAATGCAAACCCATATGTGAAACAGATATTTTCCTTTGAATCTAATGTGCAATTTTCAGAAATAAAAAGAGAATAAAATTCTGAAATTTTTATTACATTAAAATGTGAAAGAAGCAAAATAAAAATAATTCATGAAATATGTATGTCTCCATGCAATACTAAGTGGTATTAACTAAGCTATGAACATAATGTTTTAATACATATACCAAGTCATTGTTTCTTTTACTTACTAACAGATTTTATTGATTACTCTAAAATGTCTTGTACAAGCATATGAACTTATTTCAAAACTCAGGAACCCAGATATACTTGTTAGGCACACATGCAGTCGAACAGTTCTATAATCAGGTCTGTGGGAATTTCTACTAACTAAGCTCAGACAAAAATGATGCTACAAAGGAGGAGCATATGTTTTGGTTATTCCAAATTGTTAGGAACAGGCAGGATGTTAGAATTCTACGATATTATAATAAAAGTGAGCTACCATTTAATGAATCTTGTTAGATTAACGGGGCTGAAAACTTGACAAAGATTTCCTCCAACCTCTGCTTTGATCAATTAAGAGGATTTAGGGTATTACCCCAAAATGATATGCTAGTTATTAGTTCTCTACATTTTAAGAATTCATAATACTGCACTGTGGGCATCAGATTGAAAAGAGACGATGTGAAAAAGATGTTTCAGTGCTTCATTTTAATAGTATAGATTCCTCTAAATAATATTTATAAACTAAATTTTCATGAAAGAAAAATTTTAAGACTATGAGAAATTTTAACTCTGGAATATCAGAATTCTTAATAAAGAAAAAGGTAACAGATGATCTAAGCATTGAAATGAAGAAAATGGCTCTCCAATGGGCAGGAAACAGGCACTATAAATAATGACTTTCTATGGGGCTGGGAAATGCATAGTCAAGACAGTCAAAAATGTTGGTCGTGACTGAGAGTGAGCAAGCCCATCCCTTCCTCTTCTATTTCCAGAGCCTTGTGCTCAGTCATCAGTCATGGGACTTGATTACATCAGATGGTTACTCTCCCAAAAACTGAGACTGCATTGAAACGACCAACTGTGCCTCTATTGTGCATCTTCCAGACTTGGAAACTTAGAAAACTGCCAGCAGCAGGAGTTTGTAAGAACAAAGGTTGTGGACATATAATCATAGAAAGGGGAAGCATATGTAACCCCCCATTTTCCCTCTACTCTATTTATGCCAGGGTAACTGTCAAGAAATCTGCAAAAGTCATTACAAGGATGGGTTAGTTCTATAAAGAAAAAATAGATTAGGAAAAGGCTTTTATTAGAAGCTACTACACTTTTTTAGATAGAATATTATATCCTTGACATCATTTTGTAGTATTTTCTCTTGTCGACTTAAATTACGCTATATTCCAATGTTGATAATAATAATGAGGTCAATGACAATAGGTGTTTACTAAGCCCTTTCTATAGGCCTTAAAGGCCTATAGAACATCCTAAAACTTCCCAAGTCCTGACACATGCAGAGATAGTAAAGTAAGATGAGTAACTTATCCAACCTTTAGTTTAGAGCATTGTTTTTATTTTGTATTTTTAGTTTTGTTTTGTTTTTTTATTTTTTTGAGACAGTGTTTCTCTATAGATTTGGAGCCTGTCTTGGAACTAGCTCTGTAGACCAGGCTGGCTTCTAACTCACAGAGATCTGCCTGCTTCTGCCCCCCCCCAAGTGCTGGGAGGTGTGCACTACCACCACTCTTGATTTGGAAGTTGACTTTGAACCTCAACATTCTGTTTGGAGTCAGTCCCTTTGATCATTATTTTCTCCTGTCTTGTATACTGTTTAAAATGGACTGATACTTTGGCTCACATTTGCCCTTGTTTCAACTAACTCATTTGGTAAGCATCAGAATTGAGGAGGTTGTCAACTCTAAGTGGAATTCTGAAAGATGCTGGACTGACTGACATCACTCCTCACTTAATCCTGCAAACCTTGGCAAATACTGATTATTCAAGATACCAATCCCATATTCAAATATCCTAGTGATTACATGTTAAGGCTCTCTCTCTGGTTTTCTGTCCCTGTCTTTGTATGCCTCCCATTTGTCTCCGATTCACAATGATCCTCCCACCTCAGCCATTCCTGTGCTGGAACTTCAGGTATACAGCATCGTGCCTAGCTTCAATATTTAGTCATTGCTTGTACCATGATGCACTTGAACTTTGTGTGTAGCTAGATAAATTCATATTAATATGCAAACCAAAAATACCAAATAAGTTTGGGTAACTAATTCTGTTTATTTTACAGTACAGACAGTTAACAGAGATATTATATATGGACATGTGTCCATATATACAGGGACACACATAGTCCTCTTACTAACTTTGTATACAAAAACATGAAAATCATTATTGCATTCATAGTCTTACAAACTAGAGAGTTATATACACCTGAACTATTTTGTCCTCATTCACAGTTCCTGTCAGAGATTATACTTTGGTAATCTAAACAACTAAATACTTCCAGCCTCCCAAATCCCCAACTGAGACACAGTCAAGATAGAAAAAGGAAAGCTGTTTCCTGGTTTTCCAAATTCATAACTCCCTCACCAAAAGTCTGTAAGAAAAATAAAACGCCTGCTTTTAAATTGTTAAATTTCCAGTTACTTGTTACATGAAATTAACCAAGATATAAGAGTAAATATTACATGTTAGTAACTACATAAAATGAATAGGGATAATTGACATGTTCAGAAAAATGGACATTGATATTACTCACATATTAATATAGTATAAATCTTTCTGAAATTTTGTTATCAAAAAGACAATCATAAGGTTTTTTTAATTGCTAAAGTAGGAGAAAATTCACTCTTGTATTTTAGGCAGATCTTTTGTTCACTTGAATTTAAATCAATTCCTGTAATAACTGGCATGCTTAAATTTTAAAATAGTCTCCCCAAAATAATTCTTTGCATTTCATTTCCATTTATAAAAATTTAATACTATCTCTTCACATGCAGATCACAATATTTCCTTTTGAAAATCAGAGAAATACAAAAATATCCCACCATTATATATCTATTAAAATTTACATACTCTAACGCAGTTGGAGAGTTCAAAGTTTTGTGTATATCTGCATACTTGTTTCAAGTGCCAGTCACTGTGTCTCACCCACATATTCTTCCAGGATCACATGATAAATCCTCTCAGGTAGAATTACCTTTAAGCAGAAATAACTTTAAATAGTGAAAGTTAATCATGTTCATTACATATTTATCCTGAATGTATTTATTATCACTTTCTTTTTTTATATTTATGCACATGTAATAAAGCATAGCTAAGTCTCATAAATTTATACTTTTGGATGTCCAACCACAATAATTTAGTCATTGAGCCTTCCATGGGTGCATTAATAACCTTACTTAAAATAACCTTCCTTTATTTCAAGCACGTTAGTTCCAGTGTAGATAAAATATAAAAGTTTGTTCTCTCTCTCTCTCTCTCTCTCTCTCTCTCTCTCTGTCTTTCTCTTCCCCCCTCTTCCTCCCACTTCCTCTCTTTTCTCTGCTCCTCAAACCCTCCTTTCCTAAAGCGCTCTTAGAGCATCCTTAGAAGGAGGCCAGAGACTGGGCCAATGAGAGGGGGACATACACAAGGCTTGCTTGCCCTTTCCTTTGTTTTTCCAGCAGAAGACATGCTTACTCATCTACCTGGTGATAGCCAAGGTGTTGAGCAAACAGGAGCCTGATGTTTCTGCAAAGGTGAACCTGGGCTCTGGCACACCAAGGTGAATGAATGTGAATGTCATATTCTGATTAAAAACTCTTTTCATTTCCCCTCAGGAGTTTGGAGAACTTTTCATACATATGCTTGCCAAACATAAAGTTCAAACATTTGGCAAGAAAACTGAGTCACAGAATGTGTAATATTATTCACGCTAAGGGATGGTGCATACTATCAAATGTCACAACAGAACTCAAATGTTATATAACTAATGAACGCAATAAAACATTTTAAATTACCAAATACACACACATATATGTATATGTATATATGTATGTATGTTCTGGATGATATATATTATCCAGAAGATCGTCCCTTGGAAACCCCATATTTTTCTTGTCATTCTTTTTTTTTTCTTTAAAATTGAGTATAGCTTTCTTGAGCTTAATTGCTGAAGCGCACTCTACCACAGATATTACTCTGGGCACTTTTACACTTTCTCATTTGAGTTTTCTGCTTAATTTCTGTGACAGGATATGTCATCTTCTTTTTGAGAACAATTCACTGAAGCCCAGACAAGCTACTTATCTCACCAATGTCTCATGCTGAAGGAGATTTTACTTACAGATAATCTAAAGAATGGATGTCTTTCAAATGTACTTCAAAACCATCCTTCATATTTGATAAGCTAATGACTTATAATGAAAACTGCCCTTGTTACTCCCACACTTAAAAAGGTATAGTTAAAAACTGTAGTGAAATTTAAAGTTTGCATGAAATCCAAGACCTACCTATAACCCCTCCTACATCTCCAATCTAATTTTCCAATACCATCCTATAGTATCAGTTTTTCTCACCTGTACTTTTCCAAATGCTCCAGGCATCTGCATACAATCATGCAGTTCATTCTTTACCCTGGTGCGTGAAACTGTCCACCTTTAGCCTTCATCACTTGCAAATATCTCCTTGTTACTGAAAATTCAATTAGCTGTTATCTCTTCTAAAATGAATCCTTGCATTCTATACGACTAAATAACTGTTCTGCTACCCAGTACTTCAGTATTTCATACTTCCACTATTTCTTTGTTTTGGTATTAGTGAAATATTGTGTGATCCATGAATTAGAATCATGTATTCATACATTTTATTCAAAATGTGGAAGGACTGTCTTTCCAAGATTTTCATTACATAATTTTTACATTTAACATTGTATCAGACAAAAAATATACGGAAATTTGACTTTCAACCTGTAACAGTGAACTATAGACATTCTATCAGGTTTGATAAATTAAGGGAAACTTTAGTATATGACATCACCAGTACAAGTCAGTGACTCTTTTTACTCAGCAGGTGTCAAATAGGAGACATCATTATCAAGAATGATTGCAGGGTCACCACTGTTTCCTCCCAAATGGATGCAGCTGTATCTAACTTCTCTATCTCATGTCACATACAGGAGGCAATGTGCTCTCACATTTTCCTTTGTCCACTCTCAAAGGACCAGAAGAACAAATTGTATTTGTTCCTCATGACTGGAAGGAGAAACACTTTTAACTACTAACATAGAATGTTAGTATAATGTTTACTATGTAGCAGGTCCTATACTCAAAGTCAATTTAAGTGATAGCTTCTATACTTATTTCCATTTTACCAGTGAGTTATGGGAAATATAAAAAATTTAAGTGAGCTGTGTGCCATGGACCAAGCTGAAAGCTGACTTGTGACGTATGAATGAATAAAGACATCTGAGAAATGGCACAAGAAGGCACTTGAAACCTGGGGTGTTTTAAAGGCATAGGGAACATACATGCTGTGTTGTGTTACCTTGAGGTGCTAAACTCCACCTTTAAAAGCATAGGACTTCTTCCTTCTTGCAGTCAATGTTCATCTTTCCCCCTCATTCATATCCCCAAATTCCCATCTCTGAGAAGTGCAAAGTCTTTCCATGCATACCCTATTCAGGGCTTCTGGACTGAGTGAGTTAGACTTCACTGAAGATACACAAGAGTATTTACTTGCTTTGTCTTTTGTACTTATTTAGGAAATATGTATTTATTGCAGTATAGAAAGCCAAATCACAAAAAGAGAAATGCAATGTATAATGTAAATCCAGCTACTGCTAAAATATTGATGAATATGAGAAAGAAAGAGGAGGGAGGTTTGAGAAGAAGGGAAGAGAAAAGGAGACGTTTTAAAAAAGGAAATGGAGGCAATCTTATGCACATCCTCCCAAACCTTGGCTTTTCATTTACTATGTGAATATTTTTCATTATATGAAATAAATTTCTGATTGCTTCAGTATAATACTGAGCAGATATTCCTCAAGGTCTCCTCTTCTCAGCAGCTGTTTTACAATAGCGCCTTTACATAACATACCTTCTACACTTCTTGACTTGCACCATGGCTCTGAAAGGTTGAAGGCAAGATGTACAAGGCTTTATTTCATCACCCTAATTTGCACTATAACTTTTATTTCACCTGAAACAGCTTTTGATAGCAGGGCACTCTAGTTAATCCCTAATTGCCTTAGATTTCATTTAAACAATCTTCCATTTGTATGCTTTGGACTATTTTAAATCTTATTTTAAGAAATAACTCAGTAATGAACATCCCTGTTTTTAAAACCTATACTTCTCAGAATATTTCTTAATTCCTCCAAATTTAAATTATTAGATCACATGTTATGTATATTGTTGAAATCTTCATATATTCATGCACATTTTAAAAAAATCTTCTGAAACCCTTGGACCAATAACCCTCATGATAATAGAGTAAGTATTCAGTTCTTTGCACTATTGACAGAAAAGGATCATTTGTAAAAGCATTATAATGCACAGTAAAAATTATGTCAAATTAGTATTCAACTGTGTAGCTTAAGTGATACTGACTTTAATATTTTAAATATACATTTCTAAAGCCATCTTTATTTATTTATTTTTATATATTCTGTCATACCTTTTTTACTAGAATAACATCTGACTTAAGAAAGCCATCATAAATTATTATTATTATTATTATTATTATTATTATTATTATTAGTGATTTGACGCCACTTAATATATTGAAATAACAAACTGCCTTAATCCTTGTGGGAATACTGGCAACCAGTATTGAATACTGGCTCAAGCTTTATTCACACATATACCTCCATGCTTCTGTTTCCTATATAGTTCTATAGAATGCAATCAAATATAGAGGATGAGAATCTCATAAAAACTATTACTAATAAAGTATATCACTTACTTGGTGATAAATAGGCTTCTATTTCTTTATTAGAAGCCAGCCACCATCAGCCAATCATTTTTAATTCAAGCAGACTTTAGGGTAATTTATGTTGTTTGTTAAGGGGAATTTTCCTTTGCATTCAGTCAGTTTTGCTTCATTAAGCTCAAAATGAAGCTCAGAAATAGGTTTTGTAATAAGCTGTCTGCAAATTCTTGTGAGTAAGCTCACTAATATCATCCTGAAGAGTAATGCAGACTAGAAAATAGAATTAAAATAGGTAGCTAGAATATGAGAGGATCAGTATCACAATGGTACACAGAATTATGTGATTAGGAACATACAGGAAAAACATCCAACCTGGTCTATGGTGGTAAATGGTGTAGGAGGTTCTTTTGTTATATGTTGCTTTCATTGGCTAATGAATAAAGAAACTGCTTTGGACCTGACAGGGCAGAACTTAGATTGGTGGAGAAGACATAACTGAATGCTGGGAAGAAGAGGGGGGAGTGAGAGACACCATGGATCTTTTGCCTGAGACAGGAGCTGGTTAGAATCTTGCCAGTAAGCCACAGTCACATGGCGATACACAGATTAATAAAAATGGGCTAAACCATATGTAAGAATTAGCCAATAAGAAGTTAGAGCTAATGGCCAAGCAGTGTTTAAATAAAACAATTTCTGTTTGGTTATTTCGGGTGTAAGCTAGCTGGGCAGCCAGGACAAACAAAGGGACCCTCTCCTTGTAACAGGTAAAAGGGGGGTTCTTGGCTTAGAACTACTGCAGAGGTTCAGTCCTAAGGAATTACTGTAATCACAGTGCAAAGACTGAACACAAATCAGCATGATATATGTGTTGCCCCTAAGGTATGGCAGATGATGTGAAACATGGAGAATTTACTGAGAGGTGTAAGAATTCTAGATTTCACCCTAAAAACCATGGGGGCCTTATGAGTATTATATAAATTTTTAATTTAGAAAGATCACTTTGGCTCATATACTGTCAATGGGAGACTAAAAGATCTGTCGGACAACCACTTAAGAGCACTTTGGGTTAATGTAAGTAAGAGAAAGAGGAAACTTTACTATGACAGTGTGGGTGGTATTGTAGAAGCACAGAGACTTGGCATTAGGAGTTGAATGCCAACTTTGACTTGTCCAAGGGAAGAGAGGAAGAAAGCAATAAATAAAACTACTATTTATCGGCTAGTAGAAGTAAATGGATATTCTTCCCATGTTTCAAAAACTGATAATATAAAGAAGCTCAGTCATGTCAGACACAAGGGATAGATGTGATTTGCAGGTCTTCTTTAGCCATTTGTGCTCACAGACACATGGTGTATCCCATCTGGCTTCAGGAAGGTGTCCAATATATAGACCTTTTTATTTTTATTTTTTTATTTTTTTACTGAATGTATTCTCACCAGTGTGCCTGAAAGAGAATATAGAGAGAAGAAACACAATTTAAGAACTAACAACCCTGTTAACCCACATAGATATATACCAGGGTAATGAGAGTGCCAGGGTATCAACTGACCTCCCACACTTCAATGTTTCTCCCCAGAACTGGGAGCCACACTGAGGGAAAAAGTCAAGAGCAAATTTGAGAACCTTCTTTGTCATGACAGTCCAAAGCTCAGTGCCACTGACTCAGTTGAAAGAACTGGAGAGTTGTTTTTTGACACACTTGTCCCTGTGTGATTGTTGTGTGCACATCCTCTGCCCTAGAGGTATGTGACTGATACCTATCTGTCACCTCTCTGGCAGAGAAGAGACCAATCCCATTTCAGGGACTGAAGATTCCCCATCTGATAAGTGTTGAACTATGCCCTTTTCAATAGTTCACTCAACTAATAAGGGATGTGAAGACAACCTTGAGTGTGGAGTTGCTATGAAATTATAATATGCATTAGACTGAGGTTTAAACCACAGTACAGAAAGTTGTCTGTGTGACTTGAGGAAGAACATGAAAATGGCACTTTGCCTACCAAGTTGATTTTTTAAAAAAAGTAATACTGAGATATTAGCATGATTACACATGGAAAATTACCGTTTAATATCAAATACATACTTTAATTTTATATTTTATGATAATTTATTTCTTCCAGCTGCTCAACTTATTCCTGTCAAATTAATTCTAAAATATAAGCTTTAGTGTAAAAAGAACTAATGGTTGGTGAAGAATATTGAAATCACAGAAAGATGAAAATTAAAGAAAAATGATCAGAGCTGAAGGGATCGCTCAGGTGTTTAAGAGTTACATAAAACAGCTGAGCAGGGCAGCTGGCTTTTCAATCCCTGACCTGGAAATGCAAAGACAACAGGCTTCCTAGCCTGCCAGCCTAGTCTACTTGGCAAGTTCCAGGCCAGTGAGAAACCAACCCTGTCTCAAAAAAAGTGGATGGAGATGGGGAGGATGGATGTCTCCTGAAATTGTTCTCTGTCCTTCACACTCATCACTCACCCACACACATGTGCACCTACACGTAGAACACATATGTATGCATACATGAAGGGGAAGCCCATCCAATCACCTTGTTGGTAGAGCGTGTTCCCCTTAGGCTAATATTTACTTATAAATCTTGCCGGTGTGCTTCCCACTTCCTCTTTGTTTTCCTGTGCTTTGAAAGAACTCTGGCTTTGTAAGCTCCCCTTTTCTTACCCTTATTAAAGCTGAATATTTTATATTAAAGCTAGTCTGATTAATTCTATAGACCACCTGCCAACATATACATATAAATATGTTTCAAATCATCCTTAACTCAATTTAGTCCTTTTTGCCTTATTAATATTTTCTCTGCATTGTTTACATCATGCAGTGTGCATGAATATATGCTTTGACATTTTTTACTAAAATTTTCAACCCTTTTATGATTTATTATTTTGGACAAACAGATTTGTCACCTTCAAATGCATCCGGATTGCAAGCAACCCACCTGCATTGCTGTTGCCTGGAATAATTGTGAGCTGTCCCCAAGCTTTGCTCTTTTGTTTACTTCAGGTTTTTTTCTACGGGCTTACTTTCTCAATGCTGCCTCTGCCCTGAGTTTTTATCTCTATAATTTAAATAAAGCATCATTTATTGTAGACATTTATTTTCTTCATATATTTTGCCTCTAGATTAGAATTAGATGATTCATTTTAATCCCTGATTTGTACATAGACTAGTGTTTAGCACACAACAAAAATATGACAAATATTCTAAAGAAATGAATCTGTAATCAATAGACATCATGGCTATCTATTAGATGTTAGCCTATCCTCTATTTTTATTATTATATTAATTCATATTTTAATATAACATTTGTTAAAATTTTTTTGAACTGTGAGCAGAAAGTAGTGTTTTTCCCCCAATAGAAGTATCAATAGGAAAAGGCCATTAAAAAATTCATAACCTTTGGACTTTCTGTCTCTGCTGCCAACTCATAGAGGTGCTCCTTGGATGCATGCTGACTATACCTGCCAGGGAAGCAGGTAGGTGATCTTCACTTCCTTCCTGTCCAATTCCAATTGCACAGCGTTATAGTAGACCACCTGATGTGGCCCTTTCTCTCTGTCCCCATTCCAAAGGGTTAAGAAGACATCCTATACCACCATCCCCTTGTCTCAGCACCCAAACCCAGAAGCACTCCCTGGAAAGCCCTAGCCACAATGTTCAGGGAATCAGATAGGCTATGGGAGATGTACACTTTCTCTCCTGCCCTCCAATGCCAGTCCCCGAGTCTTATCCCTAGCTTTGTAGCAGACTACCTGCTGTGGCCTCTCCCCCTTCCCAGGGGTCTACATTGATTCTGGTGGTCTACCCAGACTGACTACTTTCTGTGTACCCTCTTACCTTACCCCCTTCCTGACCATCTACATTCCTTAGTGTAAGTACCAAATACTTCAGAATTCTGTCTACACAGGACCTCCAGTGGATATACTGGGCAGGATCTCAGAAGATCCCACACCAGACAACCCATAGCATCACATTCTTCTAAGAATAGGTAAGGGCAATAGAAACCAAAGAATAGGATGTTGTAACAACCCAACCAAGACAAGACTATATATCAGTGCCTAAAATGACAAGCATCTCCAACCTAGATGCCAAGATACATAAAGCACAAAAACAGAATCGATGACAACCAGGACAATTTGTCTCCACTAGGGCACAACAGTCCTACTATAGTAGGTCCTGAGAAATATGATATAACTGAAGTACAAGCAATGACCTTATAATGGGTATTAATAATATGAATATTAATGAAATTTAGGAAAATATGAATAGTACAATAAAATGGAAAAAAAGGTACTTTAAAATGTGAATGTAGAAATAAAATCACTAAACAACCCAAAAAATGAGATATAAATGGAAAAGAAAAAAAAATAGGAACTTGAATAGAAACTTTGGAGAAATTTTTCACCAACAGAATACAAGAAATGAAAGACGGAACCTAAGGCATTGGAGAAAAGATAGAAGAAGCAGATACATCAATCAAAGAAAATTATTATAAATCTAAAAAACATTCAGACACTAAAGATCCAGGAAATCTGGAAAAGGATGAAAAAACCAAATCTACAAATAATAGTAAAGGAAGTTGAAGAAAACTAGGTTAAGAATATTGAAAATATTTTAACAAAGTCATAGATAAACAATCTCTTAATCTAAAGAGGAAGGTACCTATCAAGGGGTACAAGAAACATACAGAACTCCAAATAAATTGAATCAGAAAATAAATTCCCCAGGTAATATAATAATTAAAACACTAATTGTACAAAAAGGAATTAAGATGTAAACAAAATAACTTAGAAAGACTGGTCTATAAGAATAACACTATTTAATAACAACTATTCAACAAATACTCTAAAGCCAGAAATACCTGGACAAATTCTTTACAACATGTACGAGACCACAGATAAAAGCCCAGACCACTATACCCGGAAAAACTTTGGATCACAATGATAGATATAGAAAGAACAGGGTTTCATGATGAAATAAAATTTAGAAAGTGTATCTTTTTACAAATTCAACTTGAGAGAAGGCACTAGAAGGAAAATGTCAACCTGAAAATGTTAACCATACCCAAGAAAAAAACAAGAAATAAATTATTTCAGACCAAAAAATCAAAAGGTGAAAAACACACCACCACAGCTAAAACCTAGAATTGACAAACACTGCTCATTGATAACTCTCAAAATCAATGGTCTCAGTTTCCCAAAAGAAGACAAAGACTAATGGAAGGGATGTGAAAACATGATTCATCCTTATTTTACATTCAAGAAACACATGCTAATATTAAGAATAGACATCATGGCATGGTACAAGAATGCACAAAGATATTCTAAGCAAATGGACCCAAGAAGAAGCTGGTATAGTATAGCCACTTTACTATCTGACAAAATAGACTTCAAACCAAAACTAATCAGAAGAGATAAGAAAAAAATACTAAATATTTAAGAAAGGTAAAACCCTCAAAGAGGATATTGCAATTCTAAATATCTGTGCACCAAATCCAAGGGCACCCAAGTTCATAAGAGAAATAGTACTACAGCATAAATAACATCATCATTTCATTTATGCCCCAGCATGGGCAGCCCATTTATGGCAGTTCTCTAGGTGTTCCTATCCTGGGCAGTCCTAGATGCTTGTGTTATTGTCATACTCAAGCCTCCACAGTCTTCCTTTATTCTGTCTATCCAGTGGTTTGGGGGCCTTCCTCTTTGTCTTATCCCATGCACTCTTCCAAGCAGTGCTATCTTCAGGTATCTGCCATCATTCATTCTCATAACATGGCCAAAGTATCTCAAGCACCAATGCTGTATCCTGTAGTTTACTTCCTTATGTAGATGGAGATGTTTCTTAATGTTATTGTTGCATAGTATATCTCTTTGTGTGACTCCTATAATCTTCTTGAGACATGTCATCTCAAACATATTCAGCCGCTGTACTGAGGAGAGTTTAATTGTCCAGTTTGCAGAGTTATAAAGGAGGAAGTTCATGGCCAGTGTCTCATATACTTGTAATTTTGTTATTCTCGTTATGTCTCTTGCTGACCAAACCTTGTCTAGTAGCTAGAATGCAGCCCTCATTATCCCTATCCACCTCTTGACATCTGAAATTGTTCCCTCCTTTGAATAGGTTTTCTCGCAGATAAACAAGGTTGACTGTTTGCTTGAGGTTCTGATTCTTTATTACAATGTTAAAATCCTCGTGTGCCCTTCCCATGTGTTCTCTTCTCTCAAACTTTACTTTCATACCAAGGTTTTCACTGACTTCCACCACTCTATTTGCCATGGCCTGCAGTTCATTTGGACTTTCAGCAACTAGAGCTGTATCATAAGCGAAACACAAGTTATTGATTCACGCACCACCTATCTTCACGCCGATCTCCTCATCTGCCAGGGCTGTTGCTGTACAATAGGCTCAGGGTCTTAAGCACTTCAGAGAGATATGGAAACCAGAAGTAATTTTCACGGAATGGAAGCACTCAGTCATAATTCCCATACACAAGAAGAAGAAGGTGGACCACTTGGATTACAGGGCATTAGTTTGCTTTGCCATAGCAGCAAGATCTTCTCCTCCATTATCCTGCAAAGGATCAAGGGCAGAAGAAAGGAAATCATGGCAGAGGCCTGGTGTGGATTCAGATGTAACAGGAGCAAAATTGATCAGATCTTCACGTTGAGGCAACTGGCAGAAAAATACAAAGAATTTGGAAAAGACTTATATGTCTGTTTCATCAACTTCAGGAAGGCGTTTGATAGCATTTGGAGGAAAGGACTTTGGGAAACAATGAGGTTCTACCCATTGGTTCAGATACCCAGAGAAAATCATAATACTAGATAATGTCTATAAAGACACCTATGCATCAGTAAAAGTCTGTGGAGAACTGTGCTCAGTTAAAGTAGGAGTCAAGTAGGACTGTTGCAGGGATGTGTCCTCTTACCACGACTCTTTAATATATTCCTGGAATTAGTAATAGCAACAGCCCCTTATTTCACTCACTTACTAATAATTCCTGTTATGTGGGAATGAAGTTATTACTATTTTGGTAGACAACAATCTGATGACAAATGTGCAATACTTATAGTTCATTTTTTTAAAGCCTTTCATTAGTCCAGCAGTGTCATCTAACTCATTGTCTATGTCTGGAACCTTGGCACTGGGGTGTCATTTACCTTCATTGCCCTCTTCAGATGGGAGTATTGCTAATGCAGCCTTTGAGCTGGTCATCTGTCACATTGCTACCAGCAGAGATCCACAATGCAGAATGACCTAGTACTGTGATCATTCCTCCCCACTGGTATCAACATAGACGTTGATTCCAGTTTGATTTCTGGTCCTCATTTCTATAATGCATCATGAATCTTCATCTGTAATTATAAATTTTTCAAGTTTTGTTCTTTGTTGAAGTAACCCTGTTTCTGTCTGATTATCCTCATGACCTATATAATTCTTGTTATTTTCAAAGTAGGGATATTATTCCCATTCTGGATGATATATTTCTGATTTCTAATATAATATAAAAACTGGGGATAGGAAGAAGTAATTAATTGGATCTCTAAAATTAAGATGGCTAAGTGTCCAAGTCCCAGAAATCTCATCCTCTATTAGTGAAAGAGACATGGCCCAACTACTAAATTATTTGGAAAATTGTGTAATATGTAAATTTATCATAATTAATTTCCCACAAGACTTATAAAAAAACCTTCAAACTTATATATTCATTTAAGCAAATGCAAACATAAACAGCCCCCACAAAGTAATGCAGGTGTTTGCCAGAGCTATTTTACTCAAGTATTCTGGGGTCCAGGCCATGCAGCTCTCATAGCGGGCAGCACCAGGTTCCAGGAAAAAACATAAGTTGGCATCACCCAGGAACATCCCATCCAACGGAAATTTCTTACATTTCAACCATTGTAGATAGGATCACCTGACAGCGCTTATCCACCACTTTTTACAAGGACATCTCTAGACAACTATTTAGACATCTTTAGCCAATCAGGGTTTGTGAACCTTGGAAATCCCTCATCCCTACGTTTGCTACTATAAAAACCCAACCCCAACTGAATTCAGGACTCTCTGGCCATTCCAATACTGTAGACAAATAGAGAGTCCGAGTTTGCAAGCTTGTGTAAGGATAAAGGTTCTCTGCTTTTACATTCAGGGCATGGTCTCCTAGTTGGTTTTGAGGGGACACCATGATCTGAACATAACATTTGCGGGCTCTACAGGGTCCTACAATTCCACCAGGACCACCGGTCTGTAAAGCCTTCAGCCAGCTGATAAGTTTTCTGTGTGTACATTTCATTTTATGTTTGGATATCCTTCTGTAAGTGGGCTGAGAATCTATGAGAACTTGTAGATGATCTATGTGGATGTACAGAAAGATTATAGGCAGGGTACCTGGGGATACGTCCCCAGGGCCCACCTGTATTTGGATCCCAGGACCTTTTGTTATTAGAGTGGATCTCTCTGGTTTTCGAAGCTAGACACCGGATGCTCCCAGAGTCTCAGTTTCAGTTCTGTAGATGGGCAGGTCACAACGCAAAATAGCTTGAGGCTGTCATTTTTGGTTTAGCCTTGCCTCCAGGTGCCAGGAAGACTCTGCATTGTTCTGTGTGCTGTTCTGTTTTTGTCTTTTGTGCATCTTTGTTCTGACTTATAAGACAAGATGGGTGTGATGAGACAGACTGAAAACACAACTTGTTTGTCTTTGATATTGGATCACTTATAGGACTTTAGAGATAGGGCCACAAGCATAGAGGTATATTTTCTTAAAAGGGATGAAACAAACAACCTTTACCCACCTTAAACATTTCACTGGAAGGAGGAAGCCTTGGCCTGCAGTGTGAAGCAATGCCGCAGGCAGGTTCGCCATACAAGCACAGGCTGTGGGGTAACACGCTTGTATGGATGTGTTTGACGGGTCGCCAAACTGTATGAGGCAAAGTGTGAGGAAGGCAAAAGTAATAGACCATATCACTCTTTTAGTCGGAGACTTTCACACTTCTTTTTCAGTAATTGATAGATTCAGACGGTGGAAAATCAGTACGATTTTGATGATTTGCACAGTAAGTCAAACCTCTTGGATTACTTAACAGTGCAGAATAGTCCATCTGACAACAGGGGAAAGTACTTTGTTCTCAAACACACATGAACATTCACTAAGACAGACCACATTTTGGGCTGTGAATCACAATTTAGCCAAACAAGATGAAATTCATATAAAGTGCATCCCAGACCACAATGGCTTTGTGAATCGATGAATTCACACAATATAATGATATTCACTTACAAAATATGCTGTTTCTATATGCAAATATTACTAAATATAGCATGATATTGAAAAATAATTTCTATTAATTTGAAGACTAGGTCACATTAATTCATAACAATAGAACATTGCATAGGCAAGGATGATGAGCTGTCTGACTTAAACAATCAGGAGAGGATTTTTTTGATTTTTTAAATTTTTATTGAGCTCTACATTTTTCTCTGTTCCCCACCTTGCCTTTCCCCTCCACCCTTCAGCCCTCCCTCAAGATTCCCATGCTCCCAATTTACTCAGGAGATCTTGTCTTTTTCTACTTCCCGTGTAGATTTTTTCTTAGGTGGATGAAACATTCATAACTCAATTTGGGTGTTAATCATTTAGTTTATATATTGGAGAAAATTCATTTTAATTTTGTGGGATAGGGAGGGGGCCGAGTGGATAAAGCACTTGCCATGCAAGCATGAGTGCCCGAGTTAAATTCCCAGCACCCACATCAATGCAGAGTATGAATGGCTGCAGAGACAGGATCCCTCCAGAGCAAAGAGCACATTGTAAAGTTTTTTATGGCCCAATAAGCCTTTCTGCCAACACAATAATCCAAATCAGATCAAATCAAACCGAATTACAAAAAGCCAGGGTTTAAGGGATTCCAGCTCTCCCAGGTGGCCCTTAGGAAAACACAGAAAAGGGAAAGGAGAACTGGGAGCCCAGGTGTTCATTCTCTGGGGGGCAGTTTAAATAGCCTGGGTATTGGTCTTGACCCTGTCTGGGGAGGGGTCACCATTTGTCTCGGAGGTGGAGTCTGTACTGTGACAACCCTCAGGGGAGGGGCCTTGGAAAGGAACTTTCAACCAAACATTCCAGACTCCATGGAAATATGGATGCCAGGGGACTGGGGTGATGCCTGGAGCAAAGATTCCAGACTCTTTGGATATAGGGGTTCCAGGGGCCTGGGATGACGCTTCCAACCAAACATCCCAGACACCTGTGATATAAAAGTGTTGGGGGCTGGGATGACGCCTGTGTTATGGTTTTTGTCTCTTTAAGAGACAAGCCACACCCACTCCTGGTGACCCCTGCCCTCCTCTCACCATCTTAGATTCTCACTGTCTTCTCTTGGCACATGCACTCTCTCTCTCTCGGGCCCTTATCTGTTTCTCTCGTCTTCTTCTCTTTCTTCCTCTCTCCTCTAAGTAATAAATATCCAGTTCTATTCTCTACAATGTGTCTGTCCATGTGCCTTCTACCCACCACCTGCTCACACCCACCTGCCTCACTGGGACCAGCCCACCTACCATGCACTAGCCCGCCTAGGACCAGCCACCACTCCAGGGTCCGCAGCCACCTCTGCCTGGGACTAGCTTCTCTGATCTTGCAGCATTTTTAAAAGCCTGGACCTAAATACCCATAAATACAGCTGGTCTAAGCAGCCAATTTTAATTAAAATACATGTTCAAATTTCAAACAGTGCATAGGCAAAATAAAATCCCTTTAAGACTCCTAATGCACAAGAATCTGAGGCAGAAGCATAAGAGCCGGAGATTAGCACTGTAGAACAATGTGTTCCAGGTCTGGGTTATATGATGACTCACTGTCTCTGAAAAATATAAAAAAACTTAGAGCCATGTCAATGAGAGAAAACAATCATCGTGAAAAGTTGAGACACAAAGTTATTCTGTTAGAGGGCACAGATGGCTTTTCTAGTAACCAGAAGAGTAAAATAATGATAGAATTCAGTAATCTCCAGGGAAGAGGCTTTCAGCTCAGGAAGGAAATTAGCTTTCTTCATTACTGTGGTTTTTGTTAGACTTTATTTTGACTAATTTGCTCCCATGCTTCCCACTCTGTTTTCTTCTCTCCCTCTTTTAGAAAGTTCCTGAATTCAGCTTAACCAGTGCTGTCTTGAGTTGTAACAGTCAATTACAACTGTCATGATTGCTCCTCAGTAATCAAGCAGGCTTGCATAGTTACCAGCAAACTACTAGTTGAATAGTCCAATCATAATCTTTCCCACGTTCAGAACATGCCTTTAAAATTAGCATTCTGGTGGCATGGTTTAGATGTCATGAGACAGAGAACACCTCCTAGAATACCAACAGTTAAGCTACCACAGTTCGGCATCTCCCAGTGTGTAGAAAAGCAGTTTTCTCAATTGCTTTTGCTGTTTAATTGGCATCAGTCACAGCCCAGATAGTGTTTCATCCCTTTAAGAAGCAAAGTTTTCTCAAGTATTTTATGTAAAGTCCATGACCTGCACTACATCACAGAACTTTCTGATTAATATTTATCTCACTGGTTGCCATTGCAATATTCATATCTTCAATTTAGCAAGAAAAGCACATGCATTAACAACAATGTGCAAGTTGACCTCTGAGAGACCTCAGCACATCAAATGAAGACCACTGTGGCTGGCCCGACACACCACTCATATTCTTTGTTGTATTATTTATATGACACATAGCATTAAATATGCTACATAAAAAGCAGGATAAATTTTCATTCTTCATCGTTTCTTGTGTTCCTATATGCTTGGCACATAAAGCACAATGATTTTTTTTAATTAAAACTAGCATGTATTAAGTATTCAATAACTGCTTAATGGCTAGCTCTATCAATAAAGCAGACTTATGCTCTTTCTCAATACTCTACATTATTCACAAGGTTCCCCACAGCTTTCTACAAATCTGAATTCTGTAGACCTATATACTACTGCCAAGAAACACTCATGTGATTAGATATGAGCACATGAACACAAGGAACAATGGAGATGAAGTTAAAGTTGTTTAATCTACTATGACCATATCTGTGTACTATTATTAGCATGAGTATGCGATAACCAATAACATTCTGTAAGATTTTATTAAACTTTTGCTGTATCTCATAATCTTCTTAAAGAAAAACTTAATATTGCAACTTAAAATTAATTTTAATTTATTTCTCTATTTTAGAATGCATCATAAGGGCTGGAGAGATGGCTCAGTGGTTAAGAGCTTTGCCTGCTCTTCCAGAGGTCCTGAGTTCAATTCCCAGCAACCACATGGTGGCTCACAAACATCTCCAGTGAGATTTTGTGCCCTCTTCTGGCCTGCAGGGATACATGCAGGCAGAATATTGTATACAAAGTAAATAAATAAAACAACAACAACAAAAAACCATAGACTGCATCATAAATTAGTTAAAGAAACTAAAAAAATTCCTCTTGGGTTGTTATGGTAATCTCACTGTATTAAAACAATGCTATATACTACCTCTGATATTATCTTATTTTTTACCTATAAATAGATCAACTAATTGACTTTAAATTGAGTTTCTAATATAGTAAGCATATTAAACAAATTTTATTAAATGAATTTATTTTTAACAAAATATGATTTAAAAATTTCTTAACAGATATATGTATCTGAAAAATATAAAACTATCTTAATATACTGTGTGATTCTTTTTTTGAACCACTTCTACTTTTTTTAACTATATACAATTAATTCACTTTAATGTTTTATTAATTCATAGAGGATTTCATACAGGTTTATTTTGATCACATCCAGTCCCCCTCTACTTCATCCTCTATCAGCTTCTAGATCTCCTTCCTCATGTTCCTCAACTTTATATCTCCTTGTTCCCTTTATTTATTTTATTTTTTATTAAAAATTTCTGCCTTCTCCCCTCCTCCCACTTCCCTTCCCTTCTCCCATCCCCCCCCCCCCTTCCCTCTCCAGTCCAAAGAGCAGTCAGGGTTCCCTACACTATGGGAAGTCCAAGGTCCTCCCCCTCCCTCCAGGTCCAGGAAGGTGAGCATCTAAACAGACTAGGCTCCCACAAAGCCCGTCTATGCAGTAGAATAAAAACCCAGTGCCATTGTCCTTGGCTTCTCAATGAACCTCCACCATCAGCCACATTCAGAGAGTCTGGTTTGATCACATGCTCCATCAGTCCCAGTCCAACTGGCCTTGGTAAGCTCCCATTAGATCAGCCCCACCGTCTCAGTGGGTGGATGCACCCCTTGTGGTCATGACTTCCTTGCTCATGTTCTCCCTCCTTCTGCTCCTCATTTGGACTTTGGGAGCTCAGTCCAGTGCTCCATTGTGGGTCTGTCTCTATCTCCATCCATCGCCAGATGAAGGTTCTATGGTGATATGCAAGATATTCATCAGTGTGGCTATAGGATAAGGCCAGTTCAGGCACCCTCTCCTCTGCTGCCCAAGGAACAAGCTGGGGACATCTCCTTGGACACCTGGGAATCCCTCTAGAGTCAAGTCTCTTGCCAACCCTAAAATGGCTCCCTTAATTAAGATATCTACTTCCCTGCTCCCACCTCCATCCCAACCATCCCATTCCCCCAAGCTCTCCCCAACCTCCCCTTCTCCCTTCTCTCTATGCATCTCCCCTTACTCCCACTATAGCCCCACCCTCATGCTTCCAACCCCTGCCCAGCAATCTTATTTACTTCCAATATCCAGGAGGATAACTATGATTCTTCTAAAGATATTTTAAAAGATATCTACAAATCTTCATGATAGATACTTCAACAAATGCTTTTTGTATATCTATCTTCTTCTGTATAATTTACATAAGTCATATTTTCTTAATGTTATGCCCAGTCCATGGGGACCCCAAAAGACCACCAGTGAGACTGACTTACTGAAATGCAAAAGCAAGGCTTATTCTGTGTACAATACAAGCCAGCAGGGACCTAGTCAGTGCAGCAGCAACAAGAGGAGGTACCCCGCCCTGCTAGAGGGCAGTTTTTAAAGGCAACAGCCAGAAAAGTTACATTAGCAGTGTGTGTATTGACAGGTGAGCCTATCTACAATGGTTGGAATATTAGGAATTTCCTTTGCTTGGTCTGCTCCTGGGTGTTATCTGGGTAGTCTCAGTTTATGATCCTTGTCAGAACCAGGTATTGCCTCAGGGTAAACTACTGAGACTCAGACCTCTTTTAAGCTTGTCATACTGGGGTGTCAGGAGCCATTTCAGGCTTCTCCTTTCTCACATCTCACAGGGCCTTGAAGGAAAAATCTTGAGACAAGAAAACTTAAGGTTAGCCAAAACATTACGTGCTGACGGTGGAGACTCAAGCTCTGGAAAGCACCACAGAGTGTCTTCATAGCTTGCTGCTTATCGCTAACAGCAGGTGTTCTAGCCACTGACCTTGCAACTGCCCTGCTTAGCTGCCAAACTGCCCCACTTAGTTGCCTCGCTATCAAGCCCCTCCTCCCCTCCTTCCCTTCCCCCTTTCCCCTTCATATTTCCCCCTTTCCTCAGTTCCCCCTGCCCGAGCTCCTCACTGAGGAGTATATAAGACATGAAACTTGCTTCAATAAACGGATGGCTTGACAAAGAATACTGCTTGGCATCCGTTTCTCTCCCCCACATGTCTTTCAGATAGTGCCTCTTCAAGACCCTGGAGTAACTTAGAACCTGCTGGGTGGGTCGCTGGGGCCTACATCTACAAATCATATTATTAGCTTACTCAACACTTTTATTTTCTTTCATTTCTACCTCATGGGCCATATTCTAAAGAGCTTATTTTCTTTTTGCAGCAAGTCCATTTATTTTTGTATTTTTATTTATTTATTTTATATCCTGACCGCAATTTTTCTTCCCTCCCCACCTTCCCTCCATTGCCCTATCCACTCCTCTTTTCCTGTTCAGAAAGCAGCAGGCCTTCCATAGGTATCAACAAAGCATTGCATATCAAGTTGCAGTAAGACTAAAAAACACCCACCACATCTTGTATTAAGTCTGAGAAGGGCAATTCAATGTGAGGTATAGTTTACAAGAGCCAGTCAAACAATTAGGGACAGCTCCTACTCCCTTTGTTAGGAGTCCTACAAGTAGACCAAGTTACACAACTGTCACATACATGTAAAGCGCCCAGCTGATCCCATGCAGACTCCCTGATTTTTGGTTTAGACTCTACCATTCCTATGAGCCAGTTTAGTTGTTTCTGTTTGTTTTCTTGTCATGTCCTTAAACCCTATGGCTCCTACAATCCTTCCTTCCTCTCTTTAGTAGGATTCCTGGAGCTCTGCCTAATGTTTGGCTGTAGGTTTTTAAATCTGTTTCCATCAGCTACTGGATGAAGGCTCTCTGATGACAATTAGGGTTGTCACCAATCTGATCACAGGAGAAGGCAAGGTTATATGCAACAGATTTATTTTTGACTTAGAGAAATTTATTCAATTTTCATAGCATTCAGTAAAATATTAAATGAAATTTTATATCTATTTTCTAAATTGTAGCTTATAAAATCTGATCATTAGCATTCTTTGTTATTATTCACTTCTATATGTGCTTTTGGGTAGGTATTTTAGGATTTTCTGATTTTTTCAAGGCTTTTCCCACAAAATTGAACCCATATCCCATAGAGATTTAGAGAATGAATATGCTGTAATCATTCAGCCACCAATAAGGCTGCACTTCCAGGTTCTAGAGTCATACCATGCAGATAAGCCCTTAGGCAGAAGTGGCCCCATAAAACCCATATGCACACATGCGTGGTTACATCATCCATGTATGACTCAGCAAAGCCCTTACATGCATACGTGAGTTCGTCATCTGCGTATGACTTAGCCATGTCAACCCCCTGTGCACATGTGCTAGGCAGATTTTAAAAGCTGGACGTGGCCTCTTCCTCTCTCTCTTTCTGCACACTGACTTCCCAGGCCTGTGCACGCCCCCTCTAATAAACTCCTAAGCAGGTTTGTTGTGTGTTCTGTGATTCCTTCTCACTCGCGCCAGGTAATTTCATATACCATGTTGACAATGTCAGAAGATTTGCTGTCAGATGAAAGTTTAACTCATTTTATGATGGTTCTGCTTATTATCACATGGGCAAAATGAGCCAGAGACCAATAGACATATCAATACACTTCTTCATGCCCTTTTGTAAAGTACACTAGTCCCATTCATTGGGGCAGATCACCCATGATTTAAATCTCTTCCAAAATGACCAACTCTTAATATTATTTGGAGTGATGCTTCAGCCTCAGCTCTGCAAGGACTGAAACACTGAAACCACAGTAATGTATAAATAATAAAGACAATGTATAAAATAACAAATAAAATTAACAATTTCTAAAATTGTTACCACATGCAAAATAATCTGAATATTTCCACTTTAGGTTTGAGTTTTGTATCTTTCAAAATATAAAATGGTGTGATTCTTGTATGAAGTTTAAAATAAATAAATAAATAATCTGCTACCTCTTCAGTGCAAAGGGTGAGTGGTCAAATTCACCTTCTGGATATTGATACTTGTAATGTTATCTTGGTCCAGGTTTTAAGTACCATTCTGATCACCGACTGAACAGGATGCTTACGATATGCATGATTTGCTATATATGTATAAAAATTCATAAAACGTGACAAACAAAGATTTAGCTTTAACGTCTTCCTTCAGCCAATCACCATCCAGAAAGGAACATTTAAATACCACATGCTCTAAATAAGGTGCTCAGTTTTCCTGTTCCTGGCATCTATATTTTCTTTTTGCCTCCCTTGTTTATCTAGGATTTTATCTCATAGATGCTGTCAAACAGCCTATTTATTTATCACTGTAGAAACAGTGAGAAGTTCCCTTAAGCAAGTCTTACAAGCACTTTTAGTGGCTGTCACTGCGCCAAATTGCTCTGCAAAGTCTTTCTTCCACTATCTAGGCATCGATTCTATGGATTCAATGTACCATTACTAGCTTTTAATTACAGCATAACACACTTTGAATTATATGCCTGGTAAGTAATATTTCCTTTTTGTATTAATCTGTATTCACTATAATGCTAGATGATGCCTGGTATGTGTCTATTGCTTGCAGCTCCTTTTCAATCATTGGCTCCTCATGTTCACATGTTTTCATATGCGGATTGATAGTATTCTCACAATTGTGATGAAACATTTCATACCCTTTACTCCTTTTGCTTCTCCTACTGATACCTGGGGAAAATATAAACATTTTGAAATGTTGTGAATGCACATGTAAGATTACATAAGCCAGACCTCCTGTCTGTCAGGAATCAGGAGGTGAGGAAAGTGAAATGTCATTCCCTGAAATCACATACGCCTCCACATCTGCAGACGTTACATAGGGCTTACCCAACTCTAAAATAACTTAGTTTTTGTTGTTGTTAACAGTGATTTGTTATACAAGGAATTTAAAACACTGTGAGTTTCTACTTTTTATGCAGCTTAACTACTTAAAGCAAAGCTACCGCTTCAGTCAGACATAACAGATGCCATCAGGAACAGAGAACTCTCTGTGATCAAATTTCAATCTGCTATTTACACATGCTCCTGAGAACCCAAATGCACCTTATTTCAACAGAAAGAAGACAGTTGATTTCACCTGCAAGTACATTCTGCCTTTAAATTGCTTGAGAGACATATGAGTAGATGTTTCTCTGTTGCTGTACAAGGGAATCTAAAGAGAATCATTTTCACATGAAAATCACAGCTCCCAGTGTTCCCTAATGTGATATGATGTTTAAACGCCTTTTAAAAGCACAAACAATGATGAATTCATAAATATAAAGGAGGATTCATTTATATTCTACTATATAGCACATACTGTTTTAATCTTATTGAGCCATTTCTTTAGATTACAGAGCAGAATTTCATAAAAAAGGACTTACAAGTTGACAGTGGCTTCAATAAAAATATTATAAATAAAATCTGGCAATTTTGTTCCACACTGTGGGAATACTGTAGCCCAAGATTTAACCTCTTTAAAGAACCCGGAATTACTGGGTAGTAAGAAAAAACTTAATAATTAATATTCATACTAGATTTAACATATTTTGTCAGAGCTTTCATAGTTCTTAGCATTTCCTAGTACCTCAGGGAGAAATGACTCACTTTATCCAGGACCTAGCCTGGTGAGTTTCCCTGCTCTTCCTATCCAGGCATCCTCCACAACCTGCCAGATCTGGTCCAGATACCACATCCAGTGTTCAAGCCTAATCTCCATACATATGACTACATGACAACCAACCTGTAGGCTTACATCATGAGCTTCCAAGGCTAGCTCTGATATGCAGGCCCCTCCCACACCATCTCCAAACTCTCCTCCTGACCCATCTACTCCACCATTCAGGTTTGGATCATGGTACACACCTTGCACACAAGCCCATTCCCTTCTGTTCACCTAAGCTATTTCCTATCTTAAGGCCCAAACACAAACCTTTCATTCTACCCTAATGTACACTTTCCCTATAAGACATAAAACTGACAAAAGAATGCTTAGATCTCATTCCCAAAACACAAACCATAAGTATGAAAGATCAAGTCAGTATCTCCCCTCCAAAACCTACTAGTACTGTAGAAATGTTTCCCAGTGAACATAGCCTAGATGAATGATGAACACAGAATTCATTAAAAGAAGAGAAAAACAAAGAGGAATTGTAAGAGAGAAGAAGAAGAAGAAGAAGAAGAAGAAGAAGAAGAAGAAGAAGAAGAAGAAGAAGAAAAGAAAGAAAGAAACTCCATTAAAGAATTTGAAGTGATACTCAAGAAAACATGGACATAATAATAATGAAATGGCAAATGCAATCCTGGATTTGAAAATAAAAGTAAATAAAGAAATATAAATATTGAGTAGGATTCAAGCTGAAATGAAGATGAAATTGAAAAACCTAGTAACTCAACTAGAAAACTGAAAGGAAATCCTTGTAAGTAAAATGAATCAAGCGAAGACAGTGTCAGGATGTAAAGATACAGAACCAAATAATCGATGTATTTATTATTATTATAAATAATAATACAATAATAACAATAACTAAAAGCCACAGGGAAGGAACATGCCAGAAACATAGGATCTTAAGAAAAAAAAATCTTCAACATAGGCATAGAAGAGGAAGAAAAATCCAAAGTCAATGGCATAGACCAGATCTTCAACAATATTATAGAAAAAATTTCAGGAAACTGAGGAAAGACATCCATACAGATACAAGAAGCACACATAATACCACACAGACAAGACCAAAAAAGAAACTGCTTAGCATGTCATAGTTAAAACAGAGAACCCAAACTGAATCTGTCCTAATGCCTTCTCCATGAAAATTTTCATAGAACCAGAAGGTATCACACAACTTTCAAAGGAGGCAAGCAGCCAGCAGCCCTATCCAGGTATGACACCAATGAACAACATTGGCCTGCTTGGCACAATGCCCCAAAAGGTGCCAAAGTGGTGTGCATACCTTGACAATAGCCAAAAACACTTGAATTAACTTAGACCTACTCAGTAAGTAGGAAATTATGCCTGGTACCAGAAACTTAGCCAACTACTCAGGACTAGTTAAGCCATGGATCTTGGAAGAAAACCTACAACTGTCACTATACTAAGCCAGCATAATCCTAACTAATTTTTAATTATTCATTCTTTTATGTGCAGGTAAGTGTCATTCTTACCCCATTGCAAGGAAACATCTCTTTGTAACAGATGGAGACCATTTCACAAAACCACAAATAAAGAAAATGCAGCATTGAGAATCCTTGTCCTAAGTCCCTAAAGATACATCTACAATTTTCCCACATCTAAGGTCCAGGGACCAATGTGGAAGAGGAGGCAGAAAGATTGTAAGAGCCAGAGGATCATGGGTTTGTTTGTGAGACTGGATTTCCTAGTAATGTCAGAAGATTCACAAGTATGATTTTACCAACAAGACTGCCTAACTGTGAGCGAACAAGTACAACAAAAGACATGCTAATGTGGATATAAAAAATCCAAGAGGCCTAAACCTCAAAGAGTTCAAGCAACTTAGAAATAGTAAGAGTAAAAGAAATAGTCTTCCCCAGGGAAAAGTGTACCAGTTGGTTATCTAATATCAAATTATCAGCCCTGAAAATATATACACAAGTAGTATTATACAGACAGAAAGGTTGTATTTATGTATTTAGGAACATAAACATACATACAAAAACATGAGCATATAGATGATAGCAATTAATGAAGACAGAGGCCATGAGAAGGGTAGATATGGGAGGGTTTAAAGAAAGAAAGAGAAGAGGGAATGACTTAATTATTATTATATTATACCTTCAAATATAAAAGAAGGAAATAAAAACATACCAAGTTTGGCTGTAGGGAATCATGGCGTTGGCCTGTTTTAACTGCTTTGAGATGTATGTATGATAGGTTTTTCAGGATTGTCTCTGAATCCTGGGGCAACAAGTATCCTTCGCTTCTTGAGAAACTGAGGCATTTCTCAGGGAGTGGAGCATTCAGATTGTCTGTGTTTCTCTGCATTCCTTAGAAGTGATCAAACTAAATAAAAATTTGGCAGAAAAATTAGACTTAGACATTAATCTTCTATATCCTGTATAGCTTGCAAACGTCATTGTATCCTGGCAACTACTATTGTATTCTTCCTGGAAACCTCCATTATATTTTGTCTCTGGTAAGAGTATAAAAATTCTGAATGCTTGGAATAAACTTGGCCGAGTCTCAATCTTGTTGAGACTTTCTCTAACTCCAGGCCTGGTTATGATTCCAATCAACCATATCAGGAGACCCTGGTTTGGTAAGTAAACTATTCAACACTGAGGATGGAAAGTAAAGTTCAGTCTCTAGGCTGTTTAAGGTCCACTGAGAGGAAATGCATACACACAAACCATACTGAGCCCTAGAGCAATGAGGTACATAGTGCTACAAAGTACATTGGAGAGAGACTCTGGTGGCTTGAATGAGGTATTCTCTCACCTCAATCCTCAGCTGATGCTTTTGTTAGGTGGATTCTGAGAATAGACCTCTTTGCATGTTTTTGAGATTTCAAAACCTCCCAACATACCTAATGTACTCCACTTTCTTCTTGATGTTCAAGATGGGAGGCCTCAGGTTTCTGCTCTCAACATCCATTTCCTGCTGTTTGCTGTCTCATCAAGGACTCCAGCCTTCTGGAACTGAAGCCCAAATAAATTTTTTATCTCTTTTATGTACACCTCTTAAGTTTATAAAACTTTGTCACCTTCTTTTTCCTGTAAAACTACCATAACTATCAGGTCTACCCATTAAGGTCTCTATTATCATATATAGATATATTGGTTTTCTCAGAGGGGCTTTCTCTGTGTAACAGAACTAGCACTTGTAGACCAGACTGGTCTCAAACTCATGGTGGTCCACCTGCCTCTCCCTCCTGAGTGCTATATATTTTTAAAAGATACATTTAACTATATTTTGTGAACTTTTTTGTTCATATATTCAACAGGAACATAATTTCATGTATAGCTTCACCTGGACTTTTTATCCTTTGTTAGTTTCCAATAAAATTTTGAGTTCATTCTGCAATTTTGTTAGTACTTTAAGTTCTCAGATTTTAATCTTGATGATATCTGAAACGTTTCACATATGGATATCTCTTCACCTTAGTTTCAGTTTCTTCTTAGTGGTTTTTTCTTTATAAATTCATTCTTGTCTTACGATGGATGCTGCACATCTGGTGGCTTGTGTGTAGTTTTAGAAGCCCCTTAGCCATAAGCAAATCAGAAATAATTTTCTGTATTTTTATATGAATGTTTCTACTCTGCTAAAAGTTGTAATTCATATTCATCTGTGATGGAGGAAGGTCATTGGTTAAAAAATAAAGAAACTGCCTTGGCCCATTTTATTGGTTAGAACATAGGTGGGTGGAGTAAACAGAACAGAATGCTGGGAGGAAGAGGAAGTGAGCTCAGAGACGCCATGCTCCCCTCTCCCGGGCAGACATGATAGCTCTGCTCTCTGAGGCAGACGCATGAAGCTCAGATCCAGGATGGACGTAGGCTAGAATCTTTCCCAGTAAGACTGATGCTACACAGATTATTAGAGATGGGTTGATCAGGATATGAGAATTAGCCTGTAAGGGCTAGAGTTAATGGGCCAAGCAGTGTTTAAAAGAATACAGTGTCCGTGTAATTATTTCGAGGCATAAGCTAGCAGGCAGCTGGGTGCTGGGTACGCAGCCCCGCCGCTCCTATTACTACACACATCTGTCATGCAAGACTGGTGTTTCTTCTTTCCTCGGAGCTTTGCATTTCCTATGTACTATCCTCAGAGAAATGGGCTAACAATAAATCAACATCACCCTGTGAAGAGAGATTGTTTTCTATTGAATGCTTTTGTCAAGGTGGGGGCCCTCTGAGTCTGACTTTAGTGAAGGGAACTGGATGCTAATCTCTATGTCGTGTCAGACTCATGATCTGTTCCTGAAGAGTCATACTACCCAAGATAAAGGAGTCCACTGGCTCATTATGATAGTTCATGCTTCATTTCTTCTTAAATTCTGTCATCTATATATTTCTCTCTCTTTCGTGAAAAATTAAACAAACATTAATTTTCATGATTTCTACTAATTCTTAACTAGAATGTAGTATGTGTGTGGGGTTGCATGTATTTTGAATTCTTCATGTATATATACAGTGTCACATGCTGTGTCACATGCAGTCAACAAACTGCATTAGATGTGAAGCTCTGTCTCACTCGCCTTGAGCTTGAGCCTAGGTTAGCTCATTAGGGGTGAAGAGCCTAGGTTGGCTCGTTAGGGGTGAGGAGCCTAGGGAGGGTCACCCTAAGCAAGCAGAGGCTCCTAGCTTTCTGCCACTTACATAACTTTGATTCTGGATCACTCTGTAGGAGGCAAACAATGTGGGCTAAAATCACAGCACACTTTACGTCCTGTTACTTAAAGTCTTCTTACATTTGCCTTTACAGTAGACAAGGAAATTATTTGGCATTATAACTTTATTTTTTCTTATGGTTAGTCAATAAAATTTTAATTCTTAGCCTTAAAAGTATAAGGCTTTTTGACTCTTGGTTTAAAAGAATTATGAGAAAAATTAAAGCTATAGGAGCTGAAAGGAAGTAGATGTCACTTCTTTATGCACACAAAGTAAAAGTTAAATATTAGTCCTTATAAAAACTACAGTCTTCTGATGTCATCACTGTGTCTTGCTAAAACTACAATTATGAGATGCTTAGAGTCACAATTTCTTTGCTTAACTAATTCTCTGGAATAATATTTAAGTGGATACCCTTATTTGCTCAAAGCCATAAATAATGAGAATTTTCTTTGATTGCTAAGATTACTTTGCTGACCTCATCCTGATATGGAATGTCCTTCTGTATATGTGTTGTGTTTACTGGTTGATGAATAAAGCTGTTTCAGCCAATGTCTTAGCAGAGTAAAGCCAGGCAGGAAATCTAAATAGAGATATAGAAAAAGAGTAGGTGGAGTAAAAGAGATGCCATGCAGCTATGCTGAAGGAACAAATGCCATGAAACTTTTACTGGTAGGCCACAGCCTCATGGTGATACACAGATTAATAGAAATGGGTTAATTTAAGCCATAAGACTTAGTTAATAAGAAGCCTGAGCTAATAGGCCAAACAGTGTTGTAACTAATACAATTTCTGTGAGATTATTTGTGTCTGAGAGTACAGGAAATTAACTGTCTCTGCCTTCATTGCCCCCTCATATGTACATAAGAGGAGGAATAAACAAAATAACACATTATATATTTTATATAGCCATCCTTGGCTAAACGAAAATTCTCAGCAAGTGTCACTTCAGAAAACAGTGGTTCCTCCACAAGAAACTTGAATGCTAAAATGCGGAATGGATAGGACACACAGGTGCTGCTTGGTCTACACAGAGGCAAGGCCTATGCTTTATCTTTCCTGTATGTGCTGATCTCCCACCCTGGTTTCCAGATCCTTCCTTTTCATTGTTTTATATTTTATAGCTTAAATTTTGTAATAATGCCATTTTTATCCTTTCTTTGAAATAATTTTAATGGTTTTGGAAAAATTCTTATTTTTAAATGTCTCCCCACAAAAGACAGGTCATCCAAAGCTGCAGTATAAGACTGCTAAGAAAAGTAAATTAAAACAAAACAAAACAATCAAAAAATACACATACTGGCTATCTTAGTTAGCCTTTCTATTGCTACTCTATGACCATGGCAATGCTTATAAAAACATTTAATTGAAGCTGGTCAATTTCAGAGGTTTAGTCCATTATTATTTCTTTCATGATTTTTCTTAGGGGCCACCAAACAGGTTCTAAATCATGACACAGAGCCTTATTATTAGCTTTGAATGCTTGGCCAGGCATGTTTCTAGCTCACTCTTTTAATTTAAATTAACCGGTTTATCTTTATCTACCTTTTGCCTTGAGCTTATTGCCTTTCTTACATCTGTTTGTCTTACTCTCACCGCTTTTCCATGTCTGGATGACTGGGTGCCTGCCAGCTTCTTGCCCTGGATTTGTCTCTCATTCTTCCCTCCTTCTTATCTTGTTCTCTTCTAGATTTCTCCTCCCATTTACTCTTTCTGCCACCAGCCCCACCTAGCCTTTCTCCTGCCCAGTTACTGGCTAGACAGTCAGACAGACTGGTCAGTCTTTTATTAGACCAATCAGGTGCCGTAATCAAGGTGAAACATGTCTTTGCATAATTAAACACACATCCTTACATTGTTAAACAAATGCAGCATAAACAAATGTAACACACCATCACATGGTTAAAGTAATATTCCGCCACATAAAAAATGTAACAGATCTTTGCATAATTAAACTGATATTCCGCAATAATTGTTATGACAGTGTGCAGAAAGACATGGTGCTGGAGAAGGAGCTAAGAGTTCTACATCCAGTTTGGCAGCAGGAAGAGAACTGGCTTGAACTTCTGAGACCTCAAAGCCCAACCACTAGTGACACACCTCCTCCAACAAGGCCACACCTCCAAATAGTGACACACCCTATGGCATTCAAACACGTGAGTCTATGGAAGTCTATTCAAACAATCACATTCCACTCCCTGATTCCCAAGGCATTTCATAATGGAAAAACTGCTTTCAGTTCAACTTCAAAAGTCTGCATAGTCTATCACAGTCTCAAACTTGTTTCAAAGTCCCAGATCTCTTCTGAGACTCACACATTCTTTTAACTGTAATCACCTGGATATTGGAAGTAGACAAGGTTGCCAGGCAAAAATTGGGAACTTGAAGGTGGGGGTAGGATGGGAATGAGGGGAGATGGAGAGAGAAAAGTGAGAAGGGGAGAATGGAGAGAGCTTGGGGAATGGGATGGTTGGGATAAAGGAAGGGTGGATATGGGAGCAGGGAAGTATATATGTTAATTAAGGGAGCCATTTTAGGGTTGGCAAGAAACTTGACTCTAGAGGGGTTCCCAGGTGTCCAAGAAGATGTCCCCAGCTAGTTCCTTGGGCAGCTGAGAAGAGAGAGCCTGAAGTGGCCCGATCCTTTAGCCATACTGATGAATATCTTGCATATCACCATAGAACCTTCATCTGGCAGTGGATGAAGATAGAGACAGAGACCCACATTGGAGCACTGGCCTGAGCTCCCAAAATCCAAATGAGGAGCAGAAGGAGGGAGAACATGAGCAAGGAAGTCAGGACCGCGAGGGGTGCACCCACCCACTGAGACGATGGGGCTGATCTATTGGGAGCTCACCAAGGCCAACTGGACTGGGACTGAAAAGCATGGGATCAAACTGGACTCTCTGAATGTGGCGGTAAATGAGGGCTTGGTTAATAAAGAAACTGCTTGGCCTGATAGATTAGAACATAGGTGGGTGAAGTAAACAGAACAGAATACTTGGAGGAAGAGGAAGTGAGGCAGACACCATGCCTCTCATCTCCAGGGCAGACGTGATGAAGCAAGCCGCTAGGTCAGACATGCTGAATCTTTCCCAGTAAGACTGGTGCTACACAGATTACTAAATATGGGTTAGGCAAGATAAGACAACACCTCGTGGTGCTACACACATTAATTGAAATGGGCCAAGAGGTATTTAAAATGAATACAATTTGTGTGTTGTTATTTCGGGGCATAAGCTAGACAAGCGGCCAGGAGCTGGGTAGCAGGAAGTGGCCCATAGCTCCCACAACAGAAGCCAAGGACAGTGGCACTGGGTTTTGATCCTATTGCATGTACTGGCTTTGTGGGCGCCTAGTCTGTTTGGATGCTCACCTTCCTAGACCTGGATGGAGCGGGGAGGATCTTTGACTTCCCACAGGGCAGGGAACCCTGACTGCTCTTTGGACTGGAGAAGGAGGAAGAGGGGAGTGGGGGGAGGGGGAGGGAAATGGGAGGCAGGGAGGAGGTGGAAATTTTTAATAAAAAAATAAATTAAAAATCTAAATGAAAAAGCAGGTCACATATTTCCAACAGGATATACATTATCATTCCAAAAGAGAGGAAGAAAAACATAGTAAGGAAATACTGGACCAAAGTGAGACCAAAAACCAGGTGGGAAAACTCCGAACTGTATGTCAAACTCTTTCTGATGTCAAAATTCTCTTTAGATCTATAACTCTTTTCAACGTTGTGGACTGCAACATACTTATTTCACTTGGGATGGTTCCACTCCCTGTTAGCAGTTTTCCTTGACAGGTACACCATGACTCTGATACACAGGCTTCACTTTCACAGCTGTTATGAAGGCCTCTCAGGCCTCCATGCAGGAGCACCCCAGAAACATTCTTGACCACAGCTGTTTTCTTTAGCCATAGATGTAGATTCCATGACCCTTTTTGTTGTACCCTAGACTCTAAAGCCAGAGAAACACCTGGCTGAAGCTGCCCTGTTCTGCTGCTTGCTGGGGCTTGCATGGTTCGCTTGTTCAACTATATCTTCATGAGTTTACTGTTTTTAATGGTTTCCTTTACTGCAGAAGCTTGACTGTCCTAGAACTTGCTCTGTCGACTAGACTGGTCTTGTACTCAGACATCCATTTGCCTCTGTCTCCAGAATGCTGGTATTATATTGTGCACCACCATGCCTAAGCTGTTCTTTAATTTCTTTTCAGAATTTGGAAGCTTAGCCCAATGGGCCCTGATCCTGAGATCAACATTCCATTTAATTATTCTAATAGCATATCAGATTTTTAAAAATATCTGTTGATCTCCTAGAATATATGACTGCAATCTCCATTCCACTTTCTTGTACCTCTTTTATCCTTGAACTGTACATTTATATTCTTCCTTGCTCAGCTTGCTTCCTTTTATTATAGATTTTCATAAGAGAGAACACTAATAACCACATGACAGAGTTAATAATATGCTCTTTTGAGATTTGCTCTACCAACAGATTAAATTCAAAACTGTTCACTTTAGCCTCAAGCAGATTTTTTGAACAAGGGCAAAAATTAGTCACATTCTTCACAAAAATATCACAAGAATTACCTCTAGGGCCACATATTAATATTCTTATCTTCTGAAACCTTTTGAGCCAGGCCCCCACAGTTCAAAACACCCTCAGCACCATTGTCTTCCATGCTCCTCCTAGTGTGGTCCATTAATCCCACTTAAAGTGTTTAACTGATTTTTTAAATCCAAAGTTCACATTCCTCCAAATGAAAGCAAGGCCAGGTCTAGCATAGCAATACCCCAGTCCCAACTTCCGTCTTAGTTAGTACTTCTATTGCTGTGAACAGACACCATGACCATGGCAACTCTTATAAAGGGAAACATTTAATTGGGGCTTGATTATCAAAGATTTATTCAATTATTTTCATAACAAAAATTATTGTAACTTGCAGGTAGACGTGGTGATGGAAAAGGAACTGAGAGTTCTACATCTGGTTTGTCAGGCTGCAGGAAGAAAACCAGCTTGAGTTTCTGATATTTTAGAGCCCATCCCCTAGTGATAAACCTTTTTCCAACAAGGCCACAGCTGTATTTTTTTGGCCACATCTCCTAATAGTAACACTTCCTATGGGCCAAGCATTCAAACACGTGAGACTATGGATGCCATCCTATTCAAATTACCATCCTGGCTTTTATCACTTAAATCAGTTTGTACTGGTACACTAAAAACATATTTATGGGGTGATGCCCAAACAAATGTTCCAACAACAACAACAACAACAAAAAAAAAAACCCACAGAAATAAACAAGGGCTCAGAAACACCTTCAGTGAATCAAGCAGTCCTCGGTTTGGGATTTGTTTCTCACTTGTTCTGGTCATTTATTTCACAAAAAAAATCAAGTATGTGCAAATGGGAGGAGATTCTGTGTTTTCTAGTTGTGGTTTTGCTGAGGTACAGTCTTTGTCTCCTTCTCTAGTTTTATGATTAAAAATTCCCCTGGTTTGAATTTGAATGAGTGCTTGTAGGATTTTTGACAATTCTTGAATTTATACAGTGTAACCCACTGTGGATGGGCTAGAGGGTTATACTTGGGCTTTTGCTTCATTAATAATTCTAAATGGTTAATAGGAAGTTAAGACACTTCCATTTGTTTGACTTCTTTGCAACTGAGAATATGAGCTACTCTTTTAAGCTGAACTGTGTCCACCTTTAGGGTGATCACTGATTTCATTTTTACATAAAGTCATCAATCACTACTACAAATTATAAACAAGAGGACACTTAATCAAATCTCTTATTATCAAGGTGAAGTAATTGACAAGCAAGTCTCTCATTAATCCTAACACATGCCTGCTGTTGTGAAATATTCTCAGAAGCAGATTCTATGCATGTTTGGCATGTAGATGAACTAAAGACTAGAGTTCAAGTAAAAGAAAACATGATATACAGACTCTAGAGTTTCTCCTCTTCTTCCTATGAATGTCCCTTTCTGTCTTATAGGACTAAGCCTAGCTAAACTTTGTTCCTAATTCACACAGAAATATAATTTTAAATTCAAGTTATCTAATTTTGCCTAATCTGATGTTGATGGAATTCATCAGCTCTTTAGGATGTTCTATTTACATTGGAAACACTGAGAGAAATGGTTTTCCAATATACTTATGTAAACAATGGGATTTAGCCAAGGGTGTTCAGGAAAAGTTTTCAAAGACTAATTTTGTATTCACATTTAAAATAGCATACAGTTATGCTTTCACTAGTGCTTATTTTGTGAGAGAGTAGTTTGCATGGAAACGGCTCAGTGAATATTGGGTTGGCTAACCTTCTTGTGTTTATGTTCTTAAAGGCAACATTAATTCATCTGTGTTGGTGGCTAGCACCAGGAATAGAGAACTTGGTAGTCAGGTGTATATGGCACACCAAAGATCCCAATATTTGGGAAATTGAAACAGGAAGCTAAGGAATTTTAGGTCTTACTCAGTCACATAAAGACTTCTAGGTCAGCCTAAGACACAAGTGAACCATTTACAAACCAACATTAGTCACAACAACAAAAAATTAGCTCCTAAAAGATTCTGCACATTGTAATTGTAGTTTTGCAAGAGTTCCTGCAGTTGTAGTTAATGACCCTGGGGTTATATTCTTTAAAAATGCCTCTTTTAATAGAAAAATTAATGAGCATTTTTCTACTACTATGCAACAAGTTTTAAACTGATCCTATTGCGAGGACATTCCCTAAGGAAACAAAAACAAGCATCTACTCAAGCCAGGTAAGTTCCTATCACCATACTAAAGTAGATGCCACCAAAGTTATCTTTATTGGACTTATTTACACAACATGGATGAGGGGGTTATGTACAGGAATTTGAATGAACCCGGAACAGTCATAGCACCCAAAAGTCACACCCCAGCAGAAATGACCACTTCCCATAGCGACATAGATGACATCACCTTCTCCTAGTCTCCCACTCTATATACTCTAACACTTCCTGAGATCACAGAAGAGTGTGCAATTAGTCAGAATTACACATATCTAGAAGAAAGTGAAGGCAAAAGTGGCTGAGACCTCAGGGGAGGTTATGACCCTCCCCATCCCTTCTTAGCATGAAGAAATGTCAATAAGACCATTTGTGAGACTCCCTTGTAAGTAACCACAACTAATACTGATAAAAAAAAAACGACAATGACTGTGATGAAAAGCAAACAGCTTTTACAACAGATGCTAAAATCAAAATGTTGTAGAAACATGCCTAGGCACGTAGAATTATTTAGAAGTACTACATTTTGAGAATTAAAGATGATAAAAGTATGGCACATAATGTCTATTCGTTTGATGAAAAAATACTCCCACCCAATATGGTTTCATGCAATTTACTGACCATGTGAGTATTCATATCTTCATTAGGAAAGGAATATATACTTGACAGAAACTAATTTGATCCAAACTACATTTATCAACAGTACTGCAGTAACTGACAGCTCTCTGTGTGAAAACCTGGGTGAAGTAGCCATTGTTACATGATTAAGGAGCATCATGTAGAAGGAGGTACAAAGGGTTCTCCCTCTAGGTTTTGCATTGGCAGTATGGAATGAGTTAGGGTGGGCTTTATAGATATGACTGTTGGGTTTGCCGAATCTAATAACCTGAGTCATTTCTCTGGTGACTGGACCCTAAGGTAGAGGAAATTCCTAACATATAATTTTTGACTGGTCATTTTCTATGAGTCACTATCTGCTGGAAATACCCTTAAATTTGGAGACTACTGGGCACAGGTATTTGTAGCATTGAAGACTGCCATGAGAACTCACTATATTGCTGGCTTTAGTGAGAAGGAAATGAATGAGCTATTCCCTGAGTATTATGTGAACAACATTGTATAGACTTCTTTTAATTGGATTAGAAAATAAAACTCACTTGCTCAACTTAGAACAAGACAATTTGATTGAATTAAATTGGTCATGAAAAAGATCAATAAAACTCATCCATTCAAATCAATCAGTACCAATAAACAGACTAGATCTAGTTAAGGGAAAGAACTGAAAGGCAATTAAAACCATGACAAGTTTAACCTCTCTCCTGATTTGCTCAGCGTTGCAATATCTAGTAACATGCATTGAGAAAGAGGCAAACAGTTGAATCAAGTGTGTCTTTGAGCAATGATGCCTTACTATTTCTAAAGTTATCAGAAGCAGATTGCTGTTTCTCTAATGGCTGTGGCAAATATGTGCAGGAAGAGAAATAAACAGAAAAATATCATGTATATTTTTTAATTGTTGATTATACATGGGATATTTATTAATTTTATAGGAACCTTATAATTAGTTCCAAGAATAAGTAAGTAGCAATCCCACTTATAACAATGAAACTATTAAAGTCACCTTTATCAATGATATCTTAGTATCAAAAATATCTAATATGGATAGATACATTTGAGGTATACACTGGGTCACTGTCTTAATTCTGTAAGTTACACATGTGCTACATTCAGAGGAATACAAAAACACTTCAAGTGTGCATACTGGAGGTGACTATCCCTCCTGTCTATGGCTGGGTTTTCAGTGTTATATCAGAAATTTTGACAGTGTAGTTAATGATATAAACCTCAGATATAAATTGAGCAAATCAAGGCAAGCAATAATATTTAGGTTAAAATCAGCCTCTACCAGTTCATATGATTAGATTTGAATTCTTGCATAGGGAAGCATTTTTTCTCCTTAAAACTGATGAGATTATTTGTCTAAATTGCCATTTTTCGATTGTTGGCTGCATCACCATTGTGAAAATGCTCACTGAGTTGGAAACTGAGAGAATAGGGCATCATGCTAGAACCCCCAGTAGGCAACTGGCAGAGGAGCGAAGCTTAACTGATGACCTTACCATGCCCACTATGTGAGGTGGTAGAAGACCCTTTCTTTGCAGAGGCCTATTCCAGCACTGCCAGGCTCCCCTTTCCATACTTCTGCTTCCTTCCAGTTTGTACTTGTCCATCCTCCTGGAACACAAGTGGTTTCTTTCCTAAACTCCAAGGAAGCCCACAATTTTTTGACAACAATCATAAAGGCCAATCCAGCCAATCATAAAGGCCAATCTAAAGAGCAGGAGCAACGTTTGCCGGAGTCTGAGTCTGAGCAAGGTGATAGCTATGAGAGAGGTAGGACTCCCCCGCAGTCTGTACAGCTGTTAGCTTATCCCAGTCTCAGCCCTGGAGATGAGATTCCAACCCATGAGAATCTGTCTTGGGAATAAAGAAAACAAGCATGAATCAAAGCCATATCTTCTAAAGGCAGAAAAATCAAACTAAAATTTCTTATCATGGAAAAAAAAGACAACTAGGAAAAGAAGATCAGAGAATTATGAGCATGAAACAAAGTTTCAAAGAGCATCACCCTGTTCTCCTGCTGTCCATAAGGAATTTTCCAGACATGCAGAAAATAATTCACATTTATGAACAAGCTGCTGTATGACTGGCAAGCACTCCCGTTAGGACCTCATTTATCTTCTCCACTGCAAAGTGACTTTGGCTGCTCTGAGGTAATTTTACCAGGGACTACATACAGTTTTAAAGTAAAAATGGAAGTCTGTATTGTCGACCAGATGCTGCACTGGAAACCTGCCTAAAACATGCAGCCCGACCCTCGTAGTTCTTTGTATTTTATGCACAAAATCATAATCTGGGTAACACCTTCAGTTAGTTAGCAACAACAGTTAGCAAGAAGCAGAACTATAGAATCAAGGTTAGTGCATTTGGGGACTTTCCTGGATCATGGAACTATGGACCAGCTCTGTGATGGATTAGGTCTTTGTTCCCCCTTTTGCAGGTGCTGGAGTCTATGTGCTGGGTTTTAAGGTCAAAATGGTGCCTCTAAGAAAAAGACATTTGTGCTAAGGTCTGAAGGGCTGTTATACTAAAACACCTCAGGCTTAGAGGTATTTGTTCTACTAAAACATGACTTTCTCCTGCTTTAAAAATAATAACGATGATAATAGTAATTAATAATGATAACAGATCTGTTCATCCTATTAACATTATATAGTGTGCTGGCTTATTTTATGTCAACTTGGCACAAGTCACTGGGGAGGTGGGAGCCTCGATTGAGAAAGTGTTTCTGTAAGTTCTGTCTGCATGCAAGCTTAATCAGTGATTGATATGGGAGTGTCCAACCTATTGTGGGTGGGGTCGTTCCTTGGCTGGTCATTGTACGCAAGCAGAATAACAAGCTGTGGGGAGCAAACCAGTAAGCAGCACTTCTCCATGGCCTCCGCATCAGCCCCTGCCTCCAGGTTCCTACCCTGTTTGAGGTCCTGCCCTGACTTCCCTAGATGGTTAACAGTGATCTGGAAGTGTAATCCAAGTATAAACCCTCTCCTCCCCAAGTTGCTCTAGGTCAAGGTGTTTCATCAATGCATTCACAGCCCTGACTAGGACATATAAGTTGGTGCAATATTTTAATAATTTAATGCATATAAACTTCATATTAATATATGAGAAGTTAAATTCAGCACTACTGACTCTATTCCTCAGCTCTAAATAGAAATTATCACATATGAAATTTATCAAAAAATACTAAACCATGAGATTAAGGTTGTTTACAACTACATCTACTAAGTATGACATCTGCAAATATGGCAAAGATAGAAAATAAAGTAAGAAAATTACCCCTTTTCACTCTCAGTGTGAGTCTGAAGACCAGTGTTCTATCAGAGAGCAGTCTAAAATGACCTAAAGAATCCAAGACCACACATTCCTAACATAATTATATGATCTAGAATCCAAAATAAGACAGGTTTTAAAAAGAAATATAATTCAATAAGAAATAGGAGTAACTTTTATAAACCAAAACTTTGTACCTCTCCAACAAACATATTTCAAAGGCCTACTCTCCAGTGTTTAACTGAAGATGAAACCTGCAGAGTAATTAAGGTTAAATGACAGCCCTGTATTCATAGGTTTAGTATTCTTACAAGAAGAGACAAAATTGAGAATCACTCCATTTTTACACCACACACACACACACACACACACACACACACACACACACACACTTCAGTTTACAGAAAAGGGTTTGGAACAAAAGATGAGAAATAACAAAGCAATGGCCTTGAGTCTGACCAAGCTGACCTGAAGAGACAGCAGTTCTTTCAGTCCTGAGCATCTCAGCTGCACACTCTGAATAAATTCACTAATCTTTGAGTATGATTTCAGAAGAATTTGTTGATTTATTGATGAGGATCTATGTCTCCCTTGTAATGTATAGAAAATCAATATGTTAACAGTTGTTATTGGACTTATGCTGTGATTTTAAATTTTAAATGAGCTATATCCCCATGAAAGTTCATTTCTACAAAATATATTCATGGAAAACATGAATAGCAAACAAACTAGATCATTGATAAAGAACATCAAATCAGTAGATGCAAATCAAATCACTTATATTGATAGTTCCCTAATTTATTTCTTCTAAGGGAACTAGTATGTTTTCTAGATACTATCTGAATTGTTTTTCTTAGAATTTCTTCATAACTCTTATGCAAACCTCTTGCAGCAATATTGGCAGTAAAAATATTTAATGTGTGCAAAATATATGTACACTTATCTCTGTATGTGTATGTCTAATACATATGCATAGCAATATTCCAATATTGTATTTATCTCTACATATTTCACAAATATTCAAAATATATAAACATATAAAATTAAATATACATATATAGACAAGCAATTTACTTCATAATTTTAAAATACACATTTCCCACATTCATTTGTGAAACTTGCATGTACAATGACAACAGTCACTATCATTGATGTAAGGGGTAATCATCTGTAAATGCTATTTCCTGCACATGTGTAAATTTGGTCATAGCTGTTCATACAACTAGCAATTCAATTGAATAATAGACATTGTTTTACTAAGCAAAGCTTTAGTCTTGAGGAGAGAAACTCATAAGCCTGGTACACCATCTCCAATCAACCTGGAGAAGGAATGATTTCCATAAACATCCCAGCGAGTTTCCCAGTGATCTAAGGAATGCAAGGAAGGCATGGTTAACCAGTTCTATCCAGACACCCGGGAGTCTACTTAACATCTTATTCCTGCCCTAGTGTGAGAATTTTATTCAAACCAGTGAAGGATAAACTCAGAAAATTACAGAATTGTGACTATTACCATACTTACAAACAATAGCAATTCCTTAACATTTCTTTTATCTTTCTTTTTAAATTTTTCTTTATAGTTGTATTAAATTTCATTTTTTTACACTTTTTAAATTTATTTTTTCTTACTTTCAGGATATAAGGATAGTTTAAAGTGAAAAAAGGGGGTTTGACTACTAATTTTAGAACTTTTCAGAACCTGCAAGATCCTATACTAAATAAGGCAGTAAGGATGAATGGCTTGTAAAAAAAAAAAAAGTCATGGAAACAATATTAAGTTTGTTTTTCCTTATTTGTAAATTCTTCCTCATAGATGACCTTGATGAAACTGGGAGCAGCACCAGTACTAAGGGCTCTGATTAGGAAAGTTATTCAGACTCAGCACACTTGAGTTTATAAAAATGGTAAGTAATACGTTTTGCTTATATGTAGTTTTATATATGTATTAATGCTAAGTGATAGAATATTTTATGATCATATCATTATACAAATATTTATGAATAAAAATATAATTCAAAGTAGTTGTAAATAATAATAGTGTCTAATATGAAACATAATCCTCTTTCATAATGTTTAAGATTAAGCACTTCGAGAGAAGACCTGAGACAGTGAACTCCATAGGAACTGGTACAGGGGAGCAACCACTGAGCTAGTGGGGCAGAGCCAGAGACCGCTGAGGGTCCTGATGTGAATCTGGGACCTTCAAGGGAGTAGACCTAAGCCATGACCCCTGTGGGTCTAGGTGTGAGTCTAGGACCTCCGAGGAACTAGGACTGAGCCAAGACCTCTGTGGGTCTGGGCATGGATCTGGGACTTCAGAGGGAGTAGGCAGGAATTAGAGATCTCTGTGGGGCCAGGTGTGAGTCTGAGACCTCAGAGGGAGTAGGCCTGAGCCAGGTCCTCTGCTGGATTTGGCACACCCAAGCCTGGGAACTCTGAGGGAGTAGACCAGAGCCAGAGTCCTTAACAGGGCCAACCTGAGCCAGGGACTCTGCAGGAAGGGATCTAGACCGGGGACATTTACATAAACAGGTCTGAGCCAACAACCTAGGCTAGAGCAGGTCTGACACAGCAAAATCCAAGGCAGTGGAGCAAAGCCTGGGAGTGCTGAGTGACATCCAGGAACACGAAGCGACCAAAGGGGTAACTAGAACTGTGGCACTGACTGTACCACAAGGAACAACTATGTGAGCCTTGGATTCACTGGCACCTAGAAGATTATTCAACAGAATCACAGATAGCCCCAACCACACCTATTAGAGGAAAAGATGATTAGAATAGGTAAGAACACACACAGGATCACAAAGAGCAACATGACAGCAGTAAAACCTAAAGACCCTACAACACCAAGACTTGAACAACCAAATATAGATGAAGCATAAAAAATGACGTAAAAAAATAATGTCAGGAGAATGTTTGAGATTCTTAAAGAGGAAATGAGAAATTCCCTCAAAGAAATAGAGGAAAAGAAAAACAAAAAATTGGAAGACATCAGCAAATCCTTTAAAGAACTATCATCCACCATGATCAAGTCAGCTTCATCCCAGAGATGCAGGGATGGTTCAACATATGAAAATCTGTCAACATAATCCATCATATAAACAAACTGAAATATAAAAACCACATGAACATCTCATTAGATGCCGAAAAAGCTTTCAACAAAATACAACACCCTTCATGATAAAGTTCTTGGAGAGAGCAGGCATACAAGGAACATACCTTAACAAAGGCAATATACAGGAAGCCAACAGCCAACATCAAACTAAATGGAGTTAGTTTTAGATTGCTGCAAATAGCGATCCCACTGAAATTAGGAACAAGACAAGGTTGTCCACTCTCTCCATATCTAATCATATATGTCCTGAGATCCTAGCTAGAGCAATAAGACACCAAAAGGAGATCAAGAGGATACAAAATGGAAAAGAAGAAGTCAAATTCTCACTATTTGCTGACGATATGATAGTTTACATAAGCAACCCAAAAAATTCGACCAAGGAACTTCTACAACTCATAAACACCTTCAGTAATGAATCAGGATACAAGATTAACTAAAAAAAAATCAGTAGCCCTCATGTACATAGATGATAAAAAGGCTGAGAAAGAAATCAGAGAAACATTGCCCTTTACAATAGCCACAAAGAGCATAAAATATCTCTGAGTAACCCTAACCAAACAACTAGAAGACTTGTTGGACAAGAACTTTAAATCTTTGAAGAAAGAATTTGAAGAAAACACCAGAAAGTGGAAAGATCTCCCATGCTCTTGGGAAGGTAAAATTAACATAGTAAAAATGGCAATCTTACCAAAAGCAATCTACAGATTCAATGCAATACCCATCAAAATCCCAGCAAAAATTTTCACAGACCTCAAAAGAATGATACTCAACTTCATATGGAAAAGCAAAAAACCCAGGATAGCCTAAATAATCCTGCACAATAACAGAACTTCTGGAGGCATCACAATCCCTGACTTCAAGCTCCACGACAGAGCTACAGTACTGCAAACAGCCTGGTATTGCATAAAAACAGACAGGAGGACCAATGAAACTGAATCGAAGACCCGGATATCAATCCACACACCCTCAAACACCTGGTTTTTGACAAAGTAGCAAGAAATATCAAGTGAAAAAAAGAAAGCATATTTAACAAAGATCTCCTGAGTAAATTGGGAGCATGGGGACCTTGGGGGAGAGGTGAAGGGAAGGAGAGAGGCAGGGATGGGAGCATAGGAAAGTGTAGAGCTCAATAAAATCAGTAAAAAAAAAAATAAGATAAAATAAGACTAAGCACTTTGCCATCAGCAGAGCTTTAGAATCTGTGCACTATGGAATATGTGTTCCTGATATGCGTGCACACACTGCAACCTTCCCTTTGGGTGTAAGTTCTGGAGACACAATCCTAGGTCCTTATGCTATTATGGCAGGAACTTGACTGACTGAGTCTCCTCCTATTTAGCCTGAAGCAAAATCTCTAAAGTACCTTAGATCTAGCTCAAGAGATGCAAAATGCGACTTCTACTTCTGTAACTAAAGAAGTCACCTTCATCAGGCGATGAAAGGAGACAGAGACAGAGACCCACATGGGAGCACTGGACAGAAATCTCAAGGTCCAAATCAGGAGCAGAAGGAGACAGAGCACGAGCAAGGAACTCAGGACCACGAGGGGTGCACCCACACACTAAGACAATGGGGATGTTCTATCGGGAACTCACCAAGGCCAGCTGGCCTAGGTCTGAAAAAGCATGGGATAAATCCGGACTAGCTGAACATAGCGGACAATGAGGAATACTGAGAATTCAAGAACAATCACAGTGGGTTTTTGATCCTACTGCACGTACTGGCTTTGTGGGAGCCTAGGCAGTTTGGAAACTCACCTTACGAGACCTGGATAGAGGTGGGCAGTCCTTGGGCTTCCCACAGGTCAGGGAACCGATTGCTCTTCGAGCAGATGAGGGAGGGGGACTTGATCGGGGGAGGGGGAGGGAAATGGGCAGCGGTTGCGGGGGACGAGGCAGAAATCCTTAATAAATAAATAAATTAAAAAAAAAAAGAAGTCACTAAAACCTTGAAAAATGTGTGGGGATGGGAATTGAACCTGACTTCTCAAAGGAAAAGTAGCAGGAGATTTTCAAATTATCTTTGATCTACCTCTTCAACTTTGATCACAAATAGTTTTCACATTCCTCTCAAATGAAAACAAAAAATATTCATTTTCTTCCAACATCTCCTTAAAATTCTTTCCAATAATGCCAACAGCTTTAAGTTCAAGATTGTATCATTACAGGAAGGTATTTGCAAAGAAGTTCCTTAGGTGAGATTTTCAAATGAAGAAACTCAATTACAGGTCCTTTGTTAAGGAAAAGTACATAAAATAGTATTACATCCTAAAGCATAAATCTACTGAATCTTATCAACAAAAATCAGGAGTCATACACAAAGGTAAAAACATGAAAGATCAGAGAAACAGTTCCTTCTATTCTTCAGTCCAAAAAGGCAGAGATTCTGTCTCAGCCCTACCTTACAGTTCCTGTCCTCTCTCTACAGTCCCCCAAATCTCTATGATCAGCTAGCTACAGGTTCTGCCCTCTGTCTCCAGGCAAGCTTTATTTGCCAGAACACAATCAAAATATCACATAATAATACCACCTGCATTCCTGGATATAGTCAACATACAAAGATGACACACATGGACATTAAGAATGAACGTTCCAGTTAAAAGAATCTGACCAGGAAAAAGTATAGGAGTCACCAACCCAGGCCATGTTGAAATTCATCTGAGCATTTGTTACTAGGTGGCAAACATGACTCAGCCTTTGCTGCTAGAAGCCTTTACTCACCCCACCACTGCTCTGGACTGAAGTTTCCACACTCCTTTACTTTTTTTTTTTTTTTTTTTTTTTTGATTTTCGAGACAAGGGTTTCTCCGTAGCTTTTGGTTCCTATCCTGGAACTAGCTCTTGTAGACCAGCCTTGCCTCGAACTCACAGAGATCCACCTGCCTCTGCCTCCCGAGTGCTGGGATTAAAGGCGTGCGCCACCACCACCTGGCTAACTCCTTTACTTTTAACACCCTCACTTTCTCAGAAAATCTACAAATGGTCTTGGAATTTCAGTAATAGTCTCAGATAGCTTTGTAAGAAACGTAAAGGGCTCCTTTTGTACAAAAATGTCTTTGCTTATTTTAGTTCTTGGTGTTTTCCCCACCATGACACTCATGAAATACTCTGGGATTTCCTGTAGCTCTTAATGGGTTACCTCCTATTAGAAAACATTGTACCTCAGATAACGTTTACAGAAGTCTGCTCCCAGTTAGTGTTTATACTTAGAGTTTTATGGGTAACACTTCAATGTTTTGAGTATTTTAAAATGCCCATAATTCATACATATTTTTGAAAAATGTTATTTCTATCATATACTTTCTAAGAAGGTCACATTTAATATTCTTTTAAACCCAAATAGCCATGATTTATATCTTTCTGAAACCTCACACACTGTCATTTAGTTATAACCTTGAGCTCTTTACCCTCATGCCATTTTTTTATAGATAAGCTCTTTCTAAATCTGACATTGTGTTTCAGAACAGATTACGGGAAAGAAACAATTTTATTCTTTTGCATATCTCGTAAACTGTGCTTAAACTTTGGATGGTTGAATAGTTTCTTCTTTAGTGTTTCTGTGTCCACACTTATAACTGATGACAGTTACAGGAAACATTTATTATCCAAAACATTTTTATGTGGAAATATCTTTGACCAGAACAGTGATCCATTCTAATGATCCATTTTGTTGCAGTTGATAATCTGATCAAAATTTATGCTACAAAAAAGTAAGTTTTACTTTCCAGGCAGCCAAAAGTTACAGCATCCTTTCTTGTATGTCTTTAGCTTATTATAGTTGTTGATGCATTAACATCTTCCCTGAGATATTAGACAAGAACATATTTTAGGTGTTTGTTTTGACTGCAACTAACTTCTATCTATTAATACAAAGCAACATTATGATATGCTTGTGTCTTGTGTCCTTTAGTTTTAAAATGTCAATTAGCCTAATGAAGATAATTCCCAAAATTCATGTCCAAAAGCTCCTCTCCAGGTGATTCAAGATCTCATCAAGTTGAGACTAACCTCCAAAACTCCACCACTTATCAATGTGACCCCAATCACATCACTTTAAATCATAACCTTTAACTTCTTGCCCCCAAAGTCTGTTTATCTCATAATTTAAATATAATCCAATTTCAAAAGTTCCCACAGTCTTTAGCAATTATGAGTTTGAAATTCCAAAAGTCAACTCATATTAGACCCAAGAAAATTGATTAATGGTGAGCTCCTTTTAACAAATGAAATAAAAACAAAGACCAAGACACACATTTCTAACACACAGAATACACATTCCCATTCTCTTATTCTAAAATAAGAAAACATGGCATAGCAAGAATGTTTGAAACAAAGAAAGACAAAGTATCTAAATTGGGAAATCACAAAATGCTGAAGAATTATGTCCAGCATGTGGGGGCTATAATACAATTATCTGATCTCCAAAGGGTGTAAGTAACCCCATCCTTCCAGCTTTGCCAGTCGTAACTCACATCTTTCTCTTGCACTGGCTCAATTCCATTCACACAGCTTTCCAAAGTGGGTCAGCCATAATTCTCTTATCAAGTTCCTGGGCACCATTTCAATTTAGGTTTCCCATTCAAAATTTCCCATAATGACCCCTCAAAGAGGTTCCAACTTGGACACACATGCACTTTGGTTCTAACTCCACTCCTTACTTACTTAATCACATATGCCCAGGTTTCAGGCATTGTAGGAAGATATAATGCAGTCACTAATATAAATTCTATCCCCTATTAGTAGCAACATTCAGTCTATAAAAATATTAGAATTTTCACTTTGTCAAGAGATTTGAAATTGTTTTACTTTTAGTCTCTAGCTTTGTAGTATTAATCAAAACTTAGCTAAGAACCGCTATAATTAGTCTATACAAGAAAGGTCTACTCCTGTGTGTTAATAGAGTCAGAATGTGATGACTTCCACATCATTGAGTATGGTCTAAAATAACGAAGAGAAAGCTTGAATGAAGAAAGCAATCCTCACCCAACTGCAGTTTGTTTAGCAATTTGGATAAAACTGTCATTTAACAAGAGAAAGAAGTTGATGTTTAAAGAATTTGACCCTTACTGAGAATTTAACAACTTCTGGGAAAATTAAAGTGTTCTCCATTAATATGTTAAGATGACATATTACACTGTGTACCATAGCCACATGTGAAAGAGTGTGAAGTGCCACGTAACTCCTGAAGAAATAGCTTTACTTAAATTCGTGAAATAATGTGAAATTTTAAAGGAAAGAAGATATCATCAAATTTCAGTAAAAATATTTTGCAATAAATGAATGATGAACTTTGGAAAATTTGGTTAACCTTAGAAAATCCTCTTCCAACACATAAATGAGCTACAGTCTTGACCACAGCCATGTGACATATCTACCCCTTTATAGAGACCACCAATATTCTCTAAAGCCAATAGTCCCTGATTAGACAGATCAGCAAATATATTCATCCCATACAACCAATGTTTCTGAGGAAACAGGCCTTCCGTACTTTATGAATCAAGAAAAAATGGATGAAATAAGCCATTAAATTGATTTAGTGCAAGTTGAATCATATGTTATCTACTTTGTGGCCAACATGTTTGACAGGCACCTCAGTGAGTTTGGTAATTAGAATATATGTGTGAGTAGAATCTAAGTTCTTCACTAAGTAACTCAAATTAATCTTAAGATAGTTTTAACTTTAATTTTTGTTCAGAATAAATCTAGACACACATAAGGAGTACATGTATAAAAGTGTGGAATATAACTAATAACTAGCATTGATGTTGCATTTACAATATGCTTAGTACTAAAGCAAGATGATATGTATCTCACTTTTTATCACCCTTATCATGTTAGCTGAAAGAAAACATTTAATTTTTATTTTAATATTTTTGAGACAAAAATATAATAACATTTTTCCCCCTTCACTTTCCTCTCTTCAGTCTCTCCTGTATATGTCCACTTACTCTCTCTCAAATTTCTGACCCCTTTTTTATTTTAATTGTTGAGATATATAAAAGACAGATGATGGACAGACAGACAGATAGTTGTTAGTAGAAGAAATTGACATAGAGATGAAAATATTCACACAAGATTGTGGAGTGAATAATGAGTCACTAAGATTGGAAATCAAGTTTGTCTAAACTCAAAGCTTATGCTCAACATCAGGGAGCTCTTTCCTAGTATGTACACCTCACCAGCCACCCATGGCCGAAGAATTCATAAACCTCAGAGAAAAAACTACTACTATTATTTCCCAGCCTCTGATGGATTCTCAATATTCTTCTTATACCCAGAGTAGCTTTCAGAACTCATCAAAGGAGCTTCTTTGTCCAGTGGCAGAGGTCACTACAGAGATTCCTAACAAGTCTAAATGCAGAGAACAGATGACAATGTGTAGAAGGTGGGAGCCGCTTGTTCGTCCTGGCTGCCTGGCTAGCTTAGCCCCCAAATAACCACACAGAAACTCTATTAATTAAAACATTGCTTGGAACATTAGCTCTAACTTCTTATTGGCTAACTCTTACATCTTAATTTAACCCATTTCTATTCATCTGTATATCACCAGCAAAGTTCCATCATGTCTGACTCTGGCAGCAGATCCATAGCATCTCTCTCTCCACCTTACTTCTCCCAGCATTCAGTCCCATCTTCTACCTATTTAAATTCTGCCCTATCAACAGGCCAAGGCAGTTTCTTTATTCATTAATGATAATCACAGCACACAGAGGGGACTCCCACATCAGCAATGAAGTACCCAGCCCCATAGTTACCTCTTTGACACAAGATTTACAGCTATGTTTAAAGAGCCAGAGAGCCAGAATAGCTGCTGAGACATGACGTCTTCTAGACACATCAGGGATGTTGAACCCATGAAATCTCTACATTACTGCCTACAAGACCTACAAGACCAGTTGACCTACCAATACTGATGGGTCAAATTTCACAAAGGTAACACCTCTAGATGAAGAACTGCAGGTAGTCAATGGCTCTTGACAGAAAGACATCAGTTTTCTCCAGGGAAAAGACCCCTGTTAGGTTATCCAATCCCAAGATGGTCAGTCTTAAATGCATGTGCATCCTAGCAATTGACTCAAGTGTGTGTGTGAAAAATAACTATAAAAGAAAAGAAGAGGGGGCTAGAGAAATGTCTCAGTGATTAAGAACACTGGCTGCTCTTCCAGAGGACCTTATTTCAATTCCCAGCACACACATGGCAGCTTGCAACTGCCTGTAACTCTACCTCCTGGGCATCTGACAGCCTCGCACAGAGGAATATGAAGACAATATACCAATGAACATAAAGTAAAAATAAATAAATCACTGAAAAAAAGAAAAGAAAAATCAATCTGAGAAGGAGGAGGTATTATGGAAGAAAGAGGAAAGGGTAGAAAAGATATAAATACAGCATATCTATGTATAAAATTCTCAAAAAATTAAAGATTTTAAAATTTTTACTTACTCATCCCAATTACAGATTCTGGCAACAAAACTGAACCATTTGTTGTCAATTCTATTTCCCTATTTCATATGTATTCTATAAATCTTCTTCTATTTGCCTATATAATTGTTAAGTTTAACTTGTATAATACTTTTTAAAATGTAGGTTAAATCTGTTTCATAGTAATATATCTTGCACTGAGGGCAAGATCCATCATGTTTTTCTTTTCTGAAAAAGGAAGAATAGTATTGGCACTCACCTCTTGGCCTATACTAAAACCAAAATATCCTTCAGTTCATCAATATGTTTCTGAAGCTGTAGTGAATAGCTCTTTGTTGGTGTTCAACATAAATTGTGAAATTAATTACTATTATTCAATGAAATAATTTATATGAGTTTAATATAAGTTGGAAATATTTTACTATCAAAAATAATAGGCATTATGTCTAACTTTAACTTTAAAATGAAAATTGCAACATATATGTTCTTATTTCTATAATTCAGCTTATTGAAATATTATGGAGTTTTTTGACTCTGATCTATAATGTGTACCTTTTCTCTTAGTCCCATGTTATTTCAATGTGACAGCTATCCGTTTTCCTCTTATTCATAAAGGTAGAACTGAACATATACTAAAATTGATATTTTTAAAAATGAGAATAGAATTTTTCCTCTTGGCTAAAGGCAGATTCTGAATCTTGGCTTCTAGCTAGCTGTTTATTCTTCTAGCTTTCTGAAGATTTATAACTGACAAGGGCCAGGTAAGTCACCAATATCATAAATGGAACAGTCAAATGACTTTTAACAAACCATTACCTTTCCCTTGCTAGGTCCCTCCTGAACATTCTCACCAGGTTCCTAAGTGTCAAAGAGCATCTGGAGAAGACTCAAGACAAGTCTCCTGGGACACATTTGACCTCATTTGCCATTTGCAGTAAAGATTTATCAGCTCCAAATTGAAAGGATTAGAAATTTACTGTAAAGGCAAACTGTGTTTTCACTCTGAAGAAGCAAAAACAGACCTAACTCCTAGAGAAAAATTTAACTAAATGTTATAAAGCATAAAAGAATTTTCATTCATTTCTTTGTTAGATTTCTCCTTCCAAATTAGTGATAAGGGTCTGGAAAAGCCTGGGATAAAACCGGACTCTCTGAACATAGCGGACAATGAGGCCTACTGAGAACTCAAGAACAATGGCACTGGGTTTCTGATCCTACTGCATGCACTGGCTTTGTGGGAGCCTAGGCAGTTTGGATGCTCAACTTACTAGACCTGGATGGAGGTGGGGGTTCCTTGGACATCCCACAGGACAGGGAACCCTGATTGCTTTTCGGGCTGAGGGGGGGGGGACTTAATTGGGGGAGGTGGAGGGAAATGGGAGGAGGTGGCGGGGAAGGGACAGAAATCTTTAATAAATAAATAAATTAAAAAAATAAAAATAAATAAAAAAAGATTGACAATTGCTTCCCTTTCCTCTTCCAATTCAATTCATATTAGTGGTGACTACACTAGTCATAAAAATCAAATAACTTAAATTTCACTTCTTTTCTATTTTTTTTACTATTAAATATTTGGGAAGTTGTAGAAATTGTACTAGCATGCCATCTTTTTTGTTGTTTTTGGTTTTTTATACTTATTGAGCTCTATATTTTTCTCTGCTCCCCTCCCTGCCTCTCTCCTCCCCCCTTCAACCAAGGTCCCCATGCTCCCAATTTACGCAGGCGTCTTGTCTTTTTATACTTTATACTTCCCATGTAGATTATATCTCTGTAAGTCTCTCTTAGTGTCCTCATTGTTGTCTAAGTTCCCTGGGATTGTGGTTTGTAGGCTGACTTTCTTTGCTTTATGTTTAAAAACCACCTGTGAGTGAGTACATGTGATAATTGTCTTTATGTGTCTGGGTTACCTCACTCAAAATGATGTTTTCTAGTTCCATCCATTTTCTTGCAAAATTCAAGCTGTCGTTACTTTTTTCTACTGTGTAGTACCTACCCATTGTGTAAATGTACCAAATTTTTCTAATCCATTCTTCAATCGAGGGGCATTTAGGTTGTTTCCAGGTTCTGGCTATAACAAAAAAAGCTGCTATGAACATGGCTGAGCACATGCCCTTGTGGCAGGATTGAGCATCCTTTGGATATACACCCAAAAGAGGTATTACTGGGTCTTGAGGAAAGTAGTTTCCTAATTTTCTGAGAAATCACCATACTGACATCCAAAGGGGTTATAATAGCTTGCACTCCCACCAGCATTACAGAAGTGTTCACTCTTCCCCACAACCTCTCCAGCATACGTTGTCATCAATGATTTTGATCTTGGCCATTCTTACAGGTGTAAGATGGTATCTCAGAGTTGTTTTGATTTGCATTTCTCTGATGACTAAGGATGTTGAACATTTCCTTAAGTGTCTTTCAGCCATTTTAGATTTCTCTATTGAGAGTTCTCTGATTAGGTCTGTACTCCATTTTTTTATTTGATTATGTGATTTTTGGTGTCCAATTTCTTGAGTTGTTTGTATATTTTGGAGATTTGGCCTTTGTCTGATGTGGGGTGACTGAGATCTTTTCCCATTTTGTAGGCTGTTGTTTGGTCTATTGACCATGTCGTTTGCTAGCATGTCATGTTAAGTACCAATTGAGAATGTCTACATAAATTTGGCTTTCCTCTATTGTTCTCAAAACCTTGAAAAAATAAAATGAAAATCAATTGACCTGGGTAAAGATATAACATGTGACACAGAATATGGGAAATTTTCAGGGAATCTTCTGAAGACCAATCATAGATAAAATCAGCATCAAACCCTTGCCAGAAAAAAATGTGTTCCTTGTCTAGTGAGAAAAGAGTTCTCATGATACCTGAAAAACAGCAAATGAAAGTAATTGGGGTTGGCATAGAATTGTTTGGAAAATTCACATATAAAAGTCTGAAACATTCATGTTCTCCTACGCCTGGGAGAAGTTGAACAATTGTGACTACCACCACAGAGAAAAGAATAAAATTCTTTGGATAAAATTTATATTTTTATATTGACAAATCATGTTTTAGTGAAGAATAGATGTGAGTGATCAGATTGTAAAGCAGAGAAATTATGAATGTGACTACCATTGATTAGGAGGCATGACAACTCCTTAGCTCCTTGGTTGGCATCTAGTGCCTACCACAGTGCCTTCTCAGGGTATCAAGATCATTCTGAGAAGTGCTTACTCGCAGACCTGAGAAGAATTCATCTCTTTTTTTCCTGAAATCTTTAATATATAGAACAAAAATCAATCTTGTGTGATATTTTCAAATACTGGAGTAAATCCATTTAGTGGAATACAACATGCTCTGAGAGCTGTTAAGTTACAGTGTTACTTTACTACATCTTTGTATCCCAAAATTGAAATTAATAGTTGACTTACCTCTCAGTTTGTAATAGGGCCAAAATATTCTCTGTTCACTAATACACTTTGAAAACATAATATCACTTGTAGTTCTTTAATAATCTGAGATCAATCCCCAGAACCTATGACGGGAGGAGAGAAATGACTCTTGAAAGTTGTCCTGACTTTCACTTACGCATTGAGTCTCATTCACACCCACATTCATACACATGCATCTTATATATCAGTAAGAATAACTACAATAATAAATACAATAAAATATTAATTTCTCAACAAAAGATTAATTATTTTCAGAGAATGCTCCAAAATTACATGGTGCACTCTGAAATTTATCTTCAATTCCGTTCTTCTGTACCCTTCACTCTGACTCCTGTCTTTAGCCATTGCTACTCTTGCCTCTCTGTTAGGGATTTTGTCAAATAGTGTCATTTTCTTATTCTTTCCATGACAATTCCATTCAAAACTAAAACCATGTTTCCCACTTACCAATTTTAGCTCTTTGTATTCCTGTGGCAGGCTTGTACCTTCCACATATGAGCTTATGACCATTTAGCATTTTACATATTAAATTTAATATATTATTTATGGTCTCTCTCATCCAATAAAGGCTCCATAGGGAAAAGAAGTTTAATGTATGTTGTTTACTGATATATCCTACAACTCTGTACTACTTAGAGTAATTGCTTGAATTTATTAAAATAATTAACCAAAACATTCAAGTAAAAGGAATATTCCATGTATTTCATACTCCACAATAGCCAGGTTCACAGGCTGAGACTTTTTTCAATATTTTATAATTTCATTTTCAACACAGTGGGATAGGGTATGAGTCTTGTCAGTCAAATAGGAAAGACAAAGTCCATGTCACCTTTTATATCTACAGTAGGCTTTAAGAGATAAAGGTCACTTGCAATAACCAAGAAAGTTTGAATTCTCAGTTTTTTCCTTACTACATGCCATAACCAAGAAGTCTAATAATGCTTCAACTTCAGAAAATGACACTTACGATCACTAACACAAATGCCATCCTTCTAAAAGTATTGTGTAGACTTAGCAGCGAGAAATATTTCTGGTGGAAGTCTGGCTTTGAGATGCCAACACTTTTGGAATTTTCTAGGGAATCTGACTATTCAATAGTTGAAGGCTTTGAGACCACCCAGGCCTTGAAGGTTACAGAATGCCACAGATCTCCCCAAAAGAACAAATACCCTGAGGAGCTGAGCTCTAATTCTGTTCCTCAGTCTGAGAAAGAAACATCTACACCTCAGTTCTGGGTGTGACTTTATTATCACATATTCCCTGGAACACAAGGAGACAGGATGTGATGAAATTGCAACAGAACCTCAGGACATTCTTGGGACACTCCGGAACTGCCACACCAACTCCAGTGTCATCTGTGTGACATGACATATGTCATTATGCTGGATGGGAGCTAGGTGTCTCTAGGCTTCCTGGAGGTCAATGGCAGACAGCCCAGTATTAGCCAATGCTGAGGCATAGATGGGTTTCTCGAGTAAGTGGCTATGCGGTATATGAGCTTTGCACAATCTCTTTCATAATAATGATATTCTATATATATACAAGACAAGGATCATTCTCTTCAGGAACAGCTCTGGGATAAGGAAGCACAGTATGGAAATGTATAAGACTACAGCAGAACCTTTGTCATACATAGGGTGTATGATGAGCAAGGGAATAGATGGGTTAATGTTGATGGACAAAGACTGTTATATAATACTTTGAACTTTATGGATAGGCTTGTTAGACCCCAACCTCCATAGTGTCTGCTGCATAAGAAGCTACTAAATAGTATATTTCAGCAGGTGCAGAGAGCTGATTAGGCATATTTGGTCACTAGATGAAATAAAGGGTTGGGAAGAGGAAGGGCCATGATAGCGATAATGAGACAGAAACTTTCTATTTATAAGATGAAACCACTTGTCTGAGGTTTACAGTCCCAAGGACAAGATTTCCTCTTCTAAGGATGCTTTATGTCTAACACCTGTTCCTGATAATATACTTTTCTTAAATATTGCTGATGTGAGTAAAAGAAGCTTTCATACTGTGCCACCCAATGACACATGGCCTTCTGATTTGTTCTTTGTTTGAATACTATATAATGAAAATATGAATTCAGTAAAATCCCAGCAGTTTCCAACCACTCTCTTGTGTGTTGTGTCTGTCTGTAATTCACCAAACTTGTGCCTTCCTGTTACCAAGACCCTGATTCTCCCACGGTCTGAGTGGCTCCCCTGAGCCGGTCTGTGGCACGGAACTAGATGCACTTCTACAAAAGTCTCCAGCTGAGAAGGGAATTTTGTAGTCTCAGTCCTTACAGGTAGGGTACCCCCAAACTAGTCCAGATTTGCAAAGAAGTTCTTTTTATAGAAAAATATTTTCTAGATCTGAAATATTTAAGCTAATCTGAGAACTGTCAGCAATCAAGTTTGCAGTTGAGTTTGAGAGCCGCAGTAAGCAGGAGGACCTGGCCACAGTACTACACCTGCACTATAGTATGAGCCAAGATGTGTCATAAAATTTGTGATCTGAACAGCCTCCACTGTATATTCTCTACACATAGAATTCTCAAAACCGAGAAAAGCAATCACACAGGACATGCAATTAATACTATAAAAATTCCTATCATTGTTGAACAACAAACAGTAAAATCATATGGGACTATTTTTACAATATCATGATTTCACTAAGTCTTTAAACTAAGTTTTTAAACACAAAAATTTTAATGATAATTATAAGTATTTGAAAAAAATCAATATTACAAACCTTAAAGTATAGTGCAAACAGAACATTACTCTTTGTATAAGGTAGAATGTGGTTTATTATAACTTACTCTATTAAAGCAATTTGTCATTAGAAAGTGATTAGAAAGGAAATTGCTATTAAATAATCTCTTCAGTTATAAAGCTAAATTATTTTACTGTGATGAATTTGTACAGGCAATAATTCTAACAGACTCTGTGGGAATTGAACCACTGAGTTATATATCAAGATGACTGAATTCTTACAATGCAAAAGCAATAGGAAGCTTGTTTATTACTTTTGATACTGCTAAATTGTAGAACATAAAATTACACTTTCATGCTGCTGCATTTAGCAACCTTAAGCAAAGGACTTCATGTTTTTTTTTTCTTTGCTTCATCTCTACTCCGAGATGTTTAGTAAAAAACCTGCCTCTCCTCTTATTGGAAAATCAAACTGAGATCAACATCAATGGAAAAAGGTTAGCCATTAGTAATAAAGAAAGGTAAGAAGGTAAATGGGATTTATTTTTTATTTTAATTTATTTTTTAAATTTCATTTTACACTTCATCTGTGGCTCTTCCCCTGTCACTGCCCCTTCCCCCAGCACACACCCACCCACTCCTCAAAGTGAGTAAGGGCTCCAATAGGGAGTCAACAAAGACTGGCACATGAAGTTGGAGCAGAACCAAGCCCCTTCTTCCTGCATAAAAGCTGAACATAGTGTCTCACCATATGGAATGGGCTCCAATAAGCTAGCTCATTTACCATGGATAGATCCTGGTCCTACTGTCTCACAGAGAGTCCAAGCTATACTTCTAGCAATAACGGAGAGGGAGCGGGGCCTGAATTGGCCTTCCCATGTAATCAGATTGGTGATGACCCTAACTGTCATCATAGGACCTTCATGGAACCAGATGCAAAGAGCCACAGCAAAGCACCAGGCAGAGTTCCTGGAATCCAATAGAAGAGGGGGAGGAGGGAATACATGAGCAAGTGAGATCAAGATCATAGGGGACAAATCTACAGAGACAGCTAAACCAAGCTCATGAAAATTGGATTTCTATGAGGGATATTTCATAATGATGACTGCAGATTAATTTTACTAGTCTTGTATTGCTATAATTTTTATGACTTTTTCTGGAACTCACGATGTATATAAGGCTAGTCATGAATTCATAGAGATCTACCTCTTTCTGCTTCCTGAGTAATGGGATTAAAAGGGTATACCATCATTCCTGGCTTGAATTGTTTTTATTTTTGATATTATTATTTTGATATTATTATTTTTGATGTTATTTTTAAAGTGTGAAATGAAGATGCAAATATACCCTCACAGAGCCAGGATAAAGAGATGGCACTACTGCAAAGCACTGTTTATTAAAAAAAAAAATACTGCACAGGTGTATGGAGCTCATTAGTGTCACAGTTTCTCCTGGAAAAAGGTGGAAAGCCATTGTGACTCTTCAAGCCTCTGGATGTGTGAAGGGGAGCAAGCACACCCCAACACTCATAGGCAGGAACCACACTGAAAGAGAGAGGAGGGAGGAAAGGAAAGAGGGAGGGAGGTAGGAGGAAGGGAGAGAGAGGGAAGGACAGCAGAGAAAGCGGGAAGAGGGAGAGGAATCGAAGGTGCCTGTAGTCTCAGAATTACAAGGGACAAAGGGGATAGCACATTTGATAAAGCTCTTGCTGCCCAGCATGGAAATCTAAGTTTGTCCTCTAACTTACATGTAAAAGCAAGCTGTTGTCCCATTCCTCTGTAAGCATCACATATGGGAAGCAGAGGAAGAGGATCCCAAGGCTTAATTGGCCAATCTCTCTACGTAATTGTTGGACTCCTGAGTCAGTAAGAGCTTCTGTCTCAAAAATTAAGTTGGAGATTGACATTAACATCTTGAATCTTCACTCTGGTATATATATATATATATATATATATATATATATATATATATATGTGTGTGTGTGTGTGTGTGTGTGTGTGTGTGTGTGTGTGTGTATACATATATGTGTGTGTGTGTGTGCGAGCACTCGCATAAATGCTTAAACACAAAGGATAAAGAAAGAAAAATCTTGAAGCAACTCTTCAAACCCCCAAACTCTTGAGAGATTGTATAATGATAATAATTATATAAAGAAACAGCTACCTATACATACAAGTTTGCTTCCCTTGTTCATTAAATGTGCTTGTAATTAGTCTTTAAATGCAGATCCGACATATGCAACAGTCCATCTTGTCCCACCTTCATAGATTATTACCATGAAGCCACTTCTAAGGTTAATCCCCAGAAAGAAGAGCTACTCCTAGAAGGGAACAAATAATTTGGAGCTATATGGACAGCACAAGACCTTCATTATGGGACCCTCACTGCACATGCGAGAACAGCATTTATTACGCATACATGATATGCTTTAACAAGTACGTTTCAACTCATGAAGACAAACGACAGCTTGTCTTATCATTGTGTTCCTATATCCTTTCCTGTCTTCATGCAGATTGACAGTTCTTTAGGGACTTTACTTGCACACATCTCAAAGCGTATTATTTAGGGGTCAGTCACTCTGAACACCGTGGTGTTAGAATGAGAACATACTGACAACCAGAAGACATGGTGCATTACAATGCAGAAAGTGCCTTTAAGAGACTAAACACTTTGATTAGATAAAAAAAATTTATCCTCATCATGAGATTTATTTTGCATATTAATATAAAATCATTTATTGAGATCAAGAAATAAACCCTTTGTTTATTATTTTATGAAGAAAAAGGTAGATACTTTTCTTTAGAAATATTATTCAAAAGCTGGGTGGTTGTAGTGCATGCTTTAATCCCAGTACTTGGGAGGCCAAGGCAGGTGGATCTCTAAGTTCAAGGCCAGCCTAGTCTACAGAGCAAGTTCCAGGACAGGCTCCAAACCATATATATATATATATATATATATATATATGTTGGTTTTAGGAACCACTTAAATGAAAAATAAAAATAACTGAAATTGAGACATTAAAACTCTAATTAGCCCAATTAAAAAGTGGAGCACTGAGCTGAACAGAGAATTCTCAACAGAAGAAGTACAAATGGACAAAAGACACTTAAGGTCATGCTCAACCTCCTTAGTGATCAGGGAAATGCAAATCAAAACTATTTTGAGATACCATCTTACACCTGTCAGAATGGCTAAAATCAAAAACACCAATGATAGCCTCTGCTGGAGAGGTTGTGGAATAAGGGTACACTCATCCATTTCTGGTGGGAATGCCAAGAAAATATTTAAATGGAACAACAAATGAAAATTTGCAGCATGCAAAGGAAATGGGACCCAGTATTCATAATGGAGAATAAATTAATGCATTTCACAAGAAATGTAAGACCTCACATTAGAAAAATAGACAAATGACATCACTAGTCAGCTCATAGAAACAAAACACCTACAGGCTAACAAGCTTGGAGTTAAGTACTCGTGCTTATCTGTAATCACATAAAGACAAAGAAAGATACTAAGATAATTTCTACACATCAGATTGAATATCTGATGTTTTGAAGTGTTGATAGCCTGAAGTGCTACAGCTATGTATATGCAGTACAATCCAACTTTCGGTTCCTGATGATTCGTCCGCTGGACATTCTCACACATATCAAAGGGAAACATTTGGTTATTGATCATAATAAAGAGTTGGCATTATTCTTAACTACTGTTTACTGAATGGAGAGTTCTAAATTTAGTGGATGCACATGGTGGATTACTGAAGAGGGTTTAGAAAACATACTTTAGAAATGTACTTCTGTGCTAACGAGTCAAAACAAAAAGGGTTTCTACAGCAAATCGTATCTCTTTATCAAATAAAAATAGACAAAGGGTAATGTTCAATGCCTCTTTTAAAACAACATATAAAAATAACAAAAGAAACACATCACAGTGGTTGACTAAGGAAACTAAAGACTACACATCAGGGATGAACATAAAATAGAATTATAATGTTGACAGTCCTCTATACACTAATATATACATGCATACACACAGTCACATACAAACATATATATATGTTTCTACACACACACAGGGTAGCAGACAAATCTGCAGGAAATAATAAATACAGTATGCTAGTAAATAAGAAAATGATGAATATACATATTCTATATCATTATAAAAACTGATTATGTAACTGATCCAAATTAATAAGTAATATAAAAGGAATATTGAAACTTTTAACATTTATTTTCAACACTGTATTTGAATAGTCTTTAAATTTAAATATGTCCTATGTATTTCTTCTATCTGATTTTTTTTTTAATTTATTTATTTATTAAGGATTTCTGCCTCGTCCCCACAACCGCTTCCCATTTCCCTCCCCCTCCCCCGATCAAGTCCCCCCCCCCATCTGCTCGAAGAGCAATCAGGGTTCCCTGACCTGTGGGAAGCCCAAGGACTGCCCACCTCTATCCAGGTCTCGTAAGGTGAGTTTCCAAACTGCCTAGGCTCCCACAAAGCCAGTACGTGCAGTAGGATCAAAAACCCACTGCAATTGTTCTTGAATTCTCAGTATTCCTCATTGTCCGCTATGTTCAGCTAGTCCGGATTTATCCCATGCTTTTTCAGACCTAGGCCAGCTGGCCTTGGTGTGATCCAAAGCAAAACATGTTGTTCTTCCACTAAATTAAGTAAGCAATAGTTAAAAATGCTTCTTGGGGCCTGAAGAGATGGCTTAGCGGTTAAAAGCATTGTGTGTTCTTCCAAAGGACCCAAGTTTGATTCCCAGCAACCGCATGGTGGCTCACAACAATCTGTAATAAGATCTGGTGTTCTCGTCTAGCCTAAAGGCATATATGCAAACAGAATATTGTACTATAATAAATAAATATTTAAGGATAAAAAGAATGCTTCCAACTTCTTGGAATTTCTGGAGGCATCGAAATCCCTGACTTCAAACTCTACTACAGAACTACAGTACTGAAAATAACCTGGAATTGGCATAAAAACAGACAGAAGGATCAATGGAAACAAATTGAAGACCTAGATATCAATCCACATACCTAAGAACACCTGATATTTGACAAAGAAGCAACAAATATAAAATAAAAAAAGAAAGCATATTTAACAAATGGTGCTGCCATAACTGGATATCAACTTGTAGAAGAATGGAAATAGATCCATATCTATCACCATGCACAAAACTCAAGTCCAAATGGATCAAAGACCTCAACATAAATCCAACCACACTGAATCTCATAGAAGAGAAAATGGGAAGTAAATTTGAATGCATTGGCGCAAGAGACTACTTCCCAATATAACCCACAGTAGCACAGCAACTCAGAGAAAAAATTAACAAATGAAACCTCCTGAAACTGAAAAGCTTCTGTAAAGCAAAAGATACGGTCAACAAGACTAAACAGCAGCTGACAAAATGGGAAAACATCTTCATCAACCCTGCAACAGACAGAGGTCTGAGCTCCAAAATGTACAAAAACTCAAGAAATTGGTCATCAAAAGATCAAATAATCCAATTAAAAAAATAGAGTACAGACCTAAACAGATAACTCTCAATAGAGGCATCTAAAATGGCTGAAAGACACTTAAGGAAATACTCAACATCCTTAGCCATCAGAGAAATGCAAATTGAAGCAACTCTGAGATTCCATCTTACACCTGTAAGAATGGCCAAGATCAAAAACACTGATGGAAACTTATGCTGGATAGAATGTGGGTAAAGGGAATACTCCTCCATTACAGGTGGTAATGTAAGCTGGTACAGCCCCTTTGGATATGGCAATTTCTCAGAAAATTAGGAAACAACCTTCCTCAAGACTCAGTAACACCACTTTTGGGTATAGACCCAAAGGATGCTCAATTTTACTGCAAAGACTTGTACTCAACTATGTTCATAGCAGCTTTGTTTGTCATAGCCAGAACCAAGAAACAACCTAAATGCCCCTCGACCAAAGAATGGATAAGGAAAACGTGGTCCATGTGCACAATGGAGTACTGCACAGCAGAAAAAAATATAAGGACATCTTGAGATTTGCAGGCAAATAGATGGATCTAGAAAACATCATATTGAGTGAGGTAATGCAGACACAGAAAGACAAGTATCATATATACCCACTCATAAGTGGCTTTTAGACATAAAGCAAAGAAAGCCAGCCTACAATTCACAATCCCAGAGAACCTAGAAAACAATGAGGACACTAAGAGAGACATACATAGACCTAATCTACATGAGAATTAGTAAAAAGCAAGATCTCCTGAGTAAATTGGAAGGACGGAGACCATGGGAGAAGGTTGATGAGAGAGGAGAGAAAGGGAGGGGAGCAGAGGAAAATGTAGA